>NC_082399.1:14771777-15404277 GCF_031168955.1 Gadus macrocephalus
GGGGGGGGGGGGGGGGGCTCCAGACTCACGTTGGCCTGGATGATGACCAGGTAGCGGGTGCTCTCCTCGTAGTTCAGCCTCTCCCTCAGGACCACCGAGCCCGCCAGAGTCAGGGGGATGTCAAAGGTACGGTTGGCCGTCTGAAACCCCCCAACACAGACACGCACACATAAACAGCCACACACACATGCAAACACAGATTATAAGTCAGTCAGTCAGTCAGTCAGTCAGTCAGTCAGTCAGTCAGTCAGTCAGACAGACAGACAGACAGACAGACAGACAGACAGACAGACAGACAGACAGACAGACAGACAGACAGACAGACAGACAGACAGACAGACAGACAGACAGACAGACAGACAGACATGTATCTTACCGGGTCAATGGGGTTGTACTGGATGGTGTACTCTATCTGTCCATTGGGTCCGTCATCGATGTCCGTCGCTCCGTTGTTCCCCCAGAAACCAGAGAAGATGGTGGTTCCTACTGGGGTCAGCTGGGAACACAGTGAGACAAACACATCAGCCTGTCTGTCTGTCTATCGGCCTGTCTGTCTGTCTGCAGGCTGTCTGCCAGAGGACCTGTCCATCTGCCTGCTTCCATCTGTCTTTCTGATCACTCTCCACCTGACATCTATTACCACACCTCACTCCTTCTGATTCAACGGTCAGTCTTGTGTGCAATCGTGCTCATTCATAGTTAAATCCTACCCAACCCGCCCCCAGCCTTCCCCCAGTGTTGTCCTAACAGCGTGTCTAGAGTCAGCTTAATATCAGCTTCCATCAGGGGAGAATCGCATCATTTCTATTTTATATTAGTAACTCATTCTGTGGTGTGACTGCTGGCGACCCGTGTAGGATTGGATCGCCCACGCAGGAAACACGTCTTAATAGGTTTATTACGGTGCGTCTCGGGAACGCCAGTGGCTGTCCTCCAGCAGGAACCCGGGAATAATACGGGAACAGATAATGAGACGCAAGGCGCCGCTTGAGCTCGTTAGAACAGAGAGAGAGAGAGAGAGAGAGAGAGAGAGAGAGAGAGAGAGAGAGAGAGAGAGAAAGAGAGAGAGAGAGAGAGAGAAAGAGAGAGAGAGAGAGAGAGAGAGAGACAGACGGACGGACGGACAGACAGATTGAGATGTGAAGTGATTATGAATTTAAAGGTAGAATGAAAGAAAGAAAATATAGAGGAGAACCAGAGACAGCGACAGAGAGAGGTTAAGACATTCTGGGAGAACCAAAGATACATAACTATATCTCTACCTTCCTCTATCTACAGTATCTGTAGCTCGAGGAAGGTCGAGAGATAGAGGACGTCAGAGAGAGAGAAAGAGAGAAAGAGGTCATAAGAAGGCAGACAAGGGGAAAGAGGGAGAGAGATACAGAGCATGAAGTGCTAGAGGGATGAAGAGAGGTTGGAAAAGTCAGAGAAAATAAGATAGAAAGATATGGCGAGAGAGAGATACAGGGAGAGAGATAGAGATACGGAGAAAGATATGCAGAGAGAATCAGGGAGAGAATGAAAAAGAGGATAAAAAGTTGATGAACAGATTGTGGCTGACAGCTTTTGGACGAGTGCGCGATAAGGACTTTGCCGGCAGCGACAAGCACCTGAACAACACACCTCCACTCCCACAAGACCCCAGCTCCACTCCTCCCCGCTAGTGCCAGCACTAACCACGGCGCTGGCAGCTAGTGAGACAGCTCTGTCAGCCGCTGTGAGGCGTCACTAGCTGCTTCAGGCCCCAGGATGCTACCGACACCCTGTCTGATTCCCACACTGACTGGAACACAGGTGATGCATTTGGGGGGAGGGGGGGGGGCTGACATTATTTGTTAAAGATCCCATATCATGCTTTTTTTAGGGTGAATAACTGCATTTGGGGGTACTACTAGAATACGGTTACATGCCTGTATGTTAGAAATACGCCTTTTTATTCTCAGACTGCTTATTTCTACAAAACCAATTTCAGCATCTTTCGAAAACACTCTGTTTTGTGTGTGTCGCTTTAAACCCCCCCTACTGAGTAGCCCGGTCTGCTGTGATTGGTCAGCACGCCCAAGAAGTTCATCGAGGGTAGCCGGGAGCCGCAACTTCTGCACTTCAGCCCCACCCACTGCACGTGACACATCACACTGTTACGGCAGTAATGTTTGAGTGAAAACAAGATGTTTTACGCGTTTATTGAGGGGCATCCTTGGTGGGAGACTTTAAACATTTATACTGAGGTCATATAAGTCTATGGCAAAGGGAAAAGTCTAAAAAGTATTATATCACCCCTTTAAATGCTTTTATGTGGTTTTCTGCTGTACCGCAAGGACAGCCATTTCAGTATAAGTTACCCCACTATGACCTTCCCCAGCCCTGTTTCTTTGTAGTGCAGCGTCATGTCTCATCTGAGGTACAAACTGCTTTTGTGGGCACACTCTACACCACTCGTCTGCCACCCATGTACAACCCACACCCCGGATTTCCTCCGACATCGGTTCTGGTGGGCCACCATGGACGCGGACAGCCAGAAGAGGGTCCTCCAACCGGTCACGGCCTGCTCCATCCCCTGCCTGTACCCAGTCGTCCTCGGGCTCACATGTCCTTGACCTTCGTCACTGGTCTTCCCCCATCCCAGGGTAACACCGCCATTCTCACCGTCATCACCATCGATTGGTTCTCCAGGACCACCCACTTCCTGGCCCTACCTAAGCTTCCCCTTTGCTTGACAGCTGACATTCTGGATCTCCACATTATCCGTCTGCGTGGCATCCACTACAGCCATCGTCTCTGACAAAGGGCCCCAGTTTATATCCTGTGTTTGGCGAGCATTCTGCGCAGCACTGGGAGCCACCGACGACCTCTCTTAGGGGTCCGTTGGTATACCACCGTAAACCAACAGACCATCGGAGAGGGCTGACCAGGAGATGGAGGCTGTGCTCCGGTGCATTACCAACGCTAACTCGACTCTTCGAGATCCCAGCTCCCGTGGGTGGAGTTTGCACATAATTCACTCGACAACCCTTCCACTAGTCTAGGCTCGAAGGCGCCAGTGTTGGTGTACTTGGACCAAGCAACACGTGAAAGTTTGCTGTACAATGCACCCAGAGTTAGAGGGTCTGGCTCCTGTCTAAGGACCTTTCATTGAAAGGGACTTCCCAGATACTCGGCCCGAATATGTTGGTGTATTTGTGATTGAGTGCAAAGCCTGTGTCGACCAGCCCTCTGTCTCCCCCTTTGAAAGCCCCTCCTCAACCCAGGCACATTGATAATCACCCTGCTCTCACAGTCCAGCGACTGCTAGACGTGCATCGTTGAGGATGGGTACCTCCCGGACTGGGAGGAGGGCTATGGACCGGAGGAAGGATCATGGATCTCCCCCCGGAGACAAATCCTGGAACCATCCCTCATCTGGGACTTTAATAAACAACACTCCCCCCCCCCCCCCCCCCCCACACACACACACACACACTCTGCGTTCCATCTCAAAATTGCTAACTATATATATTTATTTCTTGCCCTCTGGGGTGCTAGGGAGAGGTGGTCTCATAAATATATGGCCTGTGAAGCCCTTTGAGACTGTAACTGTGATAAAGGGCTATACAAATACAATTGAATTGAATTGATCACCCATCCAGTTGTAAGTGTACGCCAGGTGGTGTCCATAGAGGGAGGGGTACCGTCACGCCGCCGCCCACTGCGTCTTAGCGTCACTGTCTCGCACAATCTAGTAACGTCGTCCGTTCATCTCCCTTTCTGTCCACAAACCTGCCAGCCATCTACTTCATCTGCACACAGTGTATCAACCCCCGGTTTCCAGACACTGTCTGCTAGATCGTAGTTTAAGATTGGCCATCAGTATTAGGCCCCAGCCTGTCCACCCCCCTCACATGTCTGACTACCCGCCTGCCCCTCGCTGAGTCCTGCCTGTCCCTGCCTTTACTTATTTGTTGGCCTCAGTAAACTCCTTTATTATATACTCTCTGTGTCCATGGTGAGCATCTGTTGAGCATCTTCGTGTTTGACTGTGTGTGTGTGTGTGTGTGTGTGTGTGTGTGTGTGTGTGTGTGTGTGTGTGTGTGTGCGCGTGTGCGTGCGTGCGTGCGTGCGTGCGTGCGTGGGTGCGTGCGTGCGTGGGTACCTCATTGACGGAGACGTAGTAGCGTGGCTGCTGGAAGCTGGGCACGTTGTCGTTGCGGTCGCGCACCACGATGCGGACCTCATGCAGGATCAATGTGCCAAGCTTGTTAGTACACTGCACCTGCACCACCAGGGATTGGATGGCGGAGGGGGGCTGGGGACGGAAACACACAGGGTTAGACAGTCGGATGGATAGAGGGACAGACTAACAGATAGAGAGATAGATGGATAGATCACGGTCTCCATTTAGACGGACAGACTAGGAACAAACAGACGTACGGACAGACAGATCGAAAGAATAGGAATACGAACAGATAGTCGTACAGACAGACCAACAGAAAGATAGATAGACAGAGGTAAGATAGATGGATGCATAGAGACGCACAGACATGCCGGCAAACAGACGCAGGGCGATGAAGGACAGGTAGCTAGACAGACAGACAGACAGACATACTTTAAGACAGACCGGTAGACAGACAGTTAAGAAGTTGATAAGGAAAGACAGGATGTTGGACAAACAGGCAGGCAGACAGATGAATAGGTGACATACATTAAGACAGACCGGTAGACAGACAGGCAGAGGATGCTGTGCTGTGATTGGCTTACGTCTCGGTCCAGCACGCGGCCAGTGCTGTTGAGGTACAGGGCCTGCCGGCCGGGGTCCAGGATCACCCAGTGCTCCCCGTTGTCCCTCAGAGACAGGAAGATGGTCTGGCCCGGCCCCTCCGCCACGCCGTTGATCTGCAGGTTCTCCACCAACACCGTGCCTGGAAGAGGACGTGAAGGTGGCGTCATGACACTGATGAATCCCACGTTGATTCACCGTGGGATTAAAATGGCTGTTTTTTTCTCAAGTGTTCACTTCAACAGTGACGTTGTTCGCCTGTTCAACAATGTGTGGCAAAAGAAATTCTGAGTTATAAAAGTTGCTTCTTCTATAGCGTAATGTTGTTGGTTGTGATGATAACTTGTGGAAGTGGACCAGTTTAACTTTCAAACCAATGGTATTGTGTCGACTCCTCCGGGGTCGCACAGGGGATCCTGGGAGTTGCTGTTATGAGAAGGCTATTTTGTCGTCCTTGTTTGTTACTAGGTTAAGTGTGGTTAATGGGTTCGGGGTGTTATTTAGTTGTGTGTTGTTCAATGTTAACGTTTATCGTTGCCGACAAGCGAGATTGGATAAGAAAACCTAGATAACTCGATCATAGTCCGGTTTCTACCTGCATGTAAACCCGCGTCGGAGGATTTAGCGTTTTGCGCATGCTCGACATCTTGCGGCCGGGGGACGTGAGCCGGAAGTAGAAGGAGACGGTAGTCGTGTTGTTGTCGCCATAGACATATAAACAATTCTTATTTCTTTATAAATATAAATATTTAATTATTTCTTATATGTTTATGGTTGTCGCCGTCGGAAAATGAGGAGGAGGGAGGAAGCCGGTGTCATGCCATTTCCCCCCACAAAGTGAAACCCCCTATCATCATCAACATGCATTCAAATCAGTACACACTACGCTTCGATTTCAAACAAGGCTGAATTAAAAGTACGTTTTCCTAAACGTTGGTCATCAACAAGGTTGTAAAGTAGTAACTTCGGGCACAACTGTCAAAATAAACGTTATTTTCTTCTGATGTGTATACGATCTTGATTCATTCATTGCGCCGCGACCGAACTGACGGGGATATTCTCTGATATTATGAATCTTAAAGACCTTAGACCGCGTTGGGTTCTCAGACTATGGTACTTTCACAACAAAAGTCCTTTTTCCATCAAAAAGATAATGCGCTTTAAAATGATGCGCATCAAAAGTTAGTGCGACATATGTGATGGAAAAAGGGTTATATCGCTCTAACGCCGATTTTGTCGCACTAAGTTAATTCGCTCTGCAGAGGTGGTTTTGGGAAAGTTCTAGCGACATAAAAGGCTGAAGCGATATAGAATGTCGCGCATGCGCATTGTTGATGGAAAATCATCTAGCATCTAATCATCAGAAAAATGCGCTTCAACACGGGGCATTTTAATTCGCTATAATCATTCTGTCGATGGAAAACCGTTTAGGCGCTTCTTATGTCGCTACAAATTAATTCGCTTTAAGAGTTAATTCGCTTGAAAATCTGATGGAAAAAGGACTAAAGACTCGTACTGGGGGTTACCTCTGCCATGGTGGAGAAGGAATTTGGAGGAAGGAATTTTGGCTTGGACTCTGAAGTCAAGATTAAAACGATACTTGGAGGCGAAAGGGATTGTTGCCGTATGTGGGTCAGTTCACTTCGGTTCCTTGTCGTTTCTCCGACGCTACATTGTTCCTACCTCTCCAGCAACGGAGCAGTCGGAGGAGTCCGCAAACGACCGAGAGGTTGGAACAATGTAGCGTCGGAGAAACGACATGGAACCGAAGTGAACTGACCACTTGTTGAAAGGGTAACAGCGCCATCTAGGGTAGCGGATTCAGCCATGCTCCGGACATGCTCCGGCCATTATCCGATCTAAAGGCCATGTACGCTCGGATAATTGACGCGGTCCGTTCGAGTAGCAAAATCGGTATATGGCTTAATCCGATCTAGCTGTCCCATGTAAACGCAGTTTTTCCATCCACTGACCTGGTCCAGAAGGATCAAGTTTTAACTATTACCTCGTGATGGCATTTTTACCCGCAATTATCAATAATCTTATATTCCAATTAACCCGTCCGGATTTAAACCCAGGTACATGATCCGGACGTCACCGGGAATCTGACATCTTAACATCTCACCCAGAATCTGAATAACACTGATCCAAAATGTTTGAACTTTTTTCACATGACCAAAAAATATGTGAGTGTTTAGTGCAGGGGTGTCAAACTCATTTTAGCTCAGGGGCCACATGGAGGATAATCTATTCCCAAGTGGGCCGGACCGGTAAAAATATGGCATAATTATGTAAAATTAAACATGCTGTGAGCACACCAAACACAGGTTTCCCATTTACTTCCGTGAATAAAAAGGACGATGACCATTTTTCTTGGAAAACTCTGCACTCTGTGTCCACCTTTCGTCTTTTTGACAGAGATATTTTGGGGCAATGAGAGTGCCAAAGCGCATAATGTTGAAAGTATAAGGCAGAACGACAAGGTAGCTCCGGGCTAGCTGCACTACCTGTTTATACTTGCTCCCTGCTCAGCCCCGGTATAAAGTTTGCTTGCTTAACATAATTGCTATTGCGACTTCTAGTGGACACATTAAGAACAGCAGTTTCCTTCATTGAAAAATAGCAGATCATTTTACGTTACATTCCAAAGCGACTTCCAGTTACACACAATTGTCCAGTAGTTCAATGCACAACAAATTAATCAGTGCCAGTCAATGCAATCCATGTAATGCTAGGAAGGATTTTTATAAAAAAATAAATAAAAAAAAAACTTTTTTTTTCTTTTTTTTCTTCTACTTCACAAAATCATCTCGCGGGCCGGATTAAACCCGTTCGTGGGCCTGATCCGGCCCGCGGGCTGTACGTTTGACACCCCTGTAGTGTTTAACTGTTCTCATTGTCTCCTAAAGAGCTGCTTTTTATCCATTAAGTTTTTCCTTCTGAATTCCCGCCATCTTTTGGAGCTAGTCGAAGTGCGTTGGGTTTTCGGTATGGAATCCCAATCACTCATTGACAGTACAGTGTTCAAATCCAATTCCATGTCTGTTTTTACACCTAGTGTTCTTCTCTCAATTAAGTTTTGTAAACCCCTCTACAGTTAAGAAACATTTTTTTAGGGTGTTTGTTGATATGAACTTGTCAGTACTCCAATCACTTAATTACCATCTATTGATATTCTTTTTTAAATTTCTGTGTCATAAAAATGTCTAAGTTGTAAGTACCTAAACGTATCCCTGTTTTCCAAGTTAACCTCAGTTTTTAGTTTTTCAAATGTTTTAAAAATGTCTAACCCTACAAGTGTAAAAAAAAAAAGCTGTTATTCCTTATTTGGTCCATTGAGCAAAAGAACCATTCGTTTCTCCAGGTCTAGAGCGGGGAGTTAGGGAAGGCCAAATCAAAAGTTTACTGTCCCCAGATAGTTTCTTTTTTTTGCCAACCTCATTCCATATGCCAAGTGTTCCTTCTTAAATTAAGTTTTCACCTTTTGGATCTGAATATTCGGGACCACCTAGCCTAGTCTGAGCAGGAGTCATATATTTAACTCAATGTCCTTCCACCTGGCTTGATATTCTTGGGAGCACCAGTAAACAATGAATCTGATTTGAGCAGCATACTAATATTCTCTAAGATCTGGCATTGCAAGGCCCCCAATTTCCTTGTCTAATTGGAGTGTCTCGAATCTTATCCTTGGCCTACCTCCTGCCAAAATAAACCGAGATATCAGTTTATCACAAGCTGTAAATTGGGATTCAGGGACACTATCTGGAAGTTATAGAAATTGGACCAACAACAACCTCGGCATCAAATTAATCTCAACTGTTTCAATTCTAATCAGCCACCTCGCTATGTCCCTTTTTATCCTACCATTT
Source organism: Gadus macrocephalus (assembly GCF_031168955.1). Taxonomy (NCBI): domain Eukaryota; kingdom Metazoa; phylum Chordata; class Actinopteri; order Gadiformes; family Gadidae; genus Gadus; species Gadus macrocephalus. The sequence continues at coordinate 14,780,400 of NC_082399.1, forward strand.
ATATTACTATAGTCTATTTCGTTTATTTTGTTGATGTCCTGAGTTATTAACACTCACAGATATTTTCTAAATTTAGCTTCCCACTTATGTCTGATTGCTTTACATTACCAAGTTTGAGTAATGTTGAGTTTGGATCCTTGAAATAGGTGATGATATCATCTTCAAAAAGTCCTATAATATGTTCATCTGTTGCTATGGTGATTCCTGTCAGCTCTTTATTTTGTGGAATGGCCTGAGCGAGAGGTTCTATAGGCTATAAACTGCAAACTGGGTGGGGCTAAGGCAGTATCCCTGGCGAGTCCCAAACAGCTTTGAGCTGTCAGTCATAGGGCCATTGATCTTAATTCTGACTGATGGATTGCTATAAAGCGATTGTATGCAACTGACAAAATTACCACTAAAGCCGAGCCCCTCAAGCGCCCTGTACAGAAAAGGCCAGCTAAACCAGTCAAAAGCTTTCAGTGTCAATTTAACTTCAGTGAATGAAGTTAAAACTTGATCATTTATGACTTATATCATTAGGAAATAATGAGGGCACAAAGACTACCAAACAAATATTATTGTTGACAACTTCTATTATATTTATACCCACCCGCAGGTATAATGAATAAAATAACACAGATGGTTAACCCATTTAAATTCAATCCCACATTGTCCTCAATTACCGCAACTTGGAAGACAAGAACAAAACCAAAAACAAATTAAAAAATGTATGACATAGAAATTCTCGTACAAATAAAGGGAGAGAGATAATAAGGAGATGGAGAGAAAATAAACAATACAATGAGATCTGGTTTGGTCCACTAACTACTGTCCAAGCTGCTCCAGGGCTCGTTCAACAGTGACTCTGCCTGCACTCGCTTCCTAAATCGCTTCCTAAAACTTTGAACCACAACCTGCTTCGGAATGGTTTTGAACACGGCATTGAACATACACCCAGAGAGCCTGTCTGTTGGTTGGAATGTACATACACCCAGAGAGCCTGTCTGGAGGTGGGAATGGAAATACACCCAGAGAGCCTGAGGTTGGAATTTGCCCAGATCATCAACAAGCAAGTTCACCTTTAATGCCAGTGAAGCTGTCTCTACACTGCTCCTTTCCTCCTGCTCCATCGCTAACTGCTACTGCTCCACCGCTAACTGCTACTGCTCCATCGCTAACTGCTACTGCTCCACCGCTAACTGCTACTGCTCCAGCGCTAACTGCTACTGCTCCACCGCTAACTGCTACTGCTCCACCGCTAACTGCTACTGCTCCATCGCTAACTGCTACTGCTCCAGCGCTAACTGCTACTGCTCCAGCGCTAACTGCTACTGCTCCACCGCTAACTGCTACTGCTCCAGCGCTAACTGCTACTGCTCCAGCGCTAACTGCTACTGCTCCAGCGCTAACTGCTACTGCTCCAGCGCTAACTGCTACTGCTCCAGCGCTAACTGCTACTGCTCCACCGCTAACTGCTACTGCTCCAGCGCTAACTGCTACTGCTCCAGCGCTAACTGCTACTGCTCCACCGCTAACTGCTACTGCTCCAGCGCTGCTACTGCTCCAGCGCTAACTGCTACTGCTCCACCGCTAACTGCTACTGCTCCACCGCTAACTGCTACTGCTTCAGCGCTGCTACTGCTCCAGCGCTAACTGCTACTGCTCCACCGCTAACTGCTACTGCTCCACCGCTAACTGCTACTGCTCCAGCGCTAACTGCTACTGCTCCAGCGCTAACTGCTACTGCTCCAGCGCTAACTGCTACTGCTCCACCGCTAACTGCTACTGCTCCAGCGCTAACTGCTACTGCTCCAGCGCTAACTGCTACTGCTCCAGCGCTAACTGCTACTGCTCCACCGCTAACTGCTACTGCTCCAGCGCTGCTACTGCTCCAGCGCTAACTGCTACTGCTCCACCGCTAACTGCTACGGCTCCACCGCTAACTGCTACTGCTCCAGCGCTAACTGCTACTGCTCCACCGCTAACTGCTACTGCTCCACCACTAACTGCTACTGCTCATCTCGTCGAAGGCATAGCAAATGTGCAACACGAGGAAGGTGGAAAAAGAAGGATCAGATCAGACCAGAATAGACCGTGTGGCATTTGTAGAGACTGTGAGTTTGAGTCCCTACTGGTTCCAGATGAGCTGGTTGAAATAGGATTAGAACCACCAGGAACAGAGTATGTACGCTCCGAGCAGTTCTGTCGTTTGGGTGTTTTGGGAAGGTGGGAGAAAACAAAGAAGACATCACACAGCCGGCCATGCTTTTCAAGCGCTCATGTTTGATTCATGTTGTGATTTCTTCATGTTGTGATTTCTATTTAAAAAACTTTTGAATAGCATTTCAGGCCCCCTACTGAGTCTGTGCTAGTCAATTAGACAATAGACTCATTAACTACTATTCACAATGGACCCTTTAATTAGTTGCTCAAAAATGGGGCAAAATAGAAGAAAACTATTGAAATTACCACCGAAAAAACCTAGTTGGAAGCGTCAACACATTTTTTAAGCGACTCCGTGGAGCTGGTGTTCTGGAGGGAGCAATTACCATGTCCAGCTCTCTGCATTATTCATGCACAACCAGGACTTCACACTCCATGGGTGTGTGTGTGTGTGTGTGTGTGTATTTTTGGGTTTGTGTGTGTGTGTGTGTGTGTGTGTGTGTGTGTGTGTGTGTGTGTGTGTGTGTGTGTGTGTGTGTGTGTGTGTGTGTGTGTGTGTGTGTTCAGGGTTGGGGTGGGAGGTTTTTGGGGTTTGAGTGTGTGTGTGTGTGTGTGTGTGTGTGTGTGTGTGTGTGTGTGTGTGTGTGTGTGTGTGTGTGTGTGTGTGTGTGTGTGTGTGTGTGTGTGTGTGTGTGTGTGTGTGTGTGGGAGAGATTAGTTTGTGTGAAAGCTCAGAGACTGAGAGGGACTGCACCTAACATCTGGCAACCCATAATATTCAGGAACACACAGTGGTACACACACACGCACAAACAAACAAACACACACGCACATATGCACACACACAAACAATTGGTAAAACCAGTGTATTTGTGTATGTGAGTGCAGGTGAGTGTTTGTGTGTGCATGTATGTCCATGTGTGTGTTTATATTTAAGTTTGTCTGTGCAAGCGTCTCTGTACGCTCAAAAAAAGCTAGAGAGACACAGCGAGAGACAGCTAGAGAGACACAGAGAGAGAGAGAGAGAGAGAGAGAGAGAGAGAGAGCGAGAGAGAGAGAGAGATAGAAGCAACTGCAGCATTAGAGATTTAAGTTTGGTATGTATGGTCGTCAATTCAAGAATATTTTTCCTTGATCGTGTATACTTGTATGTGTGTGTCTGTTTTTGAGCGTGTGTACATCCAAGAACGATCGTGCACCTTAGTTTCTGTTTTCATGAACTTAACTACTTCACCATGGGGTAAAACAGTCCACAGAAGACATTTTGAGTAAATTATCAAAATATTGGCATCAGAAAAGCCAAAACATATGCTTGGCTTCTCTTGTTTATGCTCTTCTCTAGTTGGCGTTAGTTTTGAAAATCACTGTCCGTCATTCTGGGATATAACAAAAGTGACAGACAGACAGTGCATCCAATCAGCAACAAGGAATCTTGTACTTACACTTTCAATTTTGAGTTCATGTAATTGTGAAGATAGGGTTAGTGTTTTCTATTTGTGTTTTCTGAGAGAGAGATAGAGACAGAGAGAGACTGAATGAGGAAGAGAAAGAGGGAGAAGAGGGAAAGAAGCAGAGAGAGAGAGAGAGAGAGAGAGAGAGAGAGAGAGAGAGAGAGAGAGAGAGAGAGAGAGAGAGAGAGAGAGAGCAAGATAGAAGCAACTGCAGCATTAGAGATTTAAGTTTGGTATGTATGGTCGTCAATTCAAGAATATTTTTCCTTGATCGTGTATACTTGTATGTGTGTGTCTGTTTTTGAGCGTGTGTACATCCAAGAACGATCGTGCACCTAAGTTTCTGTTTTCATGAACTTAACTACTTCACCATGGGGTAAAACAGTCCACAGAGGACCAGAAGTGAGAGAAAAACCAAGAGAGGAAACAGGAAAAGAAGGGCTTAGATCACAGCAGGTATGGAGGGGGAATGCAAATAGACAAGAGGTACACAACAGATGGAGAGACTACGGTGGCCAGGAAGCACAACCGCTCATATGAGCATATATATACAACCCCCCCCGTAGTACAAATACGCACCCAATTTAAGAACATGCAACCAAAACAAAGCTTTGGGTGAACACAAGGAAGAAAAAGTACACAAGGCAATACAAAAAACAAAACCACAACCACAATTCACTCAGACCGTAAAAGGGTAGGTCCAAGGTACCTTGACAAACCGATAATTGACTTGGTTGCTGCCCTGAATTACATCACATCAAGGCTTGTACTGGAAAACATTCAAGTGTATTTTCATCAGGGATATTCACAGTAAGTAATTTCGGATTTGCTCTCAACTTTAACAGCTTTGAAATGACCAACATCATGCTTGAAAACACTTGAAGGTTGCTGGGCATTTCAGAAGACATTTTGAGTAAATTATCAAAATATTGGCATCAGAAAAGCCAAAACATATGCTTGGCTTCTCTTGTTTATGCTCTTCTCTAGTTGGCGTTAGTTTTGAAAATCACTGTCCGTCATTCTGGGATATAACAAAAGTGACAGACAGTGCATCCAATCAGCAACAAGGAATCTTGTATTTACACTTTCAATTTTGAGTTCATGTAATTGTGAAGATAGGGTTAGTGTTTTCTATTTGTGTTTTCTGAGAGAGAGATAGAGACAGAGAGAGACTGAATGAGGAAGAGAAAGAGGGAGAAGAGGGAAAGAAGCAGAGAGAGCGAATGAATGAGAGAGAGAGAGAGAGAGAGAGAGAGAGAGAGAGAGAGAGAGAGAGAGAGAGAGAGAGAGAGAGAGAGAGAGAGAGAGAGAGAGAGAGAGAGGAACATGAAGAAGGAGAAAACAGTAGAAGTCAGAAACGCCTGCTATGGGCTGCATTGTATTCCTCCGTCTGCAGGACATTAGTTGAGATGAATGGGAGTCCTGGTCACCTGCCCCCCAGATACAAACAAACCTCTGAGCCCCCCAAAACCTCATTACCGGGCCCAGCGGCTCCTCGGGTCAGCCCACTAAGACACACAGCCCCCACCCCCCCTCCCTCGCCCCACATCACCTCTGGTTCATTCTGCAGAATGAAGGCGCAGGAGACGAAAAGAAGGAAAGAAAGAAGGAAAGAAAAGAAGAACAAAGAATACTGACGGCATGAAGAGCAGACAGTTAAGATGAAATATAAGCCCATCTGCTCACATATAATACCCATAACCCGCCTAATGGCAGCAGCCAGCGGCGTCTAATTCTGAACGTTAAGAGAGCGTTCGGCCCTTTTTAATGATACACCAAGCCCCCACCCAAACTTCATCCGTCTCTCGACTGATTGAAACAAAAGGCCATTTGTCCGTACCCCTCCCCCCCACGCACACACACACACACACACACACCTCCTACTGTGGGGAAAACATTGTTAAAATCATCACGGGACAATTCGCCCTCAAACCGTTCTGTAGGAGACACTGGTTCACCATTAGTGCTTAATGCCAGGTGAATAGTTATTCACAGGCCCCGATGTGCCCATCTGTGTGTGCAGGTTTGTGTGTGTGTGTGTGTGTGTGTGTGTGTGTGTGTGTGTGTGTGTGTGTGTGTGTGTGTGTGTGTGTGTGTGTGTGTGTGTGTGTGTGTGTGTGTGTGTGTGCGTGTGTGCATGTGTGTGATGCATCATAATACAACCAGAAAAAGAAAAACACAGCATGCATTCGTCAAAAAACATTATGTTATTATTTATCATTACAAATAATATAAAACATTATGATATTCTCTTTCTCAAATGAAATCCACATCAGTGAGGTGCAGAAGTAATGAGTAACAGCTCATAGCCGCCTGTGTTAGGAGCACATACCTGTGTACACGTTTAGAATAATAAGAAGTCATGTTATGTGCCTTTTGAAAGGGTATGTTGTTATCTATGGTGGGACTGGATTAGTGGAGCAGGGGGGACCGACAGCAGAGTGGTATGCAGGTGGAGCTCAGGCCCACATTTATTGTGCCCCTTATCAGTCAGTCTGTACTCGCCAGCAAAAAGCAGCCGTTATCGCCTTAATGATTCATTTAAAGCTTTGGGCCGATGACATTGGTTTGTGTGTGTGTATTGTTTGTAGTGTGTTTGTGTGTTTGTGTGTTTGTGTGTTTGTGTGTGTATGTGAGTGTCTATATGTGTGCAGTGACAAATGGAGCGTTAATGTCTCCTTGCAGAATGTATGTGTGTGCTTAATCACATGCATGTGTATGTTCCAGCTTATGTGTGTGTGTGTGTGTGTGTGTGTGTGTGTGTGTGTGTGTGTGTGTGTGTGTGTGTGTGTGTGTGTGTGTGTGTGTGTGTGTGTGTGTGTGTGTGTGTGTGTGTGTGAGGTACGGTAGTAATGGTTGCAATTTATAAACATTTGTCAACTCAATGGTTGTAATTGCTTTTTCAACAACCAACAACATCATGACGGTCTGATAAAAATATCTCCATCTCGTATCGATGTCAATGTCCTTAAAAAAAATAAGGACAACCAACTGCAAAAAAACGAAACAATTCCTGTGATGAGACAATGAGAAAAATGTTAAGAAATAGATAAAAGCTTTTCAGTTTGAGGAGAAAGAAGATCAACCGAGGAAATTGCCCAACGACTCAGCCGAACCATTGAGACAGTGTGAGAGTCAGTCATTGTGGACAGCGAGATGTTATAATAGAGGTTAGTCTATTACACAGTAATTACCTGGGTCATTAGCTTAGCCTGGGGTTCGCCCTGACGGTTGGTTAATGAGCAAAGCGGTGAGTGTTTGTGAATGTTAGAGTTAATGGGAGGGGTAGAGTTAAGTGTGGTGTTTGTGGGCTTCTGGTATATTTGTGCGGCTGGGTGTGTGTGTGTGGTTGTGTGCGTTTCTACGTGAACAGATGTATATATGTGCATATGAGTGTGTGTGTGTGTGTGTGTGTGTGTGTGTGTGTGTGTGTGTGTGTTTTTGTCTATACAGTGGTGTATTTGTGCTTACAGGTGTGTGTGGATGGGTGCTTGGGCTAATGTGTGGATGCCTTCTGTTGTGCGCTTTCCTTCTAGTGTGTGTTTGCCTTCCGGTGTGTGTTTGCCTTCTAGTGTGCGTTTGCCTTCTAGTGTGCGTTTGCCTTCTAGTGTGTGTTTGCCTTCCGGTGTGTGTTTGCCTTATGGTGTGCGTTTGCCTTCAAGTGTGTGTTTGCCTTCTTCCTTCTGATTCAAATATGTTGGTGAACCATGTACGTGGGCCTTCCTCTCTATGTGTTTCCTTTCTGCGTGATGTCTTTGGCACCACAGGTTCATCAAGCCTCTGTTCTAGAAATGTCAAGGACGCGCCAGGAGAAGCTATCATGGTAATCGTCCTTTCCTGTTGCGCAGTGGACGATGCAGACGGGATTTGGTCAGCAGGGTAAACCCTGCATATACGCCTCTCCTATCTTTTAATTTCCTGGAGCCCAGATCTAAGGTCTCTCTCCCCCTTCCTTTCTCCCTCTCTCACTTCCTTCCTCTGTCTTACTTAGGGCTGCAACTAACGATTATTTTAATAATCGATTAATCTGTCGATAATTCTTTCGATTGATCTATGAATCTGATAAAAAAGGAAATATTTGTAATTGCTTTATTCAAAAACTGAACATTACTTCAAATTCACAGTGCAGACTGAAGTGTAAAAACACCAGGTAATTGCTCCAACGTCCCGGAACTATTAAAAGTAATATTAAATGATAAAAAAATGGTGCAGCGCAACGTCAAGGAGAGATTTGCTTCCGCATCATGGAGGTCTGAAGCCACGCCCTAGTGTATGCATGGACCTATTAAAGACGGAGAGTGCATGACGTGCCGGATGTAGAAATATTCTCATTTTCTAGCATTGTTAGCATTGTAGCATCATTAGCGAAAGGTCTCTGAGCGAGCACAGTAGCATTGTTTACCGACCATGGAAGTATAAGTTACTAACCCCCCCCGATGATTCTCTAGATGTGATCTTTAAATAACACTCCTCCTGCCATCTGGGCAACAATTATTATTCATTAGTCAATTTATCTCGGATGCCGGGCCAAAACATGGACCTATTAAGAAACAAAATTTGTTTCACTACGACTCCTTTCGGCTGCCCACCCCAAAATAAATAAAGCAAACAGCTAATAACACGCGTTTTAAAAAGAGAAAACTTACATTTTATTAGTACTTGGTATAAAGATAATTATGAGCCTTTGATTGATATCCAGACATTTTTTGCGGAGACACATTCCTGTTCCCCACTTGTATTGGAGTGAACGGCGATATCTACTTCTGGGCCCCTTGAATGGAGGGACCCGTCCACAGACCGCTAAACAGCTGCAATACCAGGCTTGTCCGCTGAGCACTGGTGGATTGCGGAAGTATGTGGTGGATTTAATGATTTGTTTCCGTGACCCAGTTCGCGTGATTCAGTTCGCCACGAGGAGTCGTTCGCGAATCGTTCGTTCGTTCGTTCGTTCAGTCGAGTTTCCGGTAGCACTAACTCCACTGAGTCTGACTGACTCAGCTGAGAACCGTGCAATGGGGTCCATTCCATGATGCGATTTACCGCTACCGGAAACCAGGCTGAAAGAACATACGATTCGTGAACGACTCCTCCCAGTTCAGTCGAGTTTCCGGTGAATCGATTCACCGGAAACTCCACTGAACGTGGAGGAGTCGTTCGCGATTCAGCCTAGTCTCCGGTAACGGTGAATCGCATCATGGAATGCACGCCATTGCACGGTTCTCAGGTGAGTCAGTCAGACTCAGTGGAGTTAGTGCTACCGGAAACTCGTTCGTTCGTTCAGTCGAGTTTCCGGTGAATCGAATGGTGAACGAGACGACCGAACGAACGAGAGAGACGAACCGGTTCGGTTCGTTCGTTCTAAAGACTCGTTCATTCGAACCGGTTCGCGAACGAACGAGCCAACACCGGGCCTGGGTCGCTCACACTAGCTCGCTGTGGGCGTGCATGAACCATGAACCAACCTGTCGGCGGCTGGCTGTAAACAGTACCGTGCCTATGAGTAACGTATTCATCGCGAGACTCAACAAATTGATGACCAAATTCCTTGCCAACCAGCGACGGCGCTACACCGGGGCTAAGGGGTGCTATAGCCCCGGCAAAAAAATGTGTAGCCCCAGTTAAGCCCCTCTAGCATTTTAGCACTGTTTTGCAAATGTCGAGGATGATTTGAGAAATGTACCAAAGCGACTGAGAAAAACTGTAAAGGTTCATATGAATGCATTCTGTTCCAAATCCACGCTTGCGTGTTTGTACTGCGCCCGTACCCCGTTTACCCTATGCTGCGTGTGTGTGTGTGTGAGAGAGAGAGGGGACAAGAGGGGGGAGGGCGGGGGGAGTCTTTTGTTTATATCACCTATTTGTTTATATATACTCGCGCGTTAAATAAAGGTTAATAAGGTTAGCTGCAAATGGATGTTTAAATAAGGCTAGCTGAAAATGAATCGTTGGTTGATCAAGAAAAGAGTGCAGGTAGAAAATGAAGAACCAATGAATGAAGTCTCCCAGACGGCCAACGAAGAAGAGGGAGATTCGAAAAATGAATCTGAGAGAGGAACTCCTGAGCCAGGACCAGAAGGAGCACCAGGGCAGTCCATCGCTGCTATCAGCTCTACATCCCCCGTTAGCTGCACTGCTGACACAGACACCAGCCCCTCTGATTTAAGCCAGTCACCTGCTAATGAACCGAGACGGCCTCTTCTTCGGCGTTATCCGGCCACCAAAGTTGGACAGCAGGATCGCTATTTTAATCGTAGATGGTATGAGGATTACAAATGGCTTGAATATTCCATTTCAAAGGACCGTGTTTTCTGCTTTGCATGCCGCCACTTTCAACGTCCAGGAAATCATGGCGAGAAGGCAGCATTTACCCACAACGGCTACCAGAACTGGAAGAAGGCGACAAGTTCCTTCAAGACACACAATGTTAGTGTGGAGCATAAATATGCTATGGCAGTGTGGAATGAGTGGACTATTCAGAAAGAGTCTGGCTCAACAATTTGCAATGCTCTGAGTGATGGACATGCAAAAATAGTAAACGAGAACAGAGAGTATATGAGAGCAGTTGTGGAGTCATTGCGTTTCACCTCATACCAGGGACTTTCACAGAGAGGAGACACAGAGAATGACACGGCTGTCAACCAGGGAAACTTTCTTGAACTTTTACAGATGATAGGCAAATTTGACAAAACAGTTGCACAGAAAATATCTGACAATCCAAGAAATGCGAAGTACACACATCATGACATACAGAACGAAATACTGGACATTATGGCAAATATGATAAGGGATCAGATAAGTAGTGAAGAACAAGATGCTGAAATGTTTGCTTTGATGGTAGATGAGAGTAAGGACCTGAGTAAAACGGAACAGAACGGAAAAGTGTCTGTTGTGTTGCGCTACGTGAAAAATGATAAAGCTGTGGAAGAATTTCTCCATTTCACGCCAGCTGACGGTTTGGATGCAGAGTCACTTTTCGCTACAATCAAAGACACTCTGAGCAAATGTAACATTGATCACACTGCCTGTATTGCTCAGTGTTATGACGGCGCTGCAGTGATGTCCGGTGTTCACAACGGGGTCCAAGAGAAATTCCGAGAAGAGGTCCCTCAGGCAATCTACATCCATTGCCATGCACACCACCTCAATCTAGTTTTGGTGGACTGTGTGAGAAACGTGAAGCCAGCGGGGGATTTTTTTGTTATTGTGCAAGACATGTACAAGTTTTTCTCAGGCTCATTTGTCCATGTCCATTTCGTTAAGAAGCAACGGGAACTTGAGCCCTCTCAGCAGCCCATTGAACTCAAGAAACTGTCCGATACGCGCTGGTCCTGCCAGTATCACTCGCTATGGGCAGTGCAAAAAACCCTACCCGCCATCATTGCATCGTTAAATGACATTAAGGCGCAACCAAATCCACGCAGATCCACTGATGCTCGGTCATTACTCGCACTCATTGATGCTGAATTCATCCTCCACCTTGTTCTGTTTGAGGATCTTTTTCGTACAGCAAAGTTCATGTCTGACACTCTACAGTCCCCCGAACTTTTGCTGGAGACTGCCACGACCTCGCGCACTCAGTCATCACGGGCCTAAAAGAAAAGCGCACAGAGGACTCTTGGAGAGCCATATGGAGCAAGGCAGAGGCGCTCTGCACCAAAGTCGGTGTCGCAAAACCACCGCAGCTCCCACAACAGAAGAGGCAATCTCAACAACCTCACCATCTGCAGGACTATGTAGTTGAAGCTCCAGTTCAAACAGAGCATCCATGCATGTCCTCTCTGGATAAACTCCGAACATCCTCATTCTACCCTGTCATTGACCGACTAGTGAATGAAATGACACGACGGTTTTCAACAGAAGCAGGTGCCGTTCTCATGGGCACGTCAGCCCTCAACCCCGAAAATGCCACATTCCTTGAAAAGGAGAGCCTTGAGCCCATGGCGCAGTTGTATGGGATCAAAAAGGATGACCTGCTGGCCGAGGTGCACCAGATGCGCCGGCTCTTGGAAAGAAAAAAAGAACAAGGTTTGTATTGCAGCACACTGGAATTTCTGTCCATGCTTAAACCTTACAAAGACTCCTTTGAGGACATCTATAAACTTTTGCGCATTGCTGTTACACTGCCTGTAACCTCCGCTTCATGCGAGTGCAGTTTTTCGTGCATGCGGCGCGTAAAAACCTACTTGAGGAACAGAATGGCAAACCCTCGACTCAGCAACCTTGCCTGCCTGTCCATACACGCAGAAAGAACCAAGGCCCTGGATGTCCAGAAAATTATAGACTCATTTGCACTCAACCACAGCAATAGACGCATCGTCCTTCTGTGAGTTTTTTTTTTTTTTTTTATCATTCAAACAAGCTGTTCGCACTTCTCGTTGCGGCTGCACTTTGTAGCCTATGTTATGAGTTTTACTTTTAATATAATGTAAGTTATGATGTTGTCAATGCATAGTTGTTTGTTTTCATTTAATACTTGTTGCAATTTGGATGTTTTGTCTGGTTATGGGCAGGCGCATGGTCGCTGTCCGGATCTGAATGTCACCTTCTCGTTGCGGCTGCACTTTGTAGTTATGAGTTTTACTATTAATGTAATGTAGCCTAAGTTATTATGTTGTGATCCGAGACAATATTGTCAATGCATAGTTGTTTGTTTTAATTTATTATGCATATGAAATAAATACTTGTTGCATTTTGGATGTATTGTCTGGTTATGGGCAGGCGCATGGTCGATGTCCGGAGCTGAATGTCACCTTTGCACGCACGTGAAACATTTCCGCCATTGCCCCTTGTATTACATTCTCGTGCTGTGTATCATAGCTTCTTTTATTGAAGAAAAAAACCAAGAACCTCTTTATAAAGTAAGTGACGTCATGAAAATCAATTATTTTCTTAGCTACCCCACGTATCGGTCAAGCCGATTTTTTTTTAGCACCGGGAGAGAAAAAATCCTGCCGCCGTGCATGTTGACAACATGCATGTTGATTGTTGATTTTATCAATTCGTTTTTGCAGCCCTAGTCTTACTATATCTTTATATTGCAACTCCTGCGCTTTATCTTTGCTATTCTTCCTTCTCCGTGGCGGTCTGGTCTTCCTCTTCGTTCTCTCTCATCTTCTCTCTCACTTTTTACCTTTCTCTATCAGTCATTTGTATCCAACCTCTTCCTCTCCCTATAGACTCCCTCTCTCCCCTTTTCTCCCTCTCCCTCTCCAACGTCCGTTAGTTCCCCCCCTCAACATCATTTGTTAGTCCCTCTTCCTCTCTCTTCAACATCATTTGTTAGTCCCTCTTCCTCTCTCTTCAACATCATTTGTTAGTCCCTCTTCCTCTCTCTTCAACATCATTTGTTAGTCCCTCTCTCTCTCCAACATCATTTGTTAGTCCCTCTCTCTCTCCAACATCATTTGTTAGTCCCTCTCTCTCTCCAACATCATTTGTTAGTCCCTCTCTCTCTCTCCAACATCATTTGTTAGTCCCTCTCCCTCTCTCTCTCTCCAACATAATTTGTTAGTCCCTCTCTCTCTCTCTCTCTCTCTCTCTCTCTCTCTCTCTCTCTCTCTCTCTCTCTCTCTCTCTCTCTCTCTCTCCAACATTATATGTTGGTCCCTCTCCCTCTCTTTCTCTCCAACATGATTTGTTAGTCCCTCTCTCTCAGACATTATTTGTTAGTCTCGCTCCCTCTCTCCCTAACATTATTTGTTAGGGAGCTGTTACACCCTAGCTTATTGGTGTGTTTTAATTTAACCCTGGAGCCTTCCCCTGAGAGTGAGGTTGGTTTGGGGTGGTGTGAATGCTTATTCAACCTCGAACCAAACATACTGCCTCTAGTCTGCCTGAACAAGGGACTTTTGGTCCGTTTCATAGTTGATTCAGGTTAGGGTTTGGCAGGTGTGACAGTGATCTGATCTGACCCAGCCAACTATAAGAAGCAAACAAGATTGCAATGCATTGTGGGTTGAAAGTGCTTTTTTTTTTCTTTTTTTTTTGCTCAGATATACCGGGCTGAAAATTTTCATTATTTATAAAAAATATTCAGCCAGCTACATGTGAACTTTTCCGAGATAAAAATAAATTGCGTTTAGACTTGGTGCAATCATGAGTTGAAAGCACCCATCAGACTTTGTTCAGGTTAATATAAAAGGCAATTTTGTGGTCCAAAGTAAAAGAAAACTCAAATTGGGGTTGCTACCTTATTATTATTATTATTATTATTATTATTATTATTAACAGCAACCTCTGAGTTGAGTCTAACAAACTATTCATACGTTTTCATGTACTCGATGATTCTTGCAGTTTTTTGGGTTAGATCTTTGTTGAATGCACTTTCTGTAAGTCTCTGAACCAAAGCAGCTGCTTCATAAATGTAATGTATTGTAACAAGGGTGTGGAAGCGCGCTCTCTCTCTCTCTCTCTCTCTCTCTCTCTCTCTCTCTCTCTCTCTCTCTCTCTCTCTCTCTCTCAATATTTGTAGACTCTCTCTCCTCCCTGCCTCTCTCATTGTAACATTATATTTTAGTCACCTTCTCTCCCCCCAAAATGATTTGCTCGTCTCTCTCTCCCCTCAGCCTGGAGGAAGCTGCTCCACATTAAGTCCACACTGCCAGAGAGAGCATTGGCATTCAGAGTATGAATCACTCCAATTTACCGCAAATCATTTCTAACACACACACACACACACACACACACACACACACACACACACACACACACACACACACACACACACACACACACACACACACACACACACACACACACACACACGTGAACAAATCACAGTTCAGAATACTCTGCAGCATAACTATTGCGACAAATATAGCCACTCTCTACCATAAATGATTCCTTAAACAACCACACACACACTGAGGTAAACTCTGTCACATACAAACAAATGCAGACACACACACACACACACACACACACACACACACACACACACACACACACACACACACACACACACACACACACACACACACACACACACACACACACACACACACACACACCCGCAGGCCCTGACATCCTTGTCTATCACCTGGCTGCTAGCTTGCCGAGATGAAGATGTCAACATTCCAACCAAGCCATTCACACATTGAGTCCAGTTTGGCAGCTTGCGGCGGTAAGCAGCATCTCGTGTGTCGTACACGATGCACAGCATCTTCGACAGAGTTTTTAGAATGTGCACGCCGGCTAGCGAGAGCTCAGCCCCCAGCACCCCTGCCGTTGGTATTGCTTCGCTGCCCGGTGTGTAGGTTATACATCACAGACTCTGTGATGTGTAGAGACTGATGCTGTTGGTGTTCACATCACGCCCGTCACACCTCTGTGCTACCGGAACGCTGGCATGGTACCTCAGATAACAACAGGGGCAGCAGTATAGTGGTATCTTTCTATAAAAAGGGATATCATTTGGTAGAAATTGCGTTTTACAATCCCTTGCGTATTATGGATGTTTGGATATTATACCCTCATACAATTTCTCTCACGCTGATACATGCACACACAACATGCATGTAAACAAACATCGCCACACACACACAACCTTGCACATGCACACTATTACCCCTAAGCAATGAAAAATACATACAAACACACACACTCACACAAACATACATACACACACACACGCAACCAAAAACAAAAATACAAATAAAAACGCACAGACACACACACACACACACACACACGCACACGCACTCACACAATGCTGCAAGAAGCCACATAAACTAAGATAATGCGCGGGCCTGCCCTCATATCTCCATAAAGTGCTTAATTTAGCGACCCCAGCGTAATCAGCTTATTGCTAACCCAAGCAATACAAAAATGACTTAACTCAGTTTATAAAGATCCCTGCCGGTTCCCCTTCTCCAAAGCACATTTACTCCAGCTCAGATGGTAATTCTCCCATCTGAGTATCAGGGAAACTGGGTTTCCCCTGGTCGACTGGGATTCGCTGGCATCAAAGAGGACTGGCTAACCATGGAGCCACTATGTTCATAAAGAGTATCACTGCAAAAGCCCTCCATGAATCCACTTTCACCACCAAAGGGTGAGACAGGGGCATTCACTGTTGACCTGCAGGAAGGCCTAAGCTCTAGTGGGATGGCTCCGGGCTTAGGCCTACTCACTTTTTCTGCAGCCTGACATGTGAATTGAGTCACTATTCACCTGTCAGCAGCCAACTTAATCCGAAGGGGACAAGTGATTAAACACGTCTTTCCTGAATTATACATAAATTAATACACACATGCAGCCCCCGAGAGTGGAGGTGTGCGGAGGTGGGTCAAGACCACGGGCTTCCGCTGTGCTGTATAATAAATGTCAGCCGCTAAGTGTGGCTAACCGTGGTAACATACATAATGAATAAGAGAGTTTCAAGGACTGGGTAGAAGAGCCCAGAAGATACATTGATATATAAACATACATAATATAGTACGAAGCCATTGGGATGAATAGGCCAAGTCCTCGAATGAAAGCTGAGTGAAATGAATAATGAATCCAATGCCAACTCTAAAGGCTCATAGCATTAGCCTGTAACATTAGCTAGTTAGCGAGTAGCAATAGCCAACAGCTGACTAGCTGCGGCCTTACTTGCCAGAAGCTCATTCATTGAACATTTGCAACTTAAGTTCATATTAATGTCATCTGATACATGCTATCGCATAAAGAAACGTGCCTAGACTTTCTCCCGGAAAAAATTTGATGACAAGATTTTATTTTTAATGACAGACAAGAGGTTAATTTAAGTCTTGTCATGGCTAGGTTATGGTGAACATCAAAGATAATGGCTGGAATGTAGCCTTCGTACCAAACATAATCAAATAAACATAAACTAAATAAAATATGGATTAGACAATGATATTCTATAATTTGAATTGTGAATTACTGCTTCATTATAACTAAATGTAAATTAAGTTGAAAGTAAAACAGAACATGGTCAATTATGTAAAATGTTCATCAAATCTCCTAATTTAGCATTTACTAAAAATATTTAGTAAATGCATCATACATAATTGAAGGTATAACAAAGATGTTGTGACAAATAAATATGTATCACATTTAACTTTGTTTAACGTAAATTAGATACACATATCCAGCATTCTGACAGTTGTAAATGCTGCTCAACGTAATTGATAGTTTACCAGCGGTCTAGTAAATGAACCTCAGGGGACTCTCTGATAATGGTGATTTTGAGCGATTTCAAGGCATTAAGTGGGGGTCTCCCCTTGTGTGAATTAGGATTGTGTTTGTCGGTCACCAAGGCCCACAGAGAACCATGAGACAACCCTAATCACGTTGCTTATTCACAAATTCAACTACTGCGTCACCTCTAATTAATGTCAGTGAAGATGGATGCATGCGTGAAAACACACACATGCAAACAGAAACACACAAACACACACACACATACACACAGACACACACTAACAAAGAACATCATTACTGCAAATATTATTATGATAAGTCCCAGAGCTCTGTCCTCATCTTCTTTTTCTTCTTTTGCTTTGTGTCCTTATCTCGTGTCCTTCTTTTCTCTCCTGCTAAAGTTGCTTTCCAACTCATTTTGGAACAGTATTTCCTCCCTGTCTTTAAAAATAAGCATGTCATCCATCAACAAGACCGACTGCTAGTTTCTGCATAGTGCCTTGTTTTCAAATGTCTAAGCATCACCTCTGTGGAAATAACTGACCACTTCCAAGACCAACTAAACAAAAGAACAAAAACGTCTTTCAAAATAATTATTCTGACAGCAGTTTGGAAATTATGTGGTACACCAAAATACTTGATTACAGCTTCATAAAAACTTTCTTCATTTTTTTTTACTGAGGCACCTAATTTTAGCTATTGATGGATTCAAACTTTATTTTTTAATTAATTGTTCAGGAGGCATTTTGATTGTCCAAAACAAACATCCAGGTGAGACTGACTGCCTTTCTGTTTTCAATCTCAAGGCCACCAAAGTGCAATGGCAACATGATTGACAGTCAGAAAACATCTGTTTCTGCTGGAGTCTAGCGGAGCAGAAATGAAAAAAAGTGGAAATGAAGAAATGTCACCTGACAGGTCCAGAGCAAATATAAATATATTCCTCTCTTTCTGCTGGCACTCTGAACCCCTCTTCAATTAATAAACACAACCTCTCTCTTCCATAATGAAGGCCCTTTTGGCACCATAGCTTTAGTGTGGAAAAACCCTACCCTATCATACCTTCGTCAGCTGATCCACCACAGGATTAAAACAGTACAATAATTGTGACAACTGTTTCCCAGACTGTTCAGTAAAGAGGATGGCCGAGGAATGGAACAGAATAATAGAATAGCAAACTACATCATAAATATCTAAAACAAAACATTGCCACATTTTCTGTTCAATTTTGTTTGATCCCAAGTTCAAATCCTGTCATCTGCCAGAATTTGTTGGCAGTTAGAGGTTAGAACCATTGTTGGAGATATTGTGAGATACCATACAAAACAGGGGACCATTTTGACTGGAGATGCTCTGAAAGTCTGGAGGGAGCTCAGCTCCAAGAGAGGCAACTCATAATTCGGAATTTAAGTCAGAAATATTGTCTCTCAGTCAAAATCTCAAAAATCCAGGAGAATGTGTCTGAATGCCACGAAGTCACAATGTGAAAGGCTGTAGAACACTTTTACTTTGAAAAAAACAATCAGTATCCACTGTAGCTGAATTTTTTGCCATTTGATAATAGCATGAATTACATTTGGGAATTAAGGGTCCTTGCACTTGTTTATATTTAATTTGTTATTCTTTGTTTAAATTCAAGGCAGCTCTCTAAGAACATAAATGCACAATATTCAACCCTCTTGATTTGATTTTTCTTACATCTGAAAATGTGAGGACAGCTTAATTTAGATGCTACCGCTAACTGCAAAGCTAACACTAGTCATGATGCTAATGCTAGATATGATCAAAATAACCTTTTCCCTAAAGTATTGGTAACGCAACATAAATTTCAGTCACAAGGAATGTAAAAGCATTTAGTTCATGATGAACTAGTTTGAGGATTTGAGGATTGTTAATAACTAAATAGGGGTCCTTTAACACTGACGCATACAAAGGTATATGTTTTGTTAAAGTTTTGTTAATGATAAATTCATCATAAAGAGATTATATATTTTTTTTTTTACAATCTGGATAACTTTCACTGCCATATATTTAATGGTATGATTATTTAGAGTATTATTATTTGATCTTTAAATCATCAGTGTTTGCTCCGGCTTCAACAAACATATTGGTTTCCCTATTCGATACATGCATACTAATGCAGACATATACAGTCAAACAAACAAGCCTCATGTCTTTAGGAGTTGGGGGAAGACAGCTGAAAACCACAATTGTTGTGTTTCTAATATTTTCTGATTGTTCTTCATCTTAAAATGTTTAAATATAGAAGGACACACGTGTTTATGTGCATTGATTTAAAAAAAAAAAATTGTACTTTACCATTTGGGCTCTCTTCATCTATGGCCACAATAGTCGCCGGGGGACCCGAGCGAGAGAGCTTACATTCTAGAGATGGAGAGAGACAGAGAAAATGTTTATTCATAGTATATTACCATTAACATGCTATATTTGTTTGTATATTATTTTTGTTTGTGACAGTATTTGTATGTATATAATACTGTCCACATTAAACAAATAATGGTTACACCAAATTGAACACTGTCAACATGTACAGATATCACATTTCCATCAGTTCCATTTGGCCAATGAATCTGTCGTATTTGAAAGATTCAAAAAAATTCTAAGGTTGCCCATCTATGCAGATGGTGTGAATTTATGTTGTAAAGAAACCAATACACATAACACATTAGGGAGAGATTGAAAGAAAATAATACTGTGTAGAGAGAGAGAGAGAGAGAGAGAGAGAGAGAGAGAGAGAGAGAGAGAGAGAGAGAGAGAGAGAGAGAGAGAGAGAGAGAGAGAGAGAGAGAGAGAGAGAGAGAGACTTTTATTCAATCCCTCAGACACGGGATTCATCATAAACCATAATTTTCTTTCTCTTTTGTTGAATCAAATAAAAGACATCGCATTAAACATGGAATATTTTTCCATCAGTGGAGTCTACTGAACATATCACATCCCCATAGCACCACCGCTGGTTGAACCCAAAACGGTTTATACAGGAGGCTGACTATGTTTTTCCAACCAACTACTCTGCATACTGCGAGTAAAACATCGTCCACATATACCGAGGCGTCCAACACAGTCATGGTGGAATCACCTGGCGTAGCCTTCTTACGAACAGATAAGGCGTGTGGGAGTAAAGACGTTGGCCTCAGAGATACAGATAGATACCGGTAAATAGATAGAAAGAGTCTGAGAGTCGCAGCGCATGAGATGGAGAAGGAGTGACCAAGAGTCAGAGATCTTGTCTAGCGGCCATGATGAACCTAATCACAACCCTGAGCAATGCTTGGACCAATCAATCGGCCAGGATTGAAAATACACAAGATAACGTGAATACAATTCCTAAAAAACAACAACTGTTAAAGCCAAACTTTTTTGCAAGGTGGGTGGGGGAGGGGGGTCCTAGAAGAAGTAGGTGAGAGAAAAAGCCGAATTGATTTTGGGAAAAATGCAATGGAGCAAATACGAGATAACAAGAAAAGAGAAA
Organism: Gadus macrocephalus; assembly: GCF_031168955.1. NCBI lineage: Eukaryota > Metazoa > Chordata > Actinopteri > Gadiformes > Gadidae > Gadus > Gadus macrocephalus. The sequence continues at coordinate 14,800,638 of NC_082399.1, forward strand.
TGGTACAGATGGTGCATTGTGGGAGCGTAGATTGACATATATCAGAGAAGAGATAGAGAGCTCTTACCCTCATATTGCCAATCTGCAGAGACCAGAGCCGTCCAAACACACAGGAAACAGCCCGGGAGGAAGGAAAGAAGGAGGGGAGGGAGGGAGGAAGAAAGGAAAACAGTTAGTTGTATAACTAGAAATGAAAGGGTAGTAATACTGCAGGTAAATTGCGGTATTAAAGTGGAAGGAAATACAGTAAATACAAACTGAACTGAAAAAATTGACAAGCAGACAGGCCGACACATAGAGATGTAAACATGGATGGAGAGAGAAAGGGAGGGAGGGAGTAAGATAGATGGATAGATAGATAGATAGATAGATAGATAGATAGATAGATAGATAGATAGATAGATAGATAGATAGATAGATAGATAGATAGATAGATAGATAGATAGATAGATAGATAGATAGATAGATAGATAGATATAAAATAAAGGCGGAGAGAGAGACAGACAGACAGACAAATCTCCAGACAGGAAGAGATCAATGTGTCTCCCTCCACTAGGCTTTACTTCTTGAAGGTCAGTGTGTATCTAGCGTGTTGTAATGACAGTCACACTGCAGATGATTTGAGTGCGCTCCATTCGATTCCTCAGCCATGTTCCCCTGCGCCCCCCCTTCCACCACCTCCCCGAGGTGATGGAAGGGGGTAGCGCTGGTGTGTAGATCAAGCTGCTCTGGGCCTCAGCTGTTCAAGGCAGAAAGTGACTCGTCTTCTCCTCACCGGTTGTTCCCTAGCTAATCGATCAGTGCAAATCAACAAGCAGCATTCTGCTGGAGGGGGGGATACACCAGCAACACTGTTGGCCTTGTTTGTATATGTAGTGTGCATACATATATACTGTATATATATATATACATATATATACATCTACATCTACATCTAAACATGTGTCAGCCCCGATACTACAGCTCGATTATTTTTCTTCAAAGCAACTCGATGGCCCTCATCAAACTTATTTGTCCTCTCTCTCTTAAAAAGGAATTTCAGCAATCATACTTCAAAAGAACCTTGATAACATGTTCTGTGAGTGAGATTTTGAAGACCACATATCAGCCTCTCTCTCCTCAACCTCCCCTATTCAGGAAGAAGAAAATACATACAACTTTTAACAGAATATCTCCTTCCAGAATCAAAAGTCTCATTGATGTCATCCTCAAGCACATTGAAAGAGATACTACTTCATTTTGTATGTCAAGGGTCATGAATCTTTGTATCTTCGAAATGAAGATACCATTTATTATAGATAAAAGCCCCATAATTTTTGTAAAAACAAAAGATACATATTCTCATACTTGGATATACAGTGAAGGTGGTTAAAAGTGCACACGTGTAAGACATTGTGTAGCAGTGAAAGTTGTTTAAAAGTGTACCAATGTAAGACATTGTGGAGCAGTGAAAGGTGGTTAAAAGCACACTTGTTACTTGATGAACACAGTGGCGCATTGTTCTTTCAAGTCGGCCTCGTAAGTCTGCATGTAAATCTCTCTCTCTCTCTCTCTCTCTCTCTCTCTCTCTCTCTCTCTCTCTCCCTCTCCCTCTCCCTCTCCCTCCCCCCCCCCCCCCCCCCCTCCTGAGTACATCCAGTGTCTGCCAAGTTTTACCTTCTAATCAAGTCTTGTGTAGTGGTGGGGTGTATATTATTATCAGCGTCTTGTCTTATATGCGGTCCATTAATCAGGGGCTCTGGACAGATGTTTTTGTTTTAAGTGAAAGAAGAGGATGAGTATGGGGGTGGGGGTGGGGGTGGTTAGGAGGGGGGGTATTGAAACTTGAAGCACACACACGAAAAATAAGCTTTACGATTTAAGACCCTCTCTCTCTCCTTCTCTCTCCCAATCCTTTAAACCAGGAGTGGTGCTATCAATGTGTCTGTTTTCAATCCATTATTCAGTTTGAACCGCTGAGTAGCGAGTGATCAGTCAACCGAAGGCGGAGCCAGATAAAATAAACTCTTAAAATGGCGGGGATGTTTTCAGGGACAAAGTTTCCAACACGTAGGACAGGGCCGAAGTTCGATTTCACAAGTCTGTTTTAATAGCTGCTTGTGCTAGTTAATGGACATAGCTTAGCAAGGATCTTTTATGAGACCACACACACACAATCACACACATACTGACGCACGCACGTACGACACCTAAACACACATAGCAGGCCAGCATGCCACTACACAAAGGATGTAGACAAACACACATACAACACATGCTCACACAGTAACATACATAAAAAGTACACCCCTTGGTTACCGTCTCCAAAATGCACACATGGAAATACTAGTGTGCCCTAACGACAGTCTCCATGGCAAATGCCCGTCTCAGACGGACACATTCACACAGTCGACTAATGTTACAATCTATTATACATGCCCCACCTCTGACTCACCGTCGCTGTTTATTTGTTCCTGCATGTTTTTTGGCGACCATGCAGGCAGGTGTGTGTGTGTGTGTGTGTGTGAGTGAGAGAGTGTGTGAGTGTGCTTTCTTCCCCAGTCCCTGAGGGTTTCTTCCACATGGCGGCCCGCGGGCCCCAGGCTCTGATGCCCTGCTCTGAGCTCCGGGGGGCCGATGGCCCGAGGGAGTCGGTGGTCTGATGTGAGAACGGAGTGGGTTTCCTACCCGGATAAACTGATGCAGATAAAGGTCTCATACTGTGAATAACATGTCGCAACTCAAAAGAGTCGAAACACATCACACCGCAGAATACCAAACTCGCCCCTTCTTTGAAACGTGCTGACGGCGGGGTGAATGCAGAGAACAACAAAGGAGGGAGAATAAAGGGAGAGGAGCTCAAGGCGTCCCGCTGACGCTCTGTCGGAGGGCATTTTGGGTTTTGCTATTTACCAGGTCTCATGGTCGTTATCTATCAGTAACGCCTTAGTGGGGATCTATCAGGATCAAACCAGGTTCCTCCGGTAGTTACAAAGCAGGGGCACAACAACACCCATGCCCCGTTTTGAACGAGTCGGAAATTATAATAAGGGGCTCCGACATGTCAGCGCTACACATGGTCATTTTGACAGCCAACAGGTGCATGCAGGGATCGTGTTTGCCCTCCACTGCAGGATGATTTGAGTCTGGGAGTACAATACCCACATTCAATAAGAACGCAGTGTGGACTGGACTACAATTTGCAATGGGGGGGGGGGGGGGCGGGGGGGGGGGGGGGGGGGGGGGGGGGGGGGGGGGGGATTGGGGGGGAATACAGAAGGGATGGGTTCGGAAGAAAGATGAGAAGAGAGCAAAAGAGGAAAGAGAGATAGAAAAGAGAACAGAGAAGAGGAGTAGAGCAGATAGGAGGGGAGAGGGAAAAGACCAGAGAGGAATCAGACAAAGTGGAGAGTAGTGGAGAAGAGGAAGGGAGAGGGGGAGAAGAGAGGGGATGCTGTAAAGAGAGGGGTATGAAGTAAAGGAGGAAAGGTAATGAGCAGAGGAGGGAGAGAGAGGAAAGAGGATAGCAAAGACAACAAGACATGGAAAGAGAACAGGAAAGAATAGATATAAAGAAGGAAGAGGAGAGGGAAAGAAACAAGGCAAACGAAGCAGGAAGAGAAACGTAGAAGAGAGGAAAAAGTATTGGGGAGAAAAGTAATGGAAAGAAGCGTACGATAAAAGGGAAGGTTGACAAGAGGATAGGAAAAGTGTGGAGCGAGAACAGGGGAGCGGAGGGAAGTTAAGGATTGATACAGGGAACAGCTGACCTTGTGTGAGATTGATGCATCTCTGGAGAACAAACACGCACAAACAAACACACACTGACACACACACACACAGCCTTGGGGATCTCCACTTTGTCACTTCGGTGCCTTATCCTTTGTACCCGCTCCTTCTGTCTCTTCACCTTCTCTCTGCCTCCCTCTATTCTCAGTTCCCTTCTTTCATTTTACCACTTCTGTCGTGTTAAGCAGTTTCAATCGCCTTTGCCTCCGTCTCTCATTCCTGTAGTTCTTATTTTCTTGTCCAACTTTCCGATGGTCACACTTCATGCTCTGCACCAATTCCTCCTTTATTACCTCTTCTAGCCCTTTCTTCAAATCTCTTTTTCCCTCTATCGTCCACCATCCTCCCTTGTCCCTCCTCCCTTGTCCCATCCTGACTACATCGTTTATTCATTTTCAGAACAAAACACAAGCTTTGTCACGGTAGATATGCTGTGTGTTTCTCAGCCTCTCTCTCTCTGATGGTATCCATCGCAGACTCCTGTCAGCTAGGAGCCTCCACACTACTAACCTGTACTTTTATTGAACAGGCCTGCCAAAGCCTCAGATACCACATACAGTGATGGTCATTACTGGTAGTGCTGCCCCCGATAGATTTCCTTTGTCGACTCTTTTAATTCTTCTAATTTCAAGCCAATAGATCCTTCCTGAAGGTCAGAGTGTATCCGGTCCGGTTGTGATGACAGAGTCTCACTGCTGCTGATTTTGGTGCGCTCCGTTCGATCGCCCCCCCCCTGTTCCGTTGGCCGGTTCCTTGCGGTGATGGATGAGTGTGAGCGCCAGCGCTGCTTTGTAGATCAAGCTGCTCCGGGCCTGAGTCTGCCTCCAAAAGCATGAATTGAATTGTCTTCTCTTCCCTCACAAATCAATGGGTCCAATTCAATGTTTAGATTCAAGAGATTCTAGATTCGTCCACATTGCTTTGTTGGTGTATGGGCTCAGCTTGAGTCCCAGAGCTAAGGGGGTGTTGGAGAAAGTAAGGAAACATTGTGCTACTTTCACAGAGGAATAAAAAAAAAAACGAATATTGAGCCCTTCAAAATACAGTACGAGCGCATGCGTGAAGCGGGCGGACAATTAAACGGCATCAACAAAGCAGTAATAATTCTGAGTAACTTATTTCACCGCTGATAACAGAGTCCAGCCTACTTGTAGCGATAACACAATACAAGCATTTTGGGGGGAAATAACACACTATCTGAAACCAAACAATTGCAATATGACGGTCCAAAGAAATCTTTTGATTTCACTTCTTTAAAGCTGTGTCCAAGTGGGTTTAGGGTTTCAAAGGCATGTATAGTGTGACCCCCAGGTGTATGAGTGAGGTAATGGAGCTCTGACCGGAGTGGTCAATGTTAATGTCTGTGTCCGGGAGGGTTAGATTCCGTGGGCATAGTCTCATGATCAATGTATAGAAGACACGGTACCTGTTCCTTGTTGCAACTCTAAATGCGTCATTCCGTTCCAGAGCATCTGATATCGTCTATTACTTATATAACATGAAAACATATATAAGGGGAGCCTTTATAACAAGCAATTTAAAAATCACACCACTTCTGACATCACAAGTGGGAGCGTGAAACCTGATGTATGGTGAATCCATCTGACTCCAGCATGGGAGTTTGATCCATGTATCATGCATACACCACTTGTGATATCTTGCTCATAGATCTGGATATGGCTCACATTGGCTGGTGAAAGTGGGGGCCTTTTAAATCAGCCACCCTAAAACTGAAGGGGACAGGTGTTGAAGCACCCCTGAGGGGGAATCCTTCCACTGAGCACCGTCTTGAAGAACAGACAAAGATATATCACGATGGATTCACCGCCCTGCAGCACCAGCTGGCTATCCATTCGAACAGAAGCGTGTATAGCTACAGTTCCATCATACTTATCAACATACTTACAACACGAGTTTGGGGGATTGCAAGGGGAACACTATCATGTAATCTGGTATGCTCTGGTGATGATGATATATGAGCATGATATGATCACATACTATTCACCAGTGAACCAGAAGGCTTGCTGGATTGGTTGATATTTCGTGACGATACCCCCAATAGGCCAGCTATAGCTGATGTCATATGATGTCAATGTGGCCATCTTTATCGTTATGAACCATCTCAAAAAGTGATTATGACATATAATACAATACACATCAACATTAAGATTAAACCTGTTTGACACCAGTGAAGTATTATAATCCTAACATATTATGATTTACCAATTATGTGCTATTACGCAATTCCAAAATGTGAATGCCTCGCCCGCCCTACCTCCTGAGCGAATCCGACCCCATGTACGAGTGTGTCTGGGTATATATATACAACCGACAAGCAGGAGGTCCCACTGTGCCTCAACACCAGGGGGTCCCTTATCTCCCTGATAAGCCTGCTGTAGCCGAGACAAGCATGGAGTCTTAACTCTGTAAACAACAGGCAGGCGGAGGGACGTGTGGGAGGGAAAGGAGTACTGAGTAAGGCAAAAGGATGGAGAAAGAAATAAAGAGAAAAAGAAGTGAACAAATACAGAAGGGGAGAAAGTATAAAAGATGATATGATAGAAAGGTAGATTGAGAGAAAAGAAAGAACCCGTGGAGATAGATGGAGCATGAGAAGGATCATATCAAAGATATGAATGTAAAGAAAGAAAGAAGTTTTGAGAGAGATCTGTAAATACTACAGATAGTGATGGAAATAAATAAGTAAGAGAGAGATAAAGAGATAATATAATTCAATTATTACGAGAGGGAGTAAGAACTAAGAACTAACTGGTGCATGTAGAAAGAGCCATATAATACAGGGGTAGAGATAGAGAGAGATAATCATCTTTACCGTCTGTGTCTTGTCCGAAGCAGGCAGAAAACAGCAGCAGGTAGAGGACTACTACTCCCATAATAACTGGCAAATTGGATTGGTGGCATCTTGACAATGGCCCCATTGTGTGTGTTCCAGCCATCTTCAGCTCTGGGCTGCTCTACGCATCCACCTGCAGAAAAAAAAAACACACAGATCAGATACAGGCTCGCAATCACACACACTCTCACATACACCAACAGGCTCACAATCACATTCAAACACATGCACGCACACGCACATGAACACAGTTACTTACACACACTGAGTGTGACCGACACCGGCACATCCACCGTAATAAATATAAACACACATACTGACACACACCAGAGTCACAATCACACACGCACATACCAACACACACACACACACACACACACACAGGTCAGACTCAGGCTTAACTTGATCAATTTGGCGCCTCACACCCGTACAAAAAGGGCCCAGCTGTGGTGGTCCACCCGGGTGCATTAGATTTGTCGCAATCAAACACAAAGTACAACAATTTTTCACTCCATTCAGTTGAAGGGGCGCCAGATGCGTGTTGTTGTGAGATTGTTACCAGATAGCGACGCACACATTGGCGGCAAAACAGCCAGGAGCATAACATGGGCTCAATTCATAAGCAACGGCAAGGGACAAAAAAAATGCAATTGTCTATACCACGTAACTTGTACACGAAATCTATAAAGAATCAAAGGCATATTTTATGATGATTTGAATAGTTTCCATGCACTAAATCATCCGCAAAATGTTCTGCTACAGGTCATTAAGATGTAGCAGACATCATGGAAATGTTGGCACAGTAATAACCTGTACTCCGAACACAACTTCGCTAACAATTTACTCACAAATAATTGACATCCGTGACATTTTGACTCCAGACAATAGTACGCAATTATAATAAGGCACTAGACTAAGCGATGTTCGTATCCACGCATTCTACCGGGTTTCTACAGCAACTGGGAAATTGTCTAATCCAGCATTGCATGACTACACACAACACAACAAAAAGAAAAGCTATTAAAAGACACTTCTTACTTCACCAGAGATTATAAATTAGGTTTAAGACAATCAAAATCTTTATTACACCCCCTAAACTCTGTCCCCCTCTCTTTATTTATTATTTTCTGTTCTTCGAATGCGATAAGGAAGTTAGTTGGATGTCGCTTTGGGAATGACATCTTTCCTGAACCGCACTCTAAAGTACATTTTCACACAAACCAGCAAATGCCATGTGCATCACATAAAGACATGACTGAGCAGAACCATGGTAACATCAGTGGATTCACGCACGTACACACACACACACACACACACACACACACACACACACACACACACACACACACACACACACACACACACACACACACACACACACTCGTACACACACTCGTACACACACTCGTACACACACACACACACACACACACACACACACACACACACACACACACACACACACACACACACAAATTCAAATACACTCAATCACAAACTCATGAAAACCTTTGATGTATTTTTAAAGAATTTCAAAGCAGCCTCTTGCCATATAAATCTACAGAAAGACATGCTGGGAATTTACTACTGGTGATTATACATTCAAACGCTTCGGTTTTGTTAGGACACAGACACCTGCATAAATAAGGATGTGAGGGCTCTAAACCTCGTACACACACACACACACACACACACACACACACACACACACACACACACACACACACACACACACACACACACACACACACACACACACCTATCAATTCAGTTTAGTATTTCACCTTCAAACATCAAGTTGTGGTCCTGTGTTTGAGTTGCTGTTTTAGTCCCATTCTAAACCCAAAATAACATCAGTTTTCACCCCATAACCTGCACTTATATATGCAAATACCGTTTTTCAGAAATATGCCTTGATCTGCAAGTGAGTGATTAGGCTTGAAACACGAGCCTGAGCCAAACAACTGCCACCGCATTCCCTTGGCCTTTATAGACATCAACTGTTTAACTGCACCCTTGTCTGACAAAATACCCTCCCCCACACAGCTTCTGATGAAAAACTAATTTAAACTTACACCATTCGCCAACGCACCCCTTCATGGGAAGAGATCACAGCCATCCAACCGTAAGTGCAGTGCCAGGTGAACCCGCACATCAACAGCCTGCACGGAGATCAACCCAAAATACGAAGACAGCCAGGTTCCATTTACGGCACCCTGTCCACCTTCAGCCAACCTCTTGCCCCTTCTGAGGTCCAGGAGTCGAGATGGTATCCCTGGATGGAGTGTGTTCAGAGTAGGGGTAGCAGCCGGCTAGGTGGCTGTCACACTCCACCTAGGTGACTTTTAATGGGGCTTCTCCAGACAAGGCAGAGGGTGTTGCTGTTTGAAGACCGGTTTATTGTAAAGGTTTGTGGATGACGACAAACGGCCTTGCTCTAAGTTGCCATCCAGGAGAATTCTCCCTTAGTGTGGCTGGTTTAACTTGTGCACACTGAACTTGTCCTCAACGTGTGTGCAGCCTCAACCAGCCTCATAGTCTCACTGAAGGTTCAAGTTAATGAAGTTCTTCACCCTCCTCTTCCCTCATATACAGCCTTGGCTAGCATCTTTTTTCAGATGGACAAAAATCCTTTAATTCTGTGCTAATTCCCTGTTTAACTTGAAACGGTCATGTTGCAGAACATGTAAACCCACGCGGGCCCGACGCCACGAGGGGTCCTATGGGGTACCCCTCAGTCATTTTTTGTTGAGGCTTTTTGCAAAAATAACGATTATTGGGCCGAGACACATGCAATTATCGCTTTGGCTGTTGTATCAGAAGAATGGAGAGCTTGGTTTGTTGTGTGAAGGGAGTCACGAATCACCATTGCTTTGAATGGCCCATTTTTTAATACTTAAAAGATGCATCACTCATTTCCGTCCACTCTAAAACACATCTAATCAAAGAAATACCAACCCATGAATAATATGTTAATGTTAAGTGTTTTCTTTCAGACAAACAACTACTTATTGTTAGATAACGGGTTACAGAGTAACAGGAGAGAGCAATATCAGGGAGACATTGTTAGACCTGTTCATTTGATAATCCAGTCATAACACACATGCACTGAGGAAAGTGACTCCCTCTTTGGGGCTTCTACACAAGCCGCAAACAGACGTTCTTCCACGCCTCCGACCAACTGCCACTTTAAAGTATTAATAAAGTGTTAGAATAGTGTGTAGTGATAGAATATTCATCATTTATAAAGCATTCATTCTCCATGAATTCTCAATAGTAAGTCATTCATAATCAGTTGTCAATTAGTAATGAAATAATCAGATAATGGTTTATAAGTAAATTTAAAATGGTGTGCTGATGATTTACAAAATGTTTACAATGTGTTGATAGATCTTTGAAAATACTCAATAATTCTTTAATTCAGAATTCAGAAAGCATGCAAGCAAGTGTGAGATCATCTAAACTGACCACTATAGACCTTACTACTTGTTACTATGTTTAACTATGTATTTCCAGCCTTTAAATATAACAAAAAAAAAAAGGTTATTTAGGCGTAGATAGGCCGCACTTTAGATGATCTCAAATAAATAATGTGTACGAATAAATTATGAGTTCACAATGAATTCACTATATTCTTCTATTTCATTCATGTTTCAAACTTTAAGTTATTCTTAGGTGCTACCGATAATTATCATCAAATATTTGAAGGTTCAGAACTGATTATTATTGGGCCTGGAAGAGATGTCTCAATTAAAATGGCAAGAATATAAAAATCTGTTGAAGTTATACCATCATTCACATCGTTTTAAAATTGACTGTGAATTCCTTATTTACTACTACTTTATTAATACTTCTAAGTCGTAATTATTCTAAAATTCTGCCTCATTATCCGAGCAGGGGAGTAGCATAGTGCCGTGTTCAGGTTGCGAGTGTGATCTCTAAATCTGCAGTCTACCTGGAGGCATCCCTGAGCGAATTGCAGTAACCTCTACCTCGTCCTCAATGACAAATCGGAAATCACGGAAATTTGCTTTGGATAAAAGTCTATAAGAAATGCGTGTGATAAATGATGAAATAATAATATAATTATTCAAGGTTCACCCCTAAAATCCCTTTTGACAGGGAACCATCAAGCTCTGTAATTTGCTAATATAAGAGAGTACTGCTTCATATGCCTGTTGTGAAAAATCACAGTCTGCAACATCAACTCCTTTATGGGGGGAAAAAAATCACGGAAAAGTTTGATAAATGATGTCATTGGTCAGATTTGGATAACGTAAATCCCGACCAATACCATCAATGGCCCAACTTTTCCATGACTCTTGTTGCACAAACTGAGTCCTGCAGAGTGTGATTTTACACAACAACCTGTTCTCTCTTCTATTGGGAAACAGCACAGTTTGACGGTAGCCCTTTAAGTTGACATCCAACTGGAAGGTTTTAATACCTGGAATCTTTTTAAAGTTATTTATTTATTTCTCCTCCACTACGGAGGTAATACTATTTATTCATTAGCCTTCGGCAAGGATTTTTATTTTTTGCGGGGCTGATAGTGTGTGAGTGCGCGTGTTTTTGTTTATTGTATGTACTGTTGGACATGGACAAACCCTGCTGATCCTCCACATCTGAAGTCCCTCCCGGAAAAATAAAGTTATTTGAATTGAAGCCTGCAATGCGAGGCAGGATTGCATTATGACAAGCATACAGTCGCCAGGGTCCAGCAGAACTCCCAGGGCATTCCTCAACTGAAACAGCAACTACCAACAACATGCCAGGAAGGAACCGGAGAAAGAAGAAGGTCATGTTGCAAGTGCGAGTAACAAAGAGCGTTGAGGACAGAGAGTCTACTCTGGGAAGAACTCGAAAAAAGTTTGTTCCCTCTCTAGAGAGCCGAGGTAATACTCTCAGAAAGGGAAAAAAAAATAATAATAAAGAGAGAGAGAGAGAGAGAGAGAGAGAGATCGCGAGAGAGAGCGCGAGAGAGAGCGCGAGAGAGAGCGCGAGAGCGAGAGCGAGAGCGAGAGAGAGAGAGAGAAAACAACAGGAAGAAATAGATCGCTCATGAGAACCTAGTAGTGAGACTTAATTTGGGAGGGACTGAGGTTGAGGGTGAGAAGAGTAACGGACAGATAGAAAGAGCGGGCATAGAATACAAATATCAAAGGGAGCTTATGAAGGCTAAAAGAGATTAAACACATAGGAAGCTGAGAGATATACATGATGGAAATTGAATGAAGAGAACGACAGAAAAAACACATAGAGAGAACGACAAATCAAGGAAAAAGAGAAAGATTACACACTTGACACATTAAAGAAAACAAAAAGGAAAACATTGGCCTTTAAAGGGACAAATAGAAAGGGATAGGGGTCGAGAAAGAGACGGTTGATCAGAAAGTGAGAGAGTGAGAGACATCAAAGAGAGACCGAAAAAGTACCAAGTTAAGGTCTAAAATTAAAGCTTATTGTAGATTCCTCAAAGATTGAGGAACATTAGCAACGTTATTTTCTCTTTTATTATCTGCTTGACTTCCAAGTCTCTCTGCCTGTCTGTCTTCTTTCTGCCGGCAATCATTCTGTTTGTCTTTTCTATTATAAAGAGGAACTTTGGTTTAGCTCAGGTTAAAGATATCTTCTTTGTGTTCCAGTTATTTGGTTGATGAACCAAAGGAACATCCGATTCAGTTCAAGACCAGATACGAAAGGTCTTTAAGAGAGAGAGAGAGAGAGAGAGAGAGATTGGAGGTGGTTCAGTAGAAAAGAGAGATATAAATGACTGTTTTGACAACAGAACATGCATTTGTCTGTGGCATCGCAGTTCAGAATGGAGAGGGCTGGACAGATGGAAGGACATTGCCAAATACATGTTATGGGACAGAAGATAGGTTTGTAAGATCGCGGGGGGGAGGTAAGGAGGGAGGGAGCAACGGTTTGGAAAATTGCATCATGTGCTGGAGAAGGATGGTGCATATAGATCAGACGGAGGGGAAGACAGATGGAAGGGAGAGAGCGAGTGATGGAGATCGACTAACACAAGTTGAGAGGGGAAGGATAAGATGGGGGAAAGGTTAAAGTAGACATTTGAAGGCAAACTGGAGGCCAGCGAGTCGGACTCGACACAGGACATGACTGTGCATAAACTAACTGAAGAGGGGGGGGGGGGGGGGAAGAGAGAGAGAGAGAGAGAGAGAGAGAGAGAGAGAGAGAGAGAGAGAGAGAGAGAGAGAGAGAGAGAGAGAGAGAGAGAGAGAGAGAGAGAGAGACCTCACAAAAAGCAGTTTGAGTTTAATTTGAGAGAGATGACATTTGGACTAAACTTTAGTGATTACCTCTCAGAGAGGGGGGGAGGGGCTGAGGTGGCAGGAGGGTATCCAGGAGGAGAGATTTTGTTCACAGCATTTATTTTCTGCCTTTATGGCTGATAAGCCCAACCGGATGAGGCTGTTTAACCTGTTAAAAACAGTATACTGCTTCGTGCTTCAGTGCCTTGTGGACTGCCAGTCAGCAGTGTTAATGGCAGGACCTAACCCTGTTTGATGAAGTTTGACCACTGGAATTACCTTTCTATATACACAACGCACATGGGAAAAATAATGAAGTACAAGGAGCAGTTAGAAGAAAAGAAAGAGTAGAAAATAGAAGGCGACATGTAAGAAGAGCGAATGGGGGACGATAAGAGAGGAGGCTAAAATAAACTGAAAAATTTAAGAAAATAGGAAAAGCAGAAAAGAGGGGAAGAAAGAGCGTAGATAGGAAATAGGATGCAGGGGGAAAGTGAAGACATGAGCGAGAAGAGGAGAGTAAGATAGCAGAGTGAGAAGAGCGATAGTTGAGGTCAGCTGAGGACAGCTTACATGATGGCTGCAGGGTCCAAACACTTTGGCAGCCAAATAATAAATTATAAATCTTCCGGCTCATTGCATTGTTGTGGGCGATGAAGATATTAGAGTATGGAAGAAAATTACTTGAATACTATTGTGAAGGTTGGCCATTGGCTTGCATATAAAGAAAGATAAGTGTTGACACAATTACAGCATCCTAAACTAGTCCATCTCGATCGGCTCCATATTGTATTCAATGGCAACGTCATGGTAACTTTTTAAAAAAAACATAAAATGTTGAGATATGTCTTTCCACACTTCACAATTCGCAATCTAAAGGTAAAAAGAAATTGGGATAGAAACGCAGCTTTATACGACTCGAGTTCTCTGACTTTTTGGCTTTCAAACAGCATTTACATCTGAACACAGAAAAAATACAATATCTTTATCAATAGTCCAGTTAATGGAGCACATCTTCCAGTTGCAGTACAATCATCCATTTTCTGTTCTCTGTTAAACTCTTTTTTTTAATTGAGGAAGTCTGCCCAAGAAGTGTTAACCCACCATTTGGCCACACACACACTCCCATCTTGCAAGTGTGGTTCTGTGCTTGTGTACATTTGTGTCTGTCTTTGCTTCTCTCTGTGTGTGTGTGTGTGTGTGTGTGTGTGTGTGTGTGTGTGTGTGTGTGTGTGTGTGTGTGTGTGTGTGTGTGTGTGTGTGTGTGTGTGTGTGTGTGTGTGTGTGTGTGTGTGCATGATAAATGGGACCCAATAAGCTATGCTCAGTGGGTAACATGATGTACTTAGCGAGAAACGATGACAGATTGCTCTGTCACCCGTGACAGGATTCATCTATCAAATAAAGCCTTCAACTCACTGCAAATATTAGGATTGATATAATAAAAAGTATGGACACTAAAATGTATAGTATAATGTATTTGTCAGCAGGGATTCATACTGTATCAATACGTTCGATAAATAATAATGATGTTTGTTGATGTCGATCATTTAGTGGGTGCCATATTTGTGGAATGGAATAGGGATAAAGAAATATGTATCCTTTCCATGCTTGAAAGGATATTTTACAACTATAACTATTGATATAGACATAAAATATGTATGGACATTGATTTAATATGATGAAGAATCTGTTGTCACTGTTTATTCAGTGCATCTTTCCACCATTGTGATGCAAACATGTCAGTGTAGTGGTCAACAATCATTATTTAATTCAGAAAGGGAAAAGAAAAAAACCAATAAAAGACATCAAACTGCATTATTTCGACAGTGGGCCTAATATGACCTACATATTTCACATATAAACATGTATACGTGAAGGATGCACCTTTTTAATTACAGTGATGCTTAATGTGTTCAGTTGTTATTGCTAATCTATAGCCGAGGCTATATGACCTATTTCTATGAATATCACTATATCTCACTAACACATTATGATTTAGCCTGCCTGTCTTAGCTTCGCATGGGTGGTCTCAGTGGGATTCAAACCATTGACTTGCTCTAACAGTTCAGCTGCATCAATGAGGAGTAGAAATCACTGGGAGCTAACATGCAAGCTGTGGTAATAGATAAAGCTGCCAGCTTCAATAGACTGCATCATTAATTTGGCCTGAAAATATCCTGAACCAATTATGTGCTTAGAGTTGATTGAGACACATACAAAAGGCGAGTGATAGTGATACTTGATGAATGAAGGAATAAATAAATGGATGGAGGGATGGATTGATGGACAGCTGGATGGGTAAATATTAACAGAAAGCTTACTGCTGTTCTACACTCCCTATTGCCATCAAACACATTTACAAATTGTTTATTTTAAGCGGTGACGCGGCTGCCTTTGAAAACAGATGAACAAAGATATGATTACACTGCAAATAATAAAGCACAAACATGATTCATGATTCATTTGTGTTTGTCTTTCTGAACTCACAAAGACAACTTAAAAAAGTGGAACGAAAGTTCCGTGCAAAATCTATTCAGAGCAAAGTGAGGAGGAGCCGTAATTGATCCATCTCTGATGTAGAAGACATTCATACAGCGACCTCTGTTTGATATAACGGCATGCTTAAACATTAATGGTGCCACGGTGGAGCGGGAAAGAAAGAGAAAGAAATTGAGAGAGTGCATGCACACAGAGGAGGAGCAATAATTGAAGTCTGAGTGAGGAATAGGCCATGGAAAGGAATGTTTCAAAGCCGAGCGGCAGCTTTAGATGAAAATGAGCATGAAAAGCAAAAATAATTTCACGGTGAAATCGTAAAGGAAATGGCATATCACAATATTACGAAGAGGACAGCTAATAGCCAAGGCAATTACATGTGTTATGAATGCATATATTTTGTGATTGCATATGATTGCATATATACATATATATATAAATAGACCATTGAAATATATATACACAGACAGACAGAGAGAGATAACTAAAGTAAAGGAAGAAAGAAAAAATAAGGGGTTGTTTCAATCCAGTCCAAACTGTTAGGACAACACGATCACTCTCATATGTGGACTATATGAACTATGTCAAATGATGACTAATGTCATTACAAATAACATGTATACAGTTCTGTCCATATGGATCACACAAAGGTCTGAGTGTATATGGGAGCTTTTTACACAAGGAAATTATTGGGGTAGAATTTTAATTTGTGGGCAAGGCATACAAGGCATCAACCAGCGGCTTCAACCCAAAACAGGAGCTTTGTCCTAAATGCTAGGAGGCTTCCCTCAATCTTCATCTTAATACCTTGTCGCTAGGTCTATCTGGTTGCCTCAGTGATAGCAAACATGCAGAACCAGAAATCTTGAATAGTTCTCATTGTATGTGCTGCGTACACAAGCATACTGTGAAGCAAGTAAATTAATATAATCTGCATGAGATATATACTGCCACTAGCCTAACCAAACAAAACCTTGCAGCAGCTTCAAAGTTTCTAATCCTGATGTCTGTGAGCCTAGTCGGCCTCGGGATTGGAGGGGGAAAGACATATATATTTTGTAATTGAATCAGTCTGTATTTTCACAGATATTTAACCGTGTGAGTTGAACGATCTTTGACATGTTTGATTGTTGCAATGAATGACATTTAGAACGTGCAGAACACAACTACATGATAAAACATGCGCAACTGTCCTCGCTATGTTTAAAACAGTCTGTCGGCTTTAACGCTTATTCCATAGCGCTGTCAGCACACCTATGGCAGTGACGATCGCGTCACGCCTCATCACAACAACCACAAAGAAAATGCATTGAAAGAAACACAAATTACTGTATGACACACACACACACACACACACACACACACACACACACAGAGTGTGTGTGTGTGTGTGTGTGTTGTTGCATGTTGTTGACCCAGGCTAATGAATTGTATCCTGACCAGAAAACATATATCTTGACTGAACAAAGGCATTGATCCCTTCCTTTGATCATGGAAGAAGTCTAGGGTTATGGCTGCAGCAGAGTTTTTGTTGAACTACAATGTTCCAAAAATGTGGGCAGAATAGTCGAAATCCCAGCCATAAGGTTCTTCGTCAAACCTCAACAGTATGCACACATCCTACAGCAAGATGCCCTAACAGTTACTGCCTTCTTACTGACCTGTATCGCCATACATTCACACAATACAATTCCTCTTGGACAAAACTGTCCAACCAATGAATAAATAGTAACATGTTAAAAATGTATGCATCATGTATCTGTATCATTAAAATGATTCTACTTGACTTTAAATATGTCGATATAGCCCGACAGAGTTTGAACCGTTTCTTCAAGTTACTCTGTGAGGTTAATGACCACGAGGAAAAGAGCATACCAAAACATCGGTTCTACAGGGACCAATGAGAAACTGAGTTGATGTTGTAGACCGCCATTGTTTTACAACACGCAGATCATAAAATAGTAAGGAAGGATTAATAGTGAATTGAGTTGTAAGTCCTTTTCTGTTTTAATTCCCTCTTCTTACAGCATCTGCTCTCCGGAGCTACCTTCAGATTATATATTTAGAAGGTGTACCACAGGGCCATTAATAATAAATAAGAACTCGCTCATTTTATTCAAGAGAATAATAAGAAACGCATGCTAGTCCGCAGAGTTTATATAACGCTGTGCCGATTGAGGCGACTATGAACCTTCTTATCACCCCGTGGAAGGAATGGAGAATAGGGTCAGGTTTACATGTGAAACTGCGAAGCAAAATGACCAATGAAATCCGCTAAGGAGAGGAGGGACTATTCTCAAACCTAATTGGTGCTGGAAGTTGGGATGTTGGGGTGCCAGGTACTATTTTCAAACCTCCAATGATAAACTTTATTTCTTGCTTACTTGGACTGGCCAGCCTTTTTGGAGAGAGAGAGAGAGAGAGAGAGAGAGAGAGAGAGAGAGAGAGAGAGAGAGTGTGTTAATAGACGATAAGAGTGTTAGGATGATAGAGAGGTAGAGAGACAGGGAGTTAGAGACAGAGAGGAGAGAAAGGTAGAGAGGTGGTAACATCTGGGCCAAAGAGCTGTGTTGTGACCCTGATAAAATGCCTCTCTTGACTCACTGGGAACTCTGATAAGACCACTGCTCTCTGGAGGGCTCGCTCGCTCTCTCTGTGTGTGTGTGTGTGTGTGTGTGTGTGTGTGTGTGTGTGTGTGTGTGTGTGTGTGTGTGTGTGTGTGTGTGTGTGTGTGTGTGTGTGTGTGTAACACCAATTCTCTAGTGTAAACATGCTGAGCCTTCACAGGGAGACACTTTGAAGTTGGCAACAGTGAATGTCCCCCCCCCCCCCCCCCCCCCCACCCCCCATACACACACATACACACAAACACACAAATTAAACCACTTCCACACATGCACAAATGTATTCACATGCATACCAACACATTAATAATAAGTACAACTAGACATACTCTTGTGGCACACACACACACACACACACACCTACATCAGCTCATCGAACAATCAATGGGATTATAAACTATGCCATAGAATAAATTATACACACACACACACACACACACAACCTACTTTGCATTACGCACTTCATCTGATTTATGTAATCAATAATGGAAAATTCTGCTGAGGAGCCCGTTGCTTCTGGTTGGTTGTTATTTGTGTGTGTGTGTTCTGGTGTGCATGTGTGTGTGTATGTGCATCTGTACGAGTTTGAATGGATTTTTCTTTTGGCAGCATAGATTTTGTGTTCATTTTCACTGGCAGCAGTGAAAAAACCTCTGAAGTCCAAATGTTGTTCTTGTTGTATTTGGTTCTCTGGATGGATAGCCTAACATAACATCCATTTGATATTTTTGTTGGCATAACCCATTCCTTCATTTTTTATTCTTGATGATCTAATTTACGATTCGCCGACACTTTCATCCAAAGAGGTGATGGGGCTTGAACCCAAAACCGTCCCGCTGGGAGCCAAGCACCTTGACCAATAGGTACATATTCACCATAAAGCCCCCACCACGGCGCTAAGCGGTTTAGCTACGTACGTCTAGACCAGAGATAGCTAAACCACTTAGCGCTGTGAAGGTCTCGTGCTCAATGTATGAATGCTATACAGCATGCTAAAAGTGGCCGTTGTTAACCACAGGCTAACAAGGAGATATTTGGGTTCCCGCGGGGTTTGGTGAGGTTTTAACAAAAGCCTGATCTATCTGATAACCCTGCTACTTAGTGTGATCCGGGGGCCTGTGTAGGCGGCGAGAGGGGTACAGAAGAAACGCTTTTTTTTTTTTATAAGATTTAAAACAAGGTTCAATTAAATAACACTCTGGGACCCTGGCTCATTAAAAACCCTTCCAATAAGGGGAGCTTGTGGATGGTGGAAGGGCCAACATGTTGTTTTCACACTCATTTTGAAAGTCAAATACAGCTGCTGTGGGGTGGTACACAGGGGGCCAGGGAGGGGGGGGGGCAGGGTCCATTCAACATGGGGGTTGCATAGGTTTGAGTTCAACTTCCGCCTGGAGGAACTCTTTTTTAATTGGTGGCTTTGATAAACGGGATAAAGGTTCTAACAATACTTGATTTGATTCGTGTTTCAGCATTCTACCAGCTTAAATTACTTCCTCTTTTCTCTTCCCTTTCTCATCACACCCAGCATGGTCTGGACAATTGTATTTTCACACGATGCTTTTGCTGTCTAGTAGGATTTCTTCCAGGTTAATTCTCACCATCTGGAAGCCAGATTAATTATGGTTTGCAACATCCCATCAGAGACTACACAACCCAATGAGCTTGATTAAAAATACCAGTGACAAAGTTCATAGAGAAGACTTATTTCACCCTCTTGGTTTCTAATGTCTGGGTTGCCAGATATGCAGATCAGAGACAACATTTTGCCAGCAGGCGAGTTAATCTTGTTAGAAATAATTAACAGAGTAGAATTGTTCTGAACCCAATCCCCAAACGAGAGGCCTTCTTAGTCAAGCGTCTAAGTCTACAGGAACACCTAAACTCCTGCAGCACATAGAGAGCGAGCGAGAAGGAGGAGGAGGGAGAGAGAGAGATGGGAAGAACAAAGAGCAGGAAGAGTTCAACTCCAGCATGAAAAAGGCAAAGACAGATGGGAAAAAAGAGTGACGGCTCAATTAAACAGAGATGGAAAGAGATTAATTTGCACCAAGGAGAGGGAAAAAGAGCAGCATAAGAAATTTTAAGAAAGAGAGAGAGCAACATAACAAATATAAAGAAAGAAAGTGAAGGGTGAGAGAGAGAGAGAGAGAGAGAGAGAGAGAGAGAGAGAGAGAGAGAGAGAGAGCAGTTAAAATATCAGAAGTATTCAAAAGACACTCTGAAATTGTGTTGAAAAAAATAGATTCACCTGAATATAGATTTTTTTCGAGTTTATTTTACTTTCTCTCCCTTTGCTCAACCTCCTACTCACCAAAGGTGTTAACTTTTTGAATTCACCTGCCCCCCCCTTCTCGGGTAGGTGAACTCCGATCTCTGTGTTGTGAGGTGGCGTTGCTGTGTTGCTGGAATTAGACACCGAGTGTAATCCAGCCGATTCAGTGAGATCGTCTGGTTGGGATACCCTGGTTGCTTTGTTTTTCTTGATATTTTGTTGGGATGGCTTTTCAAGGCAAATTGTGATATTGATGCCCAAAGATGGGGGGGTTGGTTATTAAATTATAATTGCATTTTGTCCCAAGATGGTCCCCACTGCCCTCAGACTCCTTAACAACAGATAGGAGTCTGTTGTTATTGGTATTATTCTATCTCAGGAGTGCTGCCACTGTTTACATTTTGCTCATGCACTACAGCACACTTTCTTGGATTTGCACCATTCCGTCTTATTTTATTTTATTTTAACTTACATTTATTATTTCATCTAGTTGCTGCTCTTCTATTTATCTTGTAAATTGTATATTATTGTTGCATTTGTTTTCTATTTTATTTGTATATTGTATATATTTTTATATTTCTTTCTTGGCATTCAGTCTGTGGAAAACAAAGGAAGAATTTCATTGCATGACTGAGAACATGTTTCTTATTGTGCATATGACAATAAACACTTTGAATCTTGAATCTTGATGTCCCCTGCACATTGTAGTGGAATGGAAGTGGTATCTACACCTGCTCGTTGCCTGTGGTCATTTTGGTGTGCCTCGATATTTCATATTTTCTCAGTTTTAAGATCACAAATTTGAGGGAATTTTCATTGCTTGATTCTGATGTCTTCTTAGAGACATGTAAAGGCTACAAATGAACTTAGCCAATTGAATAGCTCCTCCTTCTGTCTCTCGCTCTGTTTTCTATCTATCTCTTGCTCTCACTCTATGCTGAGAACATATCTCCCACCCATCGCTACAGCCAAACCAGAGGTTCAGCTGATTCACAACCCATCTGTGTTTATGAAAGGATTTCCAAATTGATTCAATTTAGTAATTAGTAAATAGAAAACAAATCATCTGCCTACCGCAAGATCCCTGAGTTACCTCTTAATTGAATAAATCTAAAATTAAGTGTCAATTTAACATAGTGGTGGTGGTCACCAAATCAGGTAGGCTTGCAGAGAGACTTGGCATGCGTGATAGCTAGCATGTGATTACTGTGTAACTTTGACAACAGAATGCAGCAGTGTTCGTACTATCAACAACACCCAGCATGACAGCTATCTTGGGATACAGCAAGTATGAAGCCGGTATATATAAATAAACCAGAATGATGGTATGTTCTCTGGACATGCGTTATCACAATTCACACACACTAAGAGGCATATGTGCAAATCACGCACCCACACATAAACACACACTCTCACACATACACAAACAATAAGGTTAAGCATAGCATTACAATTGACTTGTAAGTCTCTTCCAATAAAAGCGTCTGCTAATGACAGAATTGTGATGTCAATGCTTTACTTCATATTCAGAAACTTTGTATCAAAGGAATCCAAAAAACATAGGTTTCGAAAATACTCATTATCATCATTATCATCATCAAAAACATATGGGACAGTCGTAACGCAAATCAAAAGACAACCAACATTCAACCCAAAAAAAAGTAAAAAAAAAAAAGATTGTGGTCTTTTAACTACAGTGAATAGCAGGTTTGAGAGAGTCTAAAGGGCTTGTCTTCAGTCTGGAGAAAATTGTACAAATTGAAGAAAGAACGCATTTACTGTTTTGCCTTTTGAAAATATGAATACATGGCTCTCCCAGGAGTGTGACTAATTCAGCCCTAATAGCTACTGGAACCAGCTGAATACAAGCAAACAAATATGTATAGAGCAAAGCAACACAGATAAGTGAGTGTGTGTGTGTGTGTGTGTGTGTGTGTGTGTGTGTGTGTGTGTGTGTGTGTGTGTGTGTGTGTGTGTGTGTGTGTGAGTGATAATGTATTTGTGCTTGTGTGTGCGTGTCTGTCTAAAACATTGCAAATACTGTCTTAAACAGTTTGGATTATTTATATAAATCCAACAGGTTAAAACAAGAGTTGTCTTGGGAAAAAGAAACGTATAAAAGACAATCATTTAGGGTTGTAACGGGTGCGTATGGTGATGGAAAGGGGTTGATTGGAAACAGAACAAAAGTTTATCAAAGTCTTTCTGCACTTTTCCCCATGAACTGTCCCAAAAACAAGGTAGGATTTCTATTCTCTATAGTAAAGAGAACAGAAAGACGACCTTGTGATGCACCAAGGGTATATACTATAAATATATAGACAACCACCTGAATATAGTAATATACTGGTTCTGAAGCTCTCACCCACACCCTCACACACACATTACAATAAAGCTAGCATTCTCACAAATCCACTCTTCAATGCGCTCCGATGGTCATTATACACAAATGTTTTGCTGTGGAGTATAATATATATATATCCCCTATTCCCTTTTTTAAGGAACGCCTGTGAGTCGCTATAGACAAACAGACAATGTGTAGGAATTACTTTACAGTTGTACCTCATATCTTAAAAAGTAGTCACAGCTCTTGTACGTAAAACCATGCAATAGAAGGCATGCAGCAGCATTCATTATATTAACCCCCTCTCCACCCCCCCCCCCACCCCCAGTCATCTTTGCCTTTTTACGATCCTTGCAGGCGACAGCTTGTGTCCAAGTTAAGGTAATCGGATATCCCTATTTCCCCCTCTCCCCCCCCCCCTGTCTCCCTCTCTCTCTCCACCTCCCACTGCGTCTTCTATCTCTTTACCTCTGCCCTCTCCCACTCTGTCTCTCTCTCTCTCTCTAATCTTCTAACCGGACCCCTGCCTGCACACAGCGTTAGAACAGACAACAGGCAGATATCCACTGGGCTGCACAGACTCTACTTGTTGAGAGTAAAGCAGTGGTTAATGACTTTCGGATGAGCAACACCTGAAACTGCAATCAGTCTACACAATTACCCATTGGAATAATTTAGCACAATGGGATGACTTGAAAGGAGAATATAGACTCATGCCATGAGTCTATATTATCATGTACTCACGTTTTCACAATTGACAGTCATTAAACAATAGAGAAAATAAATAAATGGATACATAAGAGAAGTAGGAAATTGGAAGTTGAGGACGGGTGTTTCGGCGCGTTTGTGCGTTTGCGTGTGTGCGTGCATGTTTGCGTGTGTGTGTGTGCAGGGAGGTTTCAGCACCATGGAGAGAGACACCAACATCAACTAGGCTAAGGGTTCACCAACCGCTCACAATAGGCGTTATACTGTCCAAAGAGCTTCTACTCACCATATTAGCCTTTTTGTTGAAGCCATGTGTAAGCCTACCTCTCCAGAGGCTGTCGATGTCTCCACACGGAAGAAAAACACATTTTTCCGAAGAATAACTATTCTATTGGCACTGTGAATAAAAGCCCAACCTCTTCAAATGGACTGCCTTTGCCCTGAAGCGAGGATATAATATGTATTTTTTGTAGACGCAGACTCCATATTAACGTGGATTAAAGCACGGGTAAGTGGTCCGCCTCGACGACGGACGTGTAGTGTGGCGTGAGTCGAGTTATCCGGTCAGGAACTTGAGGAAGTGTGGCGCGAGCTCCGTTTCAACTCAGCCCGTGTAGTGGCGCGAGCTCCGTCTCAACTCAGCCCTCATCGCGAGAAAATCCGACAGAGTAAAGAGTAACAGGATATTTCCTCCTCCGCTGAAGCCTGTACCCCTCTGTGGGAGAGAGAGCGAGAGGGGGAGGGAGGGAGCGAGCGAGCGAGAGCAAGAGAGAGAGAGAGAGAGCAAGAGCGAGAGCGAGAGAGAGAAATTGAGAGTCAAACGGGGAGAGAAAGGAGGTAGAAAAGGACAGAGAGCAAGCGGTGGTTGTATTTTCCACACCGTGCAAACAATACGTTACATGGTGGTAATGGAATTAGCAGCAGGGCAAAAGGCATGTGGATAAAAGGCGACCATCACTCGGCGAGGAGTCCAACGGGCGCCCCGCTGCGGAGGAATTAATATCAAGATGTGGAGGCCTACTGATTATAATTAAAAACAGTGTGACCGGGATAATATTCAAACAAATCAGGCTTGTTGATGATCCATCTCGAAATGTTTGCTTATCTCTATTTACTTTATCGTGTAGCCTATTGTTGCTGCTATGTGGCTGTAGAGGAACCAAGCCTTATAATTTTACTCTTGTGTACTTAAACAATAAGATAATAAGAATAAAAGTAATTGTGATTCAGATTCTGAATTGGCCACAGGCACACTTGGATGTCGGATAATTATTTCATACAGGAAAAAGGGGACTTAACAGATTCCAAGCTGTGAATTTTCCTTGGAACGCTGAAAACAGACTTGATTCAACCCTTGTCCCTTTGGTAGCTTTGAAATGTCAAGCAGCAATGTGAAATGAGTGTTGATTTACTATTTTTTTCTGACCACCTCCTGCATGCAGTCACAGTCACAAATAACATGCGTTTGACTTTTATGTATACTAATTGCACTGTGAAATACTAAACAAAGTCCACCAATCCATCCCGCCCAATGTTTTCAGCAACAAGAGGCCATGATGGGCATATTTAGCCTTCAGCCTGTTCCACGACGCCTAGGTCTTAAAGGAGTGTATAATTTAGTGTCATCTAGAACCGACTTGGCAGAAATTGAAATTAATATCAAAGTATGTTGTAATAAGTGAACAATCCCATGAAAATAACTTTCGTCTTCCTTAGTATTGAATTCATATATATAAACAAAGGGTGCAGGTTTGAAACATATCGTTTTGCAGACTAAATAACTAGATACATTGATAAGTCTTCAAAAAAAACTCATGTGATGCTTGGCTACTTGATGTCGTCGAAGATTAAATCGTTTTGGAAGTAGCTTCTAGCCCTCTACAGGCAAGTACAGGCCAACATAGCTTCTCTAACGCTGATAGATGCCCCTAAATCTTATACACTACCTTTATTGTCATTGTGAAATTTGATCACTCAAATCACATCCAATTAATAATACTGGAAATTGATTTATGTCAAGACCAAGTTAAGCTCATAGTTGGATATAGCTTTTTGATTGTATTAATGTATTAGTTAATTCATCAGGGATGATGCGAAAAACCTTGCAACAGGTCACTATATCATGAAACAGACGTGCTGCATATCTGATTGCTAGTTGGTATCGAGCTTGTTTGATAGTTAGTTGGTAATTGATTGGGTGGGTGGTTGGTTTTAAATAGGCTGGTTTGTTAGTTGGCTAGATTGTTGATAAATTGGCTCTTGGTTGGGTAAATTGGATGATAAGTAGTAGGCTAGTTAGCTAGTTAGTTTTTTAGTTGACTATTTGGTTGTTTAGTTGACTAGTTGGTTGATGTTAAGTTAACTGGTTAGTTAAGTGGTCGGTTAGATGGCTATTTTGCAGCATCATGACAGTCCATCATACGATAACCTGATTTGGATCACATGATCTCAGTTCTGGTTACCACAGTGTCAAAATGACATCCATTCAGTGCACTTTCCCCATTGTATTTCCATCAAAGTGGGATCATGTAGCCCCCTAGACAGTGCTGGTGGCTCACCGCAGTGCCACGGCGGTGGCGTGGTCTACTGTGTAATCCCATTACCTGATCAAAGGATTACCATCGACGCCAGTAAAAGGGGTTCCCAGCCGAGGGCTGAGGCCACACCCCACTCCTACACTCACGTCTTACCACAACCAGCACTCTGATCTTACCTGAACCTCCATCTGCTGCCATGCTCGGCGCGTCGGCTTACACACTAATCCCATTGAGCCCTGCTAGGAACTCAGATATTATAAGGCTACACACACACCTACACACTCTCTCTCTCTCTCTCTCACACACCGTCATCACAGGGTTAAGGTTGTAGCAGGAAGAGGAGCTGCAGCCAACTGGGGGAGCAGAGACCTGGCTGAGGAGGGCGGGATTAAGGAGAGGAAAGGGTTTGAGGGTCAAATAAGAAACCTCTGACCATGTGTCATATAGAAAACTCTTCTATCCAAAGTGATTATCAGTGTATTCTGATACACTGATCACTACGCGGTGTGAGGGTTAGCATCTTGCTTAAGGATGCCATACATTCGGGATACAAAACGTTCTGATCGGAATCAAACACCAATACAACTAGACTAGACTATGCTGACCCCTACTTCATATGAATAACAACCCTGCCTTCAATTAACCGAACACCATAAAGTTCTCTTTTGAACAAGGGAGAGAGAGCGACTGGGAGTCTCTATCAATTCAAATTGTGGCCTAATGGACAAGAACTCTGTTCTGGCCAGTCGACCCCTGTATAATACTTTACCACTCCAAACCATATCTTATCACACCCTAACCTAACATCCCAAAAAACAACCAAAAAAATATTTTTTAATGTCACATATTTGAGCCTGATTTTCCAATGATTACTTAGACCATGTCACATTGGTCAATTAAAATGGCAGCCATTTGACACGCAAGCTCGTATAAATATAAATAGTTGGTTGGAGCAGACAAGTCTAAAACAGTGACATTGCCTCCGGGCTGTATAATGGTGACGGTATTCTCTCCATTATAGCTGATGTTGGACATGTCCCTATGAGTTCAACACCCTTTCCCAGACAATATCCTGCCTTATAGTGTGATATTTGAGGATTTACAATTTGAACCCATGTCCTCCATTAGTCTTTACAAAACCTCCACAAAAATGGATAAAAAAAAATCCTTTTGGGTAGGAAGCAAATTATAAAATATTAGGTAAACCACAGCTACGTAACACTTTTTTTTATAAGAAAAGGCCTCCAGACAACCTCAAGGTTGAAATTGTTACGTATTTTAAGAACACAAGCTGTATTTCCCTCACTTAACCACTAGGGAGTAGGACCAAACATATAAGCCGTAAATACTATACATAGCCACAAGGGGAGCAAGACCTTACTGAAGGCTGCAATAAATACTTTAGCCACAGAAGGCAGCACCACAGACCAGGCGAGGAAGCCGAGACCACACCGGCTCCTCCCACTACTTCCGGGCCGCGCTGTTCAGACATAACAACATACAGATCGAGCATGTCTTCAGAATTCTCCCGGTAGCTATTGGACAGGGTTATAGGTCTATTGATCAGCAAGGAGAACCCTCGCACGTGCTTAGACACATCTTCAATCTCTCCTTGCTTCAGAGTATCAGTTTACCATACCGAAAATACTTTATACTAAATAAAGTCTTTAAAGCTATTCCTTTGGATTTGACCACTTTCCTTGAAGAACTACGTAATAAAATCAAACATCAATGTCGTACATTTTTAAACCTTTATCTTAGAAGGAAAATAAATTCCATAAATGTAATCGGCGTGAGGTTAGACCCAAGAACAGCACAGACTGAGACCAGCGTTGGAATAGTTCAACAGTTTATTGTCCTAATAGGGAATCTAAGCTAACTGGAGACAGACAAGGGGCGAACAGGCAAAGGGGTCAGGGACAGAAGGCTGTTCAGGTTACCAGGGCAGGAACGACGAGGACGGGACGACAAGCAGGGTCGACAAGCAGGGTCGACAAGCAGGAACACAATCCGGGAACTAGTACTAGAGAGCTTTGAATTGCTGCTAAAGACAATCTGGCAGAGAATGAGACGAAGGAGTGGGTTTAAATAAGGTGAGGGAACACAGGTGAAGGTGGTTGCACTGATGAGGTGGGAGTGGCAGGCAGGTGATCAGGAAAAGTACTGGCAGGGCTGGCAGTGGGATGGAAAGCCAGGAGCGGATCATGACAATAAATTAAGGGGGTTGAGATTAGCATTAAACTTTCTTTCATAACTTTCTTTCTTTCATTATAAATCAAGAACAGATCCACTACAGATTAACATGTATCCCATCCGGCCTGTTGTTCGGCCATTTCTGTTGTTTCCTCGATTGCGCCAGACAAACGTTAGCCTGACGGTAACTCGTTATCCCGAAAATGGCTTCAAAAAGGTGGGAGTCGGGAGCAGAGCAGCGAAAAAAAATAAGAAACACCGGGTTGATGTTGGTACATCGATTGCAGGTATTTTAAAGACATAAATATTTTTTAATTACAGTAAAATGCTTAAAGGTCACATATAATGCCACCAGGTTTGAGTGTGATTAGCCTTTACAAGCCGTTTTGAAAATCGGTCTCTTCTGACATCACAAGTGGGCGTGTCCACCTAGATATGTGCTAGATAGATCAGCCTATCGGCCTACCCTGTGGACTATAGCAAACATTGCTCATCTATCCATCTAGGTGGACACGCCCACTTGCGATGTCCGATTTTCATAACAGCTTGTAATGACTAATCACACTCACACCTGGTTGTTTAATATATGCCATTTAAACCACATAAGCTAAGCCCTCTCCTAATTTTTTTTAATTAATTCATAATTTGGCAATCAACATCCAAACAAAAATGTTTTTGGGGAAATAAACCTTCAAAACAGTGCATTTAATTTATGTTGGAATGTGAAGGGTTGAATGAAATAATGAGAATCAGAATACTGCAGACTCTGCAGTTGTTGGGAAGGAAAATGCTAATGCAGCTCTGTGATTGGAAGTCCCGCTATAATTTCACAGCAGTCCAGTAATAGTTATTCAATGAAGAAATTGCGCCCGCTGTGAGGGACAGGAATCCAAAAAACTCGCTAGCTAGCTTATGGGCATGTCTTGGTTAACTTTACGATGGCAGCCACCGCAAGTAATGAATTGCTAAGGAGGAGAACATTGTTTCTGATTTATTATCTACAGTTCGTATTGTCGGCAGTTAATAACAGGAGGACCCACAACAGAGTTAAAATTGGTTCAGAAAGCCAAAGCTTTTGAATTCAACTCCACCAACTATCTCGATACCTTTGGATCAGCAATGAGCATGAAGCTTTACTGATGGTGTCTGCTTTTATGCATTTCGCACCTATGTATACATAAAGGTCTATATATTCTAATGAAGTGCACACACAGCTTGTTTGATGATGCAATAATTTTTCAGGAGGATTTTCATTTTGCTAAAGAAATAGCTGTTTGTAATGTTGCTAAGGAAAGATATTCTGCAATAAATTACGGTTAACTCTGCGTGAATTTAAATTATTCTTCTTAGTAATAGCTATTCATATTGGCTAGCTTAAGTGTCAATAGAACGCAATAGTGTGGAAGTGAAATATATCTATATATTTTTGTTGTGGTTGATTAAAAGCCATAATGTCACCATCCAAGGCATAGGCTACTTGCCACAACCAATATATTGTGAATGATGGTATATTCTGCTGTAGAAGCCAAAAGTTAAAGAAAATTTTACCAAAGCCACGAAAGTCAAGTTGTCGATTACTGCTACCATTGAAACGTTTACCACAGAGCAACCATGACTTCCCTTTCTGACACGATGTGGTTTTTAAGAGATTAGGAAAAGAGTGTCCAAAGGGGTGAAAAGTGTGATTGAGGTGATTGCAGTGAGGAACGAAGCACTGTCCCATGTCGATGACAAATTATATAAAAACTACACACACACACACACACACACACACACACACACACACACACACACACACACACACACACACACACACACACACACACACACACACACACACAAACTAACTGTATTTATTTTATGATACTTTAAAGGAATGAAGCAGACGTATTTATAAGTGTACTTTAAAGTATCAGATGCCTTAAAACTAGGCCCCACTCAAAGTATGTATGGCAGTTTTGTCCTCTCTGGAAGCATTTGAGTGTTTGGGATTAGAATTAAATTACTTTAATTTTAATTAAAGACTTTTTTTAAGTCAAACAACGGATCCCCCACAAAAGAACAACACAGGTAGCACGTCCCACCTGTTTTTCCACCATAGAGAGGGAGTGGCCGGTTTGAGATGGGCTTCTTCAAATAACCCTAACCCAATAGAAAATACAGGGGTTGCACCTTCATTTATAGTTCAGTGTGGAGAACTGGTTTTGATTGCAAGGCCTCCAATAGGATGATTCGGACAGGATGGGGCTGGTTGTTGAGATATCCTGCGAGAAACAGCGAATAACTGCCCAGCGGATCCCCGGAATATGAACCTAAGAATAAAATAATTGTGTGTGTGTGTGTGTGTGTGTGTGTGTGTGTGTGTGTGTGTGTGTGTGTGTGTGTGTGTGTGTGTGTGTGTGTGTGTGTGTGTGTGTGTGTGTGTGTGTGTGAGAGAAAGGAAAAGAAAGAGAGGGGGAATAATAAAGAAACCAAATAAGAAAACAGAATCAAGTTAGAAATGAAAAAGAGAGAAGGAGCCGGGTGGAGGACAACACCGATGATAGCATCTAGGAGGACTTGGAGCAGTGACGGAGAACAGAAAAGGTGTCAGATCGTATCCGACCTGCTACTGTTTCATCGCTGAAGTGCTGGGGCTCTTCCAGTTAATCTGAAGGAGCAGATGTTAATTTCGGGACGGGGCCAGGCAGTAAGTGTTTAATTAGGTCTGGGGGAAATAAATGATTTATTAAACACATCTGGGCCGATAAAATATCTCTATGGCTTCTGCTTAGCTCCCAACCTGCTTGATAAAAATAACAATGGAGAATTCAATTTCGTATAAATAAGACAATGGATTGTATCTAAAATATATAACAATCATTAAACAAATCAATAGTAAAAAATCTGAAGCATAGATTTAAGGAAGACAATGTATAGTTCCTAAAAAGTATAACAGTATAACAGTGTTGGTAAAATTGTGAATGACAAACTGTCCTACTGTTGCTAAAATTTCAAATGCCAGTAATTGAGAAATACATATTTTCCCATATTGTACTACTGACAGGTTAAATTTGATAAGATATACGTTTCATCATCTCAAAATTGTGTTTGTGAATGGATCAAATTGCCTTATCAGCCAAAGTGTTTCAATATTTACTCTGAGGTTGCACTTTGAGAACTATAAAAAAGAAGAATAACTGGTTTCAATTGCTTCCCTCACCTTCAAAAATAGCTGATTCAGATAATTTCCACAATAAACATGAGCGGATGGTCATGTGTTTGTTTATTTGTTTTCAAGTTTGAGTACATGAGTATATGGATGCACGATATAATATATGTATATAGTTGTGTGTTTGTGTGTGTGTGCTCACAGACACAATCTGGATGTCGGATGGGTTTTGGCTGTATTAGCCCAAGGCAATCAGTCAAATTTACAGAAACTGAAACACACACACACACACACACACACACACACACACACACACACACACACACACACACACACACACACACACACACACACACACACACACTAATACAGAGGAAGGCTTGGACGACCTAGTGTGCCCTTGTCATGATTTATCCAAACAAACATTTTCATTAAATTCTCAAATTACCCAACGCACACACGGACACGCATACACACGGACACACATAACTATCGGGTGTGTCATTTAAATGTCGTTGGCAGAATGTCATATGTCTGTCTGCTTGTACAAGATGACTGAGCTTTTAGCAAATGTTCCCTTGGTACTGGGGCAGCAGGGGGGTATTTAGGCCCAATCCCATTTCTACCCCTTACCCCTTCCCCTTACCTCTCCCCCTTGTTTTGAAGGGGGAAGGGGGAAGGGGGAATGGGTAAGGGGAAGGGGAAGTGGTAAGGGGTAGAAATGGGATTGGGCCTAAGTATACGAATGGTAGGCTAGCTCATGTCAGAACTCCTAATCTGATTTGCTTTCATTTGTTTGTTTGCCTGTGCTTCATGGAGAAGGAAAGGTGGACTTCCTAGAAACAGAGCTCCCACTCATTTACTTTGTCACCACATTTCAACAACCAAACCTTGCGTTTCAATGACCAAAATAAATAATAGTGAATAAATCATGAACAATAAAAGCAGAAAAAGATCCCCTCGCCTGCAACCTCGAAGTATTTACAGTCTCATTTTTTTTTTTTTTCCTGTAAACAGCACATACTTATCTCCTCTGCCTGAACAGAACTTGCTGTGAGATATGAAGTGCCTCACAACAATATACGTCTGCACAAGGTGATTCCAATGGTTGAAACGTCCAGGGCGTTGCATATTCCCCAACTTTTAAGGCAAATGCATTCCCAAAAAGAAGGTTACGTCCGCAATGAGTACTACTCACAGTGGCAAGCCCCAAGAAATAAGGTCCTCACTATGAATAGTCCTCAGATGTAAAGTTTCCACAATGTGATCGTCAAGACAAAAGTCTAAATGTCCCTCGGAATGCATTAACCTCCTTTTTTGGATTTACAAAATCATTTTTGTAATATATTTTCGCTCTATGAGTCCTAAGAGAATCATAGAATTGAAATGCACCCTTTGGAGTGTGAACGGTCTCTTGTTATCAAGCTAATCATTGCACCGTGACTATATGGATAGTTGTAATGTGATTGCCACAAGTATCCCACTGTGGGCCGACACTGAATGTATCAGCTACTACCTTGAGGCTAACATAGGGACCCTCGGAGGGAAACTCTTTCACTGTGTTTCTTAAACAAGAAAGGCGTAAAAGGAGAAAAATACTTAAAATTCCTCGATCACCTTTTTCAATCAAAATGTTTTTTCAGAAGGTGTCTGTGTGTGTGTGTGTGTGTGTGTGTGTGTGTGTGTGTGTGTGTGTGTGTGTGTGTGTGTGTGTGTGTGTGTGTGTGTGTGTGTGTGTGTGTGTGTGTGTGGCTGATCCGAAGTGCGCCGGCACCTGCGGTCATCAGCGGCCAACAGTCAACCATAATTATGATTGGGGTTGAGGGTCATTTGTGGGGGAGTCAGTCAAAAGGTCTTTTTTAAACAGTTCCTATTCATCAATATGATCTTAAAGGCATCGTCGAACAAACACTTGTAAATAAAATTTGCCGATGCCTGTTTATTGCTGAGGAAACCCAGCTTCCAAAATTGTTTCTCATGAAATTCATAATAAAGCCTATGACAGACCAATTTTGGTGTCCACATTTAATCCTGACTCTTTCTTGGGTCCTTTTCTCGATCTAATAAAATCTATGAGAGTGAGACTTGGTTGGGGGGAGAGTTGTCCTGCCGATACAATGACATAAATGTTTGTGCATTATGGTTTACAGACAATGACAAACTGTAACAACAGCAAATCTCTTTATTATTTTTTTTAAATTTAATATGTTTTAAAAAAGAAAGTCAGAAAAACATTTCAGGTCATGTTAAGATTAGCTTTGCCTAAAAAGACGCAAAAGTAATCAGTATGAAATTGGGGGGTAGGGTAGAAGTGGAGGAAATTTTTTTGTCCTCGACGTTGCAGTTCGGTGGGAAGGTGGACTAAAAGCAGTATCGGGCTCAGAGGGATAAGCAAACATGCTTACGCATCAATTGCATGTGTTTCTGTCTGGGCAAGTATGCATCTATAGGTGAAGGTTTTCCTAAGTGTATTTTCAGGAATCTGCGCATCATTTTGATTTTTATAGCTGTTCTTTAATTAAAAGCTGGACAATCATAAAGCCAGCAAATAATAATACAGTGTGCATCATAACAAACTCAAACATAAGACACCTGTGTCTGTGTGTGTGTGTGTGTGTGTGTGTGTGTGTGTGTGTGTGTGTGTGTGTGTGTGTGTGTGTGTGTGTGTGTGTGTGTGTGTGTGTGTGTGTGTGTGTGTGTATAGGCACGTGGGTGATGCTGGAGCCAAGGCTTGATCATTGGAGCACCAGAGGTATCGACTCAAGGAGGGATGTGGAACTGGGAAGAAGTGCCATGCTGCTTCAGCGTCATTAAAGACATTGAGACTGTTGACCATCAGACCAATCACAACTTTCAAACTTAGTAGTGAATCAACTATGTGATACGGGGCAATAAAGCAGCAAGATGTGTTAATATCTGTGGATGTAGTTAATGAACCACTAAAACACTTCCTGTAATGATACAGTGACGTATCCTTGGTCCGAAAACCGATTTAACTTCTTGTTGGGCATACGAAAACCGTGTGTGGAGGAGAAGCGAGATGGCAATTTGGAATCTGGCACGGGTATCCTAAACTTTGTGATTTTCTGGTCCTGGTGTTCTCCCGGGCTCATCAGTTCCTGTTATACTATCGATAAATAACCTTGTTTCTGGGTCGCACTCTGTGGTTCTTTTGACCAATTGGTTGTGGATTCTCTAGAATATTCCAACTATTTCATCGAAAATGATTGATGGTTTTATTAAATGTCAGGTAGAAATAGGAAACCTCTTTCCGATGGATTACCAGCTTGGCTAAGACCTAATACTCTTCAGTGATTACTATACTAATTCCAAAACAAACCTGTTTGAGTCCCATGCAGTGTTCACACCTGAGGGAAGATGGATTTGCATTGCTTGTCTTTTTTTAATAGTGGTGGCTAAGGTGAAGTGATAAAGATTAGGGAAAAATAGGGAAGAGACTCTCATGTGGTGTTGAGTCTCTCGACCAATTATAAAACAACAAATGTGTTTGTTACATGATCACATATGTTTTGTAGCCTCCTACACTGCCTGACGTACATACACTTACATACATACAGAAATCAACACATACAGACAAAAATGTTCACGCAGACACACACACAACCACAAACACACGCACACACACACACACACACAGCAACAGACATGCACAGACACTTACATACATGCGCCGGGCTTGACAGCATAAGCAAGTAGAAATTCCCTTGTGCAATTAATTTACATTCATGAGCAGATATGAGTGGATTTCTTTCAAGAAACTGCTTGCAAAAGAATCACAGATAACGTTCTGAAACTGGACTGACGACGTCGCTGCAACGAGCGATCTGAAAACGTGGCTATTGCAGGCGTCGAAACAGGGTGCTTTCCGGCTGCTAACGCTAATTTTGAGGTACGGAATCTAAAGCGGGGACAATGATTATTAAGGTTATTAAGTCTTTCAATATACACTTATTAACAGTTAATGAGTACTATATGTTGTCGATGTGTAAAATGTGAAATAAAAAAACGACATATACGCCAAAGTTATGGCGGTGAAGAACAAAAACACAATTTATGACAGTTATTTTGAAATACACATATTCTTTTTAATTTTAAAAACTTATTCAAAAAATATTCAACATCAACATTAAAAAAATAGTTTTTCTGGCTGGTCTTTCTTGTTACTGTATAAAGACAATAAAGTAGATAGTCAGCAGACAGGTTACAATAAGCAATTAAGCCGTTTTGACATGGATTCATGACACAACGGTTAGAAATAGATATGTTTGGTTACTTAGTTTAATATGATAGCATAAGCTAAACGTTAGCTCAAATATTTAGCACACCAAAGCCTCTTATCTATGTTTTCTGTGCTTGTGCCTGACTTTGTCAGTTGTTGTTTTTCAAAGACCTTTCACCGACACGTTCTCCACGCCCTAGTGCATGACGTGCCGGATACAGAAATATTCTCGTTGTCTAGCATTATTAGCATTGTAGCATCATAAGCGAGAGGTCTGTCTACACATCCCTCGGCGACTTTAAGCGATAAAAATTCAACACAGTGACTAAAAACCTCATGTTAAGTAGAAGGAAAAACCTTGGACACGAGAAGTTAACGGAGCCGTGCACTGAGCCCTCTAGGATGCCGGGCGAAACAACATTTGTTTTACCACGAGTCCTTTCAGCTGCCCACCCCTCCTCCTGCAAAAAAGTTAATTGAGGTGGCGTTTTGAAAAGAGAAAACTTACATTTTATTAGCACATGGTATAAAGATAATTATGAGCCTTTAATTGATATCCAGACATTCTTTGCGGGGACACATTCCTGTTCTTAACTTGTATTGGAGTGAACGGAGATATCTACTTCTGGGCCCCTTGAATCGAGGGACCCGTCCACAGCCCCCTTAAACAGCTGCAATACCAGGCTTGGCCGCTGAGCACTGGTGGATTGCGAAAGTATGCACTGTTCCTGGGGGCTTGCACATTCTTGAGTTTGTCAAGCATAGGCATCAAGTCATCAGCCAGTTGCCTAAAAGACTACCGGTTTAAAATTACCTTCAAAATAAAAGTCTTTAAAGGATCTGATATGAGGCACAAAACAGATCACTCACTCACTAAACATGTACGTTAGTAAGACTGAATAAATGGATTTGCAATGCTTTTATTAACATCTATAAGAAACTCATAAGACTTTTATCAATGTTTTCTTAAGCAATCAATAAATAGTTAACAAGTTTCATATAAGTGCTTATAAAAGTCTTCTAATCTCATGTTATTATTAACACTCTTCGCTTTGCATTGGTGGAAGTGAGTAGGGGGAGTGGTGAAGTAGACCCTTCGGATTGCACGGTTTGATTTTAGAGTCATCCTCATGTTTTGTATTTCTTTTTTTACTATTATTGTTTTATAGGGCAAACCTTAACAAATTTATCCCACGGTGATTGATAAAGTCGTTTATTTTGAACAAAAAGAAGCACTTGGTCATCTGAAAGAAAGAACCCTTGCCTTTGCACACTTTATCACAGCATTAGCCTAATGAATGCCACTTATATATTTTAAGCATCGGACTGAATGTCACAGAAATATATAATAAAATAATTTGAACGTTTGCAACATTGAAAAGTGTAGGGAAAAGTGTATTCCTCTACTGGGGTTGCTTTTGATGTTGTGTTGTTTTTGCATATTAGTGTTGTTAATGGCCAATCAAGCACATTATCATACATTAGTCACCATGTCTGCGGACACATTTGTATCAGTCACATGTTACTATACCCCCCTCCCTCCCCCAAATCTGGTCACCCTAATTTATCATATCAGACCCCCGTCCCCAGACACCGTCAACAAAATCTCATTCTGAACTCAGTACAAAACTTGAGAGCTCTGTAGATAGTCTTATTAACTAAAATTATTGTTGATAAGCATATAATAAGGGTCTTATTACCTATTAACTAAGGCTTATTACAAGGACCTTAATATAAAGCTTTACCCAGAATTGCATTAGGAATTTATGCTTGGTTGGAAAATTATTCTGAGCAAACGGTCGAGGTGAACAAGCCAGCTCACGGACTGGGCATAACATTGATCCATTTTAAGAAATGGCAGCTAAATATAACTCTTCTTTATTGTAAGATTGAAATAAACTCGAATTGACCCCTCCCCCAAGCATCGGTGTTCATTATGGGTTAACAATTTAAAGCAGTTAAAAGTAATTACATTATTTTTAAAGAAATAATTAGAAATATAACCGCAAGCGGTGATTAACGGGGTCCACCGTCCGAGCAAAATAAACACACTAATGGAATAAATATAACATATAATTGTCATATTTTTCACTTATAAACCTGAACTGCAGCCTCATTCACATGGTTAAAATGTATATTGAAGCACACAACATCCAGAAAACTCCAAGCACACATTTCTCAAGTGAATTAAGGGCTTTCTTCAAAGCATATAGGCAAAATAGGTTGAGACTGTGGACGTTTGGCATTGATTTTAGAGATTAATATGATGAAAGAAATTTGAGTCCAGGTCAATCTAGTAAGGAAAAATAGCGCCACCTTTAGGTGCAGTACCACAAATTTTGGTTAATGGGGAGTGGGGGTTATTGGTAACCATACCTGAAGATTTCAAGAGTTTTCGACTTACGGTATAGGCTGCAGTATGAATTTTACAGAATTTGAGAAAAAAAAAAAACGTTACAGAAACAATAGGGGACCAAGCAGCTTTGCTGCTCGGACCCCTAACTATAGTGTACTCTTTGAATTCATATAAATGAAACAATTTTGCTTGAAATGTTTCCTCCTTTATTACGGAGAGTCACATGATACTTTTTCATTGCGCCCCTTAAGTTCTTTATACTCGCCTACGTTCTTCTACTCTACATGTGATCCTTGGGAAAAAGCTGCAGACACAAACACTGCATTTAAAAATGTAATTTGAATATCAGCACCTTGGAACATATGATCACAATGGGTTGACTCAATTATGAGATGGCCAAATCATTACTGTTCATGTTATGTGTGAATATTTCCCATGTTTGATGTAATTAATTATAAACATAATCAACAGACCACTAAACCGTTATTTTTTACATCTGAATGAGCACACAATTATTTGCTGCACGTACACACACACAAAATCCAGAAAGACGTGCCCAGAGGACACGGGTACAAACCACAGAAGACAAATCCACTTACACACTCACTCTGACCAGAACATGACAATAGCCAGTCGTGCAGTGTTTTCCAAAATCTTCCTGAGGGGGCAACCAGGGCGGCCATCTTTTTCAATATGAAACTGACATGAGCTCCATGACACACTCCATTACCCACATCACCCCCCTCCCCCTTTCAACACATACGCACGCGCACACACACACACACACACACACACACACACACACACACACACACACACACACACACACACACACACACACACACACACACACACACACACACAGAGACAGACAGACAGACAGACAGACAGACAGACAGACAGACAGACAGACAGACAGACAGACAGACAGACAGACAGACACAGCACACACACCTCCCTCCATCCCTCTTGACTGGAGGAAAGATTAAATTTTCCATGACATCATCTTCTTTCCTGTCTCTCCATTATACAGTTATCTTTTCTCTTTCTCCCTCACCCTCCCTCTCCTGCTTGGAAAA
Organism: Gadus macrocephalus; assembly: GCF_031168955.1. Taxonomy (NCBI): domain Eukaryota; kingdom Metazoa; phylum Chordata; class Actinopteri; order Gadiformes; family Gadidae; genus Gadus; species Gadus macrocephalus. Next base: position 14,839,544 of record NC_082399.1, read on the forward strand.
GGAGGAAAGATTAAATTCCTAATTCCATCCTGGAGCCCCCCCCCCCTCTGAGAGGAGCCCCCCCTCTCTGGGTAATTGTCCTCTAAGGGAGGCTTGTGACCCTTAGCGCTGCTGGCTGTCTCATTGCTCAGCTGAATGAGTCTGACTACCCTGTTTAGTAAGATACAGTACAGAGGCGCGCTCTCTCTCTCTCTCTCTCTCTCTCTCTCTCTCTCTCTCTCTCTCTCTCTCTCTCTCTCTCTCTCTCTCTCTCTCTCTCTCTCTCTCTCTCTCTCTCTCTCTCTCTCTCTCCCTCCCACCAGGCGGAGGTCACTCTATTAGCCCCGAGTGGGCACTCGGCCAGCTCATGCCACAGACACATGCGGCTGCGCCTCACATTAAAGGACTACAGAGCATCCGTCTCTCTCTCTCTCTCTCTCTCTCTCTCTCACACACACACACACACACACACACACACACACACACACACACACACACACACACACACACACACACACACACACACACACACACACACACACACACACACACACACAGTCGCTCAGCGGCTCAGTCAATGAGCAGAGCTACCTCAGTGAGTCAATTAGTCCATCAAACACCCCATCAGATGGCAGGGCCATGACTAGCCCCAACCAGATAAGAGATGGACAGACAGACACGACTAATGGCTTCCCTCGGAGGCAGCAGTGTAACCAACAGCAGAGGGGCAGTCCAGCTCAAAGGTCCGGAGATAAAAGATTCAGTTGATGAATAAGGAGGTTTATGCATTCATTCACAAAATAATGATGTGTCATCTCAATTCAAACCTATTCACTCATCAGAGGGGCGAAGTAAGGTTTGAATACTTTTGGACTGTACAGTTCTCAGGTATTTGTACTTTTTTGTACTTTTTGATTATTAAAGTACATCTCCTCATACTATCGCTTCATAGTTACTTTAGTTATAATGCATTTGAGGGGAATTATAGATTTGTATTTACTTTGCATCATGGTAAGCCTTTCTAACATCAAGACAGATATCAACCTAACTGGACGGGACAAAAACAAATTGAAATGACGATCCCTTAGTGCAGTGGTTCTCAAATTAGGGTACGTGTACCCCTGGGGGTACTTGAAGGCACTCCAGGGGGTACGTGAGACTTAAAATAAGTTATTTGTGTAGCCTATTTAAAAATAGCATTCATTAAAAAAAAAAAAATTGAATATTCAAAAACAGAATTTTATATTCAGAAGGTTATTCAATTTCATTACCCTAAAAACCCAGAGTCTCCCCCGTACCAGGATGTAATGCCCAAACCTGGCACGCGCCACATATTATCAACTGTCAGTCGCTGTTGCCTTGACAACTCAAAGGATGGCGTTGTGGTTAAAGCACAGTTGTAATGCTACTGAAAATACAGAAGGACAGGTGGCAAAGAAGGCAAAATTACAGCCCGTAAAATTCCGTCACTATTCAGTGGAATATGTTTCCATGGGATTCACGTCTTGAAGCTGTAACCCACCCATGGCACTGTGCTTTTTCTGTGGGGAGAAACTCGCTAACAGCGCCATGAAACCGGCACATCTTAAGCGTCATCTCCAAACTAAACACCCGTGTCATGTTGGTAAGCCTCATGAGTTTTTTAATAGAAAACTCTTTGAATTCAGGTTGTCTCAAGACAACGCGGAAAGCATCCACAACATCAGCGAAAGCCCTGGAGGCCTCTTATGCGGTGTCTTTGCTTATAGCTAAAGCAAAGAAACCGTTCATTATAGGTGAAGACCTTCTCCTTCCAGCTGCTGTTGTGTTGGCTGAGACGATGCTAGACAAAAGCGCAGCGGAGGAACTAAAGACTGTGCCTTTGTCAAATGACTCCATTTGCCGCAGAGTAGATCTAATGGGTTAGGGTTAGCAGACATTGTCAAACAAGTTGTGGGAAAAATTGGCGACCCCTTTTCTCTCCAGCTTGATGAGTCCACCGACGTCAATGGGAATGCACAACTTGTTGCTTTTGTGAGATAAGTCGCTACTGACGACATTTATGAGCGCATACTATTTTGTAAAACTTTGGAGGGGAAAACAACAGGAGAGGATATTTTTGATGAGGTCAACACTCTGTGAAAATGGCCTGGAAATCCTGCAGCAGCATCTGCACAGAGGCAGCAGCATCTGCACAGAGGCAGCAGCATCAATGACGGGCAGCATGAGGGGACTCATAGCGTGCATTAAAAAGAAAACCCCCAACGTGAAGTGGACTCACTGTGTGATACACAGGGAGGCATTAGCGTCCAAGAAAATGAGCCCTGTATTACATGATGTTTTAAACGACAGCATCAAAGTGATCAACTTCATGAAGTCAAGGCCACGTAATGCACGCCTGTTTCGCCGCCTCTGTGAACATATGGGAGCGGAACACACAACTGCTGCTAGTGCGCTGGCTCTCTCGAGGGAGAATACTCAACCAGCTGTTGGAATTACGATCCGAAGTACACACCTTTCTGATGGAGCACAAATCCCCAAATGCCACCTTGTTCCAGGACACAGACTGGCTGGCAAAGCTGTGCTATCTCGCAGATACATTCAGCAAACTGAACAAACTCAATATGTCTCTACAGGGCAAGGGCACCTGCATTTTAAACCTGTATGATAAGGTGGGTGGCATCCTGAAAAAAGGCAGAGCTGTGGAGAGGGGCCTGTGCACAGGGACATTTCACATGCTTTCCTAAAGTGGATGATTTTCTTTTTATTGAGGATGTGGACAGAGCTCCAGTCAAGTCAGTTGTAGTGGAACATTTGACCAACTTGATTCAACATTTTCATTCCTACTTTGCTGACATGGAAGAGAAATCTGCACAGCTGGATGGGTCAGAAACCCATTTCTCCTGCAAACAGAAGCAAGCTACCTGTCACTTATCAGGAAAAACTCTTGGAAGTGTCGTGTGGCCGTGGCCTCCAGATGAAGTTTGCTCCATCCACACTCACACAGTTTTGGGTGTGTGTGAAGCAGGAGCCCCCTGACCTGGGTCAGAAAGCTTTGGAGATGCTACTACCCTTTGCCTCCACATATCTATGTGAGGTATCCTTCTCTGCAAAGGCTGTGATCAAAACAAAGCAAAGAAACAGACTGAGCCTGGAGAAGAGATTGATCACAGCAGTTGCCTCCCTTTCACCAAGACTAACCAAGATCCTCAGTGAAGCACAAGCACAAGTTTCTCACTAAAATTGAAATGTAAAAGTGCTCAGTTCAATGCAACAATGCAATATTCATTATTCTAACCCTAACCCTAACTTTGAGATGCTAGTCTTATTTTGATACTTAAGAAGTTCTTTCCTCTTTTATGTAAGGATGACATATATGCCTTTGTATATTAGAAAAAAATATTTTAAATTAAGTTAAGAATTCTTTTTTTTAACATTATATTCATAATTTTTTGGTGAAAAAAACAGTTGAGTTCAAGAATTCAGTTTATAAACAGATCCTAATCCTACCAATCCTAAAAGATGGCACTTTTTTTTAGGTGCGCAAATCTTTATTTATAACTAAGTTAATTATTATCTTTTATTTTCTTATTTAGTTTTTGTGATTGTTTTATTTCCAAATGCTTGAAGAGAATGCAATGTTTTGCACAGTTACAAAGTTTAATCAATCAGACACTTTATACACAGTGTTTTACTCCTTTTTCTCAACAAAAATTATTTGCACTGGGTAGAAAAAATATTTCAAAAGGGGTACATCACTGAAAAATGGTTGAGAACCACTGCTCTACAGCTCTAACAACAATTCTCTAACTCCATAAGTCTAAGGGTTATCATGGTTGCTCTTTGGTAAGCGATCGAGTTCAGTGGCAGCAGATATCGACTTGACTTTCGCAAGTGTTGTAAACGTTTCCATGGTGGCAAGCTCCACCAATCAAAGAAGTTGTTAAACTTTAGGAATGTCGGTAGTGTAGTGCTTTTGAATGACACCGCGAATAAAACATGTTTTTCCAAAAACTAAAAGTTAACTTCTTTAACTTGTAGCTTCTACAGGAGCATATACCATCGTTACACAATATAAGGGCTCGTGGTAAGTATACTTTGGATGTTTACGACATTATGGCTAATAATCAAAACCTCTATGCAGAATATGAATGTGATTTCCACTTCCGGAACCACACTGATCTGCTCTATACTGCTCTATAGAGGCATCCGTTGGTGTGGTCGCCGTGTTCCATGTGCCGCAAAGCATCCTGGGAGGCTTTCGACTATAACTAGTTGGACATTCAGCACCCTCCTGGGTTCTTTGCGGCAGTGACATTATGTGTGGTGTATGTGTTCCACCGCCACCGAGATTCTTAGTGTGGTGGAATAAGACGTGTGGCGTTTGTGTGTTTTGTGTGTATAAATAAAGGCAATGAGAGTTACAAACCGGGTGATCTCGGCTCCAATCTCCTCATTCCCATGCTGCTCATCACAATATCTAACGAATCTCTACTAGCGAAGAGATAATGATGGTATAGCAGTAGCAAACACGAACAAACCTACATAAATAACTATGTTATAAATAACATTACTTTCCTAACATCTGTCATTTGCACACAAATTCCCCAAAACGGCAGAAAGTAACGCAGCTCAGGGGTAAACAGACCACCATAGATTGACGGTTCTAATCAGACACGGAAACTCAATTCCCAGTGACCAAATTCAGGTAGCTCATTGGCGGGCCAAATTTTCTGGGCTGGCAAGGCAGAGAAAGGGGAGGTGGCATCTCCCCTTATGACGACACACAGGGAAAATTTCAAAACGGCGTGTCTGAGCTTCGTTTTTTCAAAGGCGGTGCAGAATGCCTAGTGCTCGTTTTACAACCAAAACAATTTCTAGCTAGTGGGGGAGCATAGGTAGGATAGGGGAACTCATATTAATGTTAGAAAACCTCAAAAGTGTATTTTCAATCTTTAAGTAATTTATTGCTGATGATCCATGGTGCCCTTTGTGAACGTCGGTACATATTGAATATTCGATTATTCGTTCATACCACCCACCGATTATTCAACCACAACAAAGGGAGTTATTCACATCCCTACTATAAATTGCTTCTTCAAAATAAGCGTTTCAGAAATGTATCGCTGTTTGCGTCCACACAAACACACAGCAGTCTTTCAAAGAAAGAATCTCAACCAAACACAAAACAAAACGTTTAACATTACCCATGATAAATAACAACCATTTTAAATAACTATATATTGCAGCGACAACCATTTCATTAACATTATTAATAATTGATCACTTTTACATTTTTCTTTAGCGTAATTATTTTCCATTATCATTTTTATTTCCTCTCATGGTGAGTAGGGCTTCCTAACTAAGAGGCAGAGAATTGAAAAAGGAAAGTAAGGAAAAGGAAGACGTGAGACCATCCATTAAGAATTTACATCTGCATAAAATATTCACTGTGTGCAAATTGTCATAATTATTCTAATTAAAACCATGAATGTAAAAGCATATTGAAATAAAATAATATTATCACCTCAAATCCACATGGTTCGTATTAAAGGCCACATCGATAAAGGAAGCATTATGTTCAATATGGTCTGTAGTAATCCAGATAAGGAGAGAAACACCATTCAGCCCTGCACACACGCACGCACACACACACACACGCACAAACTCGCGCACACACACATACATACATACATAAATGCATCCAAGCACACATGCACACTTGCAATTAAATGCACAAAGACGCACACGCATGCACCCGCAGTCTCCTGTACTCATTGAGAGAATATTTCAGGGGAGGATACACTGTGTGGGGTCTAACCTCAGGGCATCCGTCCTCCAGATAGAGATGGGCAGACCAGGGCTCCAGGCCAGCACACACAAGAGAACACAATGCATATTAATCAAAAACACATATAACGCACACACCCCTAGATACACACACAGTGGCATGCACGCAAGCACACACACACGCACACACACAAGCACACACACACACACACCTATATACAGACATAGTGGCATACACACACACACACACACACACACACACACACACACACACACACACACACAGACACAGTGGCATACACACACACAAACACACACCTCACACACACACACACACACACACACACACACACACACAGACACACACCCTTATCACTTCTCTCCTTACACATGTAGACATTCTCTCTTCATCAGCTCTTTCTCTAAGAGGGAACTGTCTGTTTGTTCCAGATAATACTGAATTATGGTTGGCTGGTGGGCCCTGCACACCCACACGCACGCAAGCACATACATTCAGTGACCCTAGCACACAGGCATGCCAAAGCACACACATACGTACATTGAGTAACAAGTACACACTCACTCACACAGTGTCACAGCACTACATCTACTTATCACAAGCTTTGTCTCTAAGTTGAGGTTTGCATCAGTGTTTGTGTGTTGAGTGAGTGTGTACCATGTGTAAGGATGGCATGTCTCTATCCATCTACTGCCACTGTATACGTGTACACTGTATACCTGAGTGTATACGTTTGAATCTGATGCGTCTCTGCATCTTAACCATCAGAAGAAATGTGTTGTTTGGCTGTATCCCATGGAAACCAATAAAACCCTCCAATCTGAGGTCATTTCTCCCGGTCCTGCGTCTCAACAGGCCACCGGCCCCATAAAAGGCAACACAGCGTGAAAATATCAAATAAAAAAAAATTAAATTAAAGTTGAAATGTCAGCAGAGAAGCAGAAGTATGACTAAATGATTTGTTGCTTTGACCGAGAATAAGACTGTTAGAGCGTGTGTGTGTGTGTGTGTGTGTGTGTGTGTGTGTGTGTGTGTGTGTGTGTGTGTGTGTGTGTGTGTGCGTGTGTGTGTGTGTATGCGTGTTAACGTCAGTACAGGGGTGCAATTTAGAAAACAGTTTTTATTGCAGAGATTGTGAAGCTCAGTATGAACTGAAAATCAAATCAGATTAGGTTCATTACAATATACGGTGATACCAACAACAGAAGCTTATTCCTTGTCAGAACCTCAATTCAAATAGACCTTTCAGACGGTTGGTAGGTTGGTGATCAAACCTTTTCCAACACCACTAGCCTCACTCTTGACTAGACTTGATGACTCTCTCTTTCCGAATCACCCTCACAGCTTTTACAGTCAAAACGCTTGATGGAGTGCTTTTTTGTTCTGTTAGAAAGCTAGAACGCCTGTTTAGAACGAGGGGAAACCAACCAGAACTGTCCACCTGGGATTCAGGCCAGCCAACAGGGAAGCACCCCTCTGTCACCAGCGATTAATGCCTGCATTCTGGGGTTTTATATCGACCACCGGGATATAGCGCCTCACCTTGTGAGCACATCTGGTGCCAACATCTGGTAGTAGAAGGAACCTATTATCCAGTCACAGGAGAGCAGATGTTTGGATGTGCGGCGAATCGCAGAGGACTTTGTTTAACACACACACTGCGTCGTGGCAAACCCTTGATCGCCTGTCACTCCTCGCTCATCGAGGAGAAGCAAAACAATTTGTCACTGACAAATTGTGTTTGGGTTCCACAGTTAGGTATGTCTTCATGTGTTTGGGTTCCACTGTTAAGTGTGTCTGTTTTGCTGCATTTTGGCTTGGTTTCTTATAATAAAGAAAAACACCTTCAGGCTACCAAGCATAATAAAACAAAGTATTATTGTGTATTTCAGGAAAATAAGAAAAAAAAAGTTAGCCCCAAAGTACCTTTGTGTGGGGTATGCAAATATGCAAATTCCAGCTTCCCCCTGACATTTTATTTGGTGTTAATTAGTGCCGCCAAGATCCCTTCCTCCAATGACGTCACTCCGGGGGCTTGTTCCAGTGTGTTGTTCCCCAATTAGCTGTCAGACTGAATAACCTGGCACGCGATGTAACACTTTCAGTAATGGGATGGAACCAACGCCTTGAGGACCTGAATGGGACATTTCTCAGAATAAGAGTTGGCCTTTAAATAGGACGCCGCGCCAAGAGGAATGCAGCGTGTGTTCACAAACCGTTGAAAACATTTTCCATTTGATGATTAAGTCGTTGAGTCAAAATATGTTTGTATATTAGTACCTGAACCATGCATGGTTAGTAATATTGAACGGTAAATAAATAGTAAGATTACCCCCCCCCCCATTTACTGCCTTATTGACCCTAATGAAGAATGTCTTTGAGGAGCAGGTATGGGCATTAGGATATCCCACTCACGGAGGCCTACAGGTAAACAGAGGACATTGTGGATCAAACCCAGAACCTCTGGACTGGGAGTCAAACCCCCCAACACTTATCCTATCCTTCTCCCTGGATAATCAATCACACCACATCCACCTGTGACATACCGTCTATGACAAAACCACGCAAACCAGTTTTTGCGTAATTATTTTCTCAATTTATACAGTGTTTCATATTCGACTCGCTTTCTCACCCTTGACACCCCCGGGTGTCCTGGAGAGGCAAGACAGCCTCCCCGTCCCCCTCCCCCCTTCTCCTCTCCATGTGATGACACAACCTAGTACCTGGAAAACACTGAAACATGGCCGCCGGTCATGCCTTTGATCCTAACCCAACAGGACTTCAAAGGCAGCCGGGGACGTGAAGTTTAATTCAACAAACGCAGTGCGTGGCAACGGCATACATAGCGTTTGTATTCCAGGAGGAGGATTGAAAGTGCATAACTGATTGGGATGGAGGGGATGGAGGGCCTTGGATTTAAGCCCAAAAGCTCAGGAGAACTAGAGTCCTCGTGGCTCTCATTCTCAGTCCGTGTTTGTCTGCATGTTCTGGGACCACTGTTTGATTCAAACTGAAGTATCCAAGATTCAGGTTCCTCTGGGACTTTATTAGCCCGTGGTGCTAAGCCCCGGCGCTTATATCGAGTTGTTTTACATATAAAAGTACGTTCACAATAAGGGTCATGGCAAAATCCTAAAGAAAAAACAAACAAACAAACATGGATGTATTAACTAAGAATCAGTGATGGGGATATTCCAGGTTAGCAAATTAATAGTCCTGTCATGCCTTTCGACCAGTGAATGGAGCTTGCTGATGTGATACATTAGTTGTACCTCTGGGGTTCTGCCAATACGAATTTTCTCTATTAAATGAAATCCTGTGTCTGACCAAACACTGTCCAATGCAGTGTTTGCAATGGCTGAAGGAGGAATGTCAATACAGAGAGGAAGGGACAGAGGTTGGGTCTTGTCTGGTGGGTGGATTAGTATGGTCATCAAGGAGGGCTTAGTCTGCCACCATCGTTGTGTAATATTTTCATATAATGAGCGTGGTTGTGTTTTTTGATTCTCTGGATACTTTACTCTGAGCTTTTCTTGACTTTAGTTGGGTTTGGTCAGATGGAATCCTTATATCTATCTACATCGTGACATCCTTTATTCCATTCTTTGTATAGATTAAAAACACATTTAATTGAATCCGTCCAATTCATAAGAGCAGTGTAGAAAAGGTAAACAAATAAATATGCATATACAAGTAGAAGTACCCTTATATATATAAATAGTTTAATTTGTACTTTCACTTTGCCTTTCGCTTAATATGTCACATTAATTATACTTTGCCCGCTTTAAAGTAAAAATACAGAAAATTCAGAAAAGGAAAAAAAACAGGTTTTCTTTCTGTGGATTTTGAAAAGAAGAGTCTATGGATGGTGTTGGAAAAGGAAAGCAGTTCAGTACGTTTCCTATCACTAATAGGTGTATCTGATAGATGATTCCTCACACTGTGCGAAAAAAGCAAAGGGAATTAGACAAGCAATCAGGGACAGGACCACAGAGGACTTACCGTCTACAGATAATAACAGCATCCCATCGTACCCTATGGGCCGATGAGAGAGCGGGCGAGCGTTTCTCTCTCTCTCTCTCTCTCTCTCTCTCTGCAGAGAGAGAGAGAGAGAGAGAGAGAGAGAGAGAGAGAGAGAGAGAGAGAGAGAGAGAGAGAGAGAGTGAACAAAGGGAAATAATGAGATGGTGAAGAGGAGGATAAACATAACAGATTATTAAAATGAGAGAAAGAGGGCATTAGACAGTGTGAGAAAAACATTCACGCTGATTCAACAAGCCCAAACCTGTGTGTGTGTGTGTGTGTGTGTGTGTGTGTGTGTGTGTGTGTGTGTGTGTGTGTGTGTGTGGTGTGTGTGTGTGTGTGTGTGTGCGCGCGCGCTTGTTTTTGTTTTGGGGGAGATGTTCATTTGTGTGTACTTGTGGAGGGGTACGTTTGTGTTGGTTAAGACCTATTTGTTGAGGGTGGGGTATGTTTGCTTGTTTGCTTGTGTTCTCTTTGTGCATAAATCTTTTTGCTTCTGCTTCTTTTTGCAGTCTTTTGCAGTTGTGTATGGTGTGTGTGTGTGTGTGTGTGTGTGTGTGTGTGTGTGTGTGTGTGTGTGTGTGTGTGTGTGTGTGTGTGTGTGTGTGTGTGTGTGTGTGTGTGTGTGTGTGTGTGGTGGAGTCAGCAATGAGAACAGCAGCTCATCCTTCAACCTGACATCTACAATCTTTCCCTCTCTCTTTCCACCTTCCCCTCCTTGCCTTCATCCCTCCTTTCTCTGTTGTCCTCTCCTTCCCTCCATCTATTTACCCCTCCGTCTCTCTATCCCTTCATCTCTCTTTTCCTCCGTCTATCCTCTATTCTGTCCACCCTTCCTGATTTTCTTCTCTTATCTCTCCTTCTCTCACCCCTCCTTTCTGTAAAAGAGGCATAGAGAAAGAGAAAGTGTATCTTATTTAAGAGTGTATCTTATTTAACGTTTGTGCTTTGGCAATGTAAATATATGTTTTACATCCCACAGCCCTTTGAAATCTTTTATCTTCAAATAGAGGGAAGGAGAGAGAGAGAGAGAGAGAGAGAGAGAGAGAGAGAGAGAGAGAGAGAGAGAGAGAGAGAGAGAGAGAGAGAGAGAGAGAGAGAGAGAGAGAGAGAGAGAGAGGGCAGCCACAAAGAGAAATTGCATCCACAAATGAAATAATAGATGATTGAATTGTGAAATATGAAAGACATAAAGATATTTGTCTGAGACTGTCCCTCTCTAATTGTTCACAGTACTCTCTAAGACCGTTGTTAAGGTAAAGCTCTAAGGCCTTAACTTTGCTTCTGTCTGTTTATCAGTACAATCTGTTTATATTTTAACTTCTGGTCTCTCAAGTGAATGAGAATGTCTATATGACAGAGAGAGAGAGAGAGAGAGAGAGAGAGAGAGAGAGAGAGAGAGAGAGAGAGAGAGAGAGAGAGAGAGACAGAGACAGAGACAGAGACAGAGACAGAGACAGAGAGAGATTGAGAAAAAGAGCTAAAGATCGAGAGAGATTGAGAAAAAGAGTGAGAGATCGAGACAGAGAGAAAAGGAGAGAAGGCCAGAGAGAGATGCATAGCAATGTTTGATTTCTGAGGCTGTGAGAAGTCTCACACCGAACAGTCCACATACCCTATGTTTTTTTTTACCATACTGCATATTAGTGTATCTTTTCTTCCAGGAAGGAATAATTGAGTGGGATAGAAAAATAGAGGCAGAGACAGAGATCGAAAGGGAGAAAGGAGAAGAAAGGGAAGCTTAAAGAGTTATACACAAAGAGATTCAGAAGCAAAAGAGAGATTGAAGATGGAGGTGACAGCAACAATGCGTGTTTGTTTGTTATGCATGTGTGTTTATGGATGTAACTGCATGGGTGTGTTTTGCTGATAGTCTGTGTGTGTGTCTGTGTGACTTGTGTGTAAACAGGAGTCCTCCCCACAGAAGTAGGCCAAAATAGTAGGCCAAAAGATCAAATCACTCATAGGTGATAGAAAACTAATTTGATTCTATCTGGTATGGTATAGTCTTCGGCTAGGTATGACTCAGAGAGAGGTAAATGCTCAACACGTGGTTTATTACAACAGAGACACAAGGTAACGAGCTTGCGTTCTGGTGTTGATTCATGAAGCATCTCTTGAACACAAGTAAGAAAACAGTTTATATTGGAAGTGGGTGGAATGGTAAATAAGCCATGCCTACAGGTTCAAATTTACACAGGTAAACCTTTGGTCTGTCTTTGTAGTCTTTAACTTCTCTGCAAACTCCTTATAAAAAAAACCTTATATGGTGTTGTCCATTACGTGGAGAAGAAACCATTCATAAGTTCTTATGAATAGCTTGAAACGTGTCATCAGAAGAAGCATAGACTCAAATAATTTACATCATAGTGCAAAGTGATGTCCTCTTCAGCTCAGGAGATCAGGGACGCATGCTTCCCGACGGTGGACACAGGAAGCTGCCCGATGACCGCATCGTGCTCCTCCTCTCTCACCTCCATGTCCGCTTCTGTCCGCCTGTGTTCCAGCCCAAATTGCAGAATAGGTTGATTTTTAAAAAATATATATATATTTTCGTTTATGTCGTCCAAAATGACCCATGTCAACGTTTTAGCCCCTTTTGACAGGTCGAAGAAGACCAAGATCGAACACGAGATGGAGCATTATCTGAGGCTTTTTAGTTACTTCTTGTAGGGCAAGAGCCCTCAAATTAATAATTGTATTTATCCTTAATTCCTTCTTTTATATGAAAGAGATCTCAAGTCTTTTACTCATTCCCAAGTGTCCTTGACCTCAAGGTCGTCTTCTATTGACTTCCTGTATGGCTCGATGAATAGTATATTATCTACTATTTTAGTATACCTTAATGCCCTGATACATTACATAAGGAGAGCAGACGTCTCTGTCTTACTCCCTAGTCATTCTGTGCCCCCAGGTGTGTCTGCATCACTTCCCGTGGATGTCATTCCCGCAAAATTGTTGAAGCTTATGATTATATGTCAATTGTTTTGTTTCTTTCTTTTACTCTTCCAATATTTTTAAACTTTAGATGCAAAATTAATTTACAGAATAAGAACAAACCCTACAATGGTTCCGCTAATGCTGTCGTATAGAAAAACATTAATAAAAAAGAAATGTGTTAAAAAAAAAACACATTGATGTGCTAAATAGTTGCCAAAATATAATTAAGAAAAATAAGCATAAAAAAACCCACAATAAACGATCAAAATTAGTCTGAAACCTAGATGGTCATAAATAGAGTCGAGCCAGATTGAAACAAATTTTCAGTTAATGTCACAGAGAGTAAAAAGACACAAAATCAGACAGCTAGAGACTTATTTCAAACTTTGTTAAACAAAAAGACAAAAAAAAAATGCACAAGCCAAAAGTCCAGGGAGCTGAACTACATGGCAAAGTTGTATTAATGACAAAGTATATAAAAAACATTCTTGTTTTTCTTCAGTGAATACTTTCTGACTAAGGACATTAGGGTTCAACCACAAAACTGTTCTACTTATGTCATTTTCTCTTTCCTAAACAATAGAAAAGAGAGACAGTCTTGAAATACTCTTATCGAGTAACATTAACAAAAGCTGGCTTCTTGTAAAGTGCAAGTGACGTGATATTTGTACAAGATGCTCATGCATAATCAATAAATATTGATTGACGGAATCACACCTTAACAGATACCTCCAAACTGTGAAGTTCCGGGTCAACTGTTTGACAGTAATTTAGTCTGCTGGAGTTTAAGGTTGGTAAATGTCAGGTGCTGACATTTTGTGCTTTCACTGAAAATTGCTTTAATATCGACAAGAAAGGTTAGGTTATGTACGGTCGGGTGCAATGATTCACACACGCACACAAAATAGAAATACATGACATTTACACACGCATACATATACAAACAAACCAATAATGTGCTACGAGAAGTGTACACGTAAAATAAATATTTCAAATATAAGAAAGGTGTTCCTTTGAAATTCCTCATTGCATCACAAACAAGAAAGTGGCAAATGCATTCGATATTCCCTTCAAAATCACAACTTCATGATAATTAATGGCATCATCTTAGATATCGAAAGATTTTGTAAGCTGGACCACCGTGTAGGTCATCCTCTCCAGAACCATGTGACTAGACCTAAAATGACACAATTATCGACCATTTGACAAATCTTACAGCAACGAAACTCGATGAAATCGCTGTTCATTTGCCATGAGACAGACCTTCAGTATGATGGTGCAATCTGAGCTCAGAGCATTTTTATTGGGAGTTAAAACCAAAAGCCACAACAATACATTTTCAATTTTACAAAAGTTACAATATCTCGGCTTCCGTCATAATGTTTGTTGTTTAATATCGTTTGATAGGCAACAGAAAAGGCATATATTCTATGTTCTACTAGAGGTGTGGAAATTAATCAAATATGCGGCCATGCAGCCATGGACATTGCTGCATCGATGCAGTGGCCGACCATAATCGATTATAACGCAATGATATCGCTCATTATTACACGGGTCTTCTCAATGCCGTGGAACGCTCCGTTCCCTTGCATGGGCCCTTCACAACTTTCGGCGAATTGACCGCTGTCAAGGAAAACAAAGGATTTTTTGCCTCTAATGACGTCTTTGGTATCACTCCGCAAGTATTCCGGTAACTTGTCAACCCCAGCGTCTTCGGTTGCTAAGCGACGTCAACGTCTTTGGCGGATTATTATTTATATTTATTTTTATATTTATCAACACTACGAATGCTGGTAACAAATAAATTGTGAAAAGACACAACATGTGACGTTATTTTTTCATATTGGCAAGTAACCGTGTAATAAGTGGGATAATGTATAGAACGTCGCCGGTCAATATCGGAAAATAAGCCCCTTCAGGGCGAAGCAAGGCACCTCATCTGCGTGTCGGTGTCCTGTTCGCCCTGTCGAGGCTTATTTTCCTGATAATGACCGGCGTTCTATACATTATCCCTTACTTAATTTATTGGCCGCGGCATCAACAACACAAATGAAAAATAACTTTCTCAGTAGTGTAACCTATTTAATCTAGACCAGTGGTCGCCAACCCGTTGACCGCGATCAACGTAGATCTTTAAGACTCACCCTGTAGCTCCCAAAAATAATAGAAAACTACATACAAATAAAATATGCCTGATTAATGTTCAGTATTGCAAGCGTCTCTCTCTCTTTCTCTCTCTCAATCAGTGATGGGAATAAAGGCGCCGTTACTAACGACACTACTTTTTTCAGTAACGAGTAATCAAAATGATTACTCTTCCTATCATTATAACACTGTTACCGTTACTGCCGAAAAATGCGGAGCGTTACTATAATTGAAGCAGTTTTTTAATCAGACCAATTAGATCTCTCTCTCTCTCTCTCTCTTTACAAATCTTCCTTGGTTAGTGGGCATGAGACAATTGCATCAATGATAACGATTGGCTGAGGTACAGCAAACTGTCACGGTAAGCCAATCGAGGTAGAGTTGGGCGAGTGTTTACACAAACTCGAAAGCATGCATAGTCGGACACACAACAGCACAAGTGATTCAAAAAGAAACATGAATGGCAAGCCCAAATAATATTTGAAAGTAACGCAAAAGTAACTTTCCACAGTAATAGACAATAATAATAGATATAAAAATAATAATTTAATCATGACTGAGCATAACCGTTAACTATGGCCATTCATATGATCTGCTCACTGCAAGTAATGTATTCAAAAACGCTCCAAGCGTTTTAAAGGCTGATAAAAGTGTGTGTGTGTGTGTGTGTGTGTGTGTGTGTGTGTGTGTGTGTGTGTGTGTGTGTGTGTGTGTGTGTGTGTGTGTGTGTGTGTGTGTGTCATCATATGGACCTCAGAAAGGTAAAGGTATAGGAAGGAAAGAAAAGAGTGCCTTGAGATTGTAAAGATGTGTTGGCTAAATGTAGGCCTAACAACATTTCTGTATTTGTTTGATGATTGAAAATGGATGTTCCATGTGAAGTTTGTCATACTCAATAATGCTTGAATTTGTAAAAGTATTGTCTGCTGTGTTCAGACTTTGTTAAATAAAAAAGATTGTTTATATCTTAATACTTGTATTTTTGGATGAAAACATAACCATATAAAGTAACATAGAAAACTCTATTATATTGAACTATACAGTATCTTAATACATTCTGCCAAATCAAATATCCTACATGGCTTTAAAGGAAAAATGTATTTGACGCATCGTTATGCATCGTGATGCATCAAGATATGGAATCGCATCGAATCGTTGACATGATAATCGTAATCGAATCGAATCGGAGAGTAAGGGAAGATTCACACCTCTAGTTTCTACTAAGCACCTTCAATTCTATAAAAAAAATATTTGTATATTGCTGTATGATAGGCCTGAATGCTCCGTTAGGTGTTCAATGACAATAAACTTTTTTCAATTATTTTATTCTAAAACATCCTAACACTTAGACCACCCTGCCCCCCCACTGGGTTCAGCATTGGGTACTACAGAAATACCTCCACGGGTACACATCCCGACAAATAGGTACTACAACTCAACAACACACGCTTTCCCATGAGGTAAGAAACGTTTTTCTGTTGTGTTCAATCTTTAAAGAACACCCCAAAAAAGCTCCCTTTCATCGAGCTTGACTGCCATCTCCATTCAAATCAAACCAACAGGAGCTTTCCATGAAACGCTGTTTGTTGAATAGCTTGTGTTGTGGGCTCCAACTGCCATTTCTTCTCTAAGAAAAAGGGAAAAGGAACCTTTTCCCCATGAACAGAAAACTCAGACCCATAATACAGTAACACGGTTCTCAAAAGGTTTTCTAGGGAAAGAAATGTTCCTGGGGATGACTTTCATACAAACGGCGGTGAAAGATGCAAGCATGTGAGGGGAGCGTTTGAATGTGATCCCCTTCAAAGGAAACAGGATGTGTCAAATCTTAGCTTTGCCCCTCTTTGAATTCGAAAAATGTTGCTCCCTGAAGAGTGAAACAAGAGAGGCCCGTCATTCTTGCACATTTTACTGCATATTTTCTCAAAAGTGTTGATGTGGTTCTGACCAAGGTGTTCTGCTTCGAGAATCTCGATCAAATTGTACTATTAGATTAGAGTGGTTAAATCCCAACAGACAAAATCACAGTTTTTAGGTTTTTCCTTCAAAATATTTGTAATATTAGGGGTTGTAGTGTTATTTTTTTGTGTGTCACGAATCGCATACGTTGCCAAGCAACAAGAAAATGTAATATTACTCGCTTCTTCAAAGTACTACGCCCTTTATATTTCAAACGATGCATGCAGTATCAACAGTGTTTCTATTTGTTTATTATGAACCTCTTGCCTTCTTCAGATAAACCCCCGAAATCAATATTGACGCACAGAGAACACAGAGAACTTCACAAACACTGTTGACTTTTATTTTTCCTCCATCTGTTTGCTTTTAAGGGACAGTCACTGCCGGCTCTTCTGCTCCAAACACACATCTTAGTCGTACGTGGCTTGAGGGGACTTCATTAAGACCTGTGCTCTAATCTCAGGGGTAGCCAGGTAGTCCTGCTTTTAACTTAAGTCAGGTTTATTGTATAGTCCTTCAATACTGTTACAGTCTGGCCCTAACCCTCGCAACTCAACACCCATTAACCTGAAGCCCTCTAAAGACCAAAGGGAAGGAACCTTGAGGAGACACTCAGAAGCCATCCAGGGACAGGTCGGCAGAAGTTAAAATATCAACCGTTACTAATTAAAGTCATTAATAGTAACAAAGTCTATTTGATTTATAAAAATAAGGGTTAGGGTTAGTCCACCTACATTTTTTAGAAAAATTGAACTGTGTACGCAGCGCCTCTCAGAGAGAAAGAACTGGAGGTCAATAGGGACTGAGACAAAAGCCTACAAATAGTGGACCTGCACTTAGCGTATTTAAGGGGATGGTTAAGAGAGAGAGAGAGTTAAGTAGATGAGGAGAGTTAAAGGAATGGTTTAGAGAGAGAGAGTTAAGTAGATGAGGAGAGTTAAAGGGATGGTTTGGAGAGAGAGAGTTAAGTGGATGAGGAGAGTTAAAGGGATGGTTTGGAGAGAGAGAGTTAGGTTGATGAGCCGATAGACAGAGATGGATCCAGGAAGAGAGAGCCAGAGCAAAGGAGGACAGATGTGATAATCAGATAAGGGGGCAGAAAAATTGAGATGGGAATTAATAATGAATAATAGTATGATGAACCAACAAGGAGAAGCAGGAAAGATACTCTGTGTACGAAATCAAAACTGAATATGTAGCCGATTGAGATGACAGTGGGGTCACATTCCTCCAGAATCTGTGGTCCCACATCCTCTGGGAATTTTAAGCTTGTCAGCCATTGGTCAGAATGAAGGAAGTGGCGAAGCACTGAACCATGGGCCGGTCATTTTCTCAATGACAAATATGATTGTCCTTTGGATTCCACTTCCTCTCCGTCTCACTTAAGGGCAGAGCTGTCACACGTTCGCATTAGCTCCTGTGGCAGAGGGGGGGGGGGGGGGTTGTTGGGGGAGAGAGAGAGAGAGAGAGAGAGAGAGAGAGAGAGAGAGAGAGAGAGAGAGAGAGAGAGAGAGAGAGAGAGAGAGAGAGAGAGAGAGAGAGAGAGAGAGAGAGAGAGAGAGAGAGAGAGGTGTAATCTAGAATGTTCGAGCAAGAAGCCCAAATCCTTCTGTCCTGTTTCTTAATTGACAGTAAAAGTATAAAAAGCCCAAAAGGGTACATTAAATTGACAAATATTTGGCATTAAAGCTGTCTTAACACAGATTTTTTCACTGCTTTAGATGTTTAAATGCTGCCTTTTATGCAATTTTTCTACACTGTTAAACTTTTGGTGATGACAATGCGTTAATACGTTAAATATACAGTTTGCCCATTTTTTTGGCTGCCAGTAATGATGAATCTTCTTCAATCAATCAGCGATAACCAAAGTCACACCAGTTGATCTTTCGATTTTTACCACTGGGCATTCTCCTCCCTACACTTTGTAGGTTTAGGATATTTTGGGTGTTAAATCCATGTTCATTTCATCAATTCACTGTAGTCTAGACTCTAAAGTTTCTTTTTCCCTTGGATCGCCACGTTTTTTTTATCCCTTTAGTTCTCAGAAAGTAGCCTATAAAGCCTTATCTCTGTGAATTTAATGTGTTATCTATTCTTCTTGGTGTTCAGTGTGGTTGTTACCAATAGGCAATAATCATTTACCAGTGGGTGTCCTGCCCCCCACATGACACATTAAAATGAGGCTCCACTAGGTCCCATCTAAATTCATTACATAGAAAATCCTTAATCATGCCATTAGTAGTATAATATGCATCAAACGCAGATTAAATCCATATTATGAGGTGTCAAACTATATTACGGTGCTCTTGTGCATCAATGACTCGCTTGTGGAGGTTGCTTATTCGGCTCTTATGAACAACGATGCAGTCTAGTCTTTTCAAAAAATTTTAGCTTTACGCAAACCTTACCTTATGTTGCGTGTTATGCGCCATAACACTAACAGAAGAACAGTTATCCAAATAACCAAGGAGTTACAAAAATTTGGGTTACAGTGTGTGTATTCACACACATGTCCCGCTCGCACAGTCATAGCTCATTGTCTCATTGGCCGGCCAAATACTCTTTGCGGGCAAGGCAGAGAAAGGGGAGGTAACCTTGCCCCTTATGATGACATATGGGGCCACATTCCAAATCAGCGCATCTGAGCTTTAATCCTGCAAAGCAGGATACCTAGTGCTCATTTTACACCTAACACTATTTCTAACTACTGGGGGATCATAGGCATGCTAGGGGAACTCATATAAATTTTCGAAAACCTCATAAAGTGACATTTTCATGCCATGGGACCTCTAAAGAAACTTGTTGATGGCGCTGAAGAACTTTCCGTCTTATGTCACGGCACATTTAGGGAATGTTTTAGACTAACAACATCGGACGATGAGGAAACAATCCAAGCAGCTTTAGCAAGGAATACTCCATCACTAGCTTTATGCTGTAATGTTTGTAACACAGCTATGATATAAGAAGGGAAGAACCTGTTTGATGTGACCAATCGTTTGCGTGTTAACACACTAAAATGTCAATTGTTGTTGCGTTGGCACGTCAAAATATGACCTGTTAGCATGACCAAACTACGTGTTACAACGTATAATTTGGTTGTGTTAAAGCAGCATTTTGATGTTATTTGCGCTAATGGCCTTCCATATAGACTCGAATCGGTTATTTGTGTTCACCCTAATTAGTTAGAAAGACCAGTAATGGCCGCTGTGGTCTAACCTTGGAGTGTTTATTGGGTGAATAAGGTCCATAAGTGCTGGTTGCAGAAAATCCACATGATGAGCATTTTACTGTTATTTAAAGGCCTTATTTTATGCCTTATTTAACACGTTTTGTTGGCACCAAAAGGGAATAAAATGAACAGTTCCAGTGCTCAAAAAATTCTTCTGTTATGCCCTTCTAGAGTTAAGGAAAAGTGGTGTATAGGACTCTGTTTTAAGCGCTAAGATAAATAATACAACGCTCTTGTTCGTGCATGACTCTTCCCTCTCCGTCTTCTGCTGTTTTCAGAAAGTGATGAAGGGGTGAGTGAAATGTTTAAGAGAAACTTAAGTTATGCTTCACAGGTGACTAAATATCATCTCAACACAAGACATTAATCTGAAATAATTGAGCCAAGATGAAGCCATCATTTTTCTTATTAATATCTGGTCAGCTAATTGTGAATGGACAGTATCACTTAACCACTTAATTTTAATATCGGCCAGTTCTTCAGGAGAACCCAGTGTGAATATAAATCTGAGGATTCGCTGAGAGAGCCAAGTTCATCTCAACACGGTGACATCTTAGATTAGCCTGGCAAATTGGCGGTTTCAGTGGGCGTTCCGTTTTAATGAATTTTAATGAAAACAACAAAGGAGATAAAAAAAAAGAAAGGAGTAGAGTGATGTTGACTTAAGGATCAGGAACCCCTACTGGACAGGGGACATCGGGTTTTAACTTTGAACCAAGAATATTTAGGCTGGACCTCAAACAGCCCTGGCCATGATCCTCCTTCTCGATGGTGAGCCCAGAAGATGGCTTTGCAACATGGTATAATGGGGTGGGGGAACCAGGTGTTTATGGCTCCTAATGGAGAGATGGATGCATATAACATGGACGGATATGATTCAGATGGACGGGTGAGGTGCAGGGGTGACACACACTACCATTCCCTCATATAGCTCCCGGGAGAGGGATAATGACTTAGAGACTCAGACTTCTGCCATTCAATTCTGACATGCGGGGGCCTCATCGCTATAGTTCATCACCGCGGGAACGTGACAGCTGAGGTCATGGGTAAGGGATGGGAGGTGTTCGTCCATGTGTGTGGGGGGTGATAGAGATAGAGGGAGCTGTCTCACCCTCAGTGTATCACATTCCCATACCTTAAAAGTTGCTGTGTTAATGCAAGGATCTCTTCCTCTGCTCCTGACCACACCTTTCATCCATTCATGGATTTGATTTCATTAGAAATACCCAAGCTAAAATCGCCTCCAAAAAAGTGTCAGATATTATCCAAAATTTTCCCAATATGTATTACAAATTAACATATTACATAAGGGCAAATACGGTTCATTTCCTACTTTAGACTGCAGGTTGTGGGATGAGAACCAATACGACGACTGCGTACGATGGCGTTTCACATCAGCTCGCACGATGTGTCCCGATTGACCCAGAAAAACCCAAAAGTGTTACGTTTTTTAACGAGAGTTTGTAATGAGAGCTTGAGTATTTTAATTAAGTTGGGAAAGGGTTGGGAGGGGGGTGGTTGGTCCTGAAACTCTTTAGAAGTTGTTCTGTGGTCTTTGGGCTTTAAAACGGCATTTCAGCCATCACACTTCAAAAGGACCTTCATAACGAGTTCTCTGAGTCCGATTTTGAAGACCACAAATCAACACTCTCTATCTCTCTCTCTCTCTCCCTCTCATCTTCACCTCTTTATAGCCTGCTCCCCCCCCCCCCCCCCAATCTCTATTTATCACATTCCACTTTTTCCTGTGTCCTTATTTACCATTTCGTTATGTGTTAGTTAGTCATCCAGGTGAGGCATTCATCCAAAGACCACTGAGGTTCAGATGCATGCGATTCAGGAGCATGTAGGCAGGGTTCCTTATGAACATTGGCTGGTAGAAAGCAGCAACGTTTGTGAATTTTCTGTCTTGGTAAAATAAGATGGATTCAATTTATTTTATTTTCAGTGGAAAACGCACATTTTAAGAGTTTCATCAATAATGTGCATTTTGATAACATTTCTAGAGTTATATGTTAATTTTAATTTGTAATCTTTAGTCAATGTGTAAGATGTTTAGTATGTAAGTTAATGAAACGTTTTCTATAATTTCAATGGTGATTCCTATGGACGCTGCTATCCCTGAAATCACTTAGCTTGCATGCTGTTTCAATCATGCCTTTCTGTTATGTATTCATTTGAGTTGCTTTATTTAATTGCAAAAGCTGTGCGTAGCTTTTTTATTTTCTGTCTTTACAATACAAACTCATTAAGCATATGACCAGATCATGACTTTACATCAAATCATTTGTACATTTTAGGTCTAATACAGCAACATACAGTATAATGATCTTTAGGAGCTTGTCTTTTTTATTTTATCACCTTCATTCATACTCCTGCTGTTCTCAGTCACACACACATACTCCCCTCATGCACACACCCTGTCCAATAATTCTTCCTACATACTTCCACACACACTTTCTCACCCCTCCTCCACCCCATACCCAGCCACCAACCCCACCCATCCATACATACACCCCCGATGCACCCACCCTCTCAAATTGTTCTTTCCACATACTTCCCCCCACACTCTCATACCCCCCACCCACCTCCCATACACACACCACATTCATTGGTCATCACTCATACTACAGTGCCTTTCCTTGATAGCTGGTCGATCTCATGGCTCCGCTCCTTTTAAAGCTTCATTAATTGTATTAATCTGGGTTGTTAAGTGCTATTTTCTGTTCTTTTTCAAAAATAACATTTGGAGTGAGGCCAGGGATGAGGTTTACTCTTCTTTATGATGGGTCGTTAGGACAAAGTATCTGTGGGGCAACCTTTGCTTCAGCCCGAAACTACATTTCAAACTCAATTTTATGCATACATTTTGTTCGAGAAGATAATCATTCGAAATGAATGCCTTCTAAAAGACGGAAAAACTGAAAAAACATTCCTAAAGGCTACAAAAATTTAAGCATGGGGGTCATAGACATACAATAAGTGACGCAAACTTATTGTATGGGGGGAACAAAAAGAAGTGGGAGTACGATCGTGATGTCTGTGGTCCTCTGCTCACTCCCGAGTGGCTTTGACCTCGAGGTCCTTTTTTATGTGTAAAAATAACTATTCAAACAGGTTTCGGTGTGAATGGTTTCTACGGTTTATTGAAAGGACAACATCAGGTACATAAAATACCATGTATCATACCAGCTCAGATTACGAATGTAACACTACGTAAAGACAATGATTCAAACAACATGCCAGCTGCGTTCAGGGACAGCAGCGTCTATATGAACCACGTTCTAGAGGTTAAGTTGCAAGGTTTCGGCATCTTGCTCAAGGTGGCCTATATGACATCAGGGTTGACATCAGGGATTGAACCAATGACCTTTCAGAGGGGGGCCAAATGACATCAGGGACATCAGGGATTGAACCAATGACCTTTCAGAGGGGGGCCAAACCCATCGGGTCACTACAATGCCGTGCACCCCATGTTTCTGCCTGCTATCCCTCTAATACCTCCCGGTGTTATCTCTTGTTCTTCGAGCCTTCGCTCTGTTTTCTATATTTCACTCTTCCCTCATTCATTTTCAAGAGATTCTAAAAGTTCATTTAACTTAGTATTATCAGTGGAATTGAATGCGGGGCACAGTTTCTGGTAAATGCATGCACATCCTCTTTTTCACATGCACGCACACACACACACACACACACACACACACACACACACACACACACACACACACACACACACACACACACACACACACACACACACACACACACACACACACACACACACACACGCACACACACAAATAGGGATCGTTTAAATGCTTGCTTTTCCCCAATGAGTATTTAAATGAATCCCAAATCATTGTGTAATCTTATGATTGCAGGCCCATTCCCTATGTGCAAAACATTAAACCCTGCGTTTTACCATAACAGATTCCCTCTCAGTTCTCTCTTGCTTTGTATCCCTCTGCTTCTTACCAGTTCAAAATAGCTTAATTGGCAGGGAAAATAAACATTGACATTGCCATAGCTTTTGAAATATCAAACCAAGGAAATGCAACAAGTGAAAAATGAAGTTCCAGTATAAGTTCAGAACATATTTAGAAATGGTTGGGATAGGAGTGAGTCTATCCAAGTACTTTCCCACAGAGTTCCTATGGCGTTGAGCGCTGAAGCCCAACCTAGCATTGACACTACAGTGGGCCTAGCGGGTTACTCAGATTCTCTATTTTACCAGACAATTTTCATTTTTTTTTAACTTTGACCCTTGTTGACGTTGAAGCACATCCAATCAGATTACAACTTTGTTTCACATTCTAAATACCAGCGATATTCTAGGAGGCAGCCAAACCTTAAGTCATGTTTTGAACTCTCTCTCTATCACCAGAGGCAGCCAAACAGGGAAGCAACCTAAAGAAATTAACGTCCCCAAAACATGGATGTCACACACAATTTTACACATGGATTAGATTTAGCGGTCCGCTAAATCTAATCCATGTGTAAAATTGTGTGTGACATCCATGTTTTGGGGACGTTAATTTCTTTAGGTTGCTTCCCTGTTCGATAACTAAAAGCAGGCAGTCGGAGGAAGTTGGTAAACCGAAACAAAACTTTTGCTTAATAACATGACGAATGCAGCCGTATGGCTGCATTCGTCATGTTATCAAAACCACCTATATTCAGGGACCCCAGTACATAAACATTGGCTTGTAGCGCCGACTGCTTCGGAAATAATGATGTATAACAGATAGCAATAAGTTTAGGTCTATGAATGTAGTTTACAATGTATTGTAAAATAAACAATCACTTTTTCTTGGAGGATATGCATGCCATTCACTTTTCCTTTGACAGCGAAGAAGGAAACGTAGACATTTGGCAGAAGGAACCTTTTAGAGGTAATTCCTGGCACTGTGAAGTTCCTGATACTTTGGTTGGAAATGCGGCTTTAGCACATTTCTGTTGCACGCTCTCTTGGTCTCTCTCTCCCTCAGTGTACTTCTTCCAATCTCTCTCTCCCAATCACTCTCCCAATCGCTCTCTCACCAACCCAAACAGAGCGTAAGGAACTCATTTAAATGAATCTCATCGCTGCTCATCGACTCTTTAAAATAACCGGCCCACCAGGGAGTACATCTCCGACATATTAACAGGAACTAAACCTAAGATCAAACATATCCTATCTCACGTTTTGTGTGATTTAAGGAAGATAAAAGGAAATAAGTTTAATAATTAAAACGCCTAGGGCTTTTGGACTGTTGCCCGCGTGCGTGACTAGTTGAAGATGCTAACTCATTCCAAAGTTCTTGACCAATCGCTGAACCCCGATGACTGTTGCAATGCAAATGGAAAAGTTAGTAGGGTTCAGTGATTGGTCCATCGGTCTGTTGCGTTGCATAACAAGAGGAGGGTTTCGTAGTGCTGTTGAGAACTAAAGATCATCACGTGCAGAGAATGATGTGGAGTGACACCTGCCAGCGGATTTGTACGACAGGAGGATAGCCAAAACATTTTAAGATGCTGGGAACCGTGTGAAATGAGTGTTTATGGGAAGCAGGGGTGGGACGTGCTGGTGCGGGTAAGATAAAACAGAGGAGAGAATGAAACATTTGACAACTTTGGCAACTGAAAGTGAAAGTAAGATGCGTAGTAGATGCGCAATAGAGCTCATTACGCAACCCTGATGTGAACATCAAACAAGGGCCACTGGATTCTAAAACTCAATTATCTACATCAGACAACTTAATTATCTGGGTCCCGGATAATTAAGTAATGGTTCTGTAATAACGCCGCCATTATCGGGGGCCTCACAACAAGGGGTTGGAGTACGTTGTCATCATCATCATCATCATCATCATCATCATCATCATCATCGTCATAGCCATTGCTAAAAAATGCATTAACTCTGTTAACTCAATCTGGTATGATCTTAGAATCTACTTTTCTACGGTGGACGGTCTTATGTCTTCCCCCAAAGAACGTTGGCATCCGACATTGGAGGCCTTCGTTAAAACTCATCTTCAACTTCTCGAACACCTTGTCACTCTACTCTTCCCCGACTGAGTCATGTTACCCCATGGAGGCAGAGCTGAGGTGTTTTTTTTGCTCCTGTGTATTTCAACAACAATTGCTCTGTAAGCTCTCCTTTGAGATCTGCAACCTTAAAAGTATGTATTGAATGCAGTTATTAAGGATTAACAGTGATTTATTGGTGATTATGCAGTGGATGGGGGAGTAAAGCTGATGGAAGAGAACAATCAAGATTTGGTCATTTTGTGCTGGATGACTCTGTCGACAGTCAGACGGGCGGTTCAAATAACCTAAAAGGTATGCTAGTACATCACGGCTTGTAGTACTGCAGGTACTGCGTCACTGTAAAATGTGCTCTATCTAACAGGCCAACGATTTACACCAGGCTGTGAGGCTGATAGAACTTCTAGCTAGTCTGGCAGACACTAGTCAGACTACTCACTTAGCGCTGCATTCACATGGGATCGGGCAGACAGTAGACTGCAGATGGACTGCCCCTACTGGACTGCACAGGAAAAACAAACAGAAAAACTAAACACTCGACGAAATGCTGCTTTGGAGATGTTGCATTGTTTACAAAAAAATGAAATGAAATATAATGATTAAAATTATTTCCCGTCCATTATTTGATGTTATTATTCTAGTAATGCTTGTGGCTATAAATCCCAAATGCTTTAATTTCAGCCTCATCTAATGTTTCGTCATTCTCTTCTCCACTTAAATTATGAATCAGTTTTTTCTGTCTACAGTTTGCCTGAATCCATGTGAACGCAGCTAGTCAAGCTAGTTAATCAAACCACAGTACCCTAGTTACTCAAACTAATCACTGTAATTATTCAAATGACAGTAGTCTAGTTAGTCAAACAAAATAGATAAACATGTTAAACATACGTAAAGCATAACACATGAAGCGTATTCGTGCTTCATATTCAGTGCAGCACCGGTTTGAGGGATTGAAGAGGGATTTCATTGGTTGACGTGAGTGGGCTCTAGCATTAGCTTTCAGGCTTTGAGATTACAGTGATGGCAAACAAGTGTTTGACACTGATACACATCCTCCAGCTAGTTATTAAATATCCATCAAGTGTCAATTAAATCAACACGACACAATTTGATTCTTCATTGAGGCCGAACAACGAAGACAGAGAATAACCTGTGTTCTGGTATCAATCCAACATCCAATAGCTTCATATCCAGTGTGCTCCATGTAGGAATCTTACAATTGTGTCCTAATATAGTTACTTAAATACATGAGTCAAGATTATGCAACCAGCATCCACGACCCTATATCATCTCCCATAGCACTGCCCTAGCTAGAGAAGAGCTTTGTTCGGTAAACACAGGCTCCTTGTTAACATCTACTGGACTATAGCAAGAATGAATGTTGCTCTATTTCGTAGAGTATCTTTACTCCTTAAATTGTTCATAAAGGCAAACTATACAAATTGGTATGTACTTCTCTCTCCTTTATATGTTGAGAAAACCCATTGTATTTTCTACTTGTTAGATGTGGATTGCATCTTGTGACTCAATGCTTGTCCAGAGTCCAACAGCTTTCATATTAATAACATTAATCGACCTCTGGTGGTAGTGGATCTTTGGTCCCCTAATTCGTGGCAAGGTCACCGCTCATTGATTCACCATCGCACCACTGGGGCCCAGGGCCTGTGTAGCACTGGGGATGATAAACAGATAATCAAGCATAGTGAGTGAGCGCAAGAGGGAGGAATGGTGGGGGAGGCTGGGAAACAAGGATTCAAAGGTGAGGAGGGAAGGAAAACAATCGATAAACCCATTTGCTATCGTAAGAGCTAAAGGATGTATTTTGTCAATCGAACATCCTTTAATTTTTCACAAATCGAATTTCCTATATTATTAATGTCTATCCTTATGTGTACCCATGTACGTCGAAGACTGCAGAGCTGTGTATTGAGTTGCCCAATGCTGTTGTAGAGAGAGAAGAATGGAATAAACTGTTTATTCGTTTGTGGAACTTTTAGTCCTCAAAAGGACAGTATCTCCCTATAAGGGTCGATCACCTGTCTGATTAACAAGGCCTGTGTCAACAAGTAGCTCCACAGGTCCCCTACGTTTGACAAACAAACTGACACACACAGGGACAGATGTTCTTGGCCAATTATAATATAGATATTTTTAACTACTTGATATTCCTGCTTGACTGATGAATTCACTAAATACGGAGTGCTTAAGTAATTTAAACACATTTTAAAGCTAGGTTAGGCAATTTATTTGAGATGCATTTTTCTTCATATTTGTTAAAATTCTCTTAACATCCGGCCAGCATTCAATAAATAAAGTAATTATCTTAACTTCAGCAGGCCTGTACATTTTTTTTCCCGGAATAAATTATAAGATGTCCTACTTGTATGTCTACGTTACTAACGGGCTACCCTACCTTACCTTACCGACTCTTCCCTGCAGTCCTTGAACATGACAAGAGTCTTCCACAAGGCTGACCTATTGCTAAAGCTAGTGAGCTTGGCTCACAAGTCACCACCTTCTCCACAGACCACTCTTCCAGCAGGAGTCAGGCAGGGCGCATTCAAATGGATTGGGGGCGTGCCTTTGGCTGAAGGCCCGCAAGGAGGGGATGTTTTCTTTGGGGAAGATAATTTCAAATTCTGGCTGAGACATGATACAGATATCAACCATCCTACATGGGGTCGTTTGTTGAAATGACAGAACGTTGCAACGCTTTTGTTGTGAAATATGTGTTACAACTACAGATGCTTTGTTTTCTCTCTGCTCACGTTCGAATTCCATTAATGTTAACCAATAAAACAACAAAACTCGTTATTATACTATAATAATCGGCAATCAGTGCTCACAGACACAAAACGTTTTATTATTCGCTGATAATAAAGTCCCAGGCAGTGCCTGTCAGATATTACGGGAAGAACGGCATGCCTGTTGCCAACAACATCAATTGAGCTATTTATTTAAGGAGCTATGTATTTATTGACGCACGTCATTTCCATCCCTGGCCAGGTTTACTCACACCAACTTTGCGATTGAAAACAAATTAATTGATAGAAGAAAATCATTATATTAAATATCTCTACTCTCTATGAAGGTTCTCCGGGTTATTTTCCTTTCTCCAATCAGGGCCGGATGTTTTTCAATTCGAACCTTCATTAACGAGCTCGCCTTCCTTAATGAGCTTGTTAAGTTTAGTCATCACCTAATCAGTGGGAAGACTCCATGACAGTGCATATCAACGAGGACGGATCGCACAAACAAATGAGTGGTTAAGGTCACGGCAAGGGCGCGGTAGGAGGCAGGCGGGGTGTATTGGAGGGAGTTTGTTTGTTGGTGTATAATTGGTTGTGTCTCTGGTATATCAAGGGGAGGCGACTGTCTGGAATGGGGTTTCAGAACTTTGTTTTCAGTTGTATTATTTTAAAGGATGATGAGGATGAAACTGAGCAGGCCTCAACAACCCAGATACTACAAATGGGGAAACCTACACTTTTAAAATTGTCTAACTTTTAAAATTCCTCTGAAGTATAGTTCATAAAAACACACATCCTTATTTGATTTTCTTTTGCTATCATTTATATTATTTATATAGTCATTATTTTATACCTAGATTTTATCCAAAGTGACTTCCAGTGAATCCACGTCATTAGAAAACAGGTAGGGGTTAGGGGGCATCTTGCTCTTTGTTGTTTGGGAGACAGAGAGAGAGATAACATGAGAAAGACAGAAAGAGAGAAAGAGAGACAGAGACAGAGACAGAGAGAGAAAAGACACACATAGGCCTAGGGTTAGATAACATTGGGTTCCCTCAAAATATGGCCCAGCTAGCTTTCAACATGAAAAAGGATGAGTCAAATCAAACAAAAAGAAGAAAGAAAATATAAACGAGGGTCCTTGCAAGAGAATAATACAGCGGGTCTTTGACGTCCTCCTTGCCACAAGGGTTCACCAACGACATCACTCTCTCCACAAGCACTGCGAATGGGTGGCGGAACATACACACAGGTTATGCTGCTCTGTTCAGGCACATATTCAGAAAGATCAAAATGCAAGGCTTCACGAGTTAAATGAATAACCAATGATTTCTCTTGGTTCAGTAAGACTACAATTAAGTCATTAATAGCTTTTTTCTTTTTTTCTAAGGTAATTAAGGAGCTATAGAAGCTAGGCAACTTGACAGGGGCCACACAAAGAGTGAGTGAGTGAGTGAGTGAGTGAGTGAGTGAGTGAGTGAGTGAGTGAGTGAGTGAGTGAGTGAGTGAGTGAGTGAGTGAGTGAGTGAGTGAGTGAGTGAGTGAGTGAGTGCGTGCGTGCTTTTTTTTAAAAGCAGACGAGATGATCTTCAGTCGAGAGCGCCACATCTGGGGTTGCTGATGCACGCACGCACGCACGCACACATCAGCAACCCCAGATGTGGCCCTCTCGACTGAAGATCATCTCGTCTGCTTTTAAAATACAAACATGGCTCATTATGGATTCCGTTTGCAGATGCAGGTTTCCCTAATGAGGAGGATTTGGAACATTCTTGCACAAAACACACCTTTGACAGAAGGTATGCAAGCACATCCCCTTGTGTAACTCTTGCACAGCTGAACAATGTGGCCACTTTTTTTGTGCATCCGTCTTTAAAATACAGACAAAGAAAATCTAAAGCACAGCAAAATATGTGATAGGTTAAGCGTGCAACTCACTGGGCCAACTGTTGGCCATCTGAAGCGTTTGGGGAGACTAGGACGAGTTCGGGAACAATCAGTTTGGTGTGTTCAGCTGTGTTGAGAGTTTTGGATTCCAATTCAACATGCAAAGTCTGAGAGCATTGGTGTCTGACCTCTGATTTGTTGTGTGCTGTCCTTTATCTTGCGCAAGCACAGAAGGCACACGCTACTGTAATGCTAATAATTAATAATAAAGTGCGCTTTGTTTAGGCCCCTTTAGTCTTGCAGTAGGGGAGTTTGACTCGAAGGTTTGGTTTCAAGCCGAGTTGTTCGCGGTCTAACCTGAAGGTATCATTGAGCAATATGACCTGCTCATTGGTGACATGTGTCTTCAAGAAATAAGAACGAATACGGCGTTGGATCTAAGCCTCTGCTGAACTAATAAACACCACCCTACACACATAGCCACTAATAAAACCGAAACAATGACACGGCTGACAACAAAATCATAACTAAATATACAAATAAATGAAAAGATCATTGAACCATAAAATTAAGAGAGGGAGAGAGAGGGGTAAAGGGAAAGAGAGGGAGAGAGTCAAAGAGAGAGATGACAACTTACTTCTTCCTATAAGCAACTAAGCAAACTTCTCAATCTTTCTTTGAACAAAAAAGGCATTATCATAGGACTTCATACGTACTACATACTTTTCTGAATGTGTCCAATTTGTCCTTTAAATAATAGAGATACAGAGGCAGGCAGGCAGGCAGGCAGGCAGGCAGGCAGGCAGGCAGACAGACAGACAGACAGACAGACAGACAGACAGACAGACAGACAGACAGACAGACAGACAGACAGACAGACAGACAGACAGACAGACAGACAGACAGACAGACAGACAGACAGACAGACAGACAGACAGACAGACAGACAGACAGTTGATATAGCATGCGGATGGAGGGTAAGCCTGCGCTGCGAGATGCCTCGAAGGATTCCGGCGGTCCGCCCGGCGATACGGCAAACATCCCTTCATCACATGATCAGTCTGAGATAACACAAAGGAGACGTGTTACCCTTCATGCTCTCTCGCACACGCCTCGCTATCTCCGTCTCTCTCCCTCCCTCCGCTCTATCTCAGAGAGACACACACACACACACACACACACACACACACACACACACACACACACACACACACACACACACACACACACACACACACACACACACACACACACACACACACACACACACACACACACAAAAAGACCAGGCAACAGCAATAGGCAATCAGAGAATAATTAGCGGTTAATGAAATATAACCTCCTTCAAAAAAAATACCAATCGCATCTCTCTGTCCCCTGCCGCCTTGGAGGAACGCATGATTCTGGCACAAATAAACAAACGAATACCCATAACAATAAATGCAATCTATCTCAGCCAGACATTCCCACGGCCAGCGAGAGAAAGAGAGACAGACTCGGTGAGAGAGAGCCAGACTCTGTATTTATTGCCAAATTACCCAAGCAGTAGTGAGGGACAGTGAGTGAATAAATTAAACTGTTTCATATCCAGGGATACCTTTAACTCACAAGTCTGGTGATTTATAGCAACTGGTAAACTGGAGTCCGATGATGGGATGTCGCCATGACTACAGACAACATGGCGGACCCTCTCAGCAATAAAATCAATCAATGAAAAAATGGATTTCCACTGACGGGCATGATAGTATGTTTTACTTATCATATTTCCTTTTTATGACTTATTGGTTGAGATAGGGAGTCTCACCTAGATGGTTAAAAACTTGCTCAGTAGAGCTGATGCAATGTTTGATTATGGGAAATGTGTATATATATATATATATATATATATATATATATATATATATATATATATGTATATATATATATATATATATATATATATATATATATATATATATATACCGACAGTATATGCTATAGGTGGCAGCAAAAACATGTGACTAGTCTGGAGTTTATTTTAAAATAGACAAGGTCATGGAGTTAAAAGTGTTTAACACAAAGAGGATTCATCGCTTCTACTATAAAAATTCAAACTGCAAACAGAAAACGATTAGCTGTAAATTCAGTTGGCATAGAGCTGGCTTGCTGGTTGTAACACATATCATAATATATGGTTGCCTTAAATCACATTGTGACAGGTCAAAATGCTGAACTCTTTCTGTAAACAAAAACTGATATAGCTCTGCGGTTAAAAGTTGTTTTTATAATCCATTATCATCTAAACTTTATGATCCAGCCTGGATAAATTAGGTAAAGGAAAAAAAGAAAAAACATTCTGACGCAACAATTTAATCTTGGAGAATGTTATCCATGGGAAACAGTAAGTCAATTGAAGAGGGTCGTTTTAGCATTACTACTAAAAAACAACAACTGACTGTCTTACATACACTAGACAGACGCTTTCTCCATACAAACACAGGCCTAAAGGTCGGAAAGCAATCCGCGAGGATACATAGACAGAGTTCATGCCACTTGTCCCATCAAAGCTTCGGCCTCTTCGAAACCGAAGAAACAACTTTTATCATAATTCAAAAAAGTGAAGAGATAACATTAGCATGAGAATAAACCCTGATGAACAGAGAGACGGAGACATCTCTCCCCCACCTTGGTGTCACACTGTGGCCCGCCGCGTTTCACCACGGTTCATCGGCTTTGGCATGGCATTTATTATTGATGAAGGCTGGGGATATGATTGTCCCATTCATCACCTTTGGGCCCTGCAATCAAAATGTCAATGGCACATTGTTTTACCCAGAGTGCAGTTCAAGCGAGGCAACGGCCCTTGAGTTGTCGCCGCGCTGTAATCTTCATCCCTGTATCGGAGGCATTGGCTGACAACACAACAATAGATTTTGATTTGCGCTAGTCTAATGGGGACGGCTCTGAGCTTGATGTTCATTAGCTTAATGCAGTCAAAAGGCCACAAAGAAGTGCTTCATTCATTTCTTTGCTGTAAAACGTATGTTTCCTTTATCTCATTAGACATTCCACAGGCCTCATGATCCAATTTTTGGGTAACGCAATTTCATCAAATGACAAACAAATCTATATTTATCTGTATGAGGCTTGGTGATGGTTTTCCCTCCATCACTTATTTTATCAATGTTATTGGGTATGACTGTATGAATCATGTTGATTTTTTTTGAGTTATTCTGATTTTCTTACTGACATAAGTTCTAAGATAAGTTGTTTGCCTCACCCAACTGAGACGACTATCTCAGTTGGAACTAATGTTTGTAATAACAAAATTAATAACTATGAAAAGTAGCCTCAAAAGAGATCTATATTTTCCAAGGCTACGGTGGAAGCCAACATGCTGTGGGGGAGTGCTGTTCCTTGGTTTATGGTCTACTGCGGTATGAGAGGAAGTATTCCCCCCTTGTACAATATACTTCTTGGGTTTTAAACATCAGGACATAAAAAAATATCCCCCAGTAGGCCCTTTTCACCAAGTCTTAAATTTCAAACGACAAACAAGATATCCCGGATATCACATTTTTTCGTGTCATCAAAAAGGAATCTGTATTTATATTGCATGGTTCTGCCACAGAATTGTCTTCAGGGATACGTTTGTTATTATTTTTTCCAGTCCATCAGTCTACCAGATTGTATGAAATCAACTTCCCCCTCAGAACAACCTAACTTTGATAAAAAAAAAATTGTGTTACTCTTTGTGTAAAATAAAAGCACCCCCCAGCTTCATCATCATCATCCTCTCATTTGGTAAGGTGTTGGACACGCCCCTCCCTACCGCAGTGCTTTTAGAATATTCTGGCCTGACTGAGAACAACTTTTGGTTGTATATTCAGTGAATCTTAACATTCCAAGTTATCTTTGTCCACAATGGAACAAAATCATAATCCAGAACCTTCAGTGCCCTGTGCCACGTCTAGACCACATGGATCTGGTTGCTTCCCAGTATATATATAAAACTATAAAAAGGGAAAGAAGAATAGAATTATTAAAAGTAAATATGGTCGGTTACTCTCAATAATAAGACTATATACCTAGGGGATATCCCTGTTAATAAAAGAATGCTGCCACAATTCAAGACAGTGGACAGTGGCTGGCTTAGTCAGCAAAGCATGCTGGGTATCCACAGGATAACCCCACAGCACAAGGAAGGTAATGTTGACTTAAACACACCAAAATAAAAAACACCACCACAATCACGTGTACAGACTACAGATACACACCTGCAGACTCTCAGCACAACCGTCAAAGGATAACATGTCATACCAGTTATAATGCTTCACAAGAGAGTAGCTTCAGTAACATCTGCTGTTCTGATCCCAAAAGAAATAAATGGAGAGAGTGAGAGAGAGACAGCAGGACTGAGAGCATGTCTCGCTCTCTGGCCTGGTCTGTGCAACTCAGGATTGTGCATATAACTGTCTTAGACACACACAAAAACCACACACATACACACTCCAACACATATACACACATACACACAGACTGTGAGAGAGAAGAAGAGAGAGTGAGGGAGCCTTTATCCCATGTGGATTATGACATGAGAGTCCTAGACATGTGTGACTCTCTCTCTCTCTCACACTCACACACACACACACACACTGGGATTCTGAGTTGGATTTGATTTTGACAAAGCCTCTTTAGTCTCTGAAGACCACACGCACACACACGCAAACACAGGTCAGACCAGCCTCTCAATGCCAAATCCTATTTAAGGAGAAAAGATGGTCATAGGTTCTTATCCCTTTTTGCTAAGCCCCCAGCATTACCCCCTTGGCTGTCAGACAGGTGGATTGACAAGCAGGCAGACAGACAGTTAGACAAACCCTGGGATGATGGAGATAGGAGCAGCCCTCTTCCGAGCGACACCACTCCAGCAGAGCAGGGACAATACAATAGCAGGGCGGAAACTCCTCCAGTTTCTAAATGACTCAACGACTCCCTGTCAGCACCTCAATCTTAGACTCATGGCCTCCTGCTGGTTGTTATTTGTTGTTTTCCAGCATTTGTCTGTTTCCCACGTTTTCTTTTCCCTGCTCACCTGTTCTTCGTTGTGTCGTCACTGCCCAGACTATTTGTACCCTGTGTCGTTAGTGCCACCTGGTCAGATTGCTTTATACCTGTCACTAGCTCGGCTAGTCAGTTCGTTGTGCCCTGTTTCTGCTTGCTTGTCTGCCTAATTATGAATTCACCTACGGTTTTGACTTTCTGCCCCTAGACTACTCTCCTGAACGGTGACCTGGCTCTCCTTTCTTTGTTTGGTGTTGGTGGTCAGCGGCCTTATGCCCTTTTTGTTTTTCCCATTTCCTCCTGAGATGCAGGTGTTGGGTATTGTTATTGTTTGAGTTTGAAGCCTTCTACAAATAAACATTTTTGGCCTTTATTCTGCATTTAGGTTCAGTTTTTGCACACACCTGACACTCCCTGTCACATTTGAAATGCTCATAGCGGGACCCTCTGTCTGGCCTATCAAAGCCTGCCTGCATGTCTAGCGGTGGAGAGCACAGACCCTCGTGTCCTCCTTGTTGTGATGTATGGCTTGACCTTTTGACCTAAGTGTCAGGAGCAAGGCACCGGGAGGGATAAATAGGCACATTGATTTTGTTTCTGGAGCTTTGCGGTAGTTCGTGGGCAGCAGGGTGTTTCTTGTGTTCTTTGTGAACACAAAGAACACAAGGGTCTATTCTTCTACTTATAGGGAGTATCTGTAGGTATATTTGAGCAAGACTCCCTTAACCCTTACCCTACTCCTGAAGTATCGGAATTCACTGTAAATTCTCTATGGATAGAAAGTGTCTAAACACTAAATAGTAGGTAGCATGCTATCTTCGGTAGGTTTTCGGCTCCTTACTATAAATGGAAGTCTGATTAAATTTAGGCCAACTCCTTCCTTTACCCCAATGTTGAAGAAAAATACATGGATTATCCATGTGTAGACATGGTCCATCTTGTCATCTTATAGGGCTGAGCGTGATGTCATGATGTTAATTATGGGCACTGATATGCCTCCAGACCCATAATCATCCCTAATGAGCCATTCCTGTTTTCGCCCCTACGAAATCACCTCTGTGATTGTCTATTGCATCATGAGACAATGACCAACAGATATTCCATACTTGTTTCAGCTCTGTCGCACCCTGCTATCAACCAGACACATATTATCTAGTGCATCTTTTGACA
The DNA here is from genome assembly GCF_031168955.1 of Gadus macrocephalus. NCBI lineage: Eukaryota > Metazoa > Chordata > Actinopteri > Gadiformes > Gadidae > Gadus > Gadus macrocephalus. The sequence continues at coordinate 14,876,484 of NC_082399.1, forward strand.
ATGACAAATAATAATTTTGTCCTCCATACTGTTGTATTATTATTGCGGCAGATGTGGGTGGAACTAAGTTTTGGAACATAGAAGCCCCCATGTGAAACCTCTAAGTGATGTTTAGAAAACTCTGGCACACGGCATTGTCATAGTATAAGGACTTTTTTTTTCTCAAATACTTGAATTTTCTGACATTGGTAATTTGTACCTCTAAATGCTGAACTCTGGTGTCAGAGAGCCCTTTGTCAAGCAACCACAGGAGGGGATGCAAAGCAGGCTTTCCACAGCAACCAATTAGGGTTGTCTTGGAATGAGAGACGTGGCTAATTATCTGGGGTGAGTAGGGGGTTTTCAATGTGTGGGGGGGGGGGGGGGGGGGGGGGTTGAAAGCGTCACATGGTAACACATCACAATGTGATGCATCACATGTTTCTCACATATTCTGTGGAAGTAACAGAATTTCTGTTTTCTTACTTGCCATGAGCTATAAAGCCAGTTAACAGTACCTTGAGCGAGAAGATAAGAACATGACAAGACGAACAACAAAGAAGACCATGCGGATTAACAATATCTAATAATATATATAACAACAAAATAAAATGTTTGTGACAAAGAAAAAAAACTGTATAAAAAAACAATAGTGGAAGTTCCAGCCTCTCTCTCTGAACATAGGAATAAAGGGGGTTACTTAAATATGTAAGTGCAGTTGCTCAAAAGGGCTTAATCAGTGACAGCTTGGGACAGCTTGGGGGTAGAAACTCGGAGCAGAGAGAATAGTCCATAGCCTGGATGGCTGGGGTCTTTCAGTATGTTGGTGGTCCTGCCCTTGCACCGCTTGATATAAATGTCTCCTAGATTAGGGAGTTGCCCCCCTATGGTACGCTCAGCTGAACGCAGCACTCTCTGCAGAGCCTTACGGTCCTGCATGGTGGTGTTCCCATACCAGGTGGTGATGTTCCCAGTCAGCATGCTCTCAATGGTGCAGGGGTTTGTTTGTTTTTATTTAGATCCCCATTAGCTTTAGCAAAGCAGCAGCTATTCTTCCTGGGGTCTATAGAATTTCAGTGTGACAAATACCACGTAGAAGTACACAAAGTGATAACAGACATGACAACGTATGTAATTACATTTCACATAAAACATCATTGACGTCACAAAACAACACAAAGAGACAGCTGCATTAATTAAAGTTGATATTTTGTAGATAATGATTTTTAAGTTGTTTTTTAAAGCTATATAGATTTAATTGAGTAATATGATAAGGGAGTGAGTTCCACTGTTGCATTGCCCTATATATAACTACATTGAATCATAGTCTTTGATATTGGTAAAGTAAAAAAACCTCTAACTGCATGCCTTGTTGAATAGTTATGTGCCACTGAACTGAAAGACAAATTTCTATAAATAATAAAGAGGTGATTTTGTTATGACATTCTTAATAAAAACCATCAGTAATGACAAATCTAGTTTTTACATCGAACCAACCTAATGATTTGTGCATTTTAATAACATTAGTTCTCCATCCACAAGAAAGAGCTGCTCTTGCTGCTTTATTCTGGACCAACTGCAGCTTCCTTATATTACTCAATGAAGTAGTGGACCAGACTATAGAGCAATAGTCTAAATTAGACAAAACCAAAGCCTGTATCGCTGGCCTAACAAGTTGGTGCGTTCAATTTGTAGCACATCTTTTGATTATTGATATGGCGTTGCCCATTTTAGTTACAACCTTTTTTATATGATTATCCCATGATAATTTATTGTCAATGATAACTCCTAGAAGTTTTACTTCTTCTAGTTGCTTTATCAACATTTTGTTTAATTGTGAGGTTAAGCTTTGGTTTTGAACCAAAAACAGTGATGAATCCTCAAATGTACCGTCTAAATGAGTTTTAGACACTGCCAATATGTGTAAAGTATTTACCAACAGTACACCAGCAACTTCAGTCAATTTATTCCTGATACTACATATGTTCAGGTGGGCAATTCTAAGCCCTTTCTTAGGCAGCTTATCAAACATAACTAATTAAACCTTCCAATTCAGTAAACTCATTATCATAGGAGAATTGCCAACTAAAATCACATGTTGCAGCTGTAACATAAACACACTCTAACATACACACATATAACAAACACATTTGTCCTTCAACATTGCGCGGAAGCCAAGTGGCTGTGTTGAGAAATGAAATTATAATTAAGTTGGCCCCTTTACCTCCCATCATAAGGTGTAGCCTACCGAACTAATTCTCTCCTTGCAAAACAAACTTATATTCATTCAGTAACTCTCGGACAAAACTATTCTGTTAATCAATAATTCAAACAATAATGTTTGGATTATTGTTTAATAACTAAAACAATAATCCAAACATAATTACAAAGGCCAACATCCTTGTGCCCTAGATTGAAACCAAGGGAAAAAAACAGCATTTCATTAAACCACCAATTATTCACGCGATTGTGACGAATAGAAAAGTAGAGATAGTCCATCAGAGTACCACCAGAGAAACACAATATTCACGAGATTGTGAAAGGTAGAAAAGGAGAGATAGTCCATCAGAGTACCTTAAGACCATCAGTCTCTGTCTTTTCCCGTGAGCTTCTTCAATAGTTCAGCTGTCTTGTCATCCAACTTTGTATTCTTGCCCCTATGCGCTGCCTGTTCTCCGGAGGGCACCGGCCGTTCGTAATGCGCTCTACTGATGCTTTGCGCTTGGAGCGCCGCGGTGGCCTCAGTCGCCGTGTTGAACACCTGCTCCCCACCATTAGTAAAAAACCTTCAGCCTCGCTGGATACACAAAGTGAGACTTTATTTTCCTTTCACGTAATTCCTTTCGTATCCCGGTATACTGGCTCCTCTTCTTCATTACTGCTGCTGAGTAGTCCTGGTCGAAATAAATCCTTTTGTCAGCATGCATGATCGGGGCCCTCTTCTTCTCCCAGGCCGCTTGTAGAACTCTCTGCCGTGTCTGCCAGGTTAAGAACCGGACAATTATTGAACGAGGTGCCTCTCCGTCCTCTGGTTTCTTCTGTGGGGTTGATCTATGTGCAGCAGTTATGAACAGTTCGTTTTGAGGAATGCCCAGCTTTACCGATATCAGCTCATCTAAGAATTTCACCATATCCGCTCCCTCAGACCCTCAGAAGCACCAAGTTCAGCTTTTATACTCAGCATCAAAATTTGTAGTTCAGTCTCTTTGTGCTCCTGATCACCTGCCATTGTGTTCGGCAATTGTTTGCGCTTCTCTTTCACTTTGATCTGTTCGGGTTTAGTCTCTCCCGAGCGCAAGTTCATGCCCCCACTGTACGTTCAATATAGTTTTGCAACTCTCAGTCTTTAGTCTGCATTTCAAAACAAATTACAGCTCAAAACAACCACTCTCTCCCGCTCAGCTCAGCCATGCGCCATTGGGCTGCTAGGTTGGTAGAAGCTCTGCAGGACTGGTTTGGATGCTCAAAATTTCTTCAGCCTCCTGAGATGGAACAGTCTCTGTATGGCTTTCTTTACCGCAGTGTCCAGGTGGGTAGACCACGTCAGATCATCGTGATCTGGACACCAGCATCTCCTTAGTCCTGCTTGCGTTGAGGTGGAGATTGTTCTTCTGACACCATTGTGTCAGGCACCTCACCTCCTCGAGGTAGGCCGACTCATTGTTGATGTGAATTAGGCCTAACACTACGGTGTCGTCAGCAAACTTAATGATGGTATTGGAGTCTGCGGTGGCTGCAACATCGTTGCATTTTGGCTTTTTGGGTATGGGGATGATAGTTGACCTTTTAAAGCATGTGGGGATGATGGACTGTGCCAGGGACAGGTTGAATATAGCCGTGAACACTGGTGCCAATTGATCGGCGCAGACCTTGAGAACCCGCCCCGCCTCTCATCTGGTCCTCCAGCCTTCCTGGCGGTCACCAGCTTAAATGTCCTCCTGACATCGAGTTCAGAGAGAACGAGTGGTCCTCCGCTCCCTCCTACTCACCCACACCACTCTCAATCCCTGGTGCAATGGCCCCTTGGCAGGTGTCAAAGCGTGCAAAAAAAGTGTTGAGGTTATCCACCAACTCCTTACTTGCAGCACCCGGCGGGGGTTTGTAGTCCGTCATGATTTTTAGCCCCTGCCACATGTCTTCTCCCAATATTCCCTATTGGCATCCCTCACTACCTTTCTCACATTGTATGCTGCTGCTTTGTAATCATCCATATTGCCAGTCTCCAATCCTGATTTATATGCAGCCGTGCGTTGTTTCAAGGCATTCCGGGTATTTTTATTTATCCATGGTTTCTGGTTTTCATATATTTTAACAGTCACTTTGGGCACCTTCATGTCTGTGGTTGTGGAGATAATATCAACGACATTCTCAGTGAGCACATCAATGTTAGTGTTAGTATCTACAGTGCAGTTCTTGAACGTACCCCAAAGTGCTTTGTGGATTGCTACTCGCATGCTGTCCTCTGATTGGTCCGTCCACCGACACACCCGTCTCGTCATCGGGGGTTCCCTCGTAGTTTGGAACACAATATAATGCCCTCACCAAGCCTGGAAACTCATGTAGGCCATAAAAGCCCATCTAGTTGTTGAGCATAACATTATATGTTGGTGGTTTGGTGGAACCAAGATGCTTGACAGGTCACATTGAGGTTTCCACAAAGGTGTTCACTTCACAACAACCTCCTCTATATGGTATGCTCTACAACCTGAGCTACGCTACACTGACAAGATCAGAGAGAAGAGAAGAAAATAGGTTAAAAGGGTGATATGATGCCAACAGGTGTGAGTGTGATTAACCATTACAAGAAGTTTTCAAATCTGATATCACTCCTTTAGATATAGAGGTGAGAGAGACATAGACATGATTCCCACCAACAGTTGGATAAACATCTCTTTAATCTATACTTCACGTGCTGTACACACACACACACACACACACACACTGTGGTGCTCGGTTGGGCCGGGTTCCACGGACAAAACTCGCTTGGCATTGGGGGTTTGGCCATTGCAGGCATTTATTTAACAATCAACTTCCAACAATCAAACCATGAAGGAGACGCGGTCTCTAGGGCCTCCGTGGGCCTCTAAGCACTCTCGCTGCCACGAGCACTTCCTCCCGTGCCGTGCTGTGCTGTGCTGGACCTCCACTTAAGATGGCTCCTCTGCTTTCGGCCAGGTGTCCCCCAATCACCCTGATTGGGGAGCCGAAAGGGCTGCTCTCCGTCGCCGGCTGGTGGGTGGGGGTGGTATACCCCGTCCTTTACGGTACCCCGGGGCCGTCCAGGCCGAGGTTTACGTGGCGGGATGCCACACTCCTCCACCCTTTGTCCAAGCCCCAGGTAGCCGAGGGACCCGCCCAGGCTGGTATCTCGACAGGGCCGGGTGTCTCCTACGGCGGCGGCGGCTGCACCTCTCGCAGCGGTGCCGGCCGCATCCCTTGCCGCGACGGCAGCCGCATCTCTCCTGCCCCGGGACTCTAGTGCCGGGTCCCAACCCCGGCGGAATATCGGACAGTCCCTCCCGATTACCACGGGGACCGGTAGGTGGGGGACAATCCCCGCCCGGATCGTGAACACACCGTGTGTGGTGCGGACAACCACATGACACGTGGGGTAGGTCCGGGTGTCCCCGTGGACGCAGGCCACCTCCATCGGCTCCCCTGCCTTCCCACCCGCCAGGTCGGGGCGAAGGAGGGTAACCGCACTGCCGGTGTCCAGGAGGGCCTGCGTGTCCCGGTTCATCACCCGTGCCGGAATGGTCGGACTACCAGATGTTCCCTGCGCCCAGCAGGTCGCCAGCATACAGGGCCGACCCGTCCCCACGTCCGCGCCGGCCGGCGGCGCAGCCCCGTCCCGGCCTCAGGCTGCGGCGGCGTCCCTTGCGGCGGCGGCGTCCCTTGCAGCGGCGGCGGCGTCCCTCACGGCGGCGGCGGCGTCCCTCGCGGCGGCGGCGGCGTCCCTCGCGGCGGCGGCGGCGTCCCTCGCGGCAGTGGCGGCGTCCCTCGCGGAGGCAGCGGCGTCTCTCGCGGCGGAGTCTGTCCCGACCGGGTTCGGCATACCGACTGGGTGGGGTACTTCACCGGGGGTCCGTAGTGGGTTCTTCCAATACCTGCATTCTCCACCAAGTGTGGTAACCCGGTGCTCGGTTGGGCCGGGTTCCACGGACAAAACTCGCTTGGCATTGGGGGTTTGGCCATTGCAAGCATTTATTTAACAATCAACTTCCAACAATCAAACGAAGGAGACGCGGTCTCTAGGGCCTCCGTGGGCCTCTAAGCTCTCTCGCTGCCACGAGCACTTCCTCCCTGCTCCCGTGCCGTGCTGTGCTTCTTCTTCTTCTTCTTCTTCTTCTTCTTCTTCTTCTATTTGGTTTTATTGGCGGTTGGCAAACAAACATGTGCATTACGCCACCTACTGGTTTCTTTATGCATCTTTATTTACTATTGTAACCCTGAGTTACCCGGATTTCATATTTTCTTTATCAAATTTGTTTCTTTTAAATATCCAAATACGTGCCTATAGCATCTATCTCCTGACATTTTCCTTAATATATTCTCTAACTCATATCTTTCTATAATTTCTGCCAAATTATCCTGCATTTGTCGTCTCTCTACTTCATACTTTCTACAAATGTTCATTACATGATCTACCGTTTCCTGCTCCTCACAATGATCACACCTCCCTGTGTCATGTTTTCCAACCATAAACAACGATGCATTTAGCCCTGTATGTCCAAATCTTAACCGTGATATTACGGTTTCTTCCCTTCTGCTCCTTCCTGTTCCCCTGGCCTCTCCTACTTTCCTCTGAATTTTATAAAACCACCTTCCCTTCCTCTCCTCCTCCCACCTCTTCTGCCATTTCTCCTTCATTTTCCTTTTAATTATGTTTTTACCCTCCATCTTGCTGATATTTATGCGTAATTCAATTTCTTCACATTTTGTTGCCTCTTTTGCCACCTTATCTACCACCTCATTCCCTCTCACTCCAATATGTGCCGGTACCCACACAAACACCACTGTTATACCCATCATCTCTATTCTATATAAAATCTGTTTTTATCTCTATTAGAATGTCCGGCCTGCTATCTGACTTACTGCTCTGTAGACTGGTTAGAACTGAACTTGAGTCCGAACATATTGTTACTCTTACTGGTCTAATTTCCTCTACCCAATGTATTGCCAATAATATTGCAATCATTTCTGCTGTATACACCGATACTTTATCATTGACCCTTTTACCCACCCGCACCACAAATTCTGGGACCCAAAATGCTACTCCTATTTTACTTTCTGCACTCTTTGATCCATCTGTATATATCTTTACATAACCATAGAATGTATCAATATACTCTTGCACACTTATGGCATTACAAACAAACTCTCCATCTTTATTTTTCCTTTCTAGAATTGTCAGATCTACTGTAGCATCTGGAAAAATCCAGGGTGGGAGTGCTGATATTGGTACTGTTGGACTAAACTGTATCTTTTCAATTCCAATTTCTTTTGCCCTCTGCACTGCTGTCCAACCAAAATTCCTAACTTCCTTTTTCTCTTTTTCCCAACTAGGTTTTAACGTGTCTTGCGCTGGATGGTCCTTGCTATGTCCTTGTAAATGCACCCAGTATGTCAGTGACAATTGCAGCCTTCTCAAATCAATAGGCATGACCCCCATTTCTACCTGCAGCGCAGCTATAGGTGTTGTTTTAAAACCGCCTGTACATAAACGCAATGCCTGATTCTGTATACCTTCCAGTTTCTTCATGTGTCTCTGCTGCTGCCCCATATACCACACTCCCATAATCTATAAATGCTCTAATTAAACCATCATATATACCCTTTAGTGCCACTCTATCCACCCCCCACTCTATTCCAACTAGACACCTCATTATATTTATAACCTTTTTACATTTGTCCACAACCTTCTGAATGTGTATATTCCATGTTAACCTTTCATCAAACCACATTCCTAATAACTTAAAGTGTTTTACTCTTTTTAGGTCTTGTTTATAAAGTTTTAATTTAATCTCCCACTCTTTTCCTGGTGAAAAACATTATGTTTGTCTTCCCTACCGAAAACTTAAAACCCCATTTATAAGACCATTCCTCCACTCTATTGATTACCTCCTGTAATTTTTTAACAATGAATGCCGTGCTGTGCTGTGCTGGACCTCCACTTAAGATGGCTCCTCTGCTTTCGGCCAGGTGTCCCCCAATCACCCTGATTGGGGAGCCGAAAGGGCTGCTCTCCGTCACCGGCTGGTGGGTGGGGGTGGTATACCCCGTCCTTTACGGTACCCCGGGCCCGTCCAGGCCGAGGTTTACGTGGCGGGATGCCACAACACACACACACACACACACACACACACACACACACACACACACACACACACACACACACACACACACACACACACACACACACACACACACACACACACACACACACACAAAAACGTAATGCTGCTCTGTTCAGGAACATATTAAGAAAGATCGAACTGTGTTGGTTCAGTATGATTACATATTCGTCATTTATTTTAACTGTCAAAGAATATTTATTATTTCATATAGACATTGTCATTCACTTGAGAGGGCAGACGTTGAAACATGAACAGATTGCACTGGATAAACAGACAGAAGCAAAGTCTGTTTTTAAGAACAACGTTATAGAATACTGGGAACAATAAGAGAGAAAGTCTCAGACAAATATCTTTATATCTTTCATATTTCACAATTCAATCATCTATTATTTGCTTTATGGATGCAATTTCTCTTAATGGCTGCCCTCCCTGCTTTCTCTCTCTACTTTTTTTTTTCTTTCTGAAAATCTCTTTTAGATCCGTATTTCTCTCTCTATCTCTCTCCCTCTCCCTCTCTCTCTCTCTCTCCATCTGCTTGCTTGCTGAGAGCTATCATTATAAACAGTGATAGGCTCCAGGAAGTTCTGACTTGTTCAGTCTCGGTAATATACTTCCTATTCAATATGACTTGTGAATAATTCATATGTTTTGTAATGTCCCCAACCCAGAAAGCACGCACACTGGCACATTATACATTGCTCATGTGAAATTCATAGCCCAACGTTTATGCATGTTACAGCCCATCGGCAGATCTGGCTGCCCACCGCTGTGCTTTTATTATGTAGTTATGGCCGTTCAATTCCCATGAGGGGAGGTGGGGGCCATTTTATGGGCCTGAGTGCTGCCACTGAATCTGTCTCAGTAATAACCCACGCAACTGAATCTGTCCCAGTTATAACCCACACCAGTGGACACGTGGAGCCTGGTAACTGATAGCCCAGAGAGGGCTCTGTCATACCGATGGAGGATATGCACCACTGTCTATTTCCTGCATTGTCCCCACAGTCAGTTTGCTGTTATCAGAAACTCTTGTTTCATTTGGAATATCCCATTTGCTTGACACCTTTGGCATTGTCAGGTATTCTCCGGAGGTTTTGACTGACGTATTCCAAGTCAACCGCTCTGTCTGTGTTGGCGTGTTTTACTTGAAACGTACACATCAAGGAGGAAAGTAGCCTGTCAAACACAGGGCTAGAATTGTTGGCATCTGTAATGATATACCGCGGCGCTAGAGGGCGCCGCCGCTTAACACAGGCAGTATGTATATATCCCGCGCTTCTTTGAAATAAAGCAGTTTGTATTACGCAGGCACAGGAGTCAGTCGTGTCTCATTACATGATGTCAGAAAAGACGAATTCACGCCAAATATAAAATGGAAGCGCTAAAAGCACCGGAACCCCTACGATTGGAAGGAAACATCGCCGACAAATGGAAGAGATGGAGACAAAAATTTGAACTTTACATGACCGCTACAGGCATGGAAGGAAGGTCGCAGAAGGTACAGAGCTGCACGTTGCTACACGTTATCGGGGATGAAGCTTTGGAGATCTACAACACTTTCGACTTCACACAACAAGAGGACAGAAACAAACTCAAGGTACTACTGGACAAGTTCGAGAAACACTTCACCCCCCAAAATAATGTGACGTTTGAGAGACATGTGTTCAACACGCGTGTACAGGCCCCCGGCGAAAGCATCGACCAGTTAGTTACGGAATTGAGATCAAAGGCAAGGTCATGTGAGTACGCACAACTATGTGACAGCTTGATAAAGGACCGAATTGTTGTGGGAATAAGGGATGACCATGTAAGGGCAAAATTGTTGAGAACAACAGACCTAGACTTACCCAAGGCTATTGACATATGCCGAGCTGCAGAAGCTAGCCGTACACAATTGGACAAATTAAACACACAAACACAAGCCGAATGTACCGTTAACGAAATCAAACGGGAGCGCGAAAAAAATCAGCAGACGTCACCAGCCACCCCGTATAGGCAAAATACAATTCAGGACTGTAAATACTGCGGCCGAGACCATCAGAAAGGGAAATGTCAGGCATACGGTCAAAAGTGCAAGAACTGTGGGAAGATGAACCACTTCGCGAACAAATGCATGTCCAAAACAGCATCGTACAGGACAAGAAAGCCAGTGCACAGGTTAGAAGAACAATCCGAATCAGACCCAGATGAAATGTACTTGGACATGGTGAAGACAACCAGCGGGGAAGACTGGGAAGTGGACCTCGTCATTAACGACAAAAAAGTCAGATTCAAAATAGACACAGGCGCGCAATGCAACGTCATACCGGAATCCATCTACCGACAAGCAGACGCTCAAATTGAAAAATCTAAAGCAAAACTAGTGACTTACGGAGGACAGTGCCTGAAGCCAATGGGGAAATGCCAACTGCTCACGGAATACAAGCGGCGTTTTCATCACGTTGAATTCCAGGTGCTGAACCAGAAAGCAACACCACTGCTGGGCCTAACAACCTGTGTGAAACTCAGACTCATAAAGCGCATCAGAGAAATAAAGACAAGGCAAAGTCAAGAAATACGGACGGAATACGCAGACGTGTTTGAGGGACTGGGACGCTTCGAGGGAGAACAGCGCATCAAGATCAGAGCAGATGCACAGCCCATCATCCATGCCCCGAGAAGGGTCCCCGTCGCCCTGAGAGAGAAAATAAAGGCGGAACTGAAAAAGATGGAACAACTAGACGTCATCGAGAAAGTAACAGAACCGAGGCAGTGGGTGAGCAGCATGGTCGCAGTTTGGAAGCCAGAAAAACAGAAGATACGCATATGCATGGACCCCAAGGACCTGAACAACGCTATCGAGAGGGAACACTATCCCATGAGGACGATTGAAGAGGTGATGGCCCGGATGCCAGGAGCCAAGGTATTCAGCACACTTGACGCACAATGTGGCTACTGGCAGGTAAAGCTGGACAAGGAAAGCTCAGCGCTGTGCACATTCAACACCCCTTTCGGACGTTACGCATACAAAAGACTACCATTCGGAATAAACACGGCCGGCGAAATATTCCAAAGACTGATGACAGAAATGTTTGAGGACATGGAGGGGGTGGAAGTAATCGTGGATGACGTACTCGTATGGGGGACAAACGAAGAGCAACACAACCAAAGACTGGAAAGAGTGCTGAACCGAGTCAGGGAAAAGAACATCAAACTCAACCCAGAAAAATGCACATTCGGGGCGCAAGAAGTGAAATACATGGGACACATCTTGACAGCAGACGGACTTAAACCAGACCCCAAAAAAGTGGAGGCAGTCAACAAAATGCAAAAACCCACAAACAAGACTGAATTACAAACTTACCTTGGGATGATCACATACCTGGGGAAGTTCCTACCGCAATTATCCACCGTTACCGCCCCACTCCGGACGCTGCTGGAGAAAACCACAGAATGGATCTGGATGGAGGAACACGACAGGAGCTTCGAGAAACTGCAGGAAATGGTCACCGAGGCTCCAGTACTGAGATACTACGACGCGTCGAAGCCAGTCAAGCTAAGCGTGGACGCATCCAGTTGCGGAATAGGAGCCGTGCTTTTCCAAGACGAATGCTGCCCCATAGCTTACGCCTCAAAAGCCTTCACCGATACCCAAAAAAGATATGCGCAAATAGAAAAGGAGCTGGCTGCCATCATGTTTGGATGTGAAAAGTTCTACCAATACCTGTTCGGGCGAACATTCGAAGTCGAAACTGACCACAAACCCTTGGAGGTAATTATGAAGAAACCACTGGCCGAAACCCCAATGCGACTCCAGAAAATGCTACTTAGGCTTCAGAAGTACAACATGACAGTGAAGTACAAAAAAGGAAAGGAACTGTACGTAGCCGACGCCCTGAGCAGAAACTTCTTAAAAGAGACTGACGAAAATGAAAATAACGATGATGTCCAAGTGTGCGCAGTCATGTGCTTGCCCATAGCACCAGAGCGACTACAGGAAATACGCACAGAAACAGAAAAGGATCCAACACTCACAGCAGTGAAGCAATTCATTCTCCAAGGCTGGACAAACAAATCAGATACGCCAGATGAGGCCAAACAATACTGGGACTACAAGAGCGAAATGACCATAGAAGATGGACTGATATTCAAGGGCAACAAACTAGTCATACCAACCACGCTGAGAAGGATGATGTTGAAGAAACTACACTCCAGCCACCAAGGGATCGAGAAAACAAAAAGATTCGCAAGAGACATCCTATTCTGGCCGGGGATGCAAGCACAGATCACAGACGCGGTTTCAAAATGCGCAATATGCGACACATACAAGAGGCAGAACAGAAAGGAACCCATGATTGGACATGAAATACCCGCAAGACCATGGCAAAAAATAGCCACCGACATCTGCGAGCTTGATGGCGAACACTACCTCGTCTTGGTGGACTACTACTCGAACTTCATCGAGGTAAACAAACTGAACACCACAACAAGCCAAGCAGTCATCAACATCTGCAAGCAACAATTCTCCCGACACGGCATACCTGATGAAGTCTGCTCCGACAATGGCACTCAGTATTCCTCCACAGAATTCAAAACATTCAGCGAGGAGTATGGATTCAAGCACACCACATCATCACCCACATACCCCCAATCAAACGGCAAAGCAGAAAAGGCAGTGCAAATAGTCAAAAACCTCCTAAAGAAAGCCAAAGCTGACAAACAAGACCCCCACCTCGCCCTGTTGGATTACAGAAATACACCCCTGGATGGCCTACCCTCACCTGCGCAGCTGCTTTTGGGACGCAGGACGAAGACGCGACTGCCCACAGCACAAAATCTACTAAAACCGAGAACGATGGAAGGAGTTCGGGACAGAATGCAGATCAACCAAGACAGAAAAAAACACTTCTACGACCGAGGATCACGCACACTGCCAGCCCTCACCCCCGGAGACACAGTGAGACTGAGAGACGGCAAGCAGTGGAGGCCAGCTAAAGTGATACATCCAACACCCGAGCCACGATCATACATAGTGGAAGCAGACGGAAAACGGTACAGGCGAAACAGAAGGGAACTCATCAAAACGGCTGAAGATACCAGCGCAAAGGACACTCACACTGAACGGGAGAACAACAACTCAAATGAGAGACGGCACACACTCAGAAAACCCAAACCCAGAGAAAGACTGAACCTGTAAGAAAGAAAAACTCACCTGATTAACATGTTATTCCCTTACAGGTTACAAAGAGACCGAATCAAAGACACTTAATGAATGAAAAAATAAAAAATAAAAAATCGGAGAGAAAGAAGAACCGAAATGAACCCTTTGATATGCTTAATATTATTTCATTTACATTTGGACTAATGTGATTAGTTCTTATGGTTCTACTGTTAGGTTTACTTTAATGGTTCCTGATATCTTATATGTTCGCCTAGGGTGTTCTACGGTTACTGAATGTTGATTTTCTTACTTCCTTGTAATTCAATCTTTAATGTTCAGAAAAAGGGAGATGTAATGATGTACCGCGGCGCTAGAGGGCGCCGCCGCTTAACACAGGCGGTATGTATATATCCCGCACTTCTTTGAAATAAAGCAGTTTGTATTACGCAGGCACAGGAGTCAGTCGTGTCTCATTACAGCATCAAAGGTTCTGCTCTTCGTTGGTTTAGATCTTATCTCACAGATAGAAAACTATTTTGTTTGGGTATCCACCAAGGGTCGGTGCTTGGTCCATTGCTTTTTGGAAACGACATGCTTCCCCTGGGCGATGATATCCGCAGCTATGGAATCAGCTTCCAATGTTATGCAGACGACACTCAAATCAACATTTCTGTTCAATCAAAGGAGTCCAGCCAGATCCTGAAGTTTGAATGCCGTCTGACTGCAATAAAAAGTTGGATGACCCAGAACTACCTGCAGCTCAACAAAGGGAAGACAATCTTCGGCCCAAAGCAACTCCAAACACAATTGAAAGCAGGCTCACTTTGTTTTGATGGCTTGGTCTTCCAGCATAGTGCCTATGTTAAAACATGCATCATGCAATATGTTAAAAGTATAACTAGAATTGCATTCTACGGAACCCGTAAAAAAAAAAACACAGTGTGTGTGTGTGTGTGTGTGTGTGTGTGTGTACTTTAAATGTGAATAAGTGCACATGTAAATCTCGATTTTATTTTAATTAAGTATTTATTGTTCAGCATGATGCATTCTAATGATTTGGGATTACGTCTGTGTCCCTACTTGGGATGGGCACGAGTAGTAAATTCCAAACTCGAGTGATCGAAGGAATTCCTCGAGGATCAATCGAGTACTCGTTTAATCAAATCTATTTTTAGAATGCAACGCATCTGCAGCAGGAATAGGCCTAATGATGAACGGCAATATTAACAACAAACATGTAATGCTTATTCTCCATCAAAACAGTCAGAGTTATCAGAGTATTCATTATTTATTTTTGCAAACGTTCAAAACACATTTTCCTTACAAAAATAAATATGCGTCTCACAATTTAAATCACGTCGAACCAAGGCCTGTAACGGTTTAAAAAAAACAAAAACGAAACAAGTAGCCTAACCATTGCAAATAATTTAAATCTGCAAATAAAACGGCAGCAAATGGACTATGGAAATACTCAGCGTTGTGATCTTCTCTACACGGCCAGGATTACAGCTGCGTCTTGCGGCGGTGAAAATAGCCGACACACTTGGTTGCTGCGGGTCTGCTTTCCCGAACTCACCGTTGTGTTTCAGGAGCATAGTACTTGTAGTACTCTGGTAGCTCGATTTCTCTTGGCATATTTTACATTTCACCTTATGATATCCCATTTCTTTAAAGTAGGCCTATTTCAATTCTTCGCTGCGCTTTGCTTTAACCACCATCTCTTAACTTTTTGAATTCTGGCGTGCCTGCACACGGCACGGCACGTGCCACACAGAAATTTGATACATTTCATTTGCTTTGTGCCCACGGCATGCGTTAGTGGCGCCGCACAGAAAATTGATACATTTCATTCAAATTAATGTGCTTTATTTTTATCTGAAATTATTGGATCACGTATACTCTCTTGCGCTCCGCCTCCAACTACGAGATGGTTAGTTACACCTTTCCTGCTGTCGGCTCCCAGACCGAGGAGCACAGGGTAGACGTACCCTCCAGGGCCGATACTCTCTCGGGGGCAACACCCTTCACTTTGACCGACAGTGGGTCTGCTTATAGGTCGGAATATGTTTGGAATGAAAGAGCTGAGGGCCCAGAAAAGGAGGAGAAGAAGAGAGAGAGACAACATTTGGGCTGAAGCGTAAGAAGGCCTGGCACTGCTCAGGGGTCTTGGGACAGACAGTGGGTGTTTTATGAGTTTATCCACAGACCTGAATAGGGTTTTTGGCCTGGACATGGAGGAAGTAGTGGGTAGTGAGTAGTAGCTTGAGCGGGCAGCATTGAGGGCATACCTATATGTCTGAATATGTTCTGTGTAGAGCACGGAGTGATGTTTTCTTGTGTAGAGCATGGAGTCAGTTTTATTTTGCCGCCTTTCCACCGGCGGGTACGCTTTGGACCCAGCACGCCTCAGCCCAGAAGTGAGGGTGCGGTATAGCCCAGCTCAGTTACGGCTCGCGTTTCCACCGCCGACCGTACCCTTATGGTAGGGCGGCGTTTTAGCCGTGGCAGCTACGTAAGCATCGTGATCTCTTAGCAGCCCGACACAGTATAGCCTGCTAGCAAATCCAAAGAAAAAGAAGAACGCACACAATGAACAAAGAAGGACGGCAAACTTTTTTTTTTCTTCAACAAACTAAGCTTTTACGTTGCCCAGAAATACCTCGGGGGTAATGTGTTTGTTTGTTATTATCCCCCTGTCGCACGGAAGTGCGATTCTATCGACCAATCACCGGACGGCGTGTGTAGCTGGAACTTGCCGGCACCCTTTCCGGCGTCTCAGTACCCCAACGGAGGAGTACTGCAGCGAGTACGGCTCAATACGGCTCAGTCAAGATCCCGCCCACTTTTGGCGGTGGAAACGCGACCCATGCCGCACCTTTGCAGACCCAACCGACCCGCACCCTTCTGGTGGAAATGGGCCATTATATAGCCATTTAAGACGGCGGCCAGCAGCCTTTAGTTGTCTGAGCTCCGGGGTGAACCAGGGGCATCTGCGATTTGCTGGTACAAGCCTAGTCCAGACAGGGGCTAAGCTATCAAGCAGGCTGGTCAGGGTGCCATTGTACATTGCAGGTGATGAGTCAGCGGCGAGGCCTGTATAGAGGCAGCAAGCATACTGCGGTCAATAGACCCGCTGTTATGACCTGTGACAGTTGTTTTCTCAGAGCAGGGGGAGGGGTGATCATAAGAAAACTGTGTTCAATGAGCTTATGATTAGAGACACCATAGATGGAACAAGAGACAGAGATGTCAATCAGACCAGAAGAACAGAGCAGATCCAGAGTGTGAGTGGGAAAGTCAACATGCTGTTTAAAAAAAAACAGTTCAATACAGAGTCAAACAGAGGTGTAAGAACAATTAGTATCCATATGAATGTTAAAAACTCCTAACATAATCACAGCAGAACAGGGAGAACAGTTAATTAAGTTCAGACATAAAAATTGTGGATGATTTGGGGTTGCGGTAGATTAACATTAGTAATAGGGGGATGGATATAATAATAATAATAATACATTTAATTTAGAGGCGCCTTTCAAGACACCCAAGGTCACCTTACAGAGCATATAGTCATCATTCAAAACTATGTAAAACAGACTAGGAATAAAAGGAAAACAGAGGTTAAACATGAAGAATAATAATAATTAATAACACTCAAAGACGCCTAAAGTGAAGGGGGGACCTCACTAACCACCACCAATACGGATATATACCATATATACCAATACCATATAACAGGAGATAATATAACAGAGGATAGAAGAGCAGCATAGAACAGATGAGATGGACAAATGTAACTTAATGAGAAGAACATCGGTTGAATTATGTAGTTGGCTTCACTTGAAGATCCCGTTGAACGCCAGAGTACAGAAACATTCTGACCTTGTCCTCATCTACCACCAACTAGGAGAACAAGCCATGCCTTTCTTCTGAAGCATTATTTAACACATCGCCTTGAGAAAAGGCATTTGGTTCCTCAGTGCACACTTTGCTCTCCTGTCTTGACCAGAGATCCAGGGCTCGCTGAGCACTTGAACTTTTGAACAGAAGTCTGCCTGTGTGAAGGAGTTTGAGATGAATGTGTGGTAAATGGTTGTTTTGGAGGGATGATTGCAAACAGAGGTTCCATTTTTAACTCTAATGGCTCAGACATTCACCGAAGCGCAGTGTGAAGAGGTGATGTGTGTGTCTGACTTGTAGGTGTGTGTGTGTGGGCCAATGTTAAATGAGTACTTCAAGTTTTAAATGAGTTCTCAATTTTTTCAGGTCACAAAAATGAGTTCCAATGCCCGAGACGTGCTCCCCCCGGTGTTTCCTTCTCTCCTATCTAGGTCTGTCCAGGTTTGCGCCGCTGTATTGATGAACCGGCATTTCTATTTAACTCTGTGAGGGGAGGAGCTGCCAGCCATCCCACCGGCAGCGGTAGCACCCGGTGCCGCTGAGATGGGCCGCTGTTTTTCCAGCTTCTACTACATTTATATTTAGGGGATATTGCTGACGATTTTATCCAAAGCAACTTACAACCACTCATTCGTACATTTACACACCGACAGCGGAGACGACCACGCGGGGCGACAGCCAGCTCGTCAGGAGCAGTCAGTGTGAGGCCTCTTGTTCAGGGACACCTCGACAGGAGGAGCAGGGGATTGAACTAGCACCCTTCCGGATACCAGTCAACCCGCCCTACCTCTTAAGCTATTGCATTAGGCTTGCCCCTTTGTTGTAATTTCACTTTTGGTATTACAGACTAATCCTAATTTTCTTAATTTGCAACCAGACCAACAGAGAGCTGTCGGATTCTCCTAGGAGACGGTGACAACAACGTCAACAACAGCCGGCGTTCCCAGTGAATCCCTGAGGGCAGTGACCTTGCTTTAGGACCTGGCTCAGGTCAAGGGCTCATCGTCCACCTCTGCCCAGCATGTTGCTACACAATGTCCAGTCACTGGAAAACCAGCTGGAAGACATCAGGGCGAGGATTACATAGCAGCGGTACATAAGGAACTGCAACATCCTTCTCTTTTCTGTTTCTTACAGGGAGATAGTTGACCCCTCCTGGACCAGAGAATGCGATCCAGCTTGCCGGATTCCTTGCTGTTCATCGCATGGAAAGAAAGGAGGAGTTTGGAAGTAAATAGGGGAGATTCAGATTCAACTATATTTTCCATTCAACTTCGACTTGTATGATAAAAAAAAAATCTAGCACTTCCCTGCTCACCTCACCTGTAATACGTGACCATTAAATATCTTCCGTACTCGCTGCCTTGTGAGTTCACGACACGTATAGTGTCTCGCCAGTTACGTCAAGCAGACACCAATGCCTCACTCAAAACGGACGCATCCTTTATTGTAGCCGGGGAGTTAAGAAGGCAAACCTCAAAAGGGTAATGATAGACCTTTACCAACATATCACACGCCCTACCAGAAAGGAAAGGAGGCTGGACCACAGCTACTCACTGGTAAATTCAGTCTCTCCCTCAGTTCTGTCTAAAAGTCTAAAACGGGAAGCAACGTTGATCAAGAACTTCAGGACGCGTTGAGTGATGGAGCCTGGGCCCAGGAAAGCTCAAACATGTTTGTGGATGTGCTGACGCGTTTTATTAATAAATGAGTGAGTGATATTTACCTTAGGTGAACATA
Organism: Gadus macrocephalus; assembly: GCF_031168955.1. NCBI lineage: Eukaryota > Metazoa > Chordata > Actinopteri > Gadiformes > Gadidae > Gadus > Gadus macrocephalus. The sequence continues at coordinate 14,895,597 of NC_082399.1, forward strand.
AAGTGTTAAAGCGTCTGCCATGGATCCTAGCAGGAGCTAGGGTGGTTTGTCTGTCTTTGCGTTTCATGTTGTGGGCGGGGCTAGTGGACTCCAGCTTCTCCGGACTCCTCCTTTCTCCAACTCAACCAGACACACCTGATCATCATCATAATCAACGCTTCCTGTTGATCTACAAGGGCTTCTCAATCAATCATCGCCAAATTATCTAACTAAGTCCTCTCACTACCGCGGCGCTGTCCTTCAACACTGCCTCACTCGTTTCTACACCGACGCAGCATGGCTATCGTTCCCGTCCGTACTTCTGAGGTTTGCTGGAAGGAGTATTGCCCAATACCATTGGAGCACCACGAATGCCTCCCGCATCAACCAGCCTCTGCTCACATCCATTAAATAAACCTTTGAACTGAAGAACTATCCCAATCAGGCCAATGGGTGGACGCACTGTTGCATCCATCTCACGCCAGCGCCTTTATCTCCTCCCTCCAGAAAGTCAGGACCTAATAAACGTGCATCTCAGAGAGCCTCCTGACCTGTTATGGGCGCGGCTCCCAGAAGGAGAGCGCGGCCCTTCAGAGGGCAATTCATCGTCTGAACCTACCCCAGGGAGCACTCTCCGCGGTCTACAGGAGGTTTACACCAGGAGGTGCAGGCCCACAGCCAGGGGAATCATTCAGTTCTCCAGCCACCCGAACTACAGGCCCTTCTCCTGTCTGAGGTTGTGGAAGAGATATCGAATCGGTCCAGCAAAAACAGAAAAGCCTGGATGCTCACATGCTCAGACGTCATCACAGGAACCCTCTATCATACTCTCGGGGGAATACTGCACACGGTCACTTTAACTATGTCCTGTTACAAACCACACTGAACATTCAATAGTGTTTCTTGCACGGCATCACCGATACACACATTTATAAACGTCATATTTTAGTTTGCTCTTTATACACTAGTTATTTTGTTTCACCTTATATACTTAGAATTGTTGTATATTTTATCATTTATCCAAGCACAGTTTGCAACATCAACTCCATCTGCAAGAAAAACACATACAAGTTGTGTGTGTTTTCTCCATTGGTTCAGATTCCTAAAGTGGTCAATGTTTTCAACTAAGTTGACAATGCAGAGAGCAATTGTTTCACAACAAGCAAATTAAGTATATAATACTTTCTTGTATTATAGGGAAACCATCACTCTTGGCTATAATCTAAGTGTGCTTTTGGTTTGCTGTTTTTTTACTAATTTAGGACTGGAGGATGAGAGCCTTTTGTTTTGAGGTAGTTAAGATCTTTTATTTTTCTTACTTCCTATTACAAATTATGGGGTTGGCCCTCCTTATTTTCCATTTACTGGCCTCCGCTCCCAATAAGTATGTCTTTACTTTGTTAGTTTATATTAATAAATCTTTTGTTCAGGCGATTCTACTGTCAAGAGAATATAGCCTCTGGTAGGTTTTTAACAAGTATATTCTGTGGTCGTGATTGTCAGGTTTCAATGTATCAGCCATTATTCGTATTGTACATTGCATGCACGCTGAAAGAGAGACAGACAGAGAGGCAAGAAGGAGGGAGAAAGACAGGGAGCAGACAGACAAGGAACAGTGTGTTTACCCCTACAGGCGAGTTGAGATCAGTAAAGCTGCAAATCACAATGGAGCCAATCTGTTCCAAGGTTGTCCCGTCAGAGGAAAGGGATGGAAGGAGGGGAGGGAAGAGTGTCAGACAACAAATAACCTAACATCAGATGAAGGACTAACGGAGCTATGTCTGCGACAGGAAGATGGAAAAAAAATAATAATCTGCTCCACTGCCACCACTTTTGTCCTCTCAAAAGAACACTGTCTTGTTATGCATTTTCATTTCTTCACAAACAAAATGATCTCGGCCTGTTACAGTACCCTTGCCTTGTCTCTCTCCCCTCTGTCTCTGACCTCTCATCCCTCTCTCTCTGACCTTCTCTCATCACTCTGTCTCTGACCTCTCATCCCTCTGTCTCTCCCCTCCTCTCACCCCTCTATCTCTCATCCCTCGTCTCCCCCCTCTGTCTCTCCCCTCGCCTCCCCCCTCTGTCTCTCATCCCTCTGTCTCTCCCCTCCTTTCCCCTCTCTGTCTCTCCCCCCTCTATCTCTCCCCTCCTCTCTCCCTTGCTTTATAAATTCCATGCGCTCTCTTTATCATTTAATGTATTTTCTCTATTTTGATCATTTTTGAGTTATGCGTTTTAAAACTGGTGAGAATAAAGATGTTTTATGCAGGAATTAATATCTTCATGTCCCCCATCTCTCAGGTTGAGACAGAGAGAGGGGATGGAGGTTGGGGAAGATAGAAAGGGGATGGGGAATACTAATAGCCCATGCTGGTGACCTTCCCGCAAGATATGTGAGGCAGTATTATTATACAAAAATACTTTGTGTGTGTGTGTGTGTGTGTGTGTGTGTGTGTGTGTGTGTGTGTGTGTGTGTGTGTCAAATAGATTAAATAGGCCCCCTGTGATCCAAAACAAACAAACAACGAAGTTCAGATGTTTTGAGTTGCATCGAGAGGGGAGATGGGGGAGGAGGTGGGAGAGATCGGAGGAGGAGGGTTGGAGTTTGGAAGAGTGGGGAGAGCTAGGAGGTGGAGCGAATGAGGAGGAAGGAGAACAGTAGGAGGAAAGAGCAGAAGGAAGAGGAGGGGATTCAAGCTCTAAATTCTCTTTTGATTGGGAGATATGCTAATCAATTTCACAAAACTGCCTCAATTCGATCAATGTTTATTTATTCTTATTATTTATATTACTTTAATAATGAATACATAAAAGGAATTGCGGTTTAAATGGAAACACATCAACAGAACGACCGGCTTGCAGACAGACAGACAGACAGACAGACAGACAGACAGACAGACAGACAGACAGACAGACAGACAGACAGACAGACAGACAGACAAATCTTGTAAGAGATTGGAATCTGGCTGCAGATAAGAGATAGAGAGACAGAGAAAGGGAGGCAAGGGGACGCCTGGCTTGAAATGACTCAGCTTTATATTTTATTTATATTCCCCTTTAGATGTTCTCCTATGTGTCCTGTTTGTCCATTGTGCACACACACATACACACACACAAATGCAACACTCACACACATCAATTTATACATGCACAATGGCACCACCAATGCAGTCACACATTAGTAAATATTCAATCAATATGCAATCACACATAACACACAATAATGCACATGGCGGCCGTGCACAGTATTCATCGATGTGATTATCACTGCAATATATAGAGTGCCTACAGTCTAGTACACTCTAGTACACACACACACGCATGTTGATGTACGTCTCTCCGGGTATTCATTATTTAGCAGATGGCACCGAGGATCCACACTAACGCAATAAAATCCTTGTCACACACACACACACACACACACACACACACACACACAGGGCCTTATTTTAACGGTCTGAAACGCAAGTGAGACGCGCCAAACGCAAGTAGCTTGGCGATTGCTATTTTCGGCAAGAAAACTTAACACACATGATATGCGGTAACTATTGTTCTATTTATGATATAGCCTACGCAATACATTTACAAACATCGTTTCTTACCAGTATTGTATGCATTATCGTTATCGACTTGTGTTCCTAATGCATGTGTCCCCCCGTTAATCTACATTGCCATCGACTGTATTATGCGTTACGTGTTTAGTTTGCGTGTGTTTAAACAGATGGACGCACACACGCGCGCCCGCATTCATTAATTATTTTACACATAGGCCTAAACGCGCGCCCGCATTCATTCATTCTTTTTAACACTCACTCACGGTGAAACAATGTGTTCTCACGATCAAATACTCATCAATCCTAAAAGTTATGGGCTTGTTCACGATGTCTGTGTCAAGAAAATATGTGTTTGCTGATCTCTTACTCCCTTCTCCCCCTCTCTACATCTTCCTCCATGCCTCTCTCACAGTTGTCAACTCCCTGTCTCTCTCTCTGATAAAAAAAACATGTATCAATACAACCTTGCTTGCCACCTGGACCCGTCTGCGTTGATAGGAGCAATAAACCCGAACAACGCATTCATCAACTCAGCGACACATACCTTCCTAAACACACACACACACAGTGAGGGTGCCTTTGCGCGTGTGTGTGTGTGTGTGTGTGTGTGTGTGTGGCAACCCGGCGCTCGGTTGGGCCAGGTTCCACGGATGAACGACACTTTGGTGTGAAGTATAAGCCATTGCAGGCATTTATTAACAATCAACTTAAATCAGAACAACGAAGGAGACGCGGTCTCTAGGGCCTCCGTGGGCCTCCGTGGGCCTCCGTGGGCCTCCAGGCTCTCTCGCACCAGAGCGCTACCTTCCTCCTTGCTCTCCCGTGCCGTGCTGTCCAAATGTCAGTCCTTTTATATCGCCTCCTCAGCTTTCGGCCAGGTGTCCCCCAATCACCCTGATTGGGGAGCCGAAAGGGCTGCTCTCGGCCGCCATCTGCTGGGTGACGGCGGTACACGCCGTCCAGGACCAACCCTCGGGCTGGTCCGAGCCGAGGCTTACGGGGCGGGATGCCACACTCCTCCACCCTTTGTCTAAGCCCCGGGTAGTCAGGTGCTTGGTCTGCGTCGGCTGCGTCGTCTCCGGCAGCGTCATCTCCGGCAGCCTCGTCCCCCGCCGCGCCGGCGGGGGACGCATCTCTCCGGCCCCGGGACTCTAGCGCCGGGTCCCAAAGCCGACGGAAAATCAGGCAATCCCTCCCAATTAGGAGCGGAACCGGGAGGTGGGGAACAATCCCCGCCCGTGCCGTAAACACCCCTTGTGGTGTCCGTACGACCACATGGCAGGTCTTTAAGGTCTGTATGTCCCCGTGCACGCAGGCCACCTCCATGGGTTTCCCCTCCCTCCCTCCCGCCAAGTCGGGGCGGAGGAGGGTGACCACGCTGCCGGTGTCCACCATGGCCTGCGTGTCCTGGTTCATAACCCTTGCGGGTATGGTTGGGCTCCGGGACGGACCCTGGGTCCAACAGTTTGCCAGCATACAGGGCCGACCCGTCCCCACGTCGGCCGGCGGCGCCGTCCCGTCCCGGCCTCGCGCCGCGGCCCTGTCTCCCGCTGCGGCGCCGGCGGCAGCGGCGTCCCTTACGGCGGCGGTGGCGTCCCTTACGGCGGCGGCGGCGTCCCTTACGGCGGCGGCGGCGTCCCTTACGGCGGCGGCGGCGTCCCTTACGGCGGCAGCAGCGTCCCTTGCGGCAGCGGCGACGTCTCTTGCGGCAGCGGCGACGTCTCTTGCGGCGGCGGCGACGTCTCTTGCGGCGGCGGCGACGTCTCTTGCGGCGGCGGCGACGTCTCTTGCGGCGGCGGCGACGTCTCTTGCGGCGGCGGCGACGTCTCTTGCGGCGGCGGCGACATCTCTTGCGGCGGCGGCGACGTCCCTTGCGGCTGCGGCGGCGTCTGTACCGGGGGGTCGTAGTGGGATCTTCATCCTGCCTGCATTCTCCACCATATGTGGCAACCCGGTGCTCGGTTGGGCCGGGTTCCACGGACACAACACGCTTTGCATTGGGGGTTTAGCCATTTCAGGCATTTATTAACAATCAACTTAAATCAGAACAACGAAGGAGACGCGGTCTCTAGGGCCTCCGTGAGCCTCCAGGCTCTCTCACACCAGAGCGCTACCTTCCTCCTTGCTCTCCCGTGCCGTGCTGTCCAAATGTCAGTCCTTTTATATCGCCTCCTCAGCTTTCGGCCAGGTGTCCCCCAATCACCCTGATTGGGGAGCCGAAAGGGCTGCTCTCGGCCGCCATCTGCTGGGTGACGGCGGTACACGCCGTCCAGGACCAACCCTCGGGCTGGTCCGAGCCGAGGCTTACGGGGCGGGATGCCACAGTACCAAATATCTTCATCAAAACTTGTTATATCAGTGCTCTATTACGCGAGTAACGCGCCTAACCTGACGCTTGATCAACGCGCCTACGCAGCCACCATCGCTGCGCTGTATTTAGGAGTCCGAGGTTAGCTGAACCAGTATCTATTGCACCAATTGTTTCAGAGCGTGTTGTTTTTGTTTCAGAGAGTGTTGTACCTATATGTACGGTGGTGCGGCCTCGCGCTGTCTCGAGGTGTAAAACCCGCAGGCGAGGGCCGCGACCAGTATGTCCAACTCTGGCGATCCCACTGATCGCCTCAGAGCTGAGTGTTAACCAGACTCCCTCTGAAAATAACGCTGTACCTATATGTACGGTGGTGCGGCCTCGCGCTGTCTCGAGGTGTAAAACCCGCAGATGAGGGCCGCAACCAGTATGTCGAAACCGTGGCATCTCCTTGACCGCTTCAGAGCTGAGTGTTAACCGGACTCCCTCTGAAAATAATAAAAAGGAAGCACTCAGAATAGGGTTCATGAACATAAGGTCGCTTTCATCGAAGGCGCTCTTGGTCCATGATCTAATTATTGATAAAAAGATCGACATACTGGGGCTTTGTGAAACCTGGTTAAAACCAGATGAGTTTCTAGCCCTAAACGAAGCTACTCCACCCCATTACGTTAGCACCCAAGTATCTAGAGAAGTTAAGAAAGGTGGTGGAGTAGCCCTGATATCTAATTCTAAGCTTAATTTAAAGCCAAATAGATATATTTTCAGATCCTTTGAGGTGCTAGCGCTCTGCACCTCAGCTCCCCGAGAAGCAAAACGAGTTCCAGACTCTTTTGTTTTAGCTGTAGTATACCGTCCCCCAGGACCGTATTCAGTTTTTGTTGATGAGTTTTCTGACTTTGCAGCTGATTTGGCTACATATTCAGACAATATTTTGCTTATTGGGGATTTCAACATTCACGTGAATAACCCGTCTGATGCCCTCACAAGGGCTTTTCTGTCCATTACAGATACGCTTGGCTTCAAACAGCTCGTCCAGCACCCAACCCACATTGGTGGAAACACGCTGGATCTCGTTCTGACCCGCGGTGTAGACATTTCACAGCTAGTGGTCTCTTCCTACACCTCAGCTTTATCAGACCACTTTTTGCTCACTTTCCAGGTGGTGGTATCCTGCCCCTGCGACGATCAGCAAGCTACTTTCAGCTGTCGCCGCATCACACCTGCAACCATTACAGCTATGGCAGATAAGTTATCTGGTTCACTTGCACCTCTCTGTAACTATAGTGGTTCTTTGGAGTGCCTTACTGATGACCTCAACATTGCCTTGTCTGTTGCCATTGATTCAGTTGCTCCGCACGTAACAAAAAAACGAACATTGAAAAAACCAGCCCCTTGGTTTAATGCAGAAACGCGCATTTTGAAGCGAAACTGCAGGATCCTTGAACGCAAATGGCGCTCGACTAAACTTGAGGTCTTTCATCTTGCATGGCATAATAGTCTGATCACCTATAAGGGTTAAATAACTATATCATTAAAATTAACTATATCATTAATTTGAATAGAAATAATCCTACGTTTCTTTTTGACACGGTGAGGAGTCTCACTCAGAAACAGAATCAGACCGTAGGCTCCTCGATCGTGGCAGGTGAATTCATGGATTTCTTTGAGAATAAGATTCAATCAATTAGAGAGGAAATTGATGCTTGCCGTGCGGCTAATCCTACACATCCTGTGGGGCAGGATGGGGTTCTGCCAAGTAGGATGGTGAACTCTGACGCAACTCTTTTGGAGTTTAAGGCAATTTCCTTGGTGGAACTTGAAAGGGTGATAAAGGCCTCAAAGCCAACAACCTGTATGTTGGATCCTCTCCCTTCCAGGGTTCTTAAGGAACTTCTTCCAACGGTGGGGCCTGTTATCCTCTTGCTTATGAATCTTTCGTTTTCAACAGGAATTGTTCCTTCCAATTTCAAGGCTGCGGTGTTAAAACCGCAGCCTTGAAATCGAATCTGCCCTTCTTGTCCAAGGTACAGGAAAGGATTGTAGCAAAGCAAATCGTTGATTATCTGACGAGGCAAGGGCGTAGGAACCGGGGGGGACGTGTCCCCTCCAATTTTCGAGACAGGCGCATTTGTCCCCCCCCAAAAAATTATGCCGCAAAATATATATATATATTTTTTATAATTTACTCGCTTTTATTTTGAAAGCGCAACACAGCGTCTTGTCACCTGCCCCATGTATGGCAGCGCGCAGGGTTGGGGGCGGTTGGAAGTTATAAGGACTTCAGGCTGGAAACGCCTTCGAATCGCTGCCTAGAAGAAAAGTTGCCTGCTTTCCATCGGGGACGTAAGCACCGCTGTCACCGCTGCTGATCGCTGCCAGCCTGCAACTCTAATCGCGTGATCTCGTGATCTCGCGTGAATACGTCTCACTCGCAAGACAGCCATAAGCTGCCGCATCCCATCAACGGCTCAGACTGTTTGAGATGCGGGTGTCTGCAGCTAACGCAACAGGTTAGAGCTGTTAAAATGAAAAGACAGCAGTAGAATAGCTGAGAAGTTTTAGTGTCCTCCGCAGGCTCAAAACCTGGCTCCGGTCCACAATGTCTCAAAACAGACTCAACCATGTTGCTGTCTGTCATTTCCATCAGGATAGACTTGACTTACTGACAAGAAGTCAATTTGCAAGCATTTCGTGGCTGCAAATGACAGGAGAAGAAAACATTTTGGCTCTTTTGCCTAGGCCATAGTTTTTCAACCTTTTGTGTGTCACGGCACGTTTGACACTGTTGGATAACACTACAGTGCTATCTAGCTTTTATTTGTATCAGTTCTACACACTAATTTATATTTATCAGTTCATTACATCCATTCTAATGTCGTTTTCGTTTGCCTTCACACACCAATCAGTTAGTGGAAATGTTCGAATAATATCACATAGGCCTACTTGAGATTAAAAACAAGTTACATTTACGTTTACATTTAGGGCATTTAGCAGCCGCTTTTATCCAAAGCGACTTACAATAAGTACATTTGTCATAAGAAGTGCATCAATATATCGCTGTCGGTACAGAAAGGATGTTGATAGAACCGTTGGTGTATATGTTAAAATTCTTGATGCTGTTTTTCCCTTTAACCTTAACCTTTGCCTGTGTGTTCATTGAGGCATAAGATAGGCTACAACTAAGAAAATAAAAGGTATTCAGAAAATACGAATTCAAATTTAGATCAATATTTTTCACATGTTATTTATCAGTCTACAAAACTGTATGATAAGGCCTGCAATTAAATAATTGATTTGATATGTAGGCTATCAGTTCAATACTGCCATTCAAAATGTGTTTTCCTTTACAAATGTATATTTTTAGAAGAATAAAATACATTTGTGAATGTTTTGCAGTGTAGTTCATTTATGACATATTTCTCTTCGAACCATCAATGAATCTGTCAGGTTTCCGATATGTGTCCCCTCCAATGTTAAACACGTTCCTACGCCCCTGTGACGAGGAATAATCTCTTCGAATCTTTCCAGTCGGGGTTCAGGAATTTCCACTCAACTGAAACTGCTATTACAAGAGTTGTAAATGACATCCTTTTAGCTTTGGATAAAAATACAAGCACAATGCTTGTGATGTTGGATCTGAGCGCTGCGTTTGATACGATCGACCACAGCACTCTTCTTCACCGTCTTGAACACTATGTTGGTTTCGGGGGTACGGCTCTTGGTTGGCTTGAATCGTACCTCACAGATAGAACCCAATTTGTGCTTCATGAGGGTGCAGAATCAAAGCATTGTAAATTGCGCTTTGGCGTACCACAAGGGTCGGTTCTTGGTCCATTACTTTTTGCAATTTATATGCTTCCCCTGGGTGACGTTATCCGCGGCTTCGGAATTAGTTTCCATTGCTATGCGGATGACACCCAGCTCTACATTCCTGTAGATTCCGGGGACTCGGCCCAGATTCAAAGGGTTGAGTCCTGTCTGGCTGCTGTGAAGGGCTGGATGTCACAAAACTTCCTACAGCTTAATACTGGGAAGACAGAGCTGATGATTATCGGCTCGAAGCGGGACCGGGAAAAGTTTGAGGATGTCTCTCTGTGGTTGGATGGCTTTGCCATCCCACAGAGTGCATCCGTCAGAAATCTTGGTGTCCTGTTTGACCCTCAATTATGCTTTGACCAGCATATAAGAAGTATAACTAGAATTGCCTTTTTCCATCTGAGAAACATTGCAAGAATCAGACCAATGTTATCTGCAGTGGATGCAGAGACACTGATTCATGCATTTGTTTCGTCAAGACTGGACTATTGCAATGCACTGTTCTCGGGATTACCGAACTCTACCACAAAAAGTCTACAGCTGGTACACAATGTGGCAGCTAGACTGCTGACCAGAACGAGAAAGTTTGATCATATTACACCTATTCTCGCCTCTCTACACTGGCTACCAATAACTTTCAGATCAGACTTTAAAGTGCTATTGCTAACCTATAAAGCCTTGCATGGATTATCTCCATCGTACCTGAAGGACCTGATCATTCCTTATAGTCCTTCTCGGTCCCTCCGGTCTTCGGGAGCCGGCCTTCTATCACTGCCGAAGGTTAAAAAGAAATCGGCTGGACAGAGAGCGTTTGCCTATCGAGCCCCCTTTCTATGGAATAGGCTGCCATCTGCGATCAGGGAAGCTGACTCTGTGGAGCTATTCAAAGGGAAGCTCAAAACGCACCTCTACAATCTTGCATTTGGAGTGTGAAAACAACAGATGCGAAGTGAAGACTACTCTGTTTGCTTGTGCTTTTCTTATTACATTATACATTCCCACTATGTACTTTTCCATTCTAATTCACTATTCTGTCTGTTCTAGCGTGTTGCGGGTGCTGGACTGGATGCCTGGACTCTCCTCATGGATAACCGGCCAGAACCCCATCACCATTTTTATATGATGTGCATGTATTTACCTGTGTGTCAATTGTGGCACCCATTGCACTCCTGACCATCCCTGGAAGAAGGGATCCCCTACACTGCGTTTCTTCTCAAGATTTCTTCCTTGCTGATTCAAGGGAGTTTTATAGGGAGTGGATATGAGGTACAAAATTATTATCGATGCCATCACAACACACGAAATTGGAGCCCGAGCAAAGATCCTCAGAAAAAACTTCACACCAATCCATCTGCTCGCGTGAAAAACACGAATTGCCCCTTCCAGCTGAAGATGAAGATAGGCACTCAGGCATGCGGTTCCATCGAGATCGAGTGGGAACACAACCATTCTGTGGCAACACTTGAGGCCTCCAATTTCAGCAGTCTTTCCCAGGAGTGCACAGAAAAGGTCTTGCAATTGTTTGAAAAAGGACACACCCCAGCAATGGCCAGACAGCAGTATTTGAAGGACCTAAAGGATTCATGTGAGGATGAACTGGATTTCCACAGAAAAAAAGCCAATCGAGCAATTATGCCAAGGAGAAGGGATTTCAGTTACCTTTACTCTCAGTTTGGCAAGGACAGGTATGGTGGGCAAGGGGTTCTGATGTATGAGAGACTCGCTGAGAAACTAGTTCAGTACCAGGCTGAAAACCCAGAAGCTACAACTCGTCATCAAATATATGAGGGTGTTGGTAAGCCTCTCATAATTGCCATTGTAACACCTCTGATGAATCGTGTGCACAAGGAAGTACAGCAGTCTGGTGAATTGGTTTTTGTGGATGCGACTTCCAACACAGAAGAGCACAATCTGAAAGTGTTTTTAATGTGCACACACAGTGTATCTGGAGCACTACCACTTGGTATCTTCATCACTAGTGATGAGCAAGAAAGCACACTTAAACAGGGTTTTGAAATGCTTCGCTCCTGTTTACCTCAGCATGCGTTCAATGGCCGTGGCCCAGAACAAGGACCCCAAGTCATCCTCACAGACAACTGCAAAGAAGAAAGAAATGCACTGAAGTCTGTTTGGCCATCTTGTGTTTTACTCCTTTGCATCTTTCACATGCTCCAGCAGGTCTGGAGATGGCTTCATGAGGGTAGCCATAATATCAACCAATCAGACAGGCCCCATATCCTAAACCTTTTTAAGAAGTCCCTATATGCCCAAACAAAGCAAGAATTCGACAACTGTTTCAGTGCACTTTTGAATGATGACCAATGCAAACGATACCCAAATCTACTGAGTTATCTACACAATCTGTTCAAAGACAAAGAAGCTTTTGCTCTATGCTTCAGAACAGAACTACCTGTTAGAGGCAATCACACGAATAACTTTGCAGAGGCCCAGTTTCTGGTTTTGAAGGATGTGATTCTACGTCGTACAAAAGAGTACAATGTTGTTGGGCTACTGGACAAGCTGACAATTGATCTGGAAGACCATTACAAGAATAAGCTGCTCAGTATTGCTGATGGAAGTTATGATGGTCTATACAGGCACCGATTCATGGGGAAAGGAAAGGATGGAAGCACAGGCTTCAAAGTTCCAGATAAAAAACAGCTGGATACCTATCTCTCCACTGTGAGAGACTTTGGCAACAACATCTTCAAAGTTGGAAGCGCTTCAGATACCAGTCAAAGGTATAGTATCAAATCTAAAGATTTAACTGATCATGTATTTACTATTTTGACAATTTATGTAGCAACTGAAAATTCTCCCTTTGAGTTATGACCCATTTTGCAATGTTTGCCCATGCAATTAAATAATAATAATAATAACAATAATAATAATATTAATAATAATAATACAAACAGTACTATAAAAAAACAAGAAAAAGGTTTTTAGAAGTGTCACGTGATGTTGGTGTGACGTTGCCCCCTAATGGTCTACATGTTTTGCCATACCACCTGATGTGATGGGACAGAACCCACCGCCTTTAGTGCACGCTTGGCCCAGCCCGAATAAACAGCTAATAAATTATTTTTAGCAGTCCTAGTGAACCTTTGTAATTTATGCTATGATATTAATGTAAAATGTGCTTTATTATTTTTCAGTTACACCGTGGACATGAGTCTTGGAGTGTGTAGCTGCCAGACTGGTAAAGATGGGACCCCATGCAAACACCAGTATGTACTGTGGATGGCAAATGTAGCACACTGTATTAATTTCATCCCCGTTACCAACCCAGAAAGTAGACAAAAATTGGCATGGATAGCATTAGGGAAAACACTTCCTGTTGATAGTTACAATGCCTTACGCTCTTGTGATGTGGGTGGTCAGAAAGAGCTTGCACAAGGCGACGGTCTTCCCAGCGAGGCATCCACTATCATGGGAACAACACACTGCTCAACTCCTGTGGAGATAGAAAACCCTGACTCTCCAGCTGATGTTATTGAAACCGCAGAACATTTGTTGCAAACCAGCTGTATGCAGATACTCCAAAAGCTTCAAACCACCAGAGATCTTAATTTGGCAAAAGGGATAGTTAAATTTTCAAAAAGAGTAGAATCCCTAAGCTCTGCAAGAGCTATGCAATCCAATTTGGTGAGTGCTCTTTATAATTTTGGGGCTAGCGAGATCAAGAAAACAGGAATGGGCAAGAAAATCAAGGTCCAACCAAACAGAAAAAGGAAGACTGGGAATGGGAGTCGTCAAGCGGTACCCAAAGGACGGCCAGTGCAGCTACATGAGCCCAAAAGAAAACGCACACACACATTTACTACAGCAGTGCAGTCAAATACCAACACTAGTAAGAAGTCTGGGACCCATACCATGCAATCAAAGACAAAGCATTTAAGAAGAAAGAAATAAAAGAGACTGGGCAAACTGGACTGGGGCATCAACTGTAGAATTTAATAGGGAGAATGTAAATACTCAATATTTTGTAAATGTATGCAATGAATTCACTTTTTCGTGCAGGCATTTGCGTGTCTTGCCAGGTTTCTTTTTTCAGCAAAGTTTTTTTTTGCAGTGGTCACATTGGTATTGTTGTTTGTGGTTCTTGTTTTTGTGTCTCTCCAGTTTTTTTTCATGTTGAAATGTTTCATTGCAAATGTCACACACACATTCATGGCAGCCTCTTTGATGAAATTTTAAATCCTTCTGTCTTGTGAAGGTTATTTGGCAATTGGGGCATTTATTTGGCTCTGCCAACCCTGTGTCCCTGTCCTCCCGCTCTTGTTGGGCTTTGTCTTTCCAATCCTATAAATATATATATCAAAAATCAAGGTTTGCCTTTGCATTTATTGCCTTTTCTACAATACTGAATTTCTCTCTCAAGACACATACATACACCAACATCAATTTACTTCATATCTTACTTGTGAATCTATTATTATTATTATTATTACTACATTACACTTAGCTGACGCTTTTATCCACTTACAACCCTCTGATGTTAAGTCCACCTTAAACATTAGGCCACGGCTGCCTGATGCATGTGACAATAAGCTTATACTTGTGTCCATTTCATTATTTATTAAAGGTCCCATGACATGGTATTTTATGTATTCTTTAATATAGGTATTAGTGGGCAACTAACACAGTATTCAAAGACGTTCCCGAAATTCAGCCGTGGTGCAGAGTTACAGCCACTCCAAGCCAGTCGCACATTGAGCTTCCCCCAAATGCGCTGTTTTGGTGTCTGTAGCTATAATGCAAATGAGGAGGAGCGAGGCGGGTCAAGGAGGAGGGTGGGGGTGTGGCCCTGAGCAGCTTGCAGCCACGGTACCATGCGCTCTGTTTACAGTGGATGTATCGCAATGGCGAGGCGCACACAGCCTTTAGCCGTGTTCTGTAAATATTCTAGAACACACGGGAGTCCTGGAGCTCTATATCTAAATATTATCATATAGCCTACATAGATATCTATATCATATAATATATATTATAACGGCCAAAAGCTGTGTGAGCCGATATTATGAATCTCAAACGACCGCGTTGGGTTCTCCGACGTTCCTGGTTCTTCAACGTCCTCATCAATGTGAAGTTGACTGAACCGCGACAAGGAGGAGAAAGGGATCGTTGCCGGGCAGCGCTTAGGCACCTCCGCCTCCGGCGGTGGTCCCTCAGCGGGTCTCAAGCTGGAGACATTCGCCGCCAGCAATCCCTTTCTCCTCCATGTCGTGGTTCATGTTCTTGAGGGAGTCAAAGCCAAAGTTCCTTCCCCCCCAATTCATTCTCAACCTTGGCTGAGATAACCCCCAATACGAGTCTCGTTGTAGAAATACCAGAGACGAGAGTCCGACAGAACGGTTATCCAAATAACAAGGAAGTGTACAACACTTGCGTTACAGTCCTGGAGCTCTATATCTAAATAATATCATATAATACATAGAAATCTATATCATTTAAGACATTTTATCACGGCCAAAAGCTGTGTGCGCCTCCAGACGATATAATGAATCACAAACGACTTTGTCGGGTTCTGCGACGTCTCTGGTTCTTCCACTTTCACATCAACCTGAAGTCGACTGAACCGCGCGCTGCCTGCTGCCGGCTGCCCGCTGCCGGGCGATGGTGCCTCGTGGCAACCGGCGGCATGACGCAGTTCATGTACTTCAGCCAGTCAAAGCCAAAGTTCCTTTCCCCCAATTCCTTCTCAACCATGGCTGAGATAACCCCAAATACGAGTCTCGTTGTAGAAATACCAGAGACGAGAGTCCGACGTGTTATGCGCCATAACGCCAAAAGCAGAACGGTTATCCAAATAATAAGGAAGTGTACAACACTTGCGTTACAGTCCTGGAGCTCTATATCTAAATAATATCATATAATACATAGAAATCTATATCATTTAATACATATTATCACGGCCAAAAGCTGTGTGCGCCTCCAGACGATATTATGAATCACAAACGACTTTGTCGGGTTCTGCGAAGTCTCTGGTTCTTCCACTTTCACATCAACCTGAAGTCGACTGAACCGGGCGCTGCCTGCTGCCGGCTGCCCGCTGCCGGGCGATGGTGCCTCGCGGCAACCGGCGGCATGTCGCAGTTCATGTACTTCAGCCAGTCAAAGCCAAAGTTCCTTTCCCCCCAATTCCTTCTCAACCATGGCTCAGATAACCCTATGCTACAAGACACGTCAAAGAACCGACAAGAAACACTTGCGTTACAGTGTGTGTATTCACACACACACACATGTGGCGCTCGCACGGTCGAGTCTCATTGGCGGGCCAACGTCTCTGGGCGGGCAAGGCAGAGTAAGGGGAGGAGCTGAGATTCCTGATGATGTCATGAATACAGACATTCCAAATCAGCGCACTTGAGCCTCCGTTTTTTCAAAGGCGAGCAGAACAGCTAGTGCTCGTTTTACACCAAACGCAAGTTTTAGCCATTGGGGGACCATAGGCAGGCTAGGGGAACTCATATTTATGTTAGAAAACCTCATAAAGTGAGATTTTCATGTCATGGGACCTTTAAGAAATATACAGAACCTTGCGTACTTCCGAGGGCAAGTTTTTCCACATTCTCCCAGTCACTTTGGAAACGTGTCCAATGTCTGCTTCATTTCCCCCGTTTCCAAGCTCTTTTATGACATCGGACTGTTAAACATAGCAATGGCAAACAGTGTTACATGGCAACCATTCATATGGAGGGAATATATTTCTTGGCGGAAGAATGATTATCTATGAATATATCGTTAAATTTTTCGTTGCTGTGCCTTTGTTTAATGAAATCTTGCTAGATCAACGTAGTAACCGTTTAAGAAAAGCAATAAGCCACTCGAGTCTGTGCTTTGTACTGTATAATAAATCCCCTTAGCTGTTCGATTAGCCTACAGTATAAAGCACGGCCTCTCGGGGCTTATTGCTTAAATATAATATAATACATACAATAATACATAATGATGCAAAATTATACCGCAACTGCCTGGAAAAATGTATTCCATCCTGTCGGCTTTTTAATGAATTTTTTTTTTGCACAGTAGCACAGCTATGTTCCGCCATTTTTTCATAATAATAACAGGACCGACCTTACGTCGTGACGTCAGGAGCGACGTTGAATGGCATCGACCCTTTCAGATGGCAACGACCGTTTACGAAAGGGAAATCTGCCTCGGCGACAGGCGGGTAGTCAGGCAGACAGGGGTTCGGCGACAGGTAGGCAGAGTGAAGGACGGAGAACTAGTGAAGAAAGTCTTAGTAAAGAGCTGGTAGGGGCCGATACGAACTCAGGAGTTGTAAACGACGAACGGGCGCCGGCTGATCCGAGATCCCCGGCTGAAGTAGGGAATGTTGATTGTAGATTGCAGCCAGGCGTGTAAGGAGAATGAGGACCAGTGGCGTCAAGCGGCCACTAGATGGAGTTGTTGGACCGTGTAGCAGGACGCGGCGTAACACAGGAAGTCGTGGATCTTCTTTTAGAAGTCGTGTGTGTCATATGGTATTCTTATAATTATTATTCTTAAAGACATGTTGGCTAGTCCCTATCTCTTCAAGAATAAATAAATTGTTTATAACTTAATCTTTTTATCTGAGTTATAAACACTGTTTTAGATGTTATGTAGTTCTATTTCATCCTTACTGACCGGTGCATTAAGCACTGGATTTATCCGTCTCGCGCATGCGCAGTTCGAGTACCTATACCAACAAGGTCACATGTGACCCTCGTGACACCGGATTGGCTATATAGCCCGGTGTCGACAGAGGATCTGTTCCTTTCATCTTCTCGCAAAGACGCATGTAGTTGTACCGCTTGCGGATAGCGTATTCGCTTTTTGAAAAGGATCGCGCTCCAGCCTCGCGACCAAGGGTCGGAGCAACGGGTGAACTCGTCCTCCAGGGGCTGTTTGTCTGTACAGCGCTGAAAGGCTTCCCTTGAGTAGAAGCTTCCAAGTTTTTGTTTAGTAACACTTCTGTTAGAAGAATATATAATCGTTCAGTCACTTACCGGTGAAGGCAGCGCTCTCGCGTCCTCTCCTGGCAACACTGCTGGGATTATTTTCACTACTGGGATTAATTTCGCTACTGATAGCTCCCTTATAGAAACAGCTCGGCTGTGTTCTGGGTTACCAAATTTATTTGGTAAAAGTTTTTCCAGTCAGTCACTTACCGGTGAAGGCAGCGTTCTCGCGCCCTCTCCCTGTAACACTGTTGCGTATTTCTTTCGGTCACTTACCGGTGAAGGCAGCGCTCTCGCGCCCTCTCCCTGTAACACTGTTGGGGTTTTCTTTTCAGTCCATTGCCGGTGAAGGCAGCGCTCTCGCGTCCTCTCCCGGGAACACTGCTGTATATTTGAGTGCGTAATTATTTTCAGTCACTTGCTGGTGAAGACTGCGCTCTCGCGTCCTTTCCCGGTAATACTTTTTTTGGTTTTTCTTGAATTAGTAGTTTACTGGTGAAGGCAGTGCTCCCTCTCCCAGTGTTCTGCTGATGGCTCATGTGTGTGGCGCCTGTGTGGCCCTCCTTGAGCCTGACGATGGCCATGATCGCTGCCCCTCTTGCCTCGGCTTCGAGCATTTGAGGGAGGGCCTTACAGAGAGGGCCTGTATGAACTGCGGCTCCATGCCCTTGGCACTCAGCGGTGGAACAACCAACAGCTTTCGACCATCCATCAATGGCGCCACTTCCTCCGGCTCAGCCCGTCCGTTCTTGGCGTCGGGGTAGAGCAGGCCCCTCCCCCAGGAAAAGGGCTAGGGACGAGCTAGCATCCAAGGTGGATCGCTTGTCGTCCGACATGGAGAGGATACAGGAACTCCTCCTGACCCTGCAACCTGGGGCAGGTGGCGCTGTGGCTGATATCCGGCCTGACCCTTCCTTGGGGGATGTGCCGGGGACGGACGATGTCCTGTCGCTGGCGGCATCAGCCAACCTCTTCAGTGAGGGTGTCACGGGCGAGGAAGCCTCAAACGTTTTTGGGGAGGCCTCCCGCTCCTCTGCTCAGAGCTCTGGGCACAGCACAGAGGGTAACCCCATCGGGGCCGTCATCCGTACGGCCCTGGCTCGCCTGGGGCTCGATGCTCCTCAGGCAGACTTGGCTCAGCCTAGCGCCTTTTTCAGGCGCAGCCCTGCCACAGCCCCTTTCTCTGTCCCTCCTTCGGAGGAGTATTTAAAGGAGCTACACCTCTGCTGGAAGGATGCCAAGGCTCTCCCCCGTCCTTCTTCCAGTGCTCGGGCCTTGGCTGCCATGCGGGATCCAGCGCAGTATGGTTTGGGTCGCATGCCACCCGTTGAGCCCGCCATTGCCTCCCTCATTTTAACCCCCGATCAGGTCTTGCGGCCGGATGCCAGGTGTCCTCGGCCCCAGTGCAGGGTCACAGACGACCTGCTTTCAAAGGCCTATGACGCAGCAGCACGTATGGGGCGGATTGGCAACTCCCTCTCCCACCTAATGCTGGCGCTCTCGACCTCACTGCAACAAGCTGCAGTTGAGCCGTCTACGCAGGACCTGAGCGACGCGTCCCTACAGGCCTTTGCCCTCATGTCCAGGGAATTGGGGCGTGTTATGTCCACCCTGGTCCAGACTCGCCGCCAGGTTTGGTTGGCTCAGTCGCCCCTGACGGAGGCGTGCAGGACGGCCCTTAGAGCCGTGCCAGTGGTACCGGGGGAGCTGTTTGGGTCAGCTGCCCTGGAGACGCTGGAGCGAGCTGCCCAAGCTAGGCAAACCAACCTGCAGTTGTCGGGTCTTCACAGGAGTGTGTCCGCTCCTGGCAGGCCTAGAGCCCCCCCGGCTGCCCCCCGGGGCCGCTCCCAGCCACCACGCTCTTACCCAGCGAGAGATGAGGGCCTACGCAGGTCTCGGCGGCCCGCCCAGCAGCCCGCTGATAGCTTTCGCGCCCCCGCCCGCCCATCGCCCGGGCAGCCTCGGGCCGCGGAGCCTCACCGGTACCCCTCCAGAGCCGACAGAGGCCGGGGGGCCAGGCGCTAGGACCACGGGGCCGGTCGTCGGCTGTTTTTCCCAGCAGCAGATCAGCTACTGGGCTGCCTGTACTATAGACCCCTGGGTGGTTTCCACCTTAACCCGGGGGTACGAATTACAGTTCCGACGCCGGCCCCAGGCCTTTGGCCGGGTCAGGATGACAGTCGTCCGCGACCCGACGAAGGCCGCAGCTCTGGCCCAGGAGCTATCCGCCCTCCTGGCCAAGGGTGCGATCGAGCCAGTGGACCCTCAGTTACAACCCGGGGGGTTCTACTCGGCGTACTTTCTGGTAACCAAGAAAGACGGCAGATTCAGGCCCATTCTAGACCTAAGGGGCCTGAACACGTTTTTAAAAAATTTACCATTTCACATGCTCACCTCGGCGGACACCCTGAGGGTAGTTGCCAGGGGGGAGTGGTTCACGACCATAGACCTAAAGGACGCCTATTTTCATGTGCCGGTTGCGGCACACCACAGGCGGTTCCTGAGGTTTGCCTATCGGGGCAGGCATTACCAATTCAGGGTACTTCCCTTCGGGCTTTCCCTCTCCCCGAGGGTTTTCACCAGGGTTGTGGCGGCAGCCCTCGCACCCCTGCAGACGCAGGGCATGAAGGTCCTGCCGTATCTGGACGACTGGCTGGTCTGTGCGCCCTCCAGGTCCCAGGTGGCCCAGGACACGGCCCGCCTGCTGTCGCACATCGCCCGGTTGGGCTTGACGGTGAACCTATCAAAGAGTTGCCTGGACCCTTCCCAACGGGTTACCTATCTGGGGTTGGTCCTGGACTCGGTCGCCATGAAGGCCTACCTTTCACCTCGACGGGTGAACGACATCCTCCGCCTCCTTCCCCTCTTCAGAGCCGGCAGGAGGCTGCTTTTTATTCATTTTCTTCAGCTTCTGGGCAAGCTGGCAGCTGCTTCAGCTGTGGTGCCTCTGGGCTTACTGTCCCTGCGCCCACTCCAAATGTGGCTGAACAGCCTGCACCTAGATGCCAAGTGGCACAGGCAGAGGAGGGTCAAGGTGACCCTGCAGTGTCTTGTCTCTCTGGCTCCATGGAGAAAGAGAGTGTATCTGGAGGCAGGCGTGCCCATGGGCGCAATCCCGGCGCGCCGGGAGTAGGTGACAACCGACGCCTGCCTCTCGGGATGGGGCGCAGTGTGGCAGGGCAGGACTGCGCAGGGACGGTGGTCTGGCCGGGACGTGGCACAACACATCAATGTGCTGGAACTCCGGGCTGTGCAGCTGGCACTAGCCAGCTTTCTGCCCCATTTGACAGGCCGGCATGTCCTGGTCCGGTCGGACAACATGGCCACGGTTTCGCAGGTGAACCACCAGGGGGGCACCAGGTCAGCACGGCTTCTCCGGGTATCCCAGAGCCTGTGGACTTGGGCTTCTCCCCGTCTGGCCAGCCTACGGGCAGTCTATTTGCCGGGGGCCCAGAATCGGGCGGCAGACTTCCTCTCCCGACGGAAGCCTCCACCGGGGGAATGGCGGCTTCACCCCGAGGTGGTGGAGTCAATGTGGGGCCTCTTCGGCAGGGCAGAGGTGGACCTCTTTGCCTCGGAGGAGTCGGCGCATTGCCCCCTCTGGTTCTCCTGGGCAGAAGCGTCCAGCCCTTTAGGGCAGGACGCGCTGGCGCACGATTGGCCGGACAGGCCTCTTTATGCCTACCCACCATTGCCTCTGGTTCTGCCGACACTCCAGAGGGTCCTTTTGCAGGGCCACCGGCTCCTTCTGGTGGCCCCCTTTTGGCCGGGGAGGCTCTGGTATCCACTGCTGCTCAGGCTCTGCTGCAGCTCGCCATGGCGCCTCCCCGACAGGAGGGATCTCCTGGCCCAGCTGGGAGGTCAGATCTGGCATCCCGACCCCTCTCGCCTACAGCTCTGGGCTTGGTCACTGCAGGGCCCGACCCACTGCTGAGGGAGTGCACTGCGGCTGTCAGGGGTACGGTCATGAGTGCCAGGGCACCATCGACCAGGTTGCAGTACGGAAACAGGTGGAAGCTGTTCTCCAACTGGTGTGCGGCTAGGGCCGTGGATCCAGTGCACTGCGCTGTGACCACGGTGCTGGAATTTCTGCAGTCCCTCCTGGACAGTGGCCGGTCGCACTCCACCTTGAGGGTCTATGTCGCTGCCATCTCCTCCCTACATGATAGGGTTGACGGCGCCACGGTAGGGTGCCACAGATTAGTGTCCCTCTTTCTAAGAGGGGCTTTGAGGCTGCGTCCCCCTACAGCCATGCGGTCTCCAGCATGGGACCTGCCGCTGGTGCTGGAAGCCTTGTCATCTCCTCCCTTCGAGCCTTTGGGTCAAGGGGGGTTGAAGTGGCTGTCCATGAAGGCTGCCTTTTTACTCGCCATAACATCTGCCAAGCGGGTCGGGGAGTTGCATGCCCTATCAGTGAGTGATACATGCCTGAGGTGGAACTCTGATGGCTCGGGTGTCACTCTATGGCCGAATGTTGCGTTCCTGCCAAAGATCCTGCCACGCAATCACCTTAACCAGCCCATCCAGTTAGCACGCTTTGACCCCCCTTCTGGGGAGGGTGGGTCTGAGCTGCTGTGCCCGGTGCGGGCCCTTAGGGCTTATATTTCTGCTACCGCCGGTATTCGCCAGTCGGAGCAGCTTTTTGTTTGCCATGGTGGCCCTAACAGGGGTCGTGCTTTAACAAAGCAGAGGCTGTCCCACTGGATTGTGGAGACCATAACGCACGCCTACGGGGCCAGTGGCCGCCCCCCGCCATCCAGGGTGAGGTGTCACTCAACCAGGAGCATCTCAACATCATGGGCTGCCCTGAGAGGGGTGCCCCTGGGGACTATCTGTGCCGCGGCGTCATGGGCGTCGCCTAGCACATTCTCCAGGTTCTCCCGGGTCAACGTTGCCACTCCCCATCCAATGGGCGTGGCCCTGATACCATGCTCTGCTGCCTCTGGTCAGTAGATGAGCACCTTGATTCTTCGTGACGTTGTTGGTATTGGCCATCCAGTGCTTAATGCACCGCCTCTGGCGGTCAGTAAGGATGAAATAGAACGCAGTTACGTATGTAACTCCGGTTCTATGAATCCTGGATGACCGCCAGAGTTACAGGTCACTCAGAAGTCTCGTGGTTCGCGAGAAGATTCTGGGAACAGATCCTCTGTCGACACCGGGCTATATAGCCAATCCGGTGTCACGAGGGTCACATGTGACCTTGTTGGTATAGGTACTCGAACTGCGCATGCGCGAGACGGATAAATCCAGTGCTTAATGCACCGGTCATCCAGGATTCATAGAACCGGAGTTACATACGTAACTCTGCGTATTATATTATCCATGATTTTTCTTTTGTCCTGTCCAAGATTCTGTGACCATTATTTTCTTAGTTATTTTGCTGTTGAATGTCTAGGTCAATAAATGGCAGTGTGAGCTAAATAATGCAGTTCCGAACCACTAAAGTGATGAAAGTAAAAAAGACTGTTTTGATGAAGGGATAATCAAATGGATGTGAACTGTAATAACAAATGAGGTATATTAAATTTCCTTCTAAAACGAGCTAAAACTCTGTCCGTTGATTGGGCGACAGAATCTCAGAAATGACCACATTTTCCCATTTTCTTTGTATTTATAGTTACTGAAAAACATTGGTTTTCAAAGGACACTATACATTGTATTTATGGAAAATGGATACTAAAAATTTGAAGACAAAGTAAAATGCGGATTTCAAAAAAATATTGTTTATTGATATTGAAATATTGTATCAACATACAAAAATACAACAAAAAAATCAACAAGTACAACCTGTACTAGACTAATACTATGGGAGACAGTCAACTATTTTGGGAGCACTAAACTATGTCACCTCACTTTCAAGGACGCAAATCTATCAATCACTCGTTCAGGATCTATTTTCTCCAGAACATCACTCTCAACAGACATCACTGCTAGGTGATGGAGTCTCTTTTGCTCCATGGTCGTTCTGAGCCAGGTATGGCGACGTCTTAAAGCACTGAAGGACCTTTCGCAACTGCAGCTGCTGACTGGTATGGTTATTGCACCCTGAATAGTTGCCTTGAGAGAGGGGAACATGTCTGCATCTAGCAGGTTATATACTGCAATCATGTTCCCAACATCACCACCACCCTCTCTTCTGCGCCTCAAGAAATGTCTGGCTATCACCACCTCTTCTGACATAAGGTCAATGCGATGGTGAAGTGCCAGTGCTGTCAAATCTGGCTCAGAAAGGAATTTGTTAGATGTTGGACAGCACGCCATAATTCCTTCCAGCAATTCTTCATTCACATCAGAAAACCTTTTATAAATTTCTGAAATCATTCTATCGAAACAAGGAAAGAATAATCTTTGTTTTAGGTCTTCTAACCTTGAGGAATGACTAACCTCACTACCTGCCCCACGAGAAGACTCGACAACACAGTCTTCCATCCGTTTTGCCTTCCACTTCTGGAAAGAGGATGCTCTGGCACTGATATGTCATTGGCCTCACATAGGGCCTGAGCATGCAGATCAGCAGCAGTGGCCTCGCTGCGTTTCTCCTTAAGAAAATCAGTCACTGCATTTTTGTAGGCCACTGATTGGGAAAGATCAATGGTCTCCTTCTGCAGGTATCTATGCAAACCTGCTGTAACTGAGAGGAGAGACTGGAAAACAAACATCAAATAGATTGAAGAGAATTTACAGAGTTTTTCCTTCACTCCCACTGCAAGGGGTGTGTTAATAGTGGAGAGGCACTCGATGATGGCAGGGAAGTTTGCAAGTACTGCGCTCACGGAACGCAGTTGACATGCCCAGCGTGTGTTGGATAACTGGATAAAGACCCTAGATTTTTTTGAGTTTCTTCAAAAATGTGGTGGTTCACAAGAGAAGAATTGAATTTATTTTAGAAATTGTCCAGCATGTCAAAAAACTCTTTGGCCTCAGAATCTGCTCTGCACGTGTGACATAAGACGAGATTTAATTCATGTGCATAACAATGCACATAAATGGCTTCAGGGTGCTTCTTTCGAAAATGGGCTTGTACGCCCCCCAGTGCCCCACTCATGACAGCTGCTCCATCATAAGTCTGTGCCACACATCTCAAGTCATCAATATTATTCACTATTATTACACGGGTCTTTTCAACGTTCCGTTCACTTGCATGGGCACTTCACAACTTCCGGCGTTCAATTATTTTTGGATAATTGACCGTTGCCAATGAATAATGACCGCTGTCAAGGTAAACAAAATGACTTTTTGCCTTTGGTATCACTTCGCTCGTTGTCCGGTAACTTGTCAATGTAATAAGCGGGATATGTATCAACCCAAGCGCTGTCGGTTGCTAAGCGACAACGTCAACGTCTTGGGCGGACTATTTCTCTGCTGATCAACACTATGAATGCTGGTAACAAATACATTGTAAATAAATTGTTTCGTTTTGGGAAGTAGCCGTGTAATAAGTGGGATAATGTATAGAACTTCGCCGGTCAAAATAAGCCCCTTCATGGCGAAGCATGAATTTTCTCGAAAATGACCGGTGTTCTATACATTATCCCTTACATCTATACATTTTTCCCTCACTCTCCACCTCATCCCTAAAGGTGCGAACACACCAAGCGCGTACCTCGCGTACCATGTACGTGCGTAACGCAGCGAAAATGTTGCTTGACCATTTTGTGTCAAAAATGGTCAGATACGCGCGTATCTGACCATTTAAGGAGTCCGAGGATTAAGGAGTCCGAGGAAGGAAACCCAAACGCCGCCGTGTTTGGATGGATGATAGAGCTTGGATCGGGTTAGATTAAATAATCTCGGATATAAATAACAATAATCGGGTTAAATAACTTCACATGGTGTGTCTGGTGTGTTTCCAGCATTCGTAGTGTTGATCAGCAGAGAAATAGTCCGCCAAGACGTTGAGGTTGCTTAGCAATCAGAGACTCTGTCCATGCAAGTGAAAGGAGCGTTCACTCTTCGTCATAACTATCAAACCAAACATCTTTCACATTCACCGAGCGAACATTATGAGAGTAAAATGCACATTTCTCGCTAGAAATGTTTCCATAAACGCATTTAATGGCGTAACTATGTTACTATTTCCACTCAGAATAAAGAAAGTTGCCGGCCGTGGCTGCCATGGACATGGCTGCTCTGGAGTCCGAGGTAGGAAACCCAAACGTCGCCGTGTTTGGGTGATAGAGTTTAGATCGGGTTAGATTAAATAATCTCGGATATAAATAACAATAATCGGGTTAAATAACTTCACATGGTGTGTCTGGTGTGTTTCCAGCATTCGTAGTGTTGATCAGCAGAGAAATAGTCCGCCAAGACGTTGAGGTTGCTTAGCAATCAGAGACTCTGTCCATGCAAGTGAACGGAGCGTTCACTCTTCGTCATAACTATCAAACCAAACATCCTTCACATTCACCGAGCGAACATTATGAGAGTAAAATGCACATTTCTCGCTAGAAATGTTTCCATAAACGCATTTAATGGCGTAACTATGTTACTATTTCCACTCAGAATAAAGAAAGTTGCCGGCCGTGGCTGCCATGGACATGGCTGCTCTGGAGTCCGAGGTAGGAAACCCAAACGTCGCCGTGTTTGGGTGATAGAGTTTAGATCGGGTTAGATTAAGTAATCTCGGATATAAATAACAATAATCGGGTTAAATAACTTCACATGGTGTGTCTGGTGTGTTTCCAGCATTCGTAGTGTTGATCAGCAGATATATAGTCCGCCAAGACGTTGAGGTTGCTTTAGTAACCAGAGACTCTGTCCATGCAAGTGAACGGAGCGTTCCCTCTTCGTCATAACTATCAAACCAAACATCCTTCACATTCACCGAGCGAACATTATGAAAGTAAAATGCACATTTCTCGCTAGAAATGTTTCCATAAAAGCATTTAATGGCGTAACTATGTTACTATTTCCACACAGAATAAAGAAAGATGTCGGCCGTATGCTTCTGTCCAAGCTCACTACTCTCTGCCAGTGACGTCGGGTCAAGCTCAACGCTGATTGGCTATTGCGGCGCGTATGAGCATAAAAAGTTAAATTTTTTGAACTCCTCGCGTACATGTACGCGCGTATATGTGCGCGCGTATATATACGCGCGTATATGTACGCGCCTCATACGCCCCTACAGCGAGTAAAATGTTGCTTGGTACGCATGATACGCTGTACGCACCTCATACGCGCGTACACCAATGCTTCCCTATGGAAAAATTGCCGATTTTATACGCATGGTACGCAGGTGACGCGTTTGGTGTGGCCGTACCTTAACTCTCCACCTCAAGCTGGTGTGTAGTGAGCGTTCTGGCACCGATTGGCTGCCGTGCATCACCCAAGTGGGTGCTACATATTCGCTCTGTGCACAATATGGCGACCGTTGGCGGAAATGATCTGTATAGGATGCTGAGCACTTCCGGTCTTCCGGTCTAAACATCCAGATTTGACAGCGACCACGAAAACAGCCAGAGAGCGAATTAGTTAGTTTTTCAGTTTCACAATGAGCCTTTTTAAAATCCAAGGGAAGCGACTTAGCTTTCAACAGGTGGGAAACACTGTACGTCATTGCTGTGTGCCGTTGTGTACCTGTTCATCGAAGTACAACAAAACAGTTAGCTTCCATTCATTCCCCGTTGACGCTGCGGTACGGGCTGAGTGGAAGCAGAAAATCCGTAGGGATGACTTCATGCCGACCAAGCACACCCGGGTCTGTAGTCAACATTTTAAGCAGACTGATATTGATGTGACTGTCGGTGGACGAAGGAGGGTGAAGAAGGGAGCCATACCAGTTTTATTTTCTTGGAACGGATACCAGCTACCTGCGCCCAGACCGAGTGTGTGGGAACGGCGTCCGCGGGCCGAGAGTCCCCCCCCAGAGCCAGACTCGGACTCGAGATGGAGACTGGAATGGCTCCAGATCATGATTACTGTGTCGTCCCCCAAACAGGAGCGAGGGCAAGTAATTTGTCAGACGAAAACGAAGCTCTACGTCGTCAGATCAGGGAGCTTCAACAGCAGGTGGAGGATCTCAATCTTCGTCAGCGTTTTGGAATAGAGCGTCTGTCTGCATCAGATGAGGACGTGCGCTTTTACACCAGGTTTGCCTCCTACAGAAGTTTCATGGCATTTTGGAGACTAATTTAACCTGCTGTGACCCACAAAATGATTCGCACAACCAGCGCCAAGACAGCCTCTGCCAGCATCAGGACAACGGTAGGTTTATTGTTGGTATGTTTTTGTTGATATGTTTTTAGTTTTATGTTTTTGTTGATATGTCTCAACAGAAACTGAGACCCATTGACGAGTTTCTGCTGTTCCTGATGTACCTGTCAGTGGGTTTTCCTCTGAGGGACCTTGCAGAGGTTCAACATCCACCGCACAACAGCAGGTCGTATCATCACTACATGGACCCACTTCCTGTACTGCCTGCTGGGAAGCAAGCGCCTTTGGGTTCCTCCAGAGGTAGTGAGAGCTCACCTGCCACCTGAGTTTGCAGCTTTTGCAGATACACAGGTAGTCCTTGATTGTACAGAAATATTTTGTCAGACACCATCCTCTCTGCTCCTTCAGAGTGAGGTTTTCTCAACCTACAAATCTCATGCCACATTCAAGGCCATGGTTGGCATGGCACCCCACGGTGCTGTCACCTTTGTGTCTGGACTGTATGCAGGCTCTATGAGTGACCGGGAGATTTTCAAGTTGTCTGGGATTGTGAAGCTGTTGAAGCCAGGTATGGCAATCATGGTGGACAAAGGGTTTCGTGTGGACGACCTTGTTCCTTGTAAGGTTTACCGGCCTGCATTTCTCAGGAACAAACAACAAATGAGTCGTGAGGATGTTAGACAGACACAGGCGATTGCACGTCTGAGAGTGCATGTGGAGAGGTGTATCAGGAGAGTAAAAGAGAACAAACTGTTTGACAAGGCCATACCACTATCTATATGTGGGAACATCGATGAACTGTTCAGTGTGGCCTGCTTCCTGGTCAACTACCAGAATGGGCCTTTAGTGAAGATAGATAGATAGATAGATAGATAGATAGATAAATACTTTAATAATCCCAGAGGGAAATTATTTTTGTCACGAACTCCAGATATACATACACAAATACACAAATAAATAAATAAATAAATATTAAGAATAAAATATAACATATATATATCCATATCCATATATATCCATACACACACATATATATATATATATATACATATACACATACATATATACACATACATATATATATATATATATATATATATATACATATATATATATATATATATATACACATATATACACACATATATATACACATACATACAACATAAATACACATACATGCACAAAAGATAAAACCTAAGAAAAACAAAAATATACAAATACAATTTTTTTAAGGACAATATAAATATATATACAACACCATATATACACATACATATATATATATATATATATACATATACATATATATACATACATACATACATATATACACATATATACACACATACATACATACATACATACATATACACATACATACACATACACATATATATACATATACATATATATACATACATACATACATACATGCATACATACACAAAAGACAGCACTGTACAAAAATAATTGTACAGTATTGTGCAAAAGGTGCAAGAATTATAGTCCTTGTTTGAGGTCAGAGATTACAGAGAGGGACGGTGTCTGACATTCTAAGGGAGGCGTTGTAAATTTTTATGGCCACAGGCAGGAAAGATTTCCTGTGGCGCTCTGTGGTGCATCTGGGTGAGAGGAATCTCCTGCTGAAGGTGCTCCTCTGCAGGGCCAGTGTGTCATAGAGAGGGTGTGAGACATTGTCCAAGATGGACTGAAACCTGGACAGCATCCTCCTCTCTGCCACGGTCGTCAGGGTGTCCAGTTCCTCCCCCACAACATCACCGGCCCTCCTAATCAGTCTTTCAAGTCTGTTGGTGTCTGCAACCCTCATCCCACTGCCCCAGCATGTGACAGCGAAGAAGATTGCACTGGCTACAACAGACTCGTAAAACATCCTCAGCATCGTCCGGCAGATGTTAAAGGACCTCAGCCTCCTGAGGCAAAAGAGTCGGCTTTGGCCTTTTTTGTAGACAGCCTCTGCATTTCTAGACCAGTCCAACTTGTTATTAAAGTACACCCCCAGGTACTTGTACTCCTCAACAGTGTCCACTGGGACCCCCTGTATGGAAACAGGGGTCACAGCTGCTGTTTTCTCCCTCCTCAGATCCACAATGAGCTCCTTCGTCTTTGTCACGTTGAGTTGCAGGTGATTCAGCTCACTCCAAGTGACAAAGTTGTCCACAACAGTCCTGTATTCACGGTCATCCCCCTTTTCAATGCAGCCAACTATTGCTGAGTCATCAGAAAACTTCTGAAGGTGGCAGGACTCAGTGCAATAGATAAAGTCTGAGGTGAAAAGGGTGAAGAGGAAGGGAGAGAGGACAGTCCCCTGTGGGGCCCCAGTGTTGCTGACCACCTTGTCAGACACACAGTTCTGTAGGCGTACGTACTGTGGTCTGCCCGTCAGGTAATCAACAATCCAGGACACGATGGGGGCCTCCACCTCCATCGCAGTCATCTTCTCACCCAGTAGAGCCGGACGGATGGTGTTGAAGGCACTGGAGAAATCAAAGAACATGACTCTCACAGTGCTTGCCGGCTTGTCCAGATGAGAGTAGACTCTGTTCAGCAGGTAGATGATGCCGTCCTCAACTCCCAGGCGGGGCTGGTAGGCGAACTGTAGTGGATCAGTGAAGGGCCTGACCATAGGCCTTAGCTGCTCCAGGATGAGCCTCTCCAGGGTCTTCATGACATAGGACGTCAGGGCCACCGGTCTGTAGTCCTGAGGGCCGTTGGGACGCGGCTTCTTAGGTACAGGAACGAGGCAGGACGTCTTCCACAGCACGGGGACCCTCTGGAGGTGCAGGCTCAGGCTGAAGACCAGACTCAGTACTCCACACAGCTGATGGGCACAGGCTTTAAGCACCCTGGGCAACACACCATCGGGGCCTGCAGCTTTGCCGGAGTGGAGTCTTGTTAGCTGTCTTCTCACCAGGTCAGGCGTGAAGGACACTGTAGAGGTGACAGTTGGGGGAGGGGTGAGGTCCTCAGGTTGTAGAGGACATGATGCAGAGCAGGGAGGAGGGGTGGAGTAGGTAGGAGTGAATTGAGGTGTCAAGGGGCAGACAAGAGGTCTGTATGGAGAAGGAGTAGGGGGAGGTGGAGTGGCAGTAGGTGTTTGGCAGCAAGCAGAAGAGTCTTGTGGGGGAGGGGCCGCTGTATCAAACCTATTGAAAAATAGGTTCAGTTCATTGGCCCGGTCCACACAGCCCTCCAACCCCATGCCACCAGTCTTCTGGAACCCAGTGATGTTTCTCATACCACTCCACACATCCCTCATGTTGTTTTGCTGGAGTTTATTCTCCAGCTTTCTCCTGTATCTGCCTTTTGCCTCCTTGATTGCAAGTTTGAGTACCACCTGTACTCTCCTCACCTCATCACGGTTGCCATCTCTGAACGCCCTCTTCTTTTCATTCAGGATGGCCTTAATGTCCTTTGTGATCCACGGCTTATTGTTGGCATAACAGGTAACAGTCCGAGCAGGGACATTGCAGTCCACACAGAAGTTGATATAGTCCGTGATGCACTCTGTAAGCCCATCAATGTCCTCCCCGTGGGGCTCACAGAGTGCAGGCCAGTCAGTCACCTCAAAGCAGCCCTGCAGTGCCTCATAAGCCTCCCCCGACCACCTCCTCACAGTCCTTGTGGTCGTAGGCTTCCTCTTCACCAGCGGCACATAGCAGGGTTTGAGGTGAACCAGGTTATGATCTGACCTGCCCAGAGGGGGGAGAGAAGAGGAGATGTATGCATCCTTAATGTTAGCATACATCAGGTCCAGGGTCCTCTCCTCTCTGGTAGGACAGCTCACATATTGCTTGAAGGTTGGCAGAACTCTATCCAAGGTGACGTGGTTAAAGTCTCCCGAAATGATGATGAGGGCACTGGGGTGTTGAGTCTGGAGTTTGGAGATGGTGGTGTGGACGATGCTGCTGGCAGATGTTGGGTTTGCAGAGGGAGGGATGTACAGTACAACAATGATAACATGCGTGAAGGCATGGGCAACTAGTAAATAACTAGTAAATAAAGTAAATGTTTTATTTTGTGCTGCGTTACGTCTGTTTGTATTGTCCCGTGTTCTCACCCGAATGGTCTGCACCTTGTCGCGGTGGGTGAGCTTTAAACTGAGACAGGCCAATTTTGTGTTTTGCATTTGCTGTCACTGTGTTTGCCACTGTATGTACATTAGCTTTGGGTTTTAAAGGACTTGAAATGAAAACCAGATGCATCATAGATGACACTAGAATATGTAGAATTTAATAAGGAAAGATTGAACAACACTTTTTCAATGATCCTATATCAACAATCCACATAGTTTTACACTCATTTCAATCAGTTCGAAAGGTATGGTCTTTGAATGAAACATTCATTTAAAAAAGATCAGATTAAGAAATGATAGAAAAAGAAATAATCCCCCCTCTCCCTTATGACCCTGGCAACCTCAGCATCTTTATAAATTCTTTGCACAAGAACATCATCCTCTGCAAAAACCACAAAATCACACCACTGCATCCCTGTGATAAGCAGCTGGCCTTGCACCTGCCAGTAGTAGCTGTGGCTTGGCTTCAGACGGAGGGCGCCATTCTGCATGCGCAGGTACCCGCAGTCCACGTAGCTCTTCACGTTAGGACACTTCACCTCCACCAGCCCAAATGGTGGTGCCTCCGTGGGATCAAAAACGACCCCATCTGGAGAAGAACCGAGCCAGGGAGCATCTGGATGGATGACAAATCCTGATGGCCAGTAGCTGATGTTTTTAATGTGGGCATACTCCTGAATAGCTACTGGCTCCAGTGCAAGCCCCCTCTTCATCAGAGCTGTCTGAACCCCACCTTTGCGGATACGTTCGGCAAGGTTCTCAGCAGAGCTGTGACCTCTGACATGGCACACCTCCCGGAACCTTGAGGAGGTGAGCCTCATCTTCCTCAGGCTGTGCCATTCTGCGCTACCACTCTGTTCCCTTGTGGCCCTCTCAATGGA
The DNA here is from genome assembly GCF_031168955.1 of Gadus macrocephalus. Lineage (NCBI taxonomy): Eukaryota > Metazoa > Chordata > Actinopteri > Gadiformes > Gadidae > Gadus > Gadus macrocephalus. The sequence continues at coordinate 14,928,335 of NC_082399.1, forward strand.
TCTTGCCATGTCGAAATTGATGGTAAGCGCCATTGCATTACATTGTTGTTGGTGAGTGCACACAAAGGAACATGTGCTTGGGTCCAGCCTGTGACCATGTAACGGCAGTGGGGGTGGAGAGGGTGCGTCTGGGTGGTGGATGATGACCCTACTCACTGGCACAGGGTGCTGATAAGAAAAAGGGCTTCCATCTTGAACGCTCCCAAAAGTGGAATTGACGAGGGGGACACCAGGACTTATGGAGAGCGTGGTGATTAATGGTGCAAGGTCTGCCATGAAGTCCTGGTATGCCTCGTCGACCTTCAGGACATCTGGGTCTGGCAAGTCCCCCCGCACTGCTTTGTAGCGCTTGCTCCTTTTGAAACAGTTACATCATAATTAAAAAAAAACAATAACTCTTATAACAAAACAATCTGACAATGACTGCAGAATATATTTGTACTTAACAATGAATATTACCTCACACCATCAGCAGCTGTGTACTGTCTCGACTTTGGTTTGGTTGAGACAAATACCATATTACTCACTCTGCCAGGTTTCACACCCTATCAAGAAAGCGGGTAAAGTTTCAATCAAATTTCAAAAATCCATATAACATTAACAATCTGCTTAGTTCTTAAGTACTAACCAGTTTTCGGGGCTTATGCCACTGCTGCTCAGTTTCAGTGCAGCTGAGGACTGGCGGAACTGCTTTCAGTTGCAATGCCGAGTATTTCGTGCTCTGGTACAGCAGTGCAACACTGTGATTGCAGAGAGCAGTTCCAGCCACACAAGAACACTCAGCCGCAGCTATTTGAATCTGTGGCTGAGTGCTGTCCTCAAAAGTGATCTATGAATAAAACATGATTTTAGTATTATAATTATTATTATTTAAATAATACAGTTTAGTATTAATAGAGCATTGAACTGGTTAGTATGGCCTAGATTGAGGATACAAAGTCAGCTCTTACCTCTCACTGACTAATGTACCCATCATGTAAAGGCCTACTTAAACTTGTACTCCAAAGAACAGGAGCAGTACAGAATTGAACAGGTTAGTATACCGTAAATCCTCAATTGTGGCCAGAGGGTTTTATTTATTTAGGCTGCACAGCCTGTTTTCTAATTGAATCTCTGTCTTTACTTGAGGATTTACGATAGCCTAGACTGAGGGTACAAAATCAGCTCTTACCTCACACTGACAAATGTTCCCACCATGAAAAGGCATACTTAAACGTATGCTCCAAAGAACAGGAGCAATAACAACCGGTTTCTGGGGTGTCCATGTCCAAGTATAGTTCAGGTTTAAGTAAAATAAACAGACTCGAGATGAATTATTGTTGTTCTACATCGCCAACTATAGCCACAAAAACACCCCAGAATCTTGAACTTGAACTGATTAAACACATGTATTCCACCTTACTCTGACGTCGTGAGGCTTCTCATGTTTGCGCATGGACCTATAGCAGACGGCCCTGACGGTCACCCTCCCCGCAGCCGGGTCTTTATTTGACACTGTGGGAATTCAACGTCATTCATGTAATGTGAATCAAAACACACTGGACTTCTTTTCAACACAGTACAGTCGATCAAACAACCTGATGCTCGAAAAGTAACTAGTAACTGCGCGATTTGTCTCTAGTTTTCTGAACCAAGCTAGCTACCTAGCGATGGCACAATGTGAACGTATTCTGATGTCAGTTTGGAACTTACCTTCAAAATTGTCAATATAACTCGAGAGGTACATCTTGTACCCCTTTTCCCGTTTACTCCGGGGGGCAACGCATCCTTTTTGGACAAGTCTGTGGACGTCTGATATGGTCAGTTTGGGCAGGTCTTGTAGACATCTGGTGAAAAACATCGCCATCGTGCCGGAAGTACTGAGCATCACAATCGAGGGAGCGGAAGTAGAACGGAAGTAGCTTCTTGCACCGAGCGAATTGGTGGTGGTTAGTGAGGTCCCCCCTTCACTTTAGGCGTCTTTGAGTGTTATTAATTATTATTATTCTTCATGTTTAACCTCTGTTTTCCTTTTATTCCTAGTCTGTTTTACATAGTTTTGAATGATGACTATATGCTCTGTAAGGTGACCTTGGGTGTCTTGAAAGGCGCCTCTAAATTAAATGTGTTATTATTATTATTATTATTATAAATGATTCTCAATTGCAGTGCATATTGATGCAGCATCAAAATATTTTAAGTCTGTAAGGGATAGGAGCCTTTCCCTTAGAGCACCATCTGCAACATATCTCACAGAGTGACAGCTGTTCTGTCTTTCCGTCCCTGGCCTCATCGGCCATGATACATGGCCGATGAGGCACACATCTTTGATTCCCTCATCTCTCAAACAATAGTTGCTGTAACCTCTTGTGAACAACACTGTATCATTTGATTCTGAGTGTCAGATGAAAGATAGGTTGTGTTTGCTGGAGGCGTTTAGCTTTGCAAGAAAGGGTCAAACTTCTTCAGGAGGTCCATGCACTCCAAGAAATTCCCTCTGTTATTGCTCTCAGGCGATTCATCGTGACCCCTAAATGGAATACCCTGTTTCCCCAGCATACGTGTCACTTCCACATTACGTTTCAAGTATTCCCTTCTGTCAGTTATCTCACTGGAACTTGCACTTTCTATTTGCTGTAGAACACTGTTGATTTACTTACTTTATAGCTATGCCAGAAGAGTACACTGTCTTTGTGGCATTGTGTGGTTTCTTTTTTCTGAAACATGCTCAGTGCATGTTTCCAATTTTTGATCCCACCGCTCACAAATTCCTCCTGTTTTAATCTCTTGCCGAACTCCCTACAAGCAAAACAGAATGCAGCATTACTTTCAATGAATATTCAAGCCAAGTAAAACTCTGGAACTAGTTAGACTGAAAGGCTCTCTTTTTTGTTCAAAACTGATCTTGTGGGTACTGAGGCAGCTTCAGTTGTTTAGGACCAGTGTCCTTATCCCCTAAATCAAAAGCCATATCTGCAGACACTGTTGCTTCCACTTGCTCCTCTATCTGTGCTTTTTCATGCACCTCTCTGGTCTGCTGCTCCCGTTCACCTTCCAAACACTCTCCCTGCTCTTCTCTTTCTCCTTTGTAACATAAACATAAATATTTAAAGACAGTCATCCATGAAATTAAGTTTAGATATAATGTGCTTTCTTTATATAGTTAATTAGTGAGGTTGTTTGCCCCGATAACAATCAATGCCTTTTTCTCACCTGCTTCTTCCAGGTCTCGCACCCTCTGTGGGTCCCCCATCTCTCCATCCTAATCTTGCCCTATTTGCATTCGCACTCTCTCCATGCTCCTATCTCGCTCTTTACATACATTCAAATGTTTAGTAAGAAAATAGTTATGAACTTTCAAAATAATAAATAAATAAAGCAAACAAGCCGAGGGGCAAATGTCTGAGGTATATACAGCATATGTAGGCCTACACTATAACCTCTCCATGTGCAGTGGGACAGAGCAGTTTTTAAAGATTGAGCAGATAAATATGGGCAAATGCAATAAATGTGGTCAAAAATATGCTTATTATGGTCTTCTTGGTCACCTGATGATGTTATCACCTCTTTCCTCTTGCTCTCTCTTTTTCTACCTCTCTATCCTCATCTCCTTCTTTGTGCTGTCAGCCAAAAATACAAAGTAATACAGAATAACAACTAACAACAAAGAAATAAAGGCTTACTCATTATCATCAATATCATGCAATAATCTATTATATTTTGTTGCTAGATTTACATTCTCTCACCTGGCTGACTTCTTTTAAAAAAAGAACGTATGTCCATCTATGGAAAGCAGAAATTTGCATAAAGTAACTATGAATTAAAATGACTATCAATGTAAGCATAAACAGATGATCATGGGCATCAGGGCCACATATGTACTCATAAAACAACTGGTACAACGTTATGGTAGCCTATACCGACGATGTGATCTGCTTCTTTCAAAACAAAATCACAACGGTGCTGCAGCGTGACGCTTCCTATTGGTGCTAGGGGCGGCATTTGACGCACGTAAACTGCACACCGCAGTGCTTCAGCGCCGGTGTGTTGCCGGCTTTAGCTTATCATGCTACACACCATTACAAGCCCGACTAAAACATGAAGCAATTCAAGAAGAGGCATAGATAGAATCGCCTTGTGGTCAACTGTCATTTAATAGACATCTAACAGATTACGTAAAGGTTTTAAAATGAATTATTACCTGGTCAGATTACCTGGGCCCAACTGGCATCTCTGTATTCTCTGATGGGTCCCTGAGCAAGACACTTACTAACTGCTCCTGACGAGCTGGCTGTTGCCTTGCATGGTTGACTCTGCCGTCGGTGTGTCAATGTGTGTAGTATTAACTGCTAAATCTAAATGTGAAGGGATACTTCAAATAAACCTTACTGTTTGTGTGTGATGGCTTGGCTTTGGCTGCATTGCGTTCACTTATAAGACATTACATTTGTGTTTTTTGTTTAGTTGTATCTGTTTCTCATGGTCAAACTGGTTCCATCTGGCATGACCTGGACCTGTGGCATGCCTCCATTACCGTCTGGATCTCCGTTATTATTCTTACCTTCATATCTGAGGGGAGAGACGAAAAATGCCCCCGTTTCTACAGTATTTTTTAATAATAAACAAGGGCAGGATCTGTGTAAGTTAGAGTGTATGATGTGTGATTGCATGCCTGTGTGTGGGATTTCAAGTGCATGTGTGGTGATAGGTAATAATGTTTTTGAAACAATTATAAAGGATACAAATAGTTTCCATTTACCCAGGACAAAGCAATCCATTCCACCGAGGTATCAGAGCGGAAAGATTATAATCAGCACATTGCATCCATGCCTCTCGCTCTCTTTCTCCATCTTTTTTTTGTTGCCCTGCCCCGTTATTGCCCTTTCTGTCTGTCTTCCTGTCTGCCCGTATTCACAAAGCATTTTATCTTACCGCTAGGAGTGCTCTTAACTCGCGCTAAAACATTTTACGTAGGAGTTTTTTCTGAAAAGTTAATCACAAAGACGCTGAGACCTACTCTTACTAAGGCCCCGTTTACACGAGGACGCTTGCGGGTGAAAACGACAAAATATTTTATCGGAAGTGCCTTTCGTTTAGACGGTGACGGCTTTTTTGGGGCATGAAAACACATAAATCTGAAACCACCCTCCAGAGTGGAAAAGTTGAAAACGCTCCGCCGTAGCGTTTCCGTCTAAACTGCCAAGACGCAAAACACTGCTCAGATCTGCTCACGTCGCGTACGCGTTTACGTCACATACATGTGCCAGTACAAGGAAATAAACAAACATGTCAGATTATTTCCATGCGTCGGACCTTCAAGCTGCTCTGGCAGCTCTAACAAGCATACAGGAGTATTTCCACGAAATGTACAGGATATTTACAGATAGTATTACTGAACATAGAAGGATCTTTTTGGTTTTTGCGGCACGGATAGGAGAAGGAAGATTCTACGCATGCGCTCAGACATGGCGGTGTTGTGTGATAGTCTATCACAGCACCACCTAGCAGCCTGGCATGCATACCCAATCGAATTCCACACACTTTTGCGTCACCGTATGCACGCAGATTTCCTCCCGAAAACGCTCGTCTAAACGCGGAATAAAAAGTGAAGACGCAACGCCACTTTTGCGTCTTCTGTTCAGACCGTCATCGTGTAAACGTAGCCTATGGATGAATCACTAAGAGTGACGCGCCGTTGCTATGGATTACGTCGATTCTCGTGCACGAGTTTAGAAGCGGTCAGTGCGGTGATTAGTTGTTCAGACGAGCCCACTAAATCACCGAAAAACAAGGAAATAGCCTAGGCTAGAAATGAATTCCTATTAAGTAGTTATGGACAGTGCAGTTAGCAGAATACACGCATGATGACAAGTTTGTGCAGACCACGATAATGACGTTGTAGCCTGCACGTTCAAGAGAGAGAGAGAGAGAGAGAGAGAGAGCAAACAATAAAAATACGTAAATTGCATTAAATCAAGGAGACAATTAAAAGCACCCTGCAAACTATTATCCAATTTGCATATTTCAGCACTTAAACACTTTAAATAACAGCCCATACCGCCATTCAAGTCCCCCTATCATGATGGATGATGAAAAAGTGAAACCCAAGCGTAAGGCCAATTGGTCCCAGGACCAATACCAGGACCTACTACTTGCCCAGTTTGTGCTGGAGCGGAGGGTGGTAATAAAGGGTAGATTCGGGGCTGGAGTGACCAGTAAGAAGAAGCGGGAGGCATGGGAAGAAATTTGCGAGAACATAAATGCTTCCTTCCCTGCTGTGTGTCGCTCTACCGACGATTGCGAAAAACGTTGGTATGCTCTTCAATCACAGTGTAGGTTGGAGATTGCGGACTATAAAAGAACTGTCGCGGCTACAGGTAAGTCCATTATTAACATTGCTTGCATTCATTTGGGAAATGCATTTGCATGTCTTAAATTTACAATTAACAAAGGCTACAGTGATATGAAACGTGAATAAAACTGAAATTTTATTTGTCGGAGGAGGATCTGCACCAAAACCGTTGTCCCCGGTCGCATCGGTGGTGTACGCCGTCCTAGGCTCGGACATAAGTATAACTGGCCTTGAGGGTGCAGCTGATCCTGCAGTCGAGTTGCTAAAGGAGATTGTGGGGTATGCATGCAATGATTGCAATAGGCTATATGAAAAACCTGTTTAATATTTACAGAAGAATTACAATGTGCAACTGGTCAACCCACTTCCCAAAAATGTGTTACAAATGAAATATATATATTCCCCACAGGAGAAATGAAGATCAAAGTCCAGCTGCAGCTGCAACATCAAATCACACAGCTCTTCCTCTTCTCCCCCTCCTAGCCCTTCCTCTTCCAGCTGCACCTCCTCTCACAGCTCTTCCTCTTCCTGCTGCACCTCCTCTCACAGCTCTTCCTCTCCCTGCTCTTCCTCTTCCAACTCTCCCTCTTGGTGCACCCACTGCCTCTCCTCTCCCTCCTGCTGCTGGTGCCAGTTCACTGTTGGAGAAGAAATTGAGGATGGGAATGAGGGTTTTAAAAAGGCAAAGAAAGGTCCTCAAAGCGAAAGAGCGGCTAATAAAAATGAAGACTGAATATTACAGTCTTAAGATAGAAAAATTGAAAAATCGAAAGAAAATAAATGTTATGAACTACACAAATGTGTGTTGACTGATTTGTGCCAAGGTGTTTACCTAAAATGTGTATTCACAAAGTGATCCCTAAATGCCAGTCCACTCGGTTCCACATGGCCAAATTCATAGTCATGTTGATCGCCATCATCATCGTGGTCATCGTCCTCTTCATCATCGTCATCATCATCATCGTCTGGCTGTGGAATGTTCCTCCGCTTGCAGAGGTTGTGTAGAATGGCACATACACTGATGACTGTGCTTGCCCTCTCTGGGGTGAGGCGAATTTCGCCGTGTAGGACATGAAACCGACGTTTCATCTGCCCAATTCCTCTCTCCACAACATTTTGTGTATGTTTGTGTGCTCTAACATACAGGACTGTCTCAGAAAATTAGAATATTGTGATAAAGTTCTTTATTTGCTGTAATGCAATTAAAAAAACAAAAAAGTCATACATTCTGGATTCATTACACATCAACTGAAATATTGCAAGCCTTTTATTATTTTAATATTGCTGATTATGGCATACAGCTTAAGAAAACTCAAAAATCCTATCTCAAAATTTGAATATTTCCTCAGACCAAGTAAAAAAAACAAAATCAAAACAAAATCAGCAAAACAAAATCTGAAATTTTGTTGAAATTTGAAAATGTCAATTAATGCACTCAGTACTTGGTTGGGAATCCTTTTGTACGGATTACTGCATCAATGCGGCGTGGCATGGAGGCAATCAGCCTGTGGCATTGCTGAGGTGTTATGGATGCCCAGGATGCTTCAATAGCGGCCTTTAGCTCATTTGCATTATTGGGTCTGGTGTCTCTCTGCTTCTTCTTCACAATACCCCACAAATTCTCTATGGGGTTCAGGTCAGGGGAGTTGGCAGGCCAATCGAGGACAGTAATGCCATGGTCAGTACACCAGTTACTGGTGGTTTTGGCACTGTGGGCAGGTGCCAGATCATGCTGGAAAATGAAATCATCATCTCCATAGAGCTTTTCAACAGATGGAAGCATGTAGTGCTCTAAAATCTCTTGGTACACAGCTGCATTGACTCTGGACTTGATGAAACACAGCGGACCAACACCAGCAGCTGACATGGCTCCCCAAACCATTGCTGACTGTGGGAACATCACACTGGATTTCAAGCAACTTGGATTTTGCTCCTCTCCAGCCTTCCTCCAGACTCTAGCGCCTTGACTTCCAAATGAAATACAAAACTTGCTTTCGTCTGAAAACAGGACTCTGGACCACTCTGCAACTGTCCAGTGCTTCTTTTCCATAGCCCAAGTCAGACGCTTCTTCCGTTGTCTTGAGTTCAGGAGTGGCTTGACCATGGTAATACGGCTATTGTAGCCCATTTCCCGGACACGTCTGTGAACAGTGGCTTTTGATACCTGGACTCCAGCTTCAGTCCACTGTCTTTGAAGCTCCCCCAAATTCTGGAAGCGGCTCTTCTTCACAATGCTGTTAAGGCTGCGGTCCTCTCTCTTGGTTGTGCAGCGTTTCCTGCCACATTTCCTCCTTCCAACAGACTTTTTGTGAATGTGCTTTGAAACTGCACTCTGTGAACAGCCTGCTCTTTTGGAAATTTCTTTTTGTGTCTTACCCTCCTGATGGAGGGTGTCAATGATGGTCCTCTGGACAGCAGTCAGGTCAGCAGACTTCCCCATACTTGTGATTTAGTTTACTGAGTGTTTTTAAAGGCTCAGGGAAACCCTTGCAGGTGTTTCGAGTTAATTAGACGATTCAAGTGATTAGTTAAATAGCCTGCTATTATACTTTTTCATGATATTCTAATATTTTGAGATAGGATATTTGAGTTTTCTTAAGCTGTATGCCATAATCAGCAATATTAAAACGACAAAAGGCTTGCAATATTTCAGTTGATGTGTAATGAATCCAGAATGTATGACATTTTCATGTTTTTAGTTGCATTACAGAAAATAAAGGACTTTATCACAATATTCTAATTTTCTGAGACAGCCCTGTGTATGGAGGAAAACAGTTAACAATAATAAATATGGATTCAACAAATAAAAGGCGTCAAAGAGCCAATACGATGTGTTTTACGCATAGGACTAAGCGTAATCTGCGTAATCACTTACATGTTATACTTTAACTGTGCTGCCGGTTGTGGATTGAGGTAAGGTGTCAAGAGCCACGTCTTGCAGTGCAAGCAGTGAAACACGTCGCGGGCTATGACAGTGAAACCCAAACATACAAGTGCCCAAGTCTTGCTCTCAAAATTGGGCATAGCTTGTCAAAGATTGCAATGCTTGTTGAAAGCCAAGCAAATGTACAGAATGACTACAGTGCAGCAAAAGATGTTCGTACGTTCCGCAGAGTATATGATGCGAGATGGAATGAACTGATATCAGCTGCATCTCTGAGAACACTTCAGGAATCGAAGTGGAATGCCCCCCAGTTGATTCCATTCACGAAAGATGTCCAGACTCTCCATTCTTATTTAGATGTCCAACAACAACATATTCAAAGTAAGCTGTCCACAGAGACATCCCCCGAGACATGGACACAGCTCGCAAAGGTCACCTTGACACAAGTGATTTTGTTCAACCGTCGAAGAGCAGGGGAGGTGTCAAAAATGCCCCTCTCTGCATACTTGTCTCAAAATCCATCAGACCCTCAGGAAGATGTGAATGCAGCCCTCTCGGACCTAGAAAAGAAACTGTCAGCATTTTAGCTAGATAGAGATAAGAGGAAAGAGAGGAAGAAAAGTTCCTGTGCTTTTGACCCCAGCAATGCAACAAGCATTGGATCTGCTTGTAAGTAAACGGCAGGAATGTGGGGTTCCTCAGGAGAACATTTACTTATTTGCAAGACCATACGCTTTTTCCTTCTACCGTGGGTCTGATTGCCTTCGCCACTTTGCCAAGGCATGTGGTGCAAAAAGTCCTGTAAGTCACCTCTACAAAACTGCGCAAACAAACAGGAACTCTGTCTCAAGTTCTCAACCTCACTAATATAGAGTTGGATCAGTTAGCTGGTTTTCTTGGCCACGACATAAGAGTGCATCGGCAGTTCTACAGACTTCCTGAGGGGACCCTCTAACTTGCTAAAATAAGCAAAGTTCTCATGGCTCTGGAACAGGGACGCCTGGCAGAATTCAAGAACAAGACCCTGGATGACATTAGCAACGATCCTGAGGGTACTAATTATTATTTTTTTCTTCACATGTGTCTGTTCTAATTGGAACATGTCAGAACTAAATGGATTGCATTCTGCCTTCACTAATGGTCATTCTCACCTTACACCCCTTCTTCCAATCCACCACCAACTCACAGAGAATGTGCTCATTGACAGTGACACTGAGGCGGTCTGTCAGTTAGACTCACAAGGTAAGTGTATTCATAAGGTCTTAAATGTAACCATGCTGATGTATTCAAGGATGTCCTTTTACTGAAGGGGTTTCCCAGTCAATTATTTTTCAATCCGATTCTTATATTTACCTAAATGCTGAATAAATGTGGGTCAGTGACAAATAAGGGTTGGCAGGATGAGTAACTCAAAAATCTTTAGAAAACTTGTTCCAAAAGCATGCAACTGGTTTGCTAAAATGTACATTTTGTGTTCCTATTGGTTTCCTGTCATTTGAAATGTGCAATTTTTACAAAAAGTAAGACTGAATCAATCATATTTTTAGACAAATATTTATTTTTACAATTATGAATAATCAATGTTTTCCTTGGGTCATACTATTTGCGATCTGGTCAACCTTGAGTTGACCAGAAACAAATATTGAGTTGATAAACCAAAATTAATTTTATAATATGAATGAAAGATTAACTGGGGGTATGTCTCACACTGTTAAAGCTGTTGGAACTACAGAAACAATCTTTGATTTAGTACAGACTCCAGAAGCAGAGGGCACTTAAGACGCACTAGTCAACAGACACGGTAAATTATGGCCTGTCATCTAATTAACATGAATTAGTCACCGCTGGTATGACCTGCCTTCGGAGACATTTGTCCATTTTAACCAGTTAAAGTGGAGGCCAGCACCGGCTGAACATGTACACATAAAATACAGTAAAGAACAGTTCAGATTTGAATCAGATTTTGGAACCAGGCCTGCTCAGGACGGCTCTAATTAACTGTGGTATAAGAATACTAATAGAATTGATATTTTTTTGTAATTTGTTTTATTCTGGTTTTCAGAGAGTGAGGTCACATCAAGTCAGAGAGAAGAGAACGAGACCGCAATGCCAGATGTGAGCGATAGCGATGCAGCACAACAGCAGGGCACCACCACACTTCCACAGGCCTCTCACCGCCAGTTACCAAAAAGGCAAAGAGGTAAATTTTTAAGTTCAAACTTTGTTACCGTATGCTCTTCCAAGGTTGATGGAATGTTTGAGTGTCTGGCTGTTCTATGGCGCTGCACTGTGACACAGTGTGCACAGAGCTCAATACTTTGGGGGGATAAAACGATACTCTTAAAGGGGTAGTTCGGAATTTTGGACATAGGGCCTGATTCCCAAGTTAGCCTTGGTGCTCTTTATCATTGGAGACAGTTTTCAACAAATTTCATTCATTCCTTCTAGTTGCAGAGTTTGCTCGTGCTATTCTTCCATTCAGATACCATAATATTATTTGTGTCTTATAGGTCGCCATCCTTTCAAGAGAAGGATGTGGGAGAAAGAGGAGATCCTTGCTGTCGAGAAGCACATGATGTCCTTCATCACTTCATGCCATGTTCCGGGGAAAAGCGACTGTGATAAGTGCATTCAACAGGAAAAAGAAGCACTCAAAAATAGAGATTGGTTGAGCATAAAATTCTATATCAAGAATCGGATCACAGCTCTCAAGAGAAAAGTTTAAAGTGATCATTTTAAATATGTATGTTGACCCCTGTTGCACTTGTTGTGTCACATGTTGAATCTTATCCTTCATAGATTACTTTGTTGTTTGCAGTAAAAAGGGAAAATTTCCCAAAAGTTTTCAGAGTACAGTGGGTTTCAGAGTACAGTGTGAAATGTCCAAAAAAATGTTTTCTGATGGAATGCAATTTATAATTATTCTTTCCTTTCCATTTTAAACAGCTTTTGTGTTCAGTGATGTTGGCCTGACATTTTTCATTCATGATACTTTTACCAGTCTAATGTTATTTACAGTCATTGTTACTTTTGTCCTTAAATGGTGTTAAATTGATGTGCATTTAATAGTAGCCCCATTAAATGAGCATATCTGAAGCCTGAATTTAATGTTGTAGAATTACTTAAAATAACCTAAATTGTCAAGCTCCTGTGGATGTATATCAAGCGGCATCATGGTTGCAGTTTACACTTTGACAGTCAAAGGTGTTAAGTGCACACAAGTTCCCACAACTAAGTTTAACCTGAAAGTGTGTTAAAGTGGTACACAGTAAGGAAGAAAAACCTGACAGTGTGTTTGTATTGACCCTGCATATTACTAAATACCTGACAAGTCCCCAGGAAGCTGTTCCTAGTCCGGTCTGGGAACTCCACTTCGTCTAAATGATCATTTTAAGTGACATCTCTGTTAAGGTCCATTCCAAGATACTGCCTGATTTTCTTCAGTGCTGTACAACCACCAGAAAGGGTGGTTCCCAGAAAGCATGGTCTGGTCTTGTGTCCCTACAATACTACAAAGACGTGTGTGTGTGTGTGTGTGTGTGTGTGTGTGTGTGCGTGTGCGTGTGCGTGTGTGTGTGTGTGTGTTTACTGTGGTCCGTAATGTGCAGTTGACAATGTGTGTCTCAATACATTACTGTCCCGTACATACATATAAATAAACATACAGTGGATGTCTGGATTGGAAGCCCCTCCAACTCATCTGTTTTATTAGGGAGGAAGTGTGAACTCCGCACAGACGTCTTCCTGTGCAGACCAGGAAGACTTCCAGTCAAAACCAGGACAACTTCCTGACATACATAGATACATCGTATGAACCAGCCTCAGTGAATCCATTTCAGATCATTAGAGGTTCAGGGGAGCTGTGTCCTGGAAAGAGGAACTTCATAATCCTCCCTGATCCCGGTCCGTGGAGTACCTGTTCCTTCCCCTGTGTAATTGGACTGCTGTGATGTCTCAAACACACACACACACAATTGCTTGCTTATGGCTGTGATGACCAACTGGTGTTCAGAGCAGAGTTGCGTGGGGAGCTGCCGGGGAGTCACGCTGTTCCTGTGCCACAGGAACCATCTATCTCAAGCTGCCTACGTGCAGGGTTGAGCTAGATACTGCCATCCGCATCCTTCCCCTTTATCCACTCCCCTTCCTCACACACACACACACACACACACACACACACACACACACACACACACACACACACACACACACACACACACACACACACACACACACACACACACAGTGTGTGGATTTGTAGATGTTTGTGCGGAAGTGATATGGAAGAAGTTTTGAGTAATATTGTCCTGGTGTTTTGGAAATGCAGGGTTAGGGTTAGGGTTAGGGTAATTCCCCCTGAAGAACAAACAATCAAACAGACAGCAACAGCATCACTATCCACAGGTTAGGCAATTCCTCGTGACATTATTGTTTTATTTGTTGACATGCTCCAGAAGGCAGCCTGTTTTATGAAACACTCTCACGTTTCCTCACGTTTCCCCAGAGGAAACGCGCGATTAACAAAGACTAAAGACGATCCCTGGGATCAAATGGTGTTATGGAAACACAACAGGACAAAGGGAAGCCAGAGGAGGAGCCATGAGAGCGAGAGAAGATGAGGGAGAGAGGATGAGAGGGAAATAGAGAGAGGATGAGAGGGAGATGGAGAGAGGATGAGAGGGAGATGAAGAGAGAGAGGATGAGGGGGAGAGAGAGGAAGAGAGTGCAGGTGAGATGGAGAGAGAAGAAAGACCCACATCTATTCTGACTCGAGATGATGTTAACCGTCATAGAATATTATTATAAGTTTGAATAGTTTAACATTTACAACGCAACATCAATTTTATAGAAAGGAGGTAAAAAATCATTACTTTGCCTCACAAACTTTACCATTCAGTCAGTACCAGGTGAAACCATATTATACTTACAACTATACTTTTGGTGGGATGTCCTGACAGTGGCACGGGTCGGGGGTGCTGCGGAGGCTGCAGCCTCCCTCACCACAGCATCAGCACCTCCTGGTGGGGGGCTGTGGACTAACATTCTTGCGCTTAAAAACGTCAAATAAAATAATTTATAATGTATACTTTGGTGATTTGGGTTTAAAAGTCTATACAGAATAATAATAATACATTTAATTTATAGTGCCCTTTTCATCCGAAGATCTCAAAGGGCTACAGGTTAAAAGCAAAAATAAAAATAAAAAGGGGGTTTAAAAACATCTAAGAGTGGGAGCCAAAGGTTTTTTTAAAAATGAATGTTTTAAGACCTTTTTTAAAGCAATCAGTGGATTGTGGTGCCCTCAAGGTGTCAGGGAGGGCATTCCACAGAATACGATATAAACTCCTGCTCAAACGAATGTGAGACGAGTGTCTCACATTCGTTTGACCATGGCTACCAATAAGAAGCAGAAACATGTGTCAGATATTTTTCAAGTAAGATGGTTAGAAAAGGATAGTCCTAAATAGTCATGACTGCTCAACCAAAAGATGTCAACAACACTGATGTTGACACCGCAACTGACTCGGCATCAACGGCAGACACTGAGACAAACTGTTAAGGCTAACACCGTTAGCATGCGGGCATTCGCGAACATGGATTGTGAGCTGGATGCTAGTATGGACTCCTCTGCTGAAGTTGGGACGTATTGGATGATCAGGGAAGATAATGGTTGTCATTAATTTGCTCTTTTTTTTTTACCTACTGCTCTTAAGCCTAATGTGAATGTTCAAGCTATGGACAAATGAAATAAAGTTAGATTTATCTGACATTTTTAATGCTTTGTTCCAATACATTTATGTTGAAAACGTCGGCCACAAGATATTGACGTCACATATTTTCCAACCCAGCCCTCAGCCCCCCCCCCACATAAAACTGCTTCCAGTGCCCCTGTTATTCTCTCTGTTCTAGCGTGCTGCGGTGACTGCAACTGGATGCCTGGACTGTCCTTACGGTTAATCGATTTAATATGTTTTGCCTGTATGCATGTATGTTAATTATGGCACCCACTGCACTCCTGACCATCCCTAGAAGGTGGGATCCCCCCCTCGATGTTCCTCCTCAAGATTTCCTCTTTGCTTATTGAGGGAGTTTTTGGGCCAGGGGGATGTCCCAAAAAATCTTCAGTTTGGGAACATTTTCAATTGGCCAATGATCGACAGCATGCTCAGTGCCAAATTTGCGACAAGAAATTGGCATTTCACGGAGGAACGACAAGTTTGATGAATCACCTCAAACGAGTAAGTAGCCTTTTATGCAGATGTGGCCTAGAACTATAGCCTATTTGTTGACACAACCTTGAAAAATACATTTAATAGCATGATAATAACTAAAATTATCTGAGCGCGAGCTACTGTACAGGTACGGAAGAGGATTAGGGCCACACATAAAAAAATAATTAAATTCTCAGAATTCTGAGATTAATTTCAAAATTCTGACTTAATCTCAGAATTCTGAGATGACTTTAAAGTCAGAACTACGGGTACCTGTAAGGACCAACCTCTGAGAATTCTGACTTTAAACTTGAATTCTGACTTTAAATTTATTTTTTCTTATTTGTGGCCCTAATCCTCTTCCGTAGTACAGGACACCACAGGCGTGTAAATTAATAAATTATTAAATAACTTTTGATTAAATAAATCGGTTCCAGACAGTATATAGGGATTAGTAATGTTGTTTTTTATGGTGTTTTTCTGGAAAGAGTATTCGAATACTCGCTCTGTTACGTATTTTAAGCACATAAGCTACCCCCACATAGCCACAAGGAAGCAGGATCGAAAACATAAGATACCCCCATATAGCCACAAGGTAGCAGGATCGAACAAATAAGCTGCATTACCCCAACATAGTCACATGGGACCAAGATCGAACACATAAGCTGTAATTACTATACATAGCCACAAGGGGAGCAGGACCCAACATACAAGCTGCAATAACTACTCCAGCCTTAGATGGCAGTATCTTTAGACTGGTTAGGAAGGCGGAGCCAATACGTCAGGCCACGCCTACTTGATACAAATGCGGAGCGGGAGTCAGATCAGGTCAGAAACATATGGTAGCCCTTGGGCTAGAAGATAGCTCTGCGGTATGTAGCCCACACGCGTGTTCAATACAATTCCCCTCCTTTTGCTTCATAGTTACCATACCGAAATACTTTAACAAATAAAGTGAGTTAAAAGCGATCCGGATTGGACTACTTTCTTCAAGAACACGACAGCTTGGAAAAACCAACGAGCAATCGAAGCCTGAAAAATGGCATTCGGGCCAGCCCTAATAAACATGTGTATGCCCTAATCACGTAAATGTCATGGCTGATCACGTTGGGTAGAGGTGTTGCTGCACTGTCTCCACAGAGACACACACTTCGTGTATTGTATCAAGCCATCAGTGAACAACAGACAGCACATCCAGATGGAGTCACCATCCTCAAAGGAGATTTTAATCAGGCTAATCTTAAAACTGTCCTTCCAAAACTCTACCAGCATGTCAATTTCCCAACAAGAGGGGGAAAACACTTTGGATCTGGTTTACACTCCCCCCTCTCCCACATCGGACTCTCTGATCACATCACTGTTATGCCAATGCCAGCAAACAGGCCGAGAGTGAAAGTCACCGCTTTGCATCAACAGACTGGGAAATGTTCAAAGAAGCAGCCACACACAACAACCGCACAGACATTGAGGAGTACAAAGACACTGTTACCTCTTACATGAGTAAGTGCATTGATAATGTGACCAGCACAAAGATCCATCATCACTCGGGCTTACCTGAAGCCATGGCTGACAGGGGTTGTCCACCGGCTGCTGAAGGCGAGAGACAACGCCTTCAGAGCTGGGGATGAAACTGGCCTGAGAACAGTGAGAGCCAACATGTCCTGTGGCATCAGGAAAGCAAAACAGGCCTATACAAAAAAGACCTGCAACTTCAAAGATAGCAGAGACATGCGGAGCCGGTGCCATGCCGTAATTCCGACGCCTCATTGTTCCGACGTCTCAATGGTCCGAAATATTTCCCATTAGATCGACATGCCACTATGCCGACGGTTCAATGTTCCGAAAACGGAACCCATTGGTCCGAAGGTCCGTTTTTCCGACTTTTCAAAAAGGAGGCGCATTAGGCCGACGGTTCAATATGCCGAATAGGCCAAGGCACAATTCCACATGTGTGATTATGAAACCAAAAATAAAAGACGATAGGCTAAGTTCCAGCAGTGCACTTCACCAAGCCAGACGGTTGCTGTGGGCTAGGCTTGAACGGTCACAAGAGGTGAGTTTATGAAGCGCACGTTAAACAAGGACTAATACTTTTCCCGTAAAGAAGTCAAACGGTGAGTGAAAAACAAATACATTTTTTATTTTTAGTAGCTGTGTGTTGTTTACTGTGTTTACAGTGGGCTTTTATCCTAAATAATTTCGCTGGTATTGATTTAGTCAAACTTATATCTCATACCGTGTACTTAGTCAAGTGTGTGTGTGTGTGTGTGTGTGTGTGTGTGTGTGTGCGTGTGTGTGTGCCTGTGTTGAGAATTAGACCTACGCTCTCTGTCCATGGGGCTGAAACACCCTGTCGAAATGAATCCGTTGTCACTTTGCTCTCCAATATTCATCGTGAACGTGATATGTAGGCCTATGTTGTATTTGCGAGAGAGAGCGAGCGAGGTATAAAACTCTTTATATGTAGGCCTATTCGGCATATTGAACCGTCGGCCTAATGCGCCTCATTTTTGAAAAGTCGGACAAACGGACCTTCGGACCAATGGGTTCCGTTTTCGGAACATTGAACCGTCGGCATAGTGGCATGTCGATCTAATGGGAAATATTTCGGACCATTGAGACGTCAGAACAATGAGGCGTCGGAATTACGGGCAGGCCCCGCGGAGCCTGTGGCAGTGCTTGAAGTCGACAACATCTCTCTGCTCAACAACCTCAACATTTTCTTTGCACGGTTTGAATCAACAAACACAAGCACAGCTTCAAGAAAAAAGTGAGATATTAGCACAGGATGTACTAGCCCAGTTGCATGAAGTCATTCATGAGTCCCCATGCGCAGGCCTGGCTGTAGATGAGTCCACTGATGCGTCTGACAATGGTCAGTTGTTAACAAAGACCAGGAAGTGTTCTGTGAGGACCTGTTACTGTGTATTCACACCAAACACAACGGGGCGACAGGATCCCATACAAAGTGAACGTATAGACGCGTTTCGGGCGAATTTTTCGCTAGAGAAAATGTTTTGATTTGTCGTGCCACACTTTTGCCGTGCACAGGCGAGCGCGTTCACGAGAATTTGTCGCGCGAAAAATTCACTTGAGTTCAAATATTTGAACTTTGACGCAAATTTCGCGTGATGACAGCCAATCAGCGTTCAACAGCGTGGCCACTGAGTCACATGTGTAACGTAACAGCCAATCAGCGTTCAACCGTCAAACTCAGTGCAGTGCAGTCCGGGGTGAACTGCAGCATGGAGGAGAAAGTGAATGTTGCCGTTTGCGACTCCCGGAGCTCTATACATAATATAATAGTACATAATATAATATTTGTATGCATAATATCACGGCCAAAAGCTCTGTGCGCCTCCGGATGGCCGTAGCGCGGGGAGCTCTCATAGGGATTGGGCTTCTCGGGGTTTGTTTACCGGCGTTGCTATGTTTCCGGTCTTGTGTGTTCCAACGGTTTATTAGGTAGGCCTATCTAATAAATCTGTCTATTCAATACTTCATTCACTGCCTCTTCTGTGGTCATTACAATATTATGAATATACTGCGTCGGGTCCTCCGACGTCTCTCCCTCTTCCACAAAAGGTAAAGACATACAATGGTGGTTATCTTGTTGTGGCGCGACAAATTCGACAAAACTTGCACAGCGACAGATTATGATGTGTGGCGCGACAAAACTTCGGCAACAATGCGAACGGGCGAAAAATTGTGCGTTTGGTGTGAATGTGAACACACAGTTAGGTATACTCCCCTACAGACCACTAAAAGAGGACATCTACCTAGCTATTAAGGAGACGTTATGAGAGCGAGGAATAGAGCCAAAACAAGAGTTTTTTATACCACAGATGGAGCCCCTGCCGTGATAGGGAGAGAGAGAGGAGCTGTGGACAGACTGAAAGAAGACAATCCTGAGCTCATTGGAGACTCTCCCAACACCTGTGCTTCTATCTAAGAAGGATGCAAACAGGCTGGGAAAGATCAGGGTGAATACGAACAATGTCTCTCACCCCGTCTACAGCACTTTGGCTACCAGACTCTAATGGTGCTTTCCCATCGCACAGTGGCTCTACTCGACTCAGCTCAACTCTGTTTTGGTAGCAGACACGGGTTGTTTTCCATTGCAAATAGCAGCTCCTGAACGTGGGCGGGGCGTCATATAATGGGGCAGAAAGCTGACTCCATTGTTTTCTACCGGAGCCAAGTAGCAAAGCAGAAATTACGAGCAGTTGTTGTACAATAAACTGTACCAACCGGCAAAAATGTTTAAGAAATACCCCCCTTGTATCCGTTTGCTAAAAGAAGTAGAAGAATATTACTACGGGCCATTAAAAGGGAGAATTGTGGTCACGGTGTGTGACTCTGCCACTCAGTCAGCTGTAGGGACGCGTCACGTAGATCCCTATGCACGTAAACACGGGCATCATAAAGTCGACCGCTATGTGCTTGTTTTAGGATATGTGTTTTCAAATGCAAGCCGTGTGTCAGCCTGAATAATTTATTGAGGTATTCAGTGCAGTCCGAGGCTTGTAATGTAATCAGTCGATATCATTTCTGTCCCTGAGCTAACTAACTAGGCTATATAGCTGCTAGCTGCCCTACGTGTCTCCTCTTGTGTCGTGTAAAGTATGTTTAAGGTAACATCGGCTCTCTTTGTTTCCCCTTCTTAATATATGTGGCAGACCATTAATTATCCTCGTCGTTAACATTTTTACTTTGACTTAGTTGGCTGTGCCTTTGAAAAAACTCAAAGTTCCGGAGAATTTGCGAATATACAACAGAATCAAGCCTGGGGTCGGACTCGGGTGTCGCTCACAGGACTTCGTCACTCCAGTGACAACACTCTCTGGCCAATCAGTGGCCAGCAGTCTGCAGACGTCACCTTATAGTATCGTCTCAGCTCCCTTGGAACTTCGAGCGAGGTGATACCAAAAAAGCAGCCGCTACCAGGTACCTAATTTTTGTGGTGGAAAATATGAAGGTCCACGAAGCACACAGAAGAAAACAGGAATAAGAACAATTATAAACACACATATAAGATAGCAGACAAGTAAAATTCAGTTCAGTGCACAGTTCTTGAGCTACATGTGTGTTATGGCGCTTTTTCCACTGCGTGGTATCAGCTCAACTCGCCTCGACTCTACTCGCATTTTTTGCTTTTTCCTATGAAGGTATTATTGTAGCAAAAGTATTTAGTACCTGTAACTGCAGAATTTGAATGCGTACACTAAAGTCAGTCAATTTGAAGTCGCATATATTTATTTTGAATGTGTACTCCAAAGTCACAAATGTGTAACAGTACATTTGTAGTCGTAAATATTTTTTCTACCATTGTAAACACAAAATAGGGTCTACGAGTACGCAAATCGGTGTTACAGGTGCACAAATCCTTTTGCTACAATTATTGCAGCGCAGTTAGTGCAAAACACATTTGCACACCCGTGTTTCATAATCTGAGAACATGCCCAAAAGGTGTTCATTCGTAAACCCAAATTTGAACTAATGCATCAAAAGTTGCACATCTGCGAAAAATTTCCTCACAAATAAAATGATAAAGAACCCTATGTTAATTCAGCATTTTAATGAGCGAGCACAAATCCATCGTTACAACTGCTCGAATCTGCTCCTGCAAGTCTCAGCTGTGGGTTTTTTTGCAGGTATTTTTGCAACACGTCTAGGTGGTAAATGTGTAGCTAAAGTATTCGTAGCTGTAGATGCCAGATGCTGTCCGTGGGCGGGACAAAATAGTTCCGCCCATAATTTCCTAATCCAATGAAAGTCGCCAGCAGGGATGCATTTCTCAAATTAGACTGGGACCCACCGCGTGCCAGCCATGGTGCTATAAAGATCGCAGCACACTCTTTGCGCAGGATACGTTTCTTTCTGGAGTAGTGAAGAGGGCGTCCTACTGAACTGTTACGTATTTTAAGAATCTAAGCTACCCACACATAGACCCAATGAAGTAGGACCAAACATATAAGCCGTAAATACCATACATAGCCACAATGCGAGCAAGACCTTACTGAAGGCGGCAATAAATACTTTAGCCACAGAAGGCAGCACCGCAGACCAGGCGAGAAAGCCGAGGATTATTTCACATCGGCTCCCCCACTACTTCCGGACCGCGCTGTTCAGACCATTAAAAGCCTACAGATCGAGCATTGGCTTCAGAAACTCCCGGTAGCTCTTGGACAGGGGTTAGGTCTATTGATCAGCTAGGAGTCGCTCAGCACGTGTTTAGAATACATCTTCATCTCTCTTTGCTTCAGAGTATCAGTTTACCATACCGAAAATACTTTATACAAATAAAGTCTCTTTAAAGCTATTCCTTTGGATTCGATCACTTCCCTTGAAGAACTCTGCAGAACAGAGGTGGGTATCCTACATTATGTTAAATGAAATTACTTTGTTCAAGTGAATTCCCCCCAAAGTATTGCATTAACATGCCGCAAATGTTCTTCAATGTATTTTAATGGTCGCCATAACAGAAGTTCAGAAATGTCTTGGATGCTGCGCCGCCTGTGTGTGTCCTGCAAGCAGTAGGTGAGTTGCGTAACGGCACCAAAGACAGATGACTGAGAGGCGCCACTTAGAAAAATGTTCACCCCTACTGTTTTGACGATATGTACAAGTCAGACCCCATTGAAGAAATGATGACTGATATAATGCAATGAGTTATGAAGGAATTTGTGTTTTATTCTTCTGTTTTTAACATGCAGTCTCCCAGGACAAGCTTAAACAGCTCGTCAAGTTCTAGGTGGGCTGGGAGATCCCAATGACCGAAATGAAGGTGGAGGTGATGGATATCAACAATTATCCAAGGGAATCCACGTGCTTCCGCACACTCCATCTACCATCACACTACCAGACCTACCTTGAGTTCAAGCAAAGTCTAGAAATGTGCCTTGGCACCAGTGAGTTTGGATTCGGCTTAATTGAATGAGTCAGAAATACTCATTCAAGTGCTGTTGCACACATGTTAGAATGACTCACATTTGCTGCGGTGATTGTTCACCGTTATTGTCATTGTTATATTGCCAAATACTACTCATTCCTGCGCTGTTGTGCACCTTTTTTTGTATTCCACCAAATCTATCTTTCTAATGTGAAATTTGTTGTATTTTGCATGGGTCATGTGCCCTCAGCGCCTGAGAGGCTAAAAAAGGCTCAGAGCCTTTTTAGAACAGCAATACTTGTCAATTCCCATTGTATCCTTCGCTAATTCTTACTGAGTCCAGGCCAGTTACATACAGTAGTAGTGTATATATAGCCAAGTTATTTATTTATTGATGGTTTATAGTTTTTTTGATGCTAGTGCCGAATGGTGATTTTAATTTGAATACATTGTCCTAGAAACTGATAACAATATCGAGTGTTGAATAATCTCAATTACTTGTGGTGGTTGTAGGCTGTATGTGTGCGACAGTGAGTGGTGTTTAAAGGACGGGTGTGGAAGAGGCTAGGAGGGAATCATCACAGTATACCCACTACAAAAAACTAGACTTCACCACTGCATTCTTCAATGCAGTGCAGTCACACCATTCCACAAACCTATCAACATTACTCTGATCGAGAGTGGTCAGAATACTCTATTATTCGTTCCCGAGGGTCAGTCGATTTTTAACATTTGGACCGTCAACATTTTTTTCCATTCAAATGAACAAGCATTAACGGACGGAACTAATGTAGGACACCTCGAAGGGCATTATATCGCTTATACCATGGTCAATTGCCAAAGAAAATAAATTAAGACCATTAATTTATATTTTCATTAATCCAAATATAAGTTTGTGTGTGTGATTCTCAGATCATTCAGCTCTGGGAGCTGAATGATCTGAGAATCACTCAGGAAATGAGGGTACATAATCTTACATATACCCTAAGCTTTGCATGTACTGCACTGCAGCCATGTATATGTCAACCCCCATGCATGTGGACGGTGCCAGTGGGTCCACTGCTGCATGAAGTCCCACAAGTTCCTCAGGCCTGAGAGGGTAGTCACTCTCGGGCACATGGACACCACAGTCGGGATCCGGAATGAGGCCACTGTCCTCCCAGTCGATGTGAGGATTGTGTAAATCCTGCAGGAAAAGTTGTATATTAGCTAAAGTGAACCGAAACAAACTTGCTAGGGTTTCGATTTAGCTCAGCGAGTATGACACACCTTGAAAGCTGCCTGCATGTGCCCAGAATATTATATTCATTATAATATAATCACAATCTCTCATCTGGCATGGGGAATGGTGTTAGCCAGGCTAATTATTAATGCAATTATTATAATAACTGCAAGATAATGTTGACAAAGAGCATTTGACAGATATGTACCTCATCAACTTGGTCTTCGGAGGAGTGGTATTGGCCTAAGAACCACGGTTGATTGGGAGTGCGATTTCCCTCTGTTGACAAAGGGTGATTGTCCCAGCCATCCCTGAATTCATCCAGTCTG
This sequence comes from Gadus macrocephalus, assembly GCF_031168955.1. Lineage (NCBI taxonomy): Eukaryota > Metazoa > Chordata > Actinopteri > Gadiformes > Gadidae > Gadus > Gadus macrocephalus. Next base: position 14,952,205 of record NC_082399.1, read on the forward strand.
ACTTGCAAACGTGGAATGAAGACATAGTGACAACAGAAGACGTTGAGATTGCTAGACAAATCCAGCAGGCCATCCTCCTCTGCTTGGTGCAGGGCAGTGTAGAAGAAGCATGTCACTGCTGTGAAAACATCCCGCCAGAGCCTTTGAATTCCGTTTAAAGCACATGAAGTCAAAGTCAGCTTTAGTTTTTAATGACAGCATCACCCTTTTATCACAGCATAGTGATAAAAGAGCAGTTGGTTTTAACCACTTAGTCTTCGGGCCATTTTTGGCCTTTTTTTTGTTTTTGCACTGCGCCTATTCTAGAGAGCACTGCTCTTTCATAGTATAATAATAATAATAAAAATAATACATTTAATTTAGAGGCGCCTTTCAAGACACCCAAGGTCACCTTACAGAGCATATAGTCATCATAAATCGTTTAAAAAACAAGACATTGTGGAAAATAAATAAATAAAAAATAAATAAATAAGTAAATATAATAAATATAATAAATAAAACAAACAAAACAAAACAAACAAACAATCAAAACAGTTAGACGTTGTGTGCGAGTTTGAACAGGTGAGTTTTGAGTTGTGACTTGAAGGTTGTAATGGTGTCTGACTGTTTTATGTGTGGGGGGAGGGAGTTCCAGAGCCTGGGTGCTGAACAGCTGAATGACCGGGCACCCATTGTAGTGAGTCGTGATGTGGGGATACAAAAAGTCTTAATATATCTTAAAGTATCTACTATCAACATTATTATTTACAGGGTTTATAAAAACACATCTGAACCCAAAGCACCTCTCTGGCAGAGGTTGAGCGGAGGGAGCGGGAGGGAGTGTATTCTTGGAGGAGGTCGCAGAGGTAGGGTGAACATGGGTAAAGTGGGACAATTTTTGAAATTCCAATTTCTCAACTGATTTAACAAAAACCCAGATATCATTTATATCAACATAGTATATTTGTAGAAATTTGTAGAAATATTTGTAATTTAACCACTCTTATTGCAGATAGAATTAAACTCATGCAAAGGTCAACTGACCATCCCCCACATTTTCGGGGGGTACATTGGTAAAGTGGGACACACCTATTGTCAAAGTGGGACAATTTATTTTGGAGGCACAACTCATTTTACATGGAGTTAAGCATGGAAAACATGTAGGCTATTTATTTGCATCATTGTATTTATTTGATCTCATGAACTGCATTAAATTGCATTTACATGTTAAAATGATTTCGTCCGAAATAATTTGCTAAATTCACTCGCATAAAATAAACTACATGGAAAGCATAAAGCAGTTTGGGAAAAAATTCCAGGTCCAAGCACTCAGTAGGATGCAAAAAATGATTTATTTATTATTAAGGGCTAAACCATTAAAAAACACCAACGCGTGTCGGCTCACCAGCCTTCATCAGGGAAAGCATGTATCTATTTGGTCTCATGAACTGCATTACATGAACTGTTTATTAAATTAAATTGCATTTACATGTTAAAATGATTCTGTCCCAAATAATTTGTTAAATTCACTCAAACACTAATGCATTTCAACTTATTAGTTTTGAAAATACTGAAATTGAACTCATTAGATTCATTTTATAATTGTCTGTGCCCCAGCTAATGGGGATCCTATTAAACTAAACTAAACTAAACTCACAGCTCCCCCCGTAACATACAGCCTCTACAAGTAAAGCTTGTGTCATCGAAGACCCCATCAATTTCAGCACATGTTTGATGAAACCATCCATCACACAAGTCACATTTCACCCATTCCTCTTCTTTCTTTGGGTCTTCTGCTGCTCCATACCTGAGCTTGCATAAGCGGCAGACATCATCCCCCTCGCTACTGGAGCCAGGCTGGACTCTTTCTTTCTTAATGGCCGTCTTTCCTTTCTTCCCCCCACTCTTGCTTTTCTTTGGTTTTTTCTTTTCGATGTATTCAAAGTGTGCATTGCTTGTCAAGACGTATGAGGGTGGTTTTGCGCGTTTCTTAGTCGGCCCTCTTTTTCTCATTGGGATCTTAATCAGGTTAGAAAAGGTCACACCCTCATCTTCTTGTTCACAGCCAGCCAGGGGTAAGGCCACCTCTATCACGGTGGTATAAATGGTTTGTCACATGTTGGGCCTATTGGGGTAGCCTCCTCTCCTACCACCACTTCCCCACCTATCCACTCTGATATTTCAGGCTCAGGTTCAGGCTCAGTTTCAGGCTCAGGTTGCAGGGGTCTTTCTGAGGTCACAGCGGGTTCAAAGATCCGCTCTCCTAGGGACTTTATGTCAACAGGAAACATACCTGTGCCCCTGAAGCCAGCTTGTGCTGTTTTCACAGATGCAGCCTTTTTCCAGGCCTTGCTAAACAGAGTGAAGAACATCGTCTTAGTCAGTTTTCCTCCACCTGTCTGGACAATGAAGTCCCATCCCTCATTGGTCCAGTGGCTTTTGAGGGATTTGAAGAGTGACTTGTCAGCTGGCTGAAGGTGGTGGGTTGCATGGGCAGGGTAACACATGACATGTATATTTGTGGCCTTCATCAGCTTGAGAAAGTCCGGGTTGTACACATGACTGCTGTGTCCATCCAACAGCAGCACATGTGGCCTTGGGTCATTTTTGTCCAGCATAGAAACAAACTGTTTCCCCCAATCCACCAGTAACTCACTGTTGATCCAACCAAAATCTGATACCCTGAGAATGGTGTCTCGGGGCTTGTTCAAAAGCCATTCAGGTTTAAGTCTTTTGGCCTTAAAGATGACGAGCGTTGGCCCATACTCTCCTGCGGCATTGAAGGAGGCCAAGACTGTGGTGGTCTCCCCCCTTTCCCCGGATGTTATTTGAAAACACGGCTGGCCTCTTTCTCCAACAGCATTTGAAGTGAGGAAGTGGTCTTGGAGGCCGGTCTCATCAAGATTCCAGATGTGGCTGGGAAGATCCTTGATGCTCAAGGAGGTGAGAAGGTTGTCATAGATCTCAAACCATTTCCCCACAGTCACTCTGTTCACACAACCTGCCCTATTAGCCGACAGACCCTCTGGCTTTCTCAGCCCAATGGTCTTGCTATGCCGGCGCAGGAAACTGTCCATCCAGTACTGCCCGGCTTGCTGTGTGGCATCAGAAAAACCTGCAATGCCATTGCCCTGTGCAAACTTGTACACCAGCCTCTGAATGTCATTTCTTCTGAAAGGAAATCCGCGGCTAGCAAGAAGTTTGATGTGCCCTAGCAGCTCTTCCTCACTCTGTGGACAAAATCCGCTTCCTGCCACTGACATGTTCATGTCCTTTAACCTTATCCTTAATGCGACGCTGTAATGTGCTCTTAGGAACACACCATGCACGGGCAATCACACGTAACTTCGGCTTGAAGCCATTTGCCTCTCTCTCCTTGTATTCCTCTATCGCTCCCTTCATACGCTCCTCACACCACTTATTTAGGACTCTCTTCTTCTGCTTTTCTCCCTTTCCCTTTCCTCTCACTCTCTGCTTTTCTGGTCCCTGAAATACATGTTCAGTTCATTAACTATAGGAAATAAACTAATATACCACTGAAATACACCATCAACCCCACATTTTCTTTATTATTCCATCTGATGGTAAGATATTGTGGAGGGCTAACGTGGCTAACTAGCATTCAATTTAATAAAGTTGATAATAAAGTATATAGCCTTTTGAGATGAAAATGACATTAACAGTGTTTCATTTATACAATATTTGGACAAAAGTTCAGTTAAATAATAGTTAAATGAGCATAATAGTACTTTATTTGCTGTCCAACTTTAACAATAATGCTTGTCCCACTTTACCAAGTACACTACTGGTAAAGTGGGACAGCAGGATATTTGCCCCTAACTAAAATATTTAATCAAATAAATTCATTATTTTTTAACTTTTTGACACTTAAAGTAGTCACATTACATATGAAAACAACTTTACATGCCTAACATTTAAATCTAAGATTATATTGGCCTTAACACAATTGACCTCTAATCCCCATGTCATTTGTCTTACCATTGTTTTTCGCGCTTCTGCCCGTGAATGTAGTCTGACCACGCCCCCATGCATGACATCACACCCACACTGCCAATGATGTTTCACTCTCTACATCCCAGAGTGTATTAAACCAATGGGTTCTCACTCCCAAGGCACAGCCGCAAAGATATTCACAAAAAGGCTTAGCTGTCCCACTTTACCAGTTGTCCCACTTTACCCATGTTCACCCTAACTAGGGGCTAGGTTGTGGAGAGCTTTGTAGGTGAGGAGTAGGGTTTTGTATTGGATGCAGTGGTGTACTGGGAGCCAGTGAAGTTGGATGAGGACAGACCTCTAATGTATGACCTCTAATCACATGCTTTTGTCTCTTTGGAAAGCTGAGAACCCCTAGAATTTTATGACATTATCAGAATAACTGTATCATGTACTCTCACAGTGCTGGGAAGACTACAATATTGTTTTTCCTCCCGGCCGGTTACACACAACTCCAAAACCCTGTATCCCTTGCAAACACTACTGAGCCCTAGGTCTTGTGATAATGTGTGTAAAAGCAGAACAACAAAGCATAAAAGATGGAGAAAAAAAAGCTAATTGTTTTGGCTATTATTTTTACTTAAAAAGTGAAGACTGCAATGGTATAAACACCAAAACTGAAATATTAAAAATACTATAAATAACTATGTACAAAAATAAGTAAAATTACAATAACAATGTGAAAATAAACAAAAATAACTATATACATGATTCCCTCCCTACCTCCCTCCCCCTCCTTTCTTCTCCGGGCGTTTAGGCATCTTTCAAAATTTTCAGAAAATCAAACTACTATTAAACAACCTCACAAAAGTAAATAAAACCACACACGAGCGCGCAAATCAACCACTTGCTTCACACTCGCAGTCTGGGGAAGAGCCTGCTAGTTTACGCACAACCCTTGCGCATTTGTTTTCTCAACCGTGAGACGTTGTTTGACATGCTGGATATCGTCAGAAAGGTCTTTTCATTGGCTATTAGGATATCTAAGGCCCGTCCCTGACCCTTGCTGTCAGCTGGTGGAGCTGTCAATCAAAGTATACATGCCCCGTTTTGATAGTGATCGCCTCATTGGCTTGTAAGGCTTGTAAACAAGGAAGTATTGGTCTTACAGACATGTGTTAGGGCTCTATGTCACCGTGAGACCCTGGCGAACACAGTGGATTCCATGAATCAGACAAATCAACCCTGAATCGCAGTTTTCTACAAAAAAACATTGCAGCGTTTCGGTTTTCTATTTTTCGGCTGCTTTGTATGAGATGGCTTGTGCATATACACAATGTAATTAGACTAAAATACTATTGATATTCGATTTCTGCAGACTCTTATGGACATTTCAAGACCCAACATGAAGTATCAACTCATTGCTAAGGATATCCACAACGACGATAAAGTTAGAATGCACCAAGGGAGGAGGAGGGTGAGGGGGGCTATTTTGACCTAACACTAGGATATTTTTTATCTATATTCGCTCAACATTTATTCCACCGTATGGTTGACATTGGATGACATTCCTGAGATTCTAAGCTTTCAAACGGTGTATGACATGACTATAACACTCAACTGTACGATGCCGAAAATTGACCCAGCATGTTGGGGGGGAAGGGCTGGTGTAGCGAAAACTTGACGATTAAGGTATCGACAAATTACACAGATTTTTAAATTAAATCTCACCACCCACATGGACATGAGATGCACATGCACTGCACTGTACTCGGTGTGTGTGCTTGTAGGCTTTTGCACATGAGCCGTCTCATTTACCGCTGATTGTGGACGCTTTTCCCAGCAATAAAGCTCCCTCTTCCTGCTCCTCGTGCTTCAAACATCAGTCGGGCCACATCAATATTCTCGACCCCTTGGTCTCCCCTCACCCTAGGGTAATGAATGGGACAGAGTAGTTAAAGATAAAGCCATTCATGCTGTAAAAATGAAGGAGGAGGATGTGAATATGTATCTACAAGGACAACTTACCTTTGAGGCAAACCAAATCTCTACCGCTTCGGTGAAGGACAGTTTTGTTGCTGCCTTGTTATTGTTTGCAGCATTCAAGTAAATTATCTAAGAGTGGGATACAATCAATCTTTAGGTCACAGTCGATGGTAATGCATTTTCTGGATAACTTTTCTTTACTTTGCAATACATATTTCCAGATTAGTAAGATAATAATAACAAATCGAATCGTCTAATAATAACTTAAACAGGTATAATCAAAAGTAAAATCAAATGATAATGACCTTCCTTGAGAATTCATCAACACCGCCAACGATCACAATGTTGTACCTAAGTTGAGAGATAGAAAAGGGAGTAACCATCTTATTTCATAGATTGTGAATCACAACAACAAAGGGGCTGTATTTGAAAACACAACCAACCTGATAAGCTTGTGGTTGGTGTCTATATGCACCAGTGATCTGGGCCCTGGAACTGAGTATGTCCTGCGAACTACACAACCCAACTGTGTGATTCGCGAGACAATCCCTGCTGTGTCTACTCGATGATGCCCGTACACTATTCCACTGAACTCTTTGTCCTCTTGCTGTTAACAAGCCAATCATTCTTCTGTACCCAGCATTTGGGTTTCTGGAAAGGATGTTGCGAACAAGATCATCAAGCTCAGCATGGCTCATCTGACTGTAAATCTCTCTCACAGAAAGATCCCAGTCAGCCATGCGCCTGTGTATGGTCCACCTTGATACCCCAAACAGTCGCGCAATGCAGCTTACTTTCTGTCCCATCTCCAGAAACTCGATCACATGGTCCCGGTCAATTATGAAACAGGGGCGGCCAGCATTACCCATCTCCATGCGAACGATCCTCTGAGTGGGATTTTCGAAGGAGACTAGACGGTGCAGCTCAACAAAAGCATCAATCACTGCTTGAGGAACTGGAATCTGGGTTGACAAAGCTGACATAATGACCATCTCCTGAGTACAGATGAATTGGCGATGATCTCGGTCAAGAGGGGTCCGATTTAAGCAATTTACAAGCTTATCTTCCAGTCTTCCCAACAAATGATCGACGACTGTGTCCTAGGGAGGAAACAAAAAAAGTTGTACACAATTTCTAAGTTGTATTGAGCAACAATGAAAATGGGATATGTACTATGGCAATGTTTCCTAAAGGCCTACTGTATCAATTGGGATGACCAGGTTTATCTGTTCACAGAACTGTGATATCAGGATAACCAGGATAATAAATATGTGCATATCAACAGTAATTAAGAACATGAAAATGCCATTTTGACTTTTATAATGTTTTCTGTAAAGTAGTAATAATTTCCCTCGTCAATATCGTTGGAAATGCTAAACGTGTTACCCCTGCCCATCCATACTATCCTTCCATATACTAACAACATTGTATGTGAAAGCAGTCTTTTAAAAAATCACAATCTATGACTCATTATTATCTTCAATACTATCTTCACGCTTTTTGGGGGGAAATACATGGGATTACATGAACCACGTGCCCACTGTTCTACTCTTCTATATGGCTCTGGGCATATGCTCACTACAACACATTTAAGCATGCAGTGCCCTGTTGAGACATGCTATTTCTATTAAGTCCTATTGCTTGCACAAGAAGTCAACCTTATTATATTATGCATTCAAAATAAGAACTTACACGAGAACTTCCTGATGCTTAATCCATTCTCTATGTAAAGAAGGAGAGAAAAGAACAATAACATTTATTAATTTGGTCAGCATATCTCAGCATATCAAAAGTGCCAAAGGCTAGGCGGCAGCGGCGACCCTCCCGAGGCTACGTCAAGTGCTCAATGGACAAGCATGAGTAGCCTATCTATCTGGCGATCGCGTAGCAAATTGTAATTTAACCGGTTCAAACCAGCGCTCAAAACATTTTCGAATCATTTGGGCGATGGGGGAGGATCAAATTTTTTTTTAATCTTTTTTCGGGCAACTTCACACAGGCGGCGCAGCATCCTAGACATTTCTGAACTTATGTTATGGCGACCATTAAAATACATTGAAGGACATTTGCGGCATGTTAATGCAATACTTTGGGGGGAATTCACTTGAACTAAGTCATTTCATTTAACATAATGTAGGATACCCCCCTCTGTTCAGTAGGACGCCCTCTTCACTTCTCCAGAAAGAAACGTATCCCGCGCAAAGAGTGTGCTGCGATCTTTATAGCACCATGGCTGGCACACGGTGGGGGGTCCCAGTGTAATTTGAGAAATGCATCCCTGCTGGCGACTTTCATTGGATTAGGAAATTATGTGCCGAACTATTTTGTCCCGCCCACGGACGGCATCTGGCATCTACGGCTACGAATACGAATGCTTTTGCTACACATGTACCACCTAGTCGTGTTGCAAAACTACCTGCAAAAAACCCCACATCTGAGACTTGCAGGAGCAGATTCGAGCAGTTAAAGCATTAAAATGCTGAATTAACATAGCGTTCTTTATCATTTTATTTGTGAAGACATTTTTCACGTGCAACTTCTGAAATTGGGTTTACGAATGCACAACTTTTGGGCATGTTCTCAGATTATGAAACACGGGTGTGCAAATGTGTTTTGCACCAACTGCGCTGCAATAATTGAAGCAAAAGGATTTGTGCACCTGTAACACAGATTTGCGTACTCGTAGACCCTATTTTGTGTTTACAATGGTAGAGAAAATATTTACGATTACAAATGTACTGTTACACGTTTGACTTTAGAGTACACATGCAAAATAAATATATATACGACTTCAAATTGACTGTGACTTTAGTGTACGCATTCAAATTCTGCAGTTACAGGTGCTGAAGACTTTTGCTACAATAATACCTTCATAGGAAAAAGCAAAAAATGTAAGTAGAGTCGAGCTGATAACACGCAGTGGAAAAAGCGCCATAACACACATGTAGCTCAAGAACTGTGCACCGAACTGAATTTTACTTGTCTGCTATGTTCTATGTGTGTTTATAATTGTTCTTATTCCTGTTTTCTTTTGTGTGCTGTGTGGAAAATCCTTAATATCAAGTTCTCTTCTGTGTTTAATAAGGTTTAATCAATCAATGAATCAAACAATCAACCAATTAAAGAACAATGAGATGCACATACCTTGCTTCTCCTGTGAACAGTCCATGTCTTCTTATGAACCCTCCATCTTCTGCGAACACTCTATCAACAGTCCCACCCCGTCTACAGCACTTTGGACAGCCGGAGGAGTAACCGCAGCAAAAGACAACAGCAGCCCAGAAATGAAAAGGAGAGGTTCAGCAAGTCTGTTCTGTCTGTGGCTACCAGACTCTAACACACATGTAGCTCCAGAACCTCGCACTGAACTGAATTATACTTGTATGCTATCTTTTAGGTGTTTTTAACTTAATGAATCAATCAATAACTCAAAACCAAATAAAGAACTATGAGATGCACATACCTTCCTTCTCCTGTGATCCGTCCATGTCTTCCTCTAAACCCTCCATCTCCTGTGACCATTTCTGCAAATACTCTGTATCAACCGTCTCCAAAATTTAGGTTTGACAGAAAATGTGCGTAATCTGTAATCAACCGCAAAAATGATTGTGTAAAGCCTACTACAGTCGACACTGAATATGCAACAATGCGGGGCCTAAGTACCAAAGATGTAAAACTTGTAATGGAAATTTACTCCACATGCTTTGGAAAATCCTCTGACCTTTTGAGTATTGGTAATTTGCATGAAAAACTCAAATATTTATTACTTGATGGTGCATCTGAGAAAATGTTACAAAATTGGATTTATGAACTCCATCCTTCCCATATACACTGGTTAAATGAATTAATACCCAATACTAGTACACCTGGAAAAAAATGAGCTACGAGTGTGAGCTGAATCTCATCCAGACTCTTGCCCTTGTATTCTCCTAGCCTTCCCTGTTCTAATGCCAGGAGAATGTTACTTACTTTGGCCAACTGTAGGGTACCCTCTGGAAGGCGGTAGTGCTGCCTGTGGATAGCAATGTTACGGCCAAGGAAATCCGCCAACCGGTCAAGTTCTGTTTTGAGATTGAGGACAGCTGAGAGAGTGGCAATATGTTTTCTTAGTTTTGTTGAGGTAAGTGCCTTGGGATTTCTGATGTCCTTACATTCATTCACAAACTGCCGGAGGTAGTGGATAGATTGGGCCAGGGCAAACAAGTAGTCATTTTCCTTCAGCACTCCACATTCTTCTCTGTTAGAGTGTCAAGTGATTCTCTCATGAGTGGAGTTATAAGAACCGGTACTTTCCTTCCTCTCTTCCCTACTATGGTCATACGTAAAAAACAGACGGAGGCATTCTGGATACCTCTCCTACCGTGTCAGCGATACTTCAGCAAGCTCTTTCCATCTTGAAGGTGACGGGTTTCCTTTCAGGGCATTCAAGTCTTGCTGCTGTTTTTTGCGGGGCGTTCCATTTGGTCTGGTCAAGCTGAGTTTTTGCTAGACCTTCAAGGTCAAATTTCCAGCTTTCTTTGTATAGATCTGCAAAGTCATCAGCATCTTGCACAGCCTGTTTGTCCGTTTCGTTTAATCCTTGAGATTTGAGATACATGGCCAACAGTGGCGTTTTCTCCCGGAGGCCAAGGGAAGCCAGGCTTCCCTGCTTTTTTAGGCTGTAGTTGTCATCCAATAAACACATTTATATTAACAGTTTCGTTAATTATTTTGTGCTGTGTTGCTGTCATTTCTTCCCCATTTTCTCCTCTCATTGACCATTTCACAATGCGCGATACGGTGCCCCTGTTATATACTGAAGACGCGGCGAAACACGACACTGCACGCTGCGAGGAAGCCAGCCCGAGCTGGCATCCCTTGATGGAAAAAAAAAGAAAGAATTGACCAATCAGGTGAGGCTACCGTAATGACACTGCCCTCCTCTGATTGGTCGGGAGGGTGTCAGGAGGGTGCCAAGGGAAGCCACTCGGCCCTTGGCTTCACACCAATCAAATCAGAGCATAATTATCAACGTCACTGAAAAAACAAATAGCGCAAAATGAGCATGTTTGAATTGTTGTCATTTTTGAGTAGCCTAGTTAGCAAATGCAGTTATGGAGGTTGGAGATTGAGATTATTTGCTTAAAAAATATTTTACTAATCTACCACAACGGCAGCGAATCCAAATAAAATCCGATGGTAGGCCAACACCGAGGCTGAAACTGCGCGTGGAGAGAAAGCAAGGCTTTCGGACGTTCAATGAAGCAAACTATACACGAACGGAGTGGCTAGCTGGCAGCAGCAAACTTCAGCGACTATTTTGCTGGCCGTGTATTCTTTTTGACAAGGATTCGTTGACCTTGCCAACTTGTCCCGGGCAATCGAGAGGCACGGTAAATCCAAAAGCCACATCGACTGCGCTGTGAAACTGGCACTGTTTGGACGTGTCAGGATTGATGAGGCTCTGGATTTGGCAAGAAGCATCAGCGTAAAGAAGCACAATGAACAGGTTACAAAGAATTGTGATATTTTGAGGAGACTTGTTGTAACAGCCTTGTACCTTGCTCGCCAAGAACAAGCTTTCCGTGGACACAATGCTGGCAGCTGGCAGCGCAAACTGGGGCAATTTTGTGGAGTTAGTTCATGCATTTGCGGAGTTTGACACTACACTTGCAGAGCACTTGGGATCGTCAACAGTCTTCAGCGGTATGTCTAACACCATACAGAATGAAATAATCGAAAGCATAGCTCGAGTCATCCAGGATGAGACTGATACAGAAATAAACATGTCCCCTTTCATTGCTGTACAAGTGGATGACACGTCCGACATATCAAACAAGTGCCAACTCACTGTCATCATCAGATATGTTAATGAGAAAGGCAGTGTGTGTGAGCGTTTTTTGGGCTTTTTCGATGTCAGCAAAGAAAGAGATGCAAAAGCCATAACATCAGTTGTGATGAGAGCCATCGATAACTACGGTCCAACTGAAAAACTAATTTGTCAGACGTACGATGGAGCGAGCTGCATGAGTGGACAACACGGGGGCGTGCAGGCTTTGGTGAAACAACACTGCCCCAATGCGCTATTCATTCATTGTTATGCGCACAAGCTAAATTTGGTTTTAGCACAAGGCACAAATAACGTCCAAGCAGCCAAACTGTTCTTTGCCGATCTGGATGCCTTTCACAATTTTTTCTCACGTTCATGTAAGCGATCAGCATTACTGTGTGAAGTGGATCAGGCTGTGCGTGTACCAGGGGGCTCCGCTGTGAGGTGGAACTTTAAAAGCTGCGCGGTACATGCCATTCATGAAGGCCGCACATCGTTATGTGTGGCCTTTGACAAGATGACGACAGAGCCCGGATGAGACAAGGAGACTTTTGCACAGAGCGCGGCCTTCAAGAAAAAACTGGAGGATTTTGACTTCACCTTACTGCTCGGGGTCTTTCAGTCAATTTTCGGCCTCACAGAACCACTCTTCCAAGTACTGCAGAGCAAGACGACGGACATCAAAAAATGCCAGGATCGCATCAAGAGCACGATCAGTGCTCTCAAAGCAACATGAACAGATGAGACGTTCACTGGCATTTATGATGAAGCAGTCCAGGCAGAACCAGTGTCCCGACGTTTACGTCGTCGTCGCGGCTGGGATGACCTAGAGCAGGGGTTCAACGAGCAGCGCCGAGAAGGAGAGGAGGACACTGTGGCATCTTACAGACGTCTGTACTTCCAGATTGTGGATGGTATAGTATTGCACATGACCCAGAGGTTTGCCGATATGGAGCACCTGAGCTTTTTCCGTGTACTGGAGCATACATCCTTTGCGTCTTTCAGCAAGCCTGCTTCATTTCCCACCAGTGAACTTGCTCAGTTGCTGAAGACGTATCCCTTCTTTGACGAGCAGAGGTTGAGGAATGAGCTGCACACCCTGTACAACAACACATTGTTTTACAAGCCACCTGGAGACTTGCTACAGCTCCTTATTGAGGATGACCTACAGGGCACACTCTCCGAGATCTACAAACTGCTGCAGCTCACAATACCAGCCACCAGCACATCAGCAGAGCGCTCGTTTTCCTGTCTGAAAAGGATCAAAACATACCTGAGGAACACATGTGGACAGGAAAGACTTGTGAACCTAGCGAAAATTTCCATTGACTCAGTAGTTGTGGAGGACCTGAAGGCCAAAGGGAATTTCTATGACAAAGTTATGGACCACTTCGCCACCATGAAAGACCGGAGAATGGCCTTCCTCTATAAATAGGGTGAGTAAAATACACACCTTCTCCCGTTGCGGCTCTAATATTTCCTGAACGGTCTGTAGCTATGTGTGCTCTTTTTTGTGTTATTTTATTGTCAATTGTGCCTTGATTGCGTGGATTAAGTAGCATTGGTCAATCCACTGAAATTGTTGTTTTATCGCGGTTGCATTTATAATAAAATGTATAATTTAGTGAGATGTTTAGGAGGACTGTGTGTGTGTTTGGGGGGGGTTGTTTGTGTGTGTGTGTGTGTGAGAGAGCGAGAGAGAGAGCGAGAGAGAGCGTGTGTCGTGTCGGTCAGATTACAGGTGTGTGTAAGTCCTGGTAAATGACCAGGCGCTCAAATAGCTGTTGTAGTTGCATGAGGGCAATTCCAGCGTAATGGATGTTACATTCAGAGAGAAATTTGGAAACTAAGCTTAACATTGACAAGGCATTGATTTGAATTAGAAAATTGAATGTACATATTTTAGTTACACTTATTGGGATAAAGATAAGCCTGCAATATGAAATGTTTTGACCCTTTGGATTTTGAGAGAAGTGACAAAATACCCAGCCTTATGGATGGTACGGAAATGGACAAGCTTTTCGGACTCACTGAACACATGATGAAAACTATGTGAATTTATCTTTCAAAAACGAACATGTTTAATATCATTTTGTAGGGAAGGGTTTGAGGTACCCAAAAAGCGCATTTAGGAAAAAAAATGTTTTCCTGTTAAAGAAAGAATCACAAAACATTGCCGTTATGGATGTTACATTTTTGCGTTATGGATGTTACACGTCTGAAATAGACAAAAAACACAATCATAAATAGGGCTTTACCCACATGTTTAACTTCAGTGGCCCATTTAAAGGGTCAAACCAGTCTGGAGGGCCAACTCTAGTTTAGTTATATTGCTTAGTTTAGGCATATTGCTTGCCTCCAAACCAGCCAATCAGAGAGCACGCAGCCCTCTGCTGGAAACCGCAAACTGTGGACTGTTCAGTTGGTGAAGAAAGTTTTGTAGAGAGCTGCTGGTAAGTGATTGTGCACATGGCTAATGTATGCCTATCTTTTCATTCTTTCCTGCAGAATCACACATAACTATCAACCACATACAAATATATACACACGCATTATCACACTCACACAGGGATTTATTGTTTGGTGTTATTTGGTGATTTTTATTTCTTTTTTTTACAAGCTAAAAAGCTAGGCCTAAAGCATATTGAATTCATACTACACAGACATATTGACATATTGAAAACATACAATCATATAAATGGTAACATCAAAATTCATGGAACAAACAACAAACATACTGAATATTTGTAACATTAATCAGTCCAATTCACTCTGCCTGGACTGGTTCGGAGAAATGGTATCTCCCTCTGTTGTCCATGTGAGGACTTAGATGTTTAACGATCTGATCAAAACTAATCCAGGACTTGTCCTCTATTGCAGGGAGAGCGAAGACCAAACCAGACACCTCATTTTTTCGTAGGAACTGAATTTCGGCCCCTTTGTCATCTTTTTGTGTGACCAATCCCACAAACTGCCTGTTTGATCTGTTTGTTCTGAAATTGATGAGTAGACAATCCCCTGTTTTTGTTGATTTGGGTGGTGGGTGGTGGGTGTCTGGCCTCTTCAATGGCAGAAGTGGACCCTTGTGTAGAGGAGACAGCTGAGGTTCTGGTGGTTGAAGAGAGAACATGCAGGTATGATGTCTCAGCAGTTGAGTACATCCTGTGTTTTATCACTCCCCATGACACAACCTCAACATGATGGACTGCCTGTGTGCCATGAAGGGTGGGCACATCTTTCCACTTGGCCTCCAGCTCCTGTGTGTCTGTGAAGGTCTTAATCTCCTCAGGAGCCACCTCTGCAATGGTGACCTTTGGGCACCTCTGTGCAGCGACTCGGGCAAAATCGGCAGCAGTGTGGACAGTCTCCTGTCGGCTGAGCACAGCCGTGCTGACAGCCCGCTTCACTGTGCCCCCCACACCGTCGACTGCTCCCTTGCCATGGCTCGTGGCAAAAAAGTGCCACTCAACATGGAGGTTGGGGAACATGTCCTGGAAACTTGATGACAAAAAGGCCCACAGATATTTATTTTTCAACTGGGAGGCAGCGCCGTCACTAAAAATGTGGATCTGCCTCAGGTGGGGATGTTTCTGGCAGATATTTTGAACAGCCCTTACCAGGAATGTTGCCACAGCCTTCTTATCATGGTCCAGGCTGTCACTTACCACCACATATGACAAAGGATCCGCATCAGACCAGGCAACAGAGGTGAAGATGGTCACCTGCTTTTGGTTCCAGTGGGCTGACTGGATCTCATCTTGATATGCTGCAGTGTAATTTTCTGCAAAGTCCACCTGTAGGACCACAGAGTCTCCATCTGCTTGGGCTGTTCTCTTTTTCTCCTCAAACACCGCACTCTGTTTTCGCTTTATGAAGCAGTGCTTCAGAAATTGTGGGGCACTGCTCGTGAGAAGACGGAGTACATCTCCTAGTATTCCAGTCTTCTGGACCTTCGCCTGCACTCCCCCGACCGTCTCCCAGGCACACCAGGTGGTCTTCAGTTGTTTCTCCTCATCTGGTATGTGGTCCACAATACTGCTCTGGAACAGTTGGGCATTCCTGCACTCCTCACAGGTATTCAGCATACACTGTGGGTCATCAGTGCTGCACAAAACGGAGCTGACAAATTCAGTTGAGCTCTTGAACACTTTGCGAGGAACATGGCGCCGCACACATTCCAGGAGCAGAGAGGTGTTCTCGTGGTACCTACACAGACACACATTCCTTGGAGTCTCTGAACAGAGACAGACTTGAGGTGGCCGGAGTTCAGCAAACTTGGATTTGCCGATTACCACGTTAGGATTGTCCTCCTTAAAACAACGGTACGCCTCCATAAGGGACATGGACATGTGCCGTTTTTGGACCCTCTGTTTGACTCCTCCCTCTCTTATGGTCACAGCATCCTTTATCCCTGGGGCCTGTCTGGATATGTCGTCCCTGGAATAATACTCCTTTACTTTATCTTTAGTTGCATCTTGGATTTTGGTGTTTTTTGGGGTGGGTTTCCTGACCAACAAGTTAATTGAAAGGGCCAGATTTTCGATCACTGCTTTCTTCTTTGATGGGCTGTGTGGCAGAGCCTTGACTGCGTTTTAATGCCTTCCCAAAAGATTGCCTCGTTTTAAAAGGCTGCACAGACTGAGCATTACTTTTGAGAAGACGCCATTTTCTTACTCTCTCCCTTCCTAACGCCCGAACTCTTTCTGCCTCCTCATTTGACTGAGTGTTCTTTTTCTTTTCTCTCTCCTTCCTTTTCCTCTCTCTCTCTTTTGCTTTAAAAGCTTCATCATACTTTTTCCTCTCCCTGAATGCCCTCTGGCGTTCTGCATCTGTTTTGCCCATGCTGAAATTAAATAAAATAGGCTATGTTTAGTATGCACTGTTTTCATATTTAGCACTTTTGTATAAAGATTTGTATAATGTAAAGTGCAATACAAATAAAATGTATTGTTATTATTATATTTATTTACAAACTGGGTGGGTCACTTTCACTGACAGCTCATATTCCTTTTATTTCTATATGAAACTGCACTAAATTACCTGCCTACCTTTCAGTGTCTCTGAGTAAGTCTGTGTTAAACTGAGTCTGTGTAGACGCGCAGCTGTCAGGAGGATTCACTGCAGGGAGAAAGACGCACTTTGATTGACAGTTGATGCTTTTAGCGCAGCAGATCGAGATCTTTTCTATGAACTAATCTTTACTCTATGAACTAACTAGCAGGCAAGCCTGTATTGGTAATGGTCAAGAGGATTCAGCACTTATACAGTATGATTAAAGTTACTACACTAGCTGATGGTGCCTGATCTTTCACTCATATCAAGCTAAAGTTAACACGTTAACATTTAATTAGCTAACGTTAGCCAACCAGAAGTTAGCAGGGAAAAGTAAAATTACAGCCAAGGCTATATTACTTAAAATGTAGGCTACCCCAGCTTCTCATACTAAATGACTGTCTCATTTACTCTAATACTGATCGATTACATTACATAGTAGACATGGTAGACTACAAAGTAGACGTTACCTTTTTGGATGCGACTGGTCGTAAATCACCTCAGCTGTAACAGCTGTCAAATGTAGGCTAATGCGCGAGTACACAATGCGCGAGTCGAGATGAGAGATGCAACGTGATCTGTCAAACGTGAGTGATTGATAGAGAGGTTGTCACTGTGTGTGTGTGATTGGCGCAGATTGTGGACAGGTCAGCTGCAGGATTTTCATTCATAACGAGCATCTGACTCGTATTACTAAATATTACTCGTCAAAAGTGCTTTATCCGCACCGGATACTCGCGGGCCCTTGTAAACAGCGAGCAAGAAGAGAAATAGGGCAGAGTGAGTACGGTTGAGACATGAGTACAGTTGAGACACCCTACATAACTTGCGTGCGCAATGATCCTGAGCCGTGATTTTTAGTTTGCACATGCGTACTAACATCCTCTTCTACCCCGGGAAATTTGAGCAACATACTCAGCTCCGCTACGAAGATATCGGCGAAAGTTTTTTTTAGCAAGGTAAGATCTTGATTTTACATGTCCCTGCTACAATATGTTATTAACCATAGGTGATCAACAAACGCAATTTACATCATTACAAACGTTATTCTGTGCACTATAAATATACATAATTCATGCTATCATGTCAATCAAGGTCACTGCATAATCTAGCGAAAAGCGTGAGGTGGTCGGACGGGTACAGTTGAGACACAATGTCTCAACTGTACCCGCGATCGCATACCATTACATAACATGGAGTTACGTTGTGCAGTTTAACGACAGCAGGTTAGAAGTCAAAGTTGGACAACAAAACAAACAAATTAAAATAAAATGTTATATTTTGGATATTCGAACTGTTCTTTATTAATGGATGTCCTTTCAAACATGAAAATAGTAAGAATTATTTATCTTGGGGTCTAAATAAGCAAGGTGGGAGATCGGGTACAGTTGAGACAGCTTGATTGTGATAGAGCCTATGCTACCTCATAGTAGAAATGAAAAAGACATGCAGTGTGTGTATATGTATAGGTGTATGTGTATATGTGTGAGTGTTTGCTGGCCATGTTTTGTAGCCTATAGATTTATGTTTCTTCGATGCCTGTTGCAGGATGCCTCGTAACAGAGTAAGAACCACAGATAGCGGTGTATCAGCGCAGGAGTTAGAGAGAGCATCCAATGCAGTGCTGCAAGGGAGGTCCATTAGGAGTGTGGCAGAGGAATTTAGGGTTCCTGTAGCTTCACTTGGCCGCTACGCGAAAAGGAAGCGTGAGTTGGAGGAGAATGGCTCAAACCTTTTGCCCTCAGTAGGACACAAAAGCTGCAATACAGTTTTTAATGATGATCAGGAAGGCAGGTTGGAGCTGTATGTGAGGAAAGCAGCAGCCTTGTATTATGGGCTGCCCCCAAAAGAGGTAGGAATGCACCAAAAACACCTATAGGGAGAGACCAGGCTATACAGTAGGCCTATATAGTGAGAAATAAACTGTTTTGTTGTACATCAGTTTTCTGTAAATGTATGTATTTTGAGCTTAAAGGGGAAATCCAATGTAGATTGATAGCCTTATTGTTGGAGGTCACTGTGTGCTGTCCATGAGAAAAAGAACAACACAATTTGGCATAGTTAAAGTATATATATTAGAGCTGTCAAGCGATTAAAATATTTAATCGTGATTAATCGCATTAATGTCATAGTTAACTCACGATTAATCGCAAATTATTTTTCTATGCTAAATATCCCTTGATTTCTTTGTCCCATAATTCTTCTCATTTTAATTCTCTTATCAACATGATGTACATGATGAAGTGCATCGGCTTGCCTTGTGCAAATGATTTTTTATTGATAACAACATTGGCATATACTGATCAAAACAGGACGATACAAAAAAAGAGCCTATAGTGCAATTAAACGACTGCTTTGAACAAATGTCATTTGAACATAGCAGTCAGGCTATTGCTTCTTTGTTTTGAGCCAAAGAAAAAAAAAAAAAAAAAAGTATTTTTTTTTTTAAATAAAAGAATTGCGTTAATCGCGCGATAATTTTTTTAACGCCGTTAAAGCCGTTAATAACGCGTTTAACTGACAGCTCTAATATATATATATATATATTAAATTTTTTGATTATTGTTTCAGATTCGCAAATTGGCCTTTGAAGTCGCTTGCTTTTATGGCCTGGCTTTTCCAAAGAAGTGGGGGGACAGTCGCATGGCCGGAAAGAGTTGGTTCACTAACTTCATGCGAAGGCATCAAAGCCTTTCAATCCGGAAGCCTCAGGCCACGAGTTTGCATCGGAATTCGAATTTCAACAGAATCAATGTGGACTCATTTTTCAAGAAGCTGGCCAGTGTGTCCACCAGGCACTTCCTACAGGCTAAGGATGTGTGGAACATGGATGAGACCGGGCTGGTCACAGTCCAAAAGCCGGGCTTCATGGTGGCCTCCAAGGGAGTGAGAAGAGTGGGGGCAGTCACCTCTGGGGAGAGAGGAACCCTGGTCACCATGGCACTGGCAGGTAATGCCCTGGGGAACATCATCCCCCCCCATTTCGTCTTTCCCCGCAAGAGGTTCCTGCCACACTTCATCGCTGGCGGTCCAGAGGGGTCAATAGGAACAGCAAATGGCAGTGGTTGGATGCAGGAGGATGACTTCCTGGAGTTCCTAAAGCACTTCATCAACCACACCAGGCCCACTGAGGAAAAGAAGGTCCTTTTACTTCTCGATAATCACTCCTCCCATATCTCAATGAAAGCCATTGACCTTTGCCGTGCAAGTGGTGTGGTCATGCTATCCTTCCCACCACATTGTACGCACCACCTTCAACCCCTGGACAAGGCTGTGTATGGGCCTCTGAAGAGGTATCTTAATGGGGAGATGGACAGGTGGCACCGTCAGAACCCAGGCAAGTCAATCACCATCTATGACCTTCCAAGTCTCCTGAATAATATCTTGCTGCGTGGAGCATCGCCACAGAATGTTCAGGCTGGCTTCTCTTCCACTGGCATCTGGCCATACAATCCAGATGTCTTTAAGGAAGCTGACTTTGCCCCTGCTTTAGTAACTGACAGGCCGAACCCAGAAAGCCAGGCTGCCCTCACTACAGCCGGGCCATCCACGCTGGCCACCCTTCCACCTGGGTTGTCCCCTCCTGCCCTCACTACAGCCGGGCCATCCACGCTGGCCACCCTTCCACCTGGGTTGTCCCCTCCTGCCCTCACTACAGCCGGGCCATCCACGCTGGCCACCCTTCCACCTGGGTTGTCCCCTCCTGCCCTCACTACAGCCGGGTCATCCACGCTGGCCACCCTTCCACCTGGGTTGTCCCCTCCTGCCCTCACTACAGCCGGGCCATCCACGCTGGCCACCCTTCCACCTGGGTTGTCCCCTCCTGCCCTCACTACAGCCGGGCCATCCACGCTGGCCACCCTTCCACCTGGGTTAGCCGGGCCATCCATGCTTGCCACTAGTGCATCTCAGTGGTCCCTCACAGAGGGTGACCTTTCACCTCTTTTCCCTATCCCTACTGAGCTTCCCAAACATATTTTTTCTGTCAGCTCGGATGGTGTCCCAGAAGTCACTCTGACCCTGGTTCCTATATCTTTAGAAGAGGAAGTCGTTTCTACCCAAGTAAGAAAAAATATATTTACTATATATATTTTTTTTTTTTGTAATGTATTGACTGCCACATTCTGAAAGTAAAATATTCATGAGTGTGTGTGTGTGTGTGTCTATGTATGTATGTATGTGTGTGTGTGTGTGTGTGTGGGATGGGGGGGGGGGGGGGGGGTTGTGTGTGGGTGTGTGCATGTGTGTCTATCTCTGTGTGTTTATCTTAACCAGGAGCCTGCAGTGTTTTCACCAGAGTCGGTCCGGCCGTACCCGAAAGCTTCCCCGAGAAAGGCCAATCGGCAGCAACGCAAGAAAAAGACTTCCACTATTTTAACCGACACCCCGGAAAAACAGCCCCTGGAAGAGGAGAAGAAAGCCTCCTCTTTGAAAGTAAAACGGAAGATCATAGAAACGAAGGAGGGAGGAAAAAGGAGTAAGAAGACAAATTCAGATACTCAGTGTCTGGTGTGTGCTGAATGGTTTTCGGCCTCAAAGCCTGGTGAGAAGTGGGTGTCGTGCTGCGGGTGTGGGTTGTGGTCCCATTTTGAATGCACCACTGGTGACAAACAGTATGTTTGTCATCACTGTGAGGAGTGAGATAATAAAGTGAAAAAATAAATGAATTAAATAAATGAATTTCTTGCTTAAATATTTTGTCCAGTTCTTTTATAATAAAGTTTAAAGTTTTTTCAATGCTTGGTCAGTCACCATCAATGGGTTTAAATGGGTGTCTCAACTGTACCCGGGTACCGTCTCAACTGTACTCACCATGGGTACGGTTGAGACAAAATCGCACCTCATGTATATGAGCAAATTATGAATAAATTAAATTGGTTAGGGGTATTATTGATTGATTCTATTTTAGTATACAATCAAAGGGAACAGCATATCAAATATCACTTATTTTCAGTGTCTAGTTTTTGTGCAGTAGTGTAAAAAGCCAAAAGTGTCTCAACCGTACTCGCTCTACCCTACTATCGTGAGAGACTGCGTATTCATGTGATACAGTTCATTTTTCTCATGTCGGCAGCCGATCCCTGCAAATTGCTCATTCAGGATGATAGTAGGCTAAACTTACACTACACAGCGAGCCACAAGAGCAGTAGCCTATTAACAGTGGGGTGTAACCATTAACGTGATAGTGTTATTAACGTGCACACATGCGACTGGGGTTCGACTCTATAAAGTGACGTCCGTCACGGTAGAGTCCGTAACGCTCGGAAATAATACAAAAAATAAGACCAGGATGACAATTGTTGCTAATATGTCATCTTTATAAAAGTTAGCTTTGCTTGAAAAGTTTGGCAGACATTGCTTTCAAAATGCATGTTTTATGACAACTTTTCCTAAAAAACGTTATGGACGTTACATGAGTTGTCCCATAAACGGGCATCATAACAGCACGTTCCACCAGCCAATGGAAAGACACAAAGTACATAACTGATTTACATATTGACACAACAGCCCTTCCTGATGAAAAGTCAGGTTAGAAGACATCCGTAGGTGATTTTTTTTTGTTGCCATACTGCCCATTCAGAAAGTCATACAATTTTGTTCACTGAAAAATAAATGTTTACAGTATTGCGTCTCCTCATTGTAGTGAGAAAAACATGTATTTGCATGAATATTGTGATCAGATGTATTTTGTACTTCAAAATATAGACCTTGATGATACATTTTAAATAGGTTTTGTTATTAATGTGGCTACTTTATTTTTTCATGGTGAGGTTGACATTTGCATGGAATTGACCATTAACTACATCCAAGCTGAAAGGTACTATTTTCTCTAAAGACTTGGCTTCCTCAAAAAAAATCCCCACGCCACGCCACTGATGGCCAAGGAATGTAAACTATGTCCAACCTTGCACGCTAGTGATGGTCTTTGATATTTTCCTGTTTCTTCATTCAATCCAGCCAGACATCCAGTAGCATTGACAAATAGATTATACTCCCCAGGTTTTATTAGGTCTCTTATAGTCTTTACAGGTTTACTTTTATTCACCTCTAGGAGCAATCTGCCAAGCTCTCGCAGTTATTGGCGGACAAACTGGTGTTGGCTGATTACTTTCTCAACCTTCTTGAATAATCTGTAACCATACTTCAGGAGGCAGGGGTTTTTCTTCACTGCAACTGCAATGTTGTCTTGATTCATGTTGCTTAAGAACTTCCAGTATGCATTGCTATATCCATGTGGAACAGGTTCAGCAAATGCACACAATGCTTGAACTCTTGATTTACCCCGTTTTGAGGGGTTACACCGGGGCTTGAATTGGCAGACTTGAAAATGTCACCACACTCGTTTTGTCAACAACCCATAGCAGTACACACAATGAGCAAATTTTCCTCCTTTACTTTTTTTCGTTGGTTACTTACATGGGATAAGCTTACCTCTGTTCTTCTCCAAAACATCGATGTTATGTTCAAAATTCCCCTTATTTCGGATGTAATCTAACTGTCGTCTTCTTTGGCAAACTAAATGCCTTTGCTACATCTACTTTATCACTGTGCTTGCGCCACAATTGTCTTGACATTTTCTGAACAACTTGTCCACAGTAAAAGAAGCTATGTTTCTTGTCATATTTCCTTGATCCATCCTCCCCTTTTAAAACTGAGTTAACATAAACACATGGCTCTTCTTCAAAGGGCAGTGGAACACTTGAATCCTTATTAGTATGTGTTTGAGCCATTGTTTCCTCATTCTCATCAGCTATTGTTTCATAGTTCTGTCTTGTGCTTTCGCTGGACCCAGAGCTGCTCTGGCTTGAAGTCTCTTACTTCTGCTCTGACTTGATGGAAAGACATTCCGACTGATGGACTTACTTTAGCTTTTGACAGTGGATGTAACTTTGTTCTTGGCTTTAGCCTTCATGGATAATTCCAAGTCTGTGCTTTCCTCACTGGGTTGTGGAATATAGTCATCTTCACTCTCAACACTTGAGTCATCTGATCCAATAAAAAAATCAAATCAAATTAACACAACCTCCGTATTTCTGTCTAATCCGTGTATGGTTCGTTCTTTGAATATTCCGATTTAAAACAAAGTCTGAAAAACCAAATAACAGTCGTTTTTTTGTTTTTTCTGATTTGGTTTTGAAACGGAAAAAGGGCAAAAGGAATAAACAAATAAACGGCATTTAATTTGTGTTTGGGTTTTGTTTGTTGGTTTTTTAAACCCGAAACAGAAAAACAAAAATAGATACATTTGTAGGCTACACCAGAAGGCAGAACGCAGCGAGCGAAGAAAAAAGAGCCTACCACCTAGCCTTAGTTATGGCCGCACTTGAACCATATGGGGATTTTATTCGGGAACTATTTCACAATGGAAAGACACACGACGAGATCAGTACCGCTCTAAGGCAATCTGGTGCACCGAAGTGCTCCGTTATGACGGTGAGGAGGTTCTGTGTGGAGCACAACCTGCGAAGAAGAAATCTAGTTTCCGACACTGATTTGGAAATGGCAGTGGTTTCTTCCATCAACAAGGTAGGCCTATGTGTGTATTTAAACTTTTAAGTAGGCCTATACATAATCGATAATCGATGATACCTATCATCGATCGGTGTGCATGCTGGGGAAAGCAGAGTTGGGAGAGTCTTACGAGACGTTCATCAGCCATACCACGATTTGCGAAGACATGTAAGTAACTTAGAGTAAGTAAACAGTGAAAACTAAATATTCATGAAACACAGGAGCAAAAAGAATTTTAATTATACTTCTCTTCCTTTCAAAGAGTGCTCGTAATCTGAACCCCATTCCCTACCATGCAGAATATATGGGCCATAAACTGCACATGGATCAAAATGAGAAGCTTGGCATGTTCGGTGTCACACATGTGGTGGCAGTTGACGGCAACAGCAGCAACATTTTTGCAAATGCCACCATGCCTGTGAAAAACAATCTGCTTATTTATGAGCAGGTATACAGGTGTGTCCTACTTGCAAAGTAAACTTGTCATTATGTTTTGTATGGCTCCTCATATCAAACTGAAAGTATGATTCCAAGTTTATTTCAGTGTAATGCATTTTACTCACTGTACTATATGTATGTGTCTAATTTCTACCAGATGTGCAGTGGTTGCCAATGGGATGTGGGACCAAGTCAGAGTTGACCATGGGAAGGAGTTCTATCTGTGCCTGTACATCCAGGAAATCCTTTCCAGGCACAGGTAAAACCTCAGCAGGCAACCATACTTGCAGACTACATCTTCAAGGGTACGTCTTTGTATTACTACTAAAAAGGGAGACGAAAGGTGAAATCAGATTATATGGCCACAGTGAAAACAGACAGAATTTGTGTCAAATGGAATCTGAAGCATCTGAATATGTCAGCATTTGTCCACAGCTTCAAACAAAATATTGAGCAGTTACTATTGGTAGCAGTTACTATTCATTTTAAGCAGATTATCGCCCTCACTTATTTTTCAAACATACTGAATTTTGTGTTCACAACAGAATCTTAGGGTGGAGCGGATTTGGCCTGAAGTCAATAACCGGGTAAACTACCCAATGAAGCAGGCCCTGGTGCACCTGACTGACCAAGAGGCCATAGACATGCAGAACAACACAGTGAAGTTCTGTGTGTCTAACCTGACGTGCCAACTCAGCCAGATTGGGCTAGACAGGGTTGTGCAGTCATGGAATGCACATAGGATTCCAGGTATGCTAAAAATAAATTGTGAATGAATCATGTCAGCCCAAAATAAACGTACTACTAATATTTTATAATCCTATTTTTATTTGCTATTCTCTTCACCATTATATATTTTATTTTCAAATGTCTTGAAATGTGAAATGTGCTATAATTTTTTTTTACTTCGGCTTAAAATGTTTCCTTTACAAGGTAGAGGAATACCTAATGAACTAGCTGCAGCAGGATGTCCAGCACAGATATCGGAGGACCTGCTACCCAGTGCTTCTGTTGCATAGTGCATTTCATGAAGCCCTTTTCTGCCTGCTGAATGCCACGGAGAGGAATGTGTGAAATGTTTTGATGGATGTGTGACTGCCTGTGTATACTGTTAAGTGTTAAGTGTGATTAACTGTACATGTTCTAAATGATGCTGTTAATAATGTATGTGTTTATCTGCCGTTTTCACAGTAGAGTTTCAAGAAAAGACTTCAATAAAACCTGTTGCAAGGAAACCACTTGTGTCTGCGAATGCTTGAGAGGGATTTATAGAACTGTCATAACCGGACAGCTGCTGAATATTTTACATTTGTCCATCTACATGTGAATCACTATTTTATAACCAAACAAAATAGTATGTAAAATGAATGACAATAGAACGATTTTCAGAAAGAACTACAATTTATTGGGCAAATAACAATTTAACATAACATTTTAACACATAATAATAGTAATAACTAATTTAAAATAGAATAAAACATAAAAATGAAAGGTACATTGATAACTAACAAAAGATGAACATTTGGTGAACAAAAACAATAACTTAAGAAATTATATTATGCAGTACAGCCAGTGCCTCGTCCAGCCCCACCACTGGCTGCGTGTTGCCTCCGTAAAAGTCCCCACCTCTGCATTTAGGGCAGTAGGTGTGGCTAACCTGCCATTGCTCCACACAGCTGCTGCAGCCCAGGATGGTTCTGCAGCAGCTGGCAAATATGGGCTCCTTCATAGGATCTGCAGTTTAAATAGAGAATTTTTAGATTAGGGACTTTAAGGAGGCTCTTGGACTTTTTTGAAGAATACTTTTTAAAAACTTTCATGGTAAATAATAATAACATATTACAAACCTCCACATATGATACAGGCAAATGCTGCCTTCACAGCTGCCGCCTGGCTGTTACTCAGGCTTATTGATGTCCTTCGGTTTGCCTGTGCAAAATTTGCAAGGTCTTGGAGCGTCTTGGATACATCTTTTAGACCCTGAGAAGCGAGGATGACCTCCTCTATTTGGTCAACGACCAAGGGAAGGTCTGTGTCCTCATGTTGACTGAAAAATATACAGAACATATTGTTAAGAGTGTATTAACTTGGACTTTCTTTTTTATATTAGGGAAGGATAGTTGTTCTGTATTTGTTTTGTTTTGTATTTATTCAGTGACCTTTGGTATGCAATTTATCACAGATAGCTTACCTACCTTTCTCTCCTTCTTTTATTATTCTTCCCCCCCCCCCCCCCCCCGGTTCTCTGCATCTGGTCTTGGGGAACAGCAAAGATCTTTCTTGCATGCTGCTTCCAGAATGCAGATCCTGTATTGTATGGTTGTTTTAGCATTAGTGTCTATTGACAACACAGAGCAATTGTGGTAAAAACAACAACACTTGAAAGGACCCAATTTGAAAAGACAGTAGCCGGACAGACACTCTGTAGTATGGACACTTCTGATCCAATTCAATTTCTAATCAGAATAGATCTATTCCTATAATGCGAAAAGTGTGATAGGAGTGAACGGAGTGTTCCACAGCATTGAGAAGAGCTGTGTAATAAACATTTATAACACTAATAAGGGCCATGGATTAGGACAGTCTAACAGATGTATGCAATGATTGACTGTACCTCTGTTTCCCTCACAGTCCAGGATCTCATTTGCATGGCTGTCCACAAGCACAATAGGCTTGTCGTCGCCCAGAGCCTCCACCACTATTTCCCTTATGCTATTAACAGATGCCTCAAACTCAGAAAATCGTACTGCCACCGTTTTCCGGGTCACTGGCCTTCCATCCACCACCGCCGCTATAAAGACATTCCTGAGTATAAACATAAACAAAACACTGAAGCCCATTTATAATGCCCAATACACCCTGTTCCAAAATTAATTATACTCACAGACGTTAGACGTTCAAACACAAAATGTTTGAAAGTGATATTGACAAAGAAAAATGTTCAGTGTACTTGTATTTACCTTGTGTTTAGCTTTGGACCCACAGCTCTGGGAGCAGACAGAGCTCCTGAGGCAACGGGGAGAGCACTGCTGGATGGGCGGCGAAAGGCAAAGCGAGCAGCAGGGTTTTGACCTTGAGAACCTTGATCAGCTGTGCTCTCCCCGTGTACCTCATAGTGGCCACCGTCTTTGAGGTCTGAGACTGAAAGCTCCCTCTGGTCCAGGGAGTATCCCTCTGTTGCTGTCATCAGTAAAATACAGAGAGTGTGGATGGACCTGAAAATAAACATTTTTGATCAAACTTTATTTGAAGGGATATGCATAAGAATGACATGAAACCTGTCATGAACCTGAAGCAGTCTTCATGAATGTTAATAACTTGTTATAACAATTCAGTCAACATAAGTGACTGCATTCATACAGTCCACTTTGTCATTAAACAAGACAGCATGACCTGTCATGTAACGTCACATAGCAGTCCTAATTATCAAACTTAAAGAAGCTCGAGCTTTACGTTAACATTGATCAATAAAAACATTAATCACAATGAATTACAAACCACAATTAACTATTCAAACATTAACCACATATTATTAACCATATGTGGTTGATTTTGAGATTGGCTGTCATGAGACCATGAACATTATAATTGCGTCTTCATGACAATAGGCCTATGTGATATATCATAGCCTAATGTATGTAGCCTATTGTACAATATGTAGGCTACTTGTCAATTTAGATGTATTTTAATGTTTTATGACCAGCTAGGTTTCTTAGTAAACAGCCACCTGGAATATCATGGTGATCTTCTCCACAGTCATATCGTCCACTCGCAAACTAAGTCGCCGGCTCCCACGGAAAACAATAAAGCTGGCCATTGTAGAATGCGAGACTCAATGGAAAGTTTGAAACATCTTTATATGTATTTTTTTTAAACCACGTGCCCTTTTCCCGGCATTCATTGTGGTTTTATCTAAATATCACACAAACAAAACAAGCAACTGGATTATTCAGTATTCCCGTTTTGATTTAAAAAACAGAAAAATGCCGTTTATTTGTTTATTCCTTTTGCCCTTTTTCAGTTTCAAAACCAAATCAGAAAAACCAAAAAACGACTGTTATTTGGTTTTTCTGATTTTGTTTTAAAGCGGAATATTCAAAGAACGAACCATACACGGATTCAGTCTCCAATTGAAAAACTGACTACAATTTTCAACTATTTAATGGCACAGATCTAATGCATGGTCTATAAGCATGGCCTAGTCAGTAAACCGGGTGTTGAATTCAGTAATGTGACATTTCAAGGACGAAAATTATGGACGAAGGGACTTGCAGGACAGCAGCGGTTTCTCCTTGGCCTATGGGCCGCCATTTCAATCTTGGAGGGAGAATTGCACTCTGTGCTGTCATCAGTTGAATCGTAGAGACTATTGGAAAAATCTGGTATTCTATCCTTCATCTGCAAAAAATGAGTTTTGTCAAGGTTATCCAATTTTTTTTAATTAAATAAATTAAAAGTAAAAGACGTGAGGAAAAATTTCACATCAACTATCTTATGTTTTTCAGATGCCTACCAGAATACTTTTTGTCCTTCTTAGCTTTGGCACGAAATATGATTGGTCACTGGAATGATCTTTCAGAGAATCAGGATCATCAGTTTCAACTATAGTTGAATCTGAATGGTACAGGGGTCCTGAAGAATCTTGTCCACTATCCAGCTGGTAATAAATGTATGTCAAATTATTGTTATCCACTTTTTTTGACATAGTTTTGAAAAGATAAAAAGTGAAACACTTATTTCTTTCTTTCTTGTTTATTTCGAATATGTAGACAAAACAAAAACAACAAATTTTGCCAATTACAACAATAAAGCCATTCAAGAATGAAGAACAAAAACAAAAATAATAATAGTAATAGTAAAAATAAAAAGCAAAAAGAAACAAGAAATAAAAATAAACATTAATGTAAACATATCCGAAAAGGAGTGAGAAGTAAAAACGTATGTACTCCCACCCATCTTATTACTTACTCTGTATGTTTAATAATAATAATGATAATAATAATAATAATAAATGACTATAAAAATGTTATGTGATATAAATAAATATACATATGTAAGTATGTACATATATATATATATCTACAACATACATTTAACAAGTAACAGTATGAATGTGACACAACAGCGTGTATACACAGTATACCTATACATACATACACAAACCTACTGACTCTTAGTACTTCGCTCAGATTGTTCCACAACTTGACACCTGTGATGGAAATGCGAAAACTTTTCATGGTGGAATTTCTCATCTGAATTTTGAAATTGAGTTCTCTCCTCAAACTATGCCCCCCCTCACGTTCACTAAACAAGTTTTGAATGTTCAATGGTAACAAATGGTTCCTAGCCCTGTACATAGTTATTGCTGTTTGATATGAGACGAGGTCTGTGAATTTGAATAATTTAGACTGTAGAAATAGTGGATTGGTATGTTCCAGATAGCCGACCCTGTGAATGATCCTTACCACTTTTTTTTTTAAATGATTAGTGACTGTAATGGACTTTTTGTTATTGTTACCCCAGACTTCAGTACTGTAGTTTAAATATGCCAAGACTAAAGAACAGTAGAGAGTGTGAAGTGACTTATGATCCAGAACCTGCTTTGCTTTATTTATGACTGCTATACTTCTTGCTACTTTGTATTTTACATGTGTAATATGTGGTTTCCAGCTGAGCTTGTCGTTAATTGTTACACCAAGAAATTTGATTTCGTGCACTTGTTCAATAGCCACCCCATCAATTTCTATCTTTAACTGTGTGTTTAACCTGAACCTTCCAAAGAACATAAACTTGGTCTTGCTCACATTTAAAGATAATTTGTTCCAGTCAAACCATAATTTCAGTTTGTACAACTCTTCATACATGTTCTTTTGTAATGTATCTAGATCATCACCAGAGCAAAATACATTAGTTTCATCTGCGAAAAGTACCATAGACAGCTTTTCGCAGATGACACGAATTACATTATGAATCATGTAATGGCATTCACAGTATCTATGGCGTACATGTATGTTTACTCTCCTTACCTTTTCTTGAGCAACTTCCATATAATCATCACTGCACTGTAAAAAATAAAAAGTTGAGCATACTCAAAATTGCAAGGCAACTTACTGGAATCAATTTTTGAGTTTTGAGCCCATCAAAAAGGTCATTTTCTTCTTTAGACAAACTTGAAAGTTAGTTATACCAACTAAGATTTTTATATTTTACAAACTCAAAAAAATAAGTCAGGGGTGTTAACTTAATATTTCAAATTAAGGTTAATATTATTAAAAAAAAAAACATTTCAAAGAATGCCAAACGAGTTTTAAATTCACTTTATTAAAATTATTAATTTGAAACTTCCATTTTAAATTTCTGAATGCCAGACAGCAATATAACAAGCAACATGTAGCTAGTTCAGCAGCAGAGAATCGCTGTCTAAATGCAGCAAACCAAAGTGCAGAACAAGTTTGACATTATGGTCAAACTTGTTCTGCACGAGACGGGAGCCCAGGTTAAACGGTGACGCAACTCTCGTGCCTCATACACCGCACGATCCCGAGAGCTGCCTTTATTTAACACACACCCGCAACACACAGCGCACCGCACACCCAACCAACGGACATGCAAGTCTCGGTAACGGTGGCGGCAACACTACGCACAATAAACACACAAACAATAAAGACCCCAAACCCGTTAACCCAACTTAACCTAACAGAAACAAATTGACAAAAGGCAATAAACCCCTTTTTCCCAACCGGCATCACGAATACCCAGACTCCCCGGGGGGTAGTGTCGAAATGCGCATGTGCACCGTAGTTGGCCCAGCCTCAGACAGAGTCTGACTTAAACCCGTGTGTTTTGCTAACAAAGAAACTACAGTGAGCCCAACTCTTGACCCAAAACTCAACATTGTTGGTTTGAGTAAAATGGCATTGCACAGTTGACATGAATACTTAATGTTTTATATTCATTTTACTCAGAAATCATAATGAGACCAACAATTTTAAGTTTTCGTTTTTACAGTGTGCCAGAATAATCCAATAGGGAAGTTGCTTGGGAAGTAAACACCTGAACATACAGAAAATAATCACTTTATGAGCAAACATGATGACTTTGACTTGACTACTACCCTTGTTACATTTGCACCTGCTCAGGCAGCTTGACAGGTGTTTTCTCAATGAAGTAAAATCAATTTCAGGTAGATTCAAATGGGAGGACCCCATTAGGAAAGACTAGAAAAGAGTGTGTAACACTGGCCTCCTGACAGGGAACTTGAAAGACAGATTTCCGTTTCAGGGGCCCAACAAGGACAAAACAAGAAATGTACAAGTTTGTGATGTTACACTGCCCCTGTACTAACCCCCAGTTAGTATTTCTGACTAGAATACTTATGTAAAATGAGATGTCAACATCCTCCTGAATTGCTAATTAACTGAACAATCTGAGTTTAGGACTGCATGGGGCAGTTTGTGAACAAACATGACTTGAAAATCAACCAAGGAATGTAACGCAGTTTCAGGAAGCAGTTTTGTCACTTCGCTATTACCTGTGTCCCAACATTATCCACAAAATCGGAGTGTCTTCTGCAGCAGGGAGCTTCTTGGACTCTACTTCCACTGCAGGAGACTGACTGATTGGCTCCTGGAATATGAGATAAAAGCACAACACATTAAGAGGAAACCGATATAAAGCACTGTATTTTGATCGTTTTACAGTAAACGCGTAAGTTAATGTGAAAATGATTGCTTTAAAGCACAGAACCTAAAACCAAGCACATGACATGATCCTACGTAGAGGTATCGGCGGGATTTAGCGTGAATGTTCATTACGGGGGTTGTAGCACACAATACAATGGAAAGATTTCAAATGACAGACTTGGATGCAAAATGTAGCTCTTTATTATACAGAAATTTGCTGTTGGTGTATTAGCCCAGGACAACACCCTTGCCAGATTATTTATCTAAATAGCCCTATGTTGTTAGAATTAACAAACTTTATTCAAGGTCTACGTTCGTGCAGTACTCGGCGTTGATAAGGTCCAAAATACAATATTATTGTAAATTATATCACTTCAAATTAGGGCTGTATGGTATGGACTAAAATGTATATAACGGTACGATTTGAGGCATAAACGGTAACGGTATTATATCACGGCAGTTAATTTTATCTTATTTCGATATTAATGCTTCTGAAGGGGTAAAATACTGGTAAGGCAGCAAAACTGCATATTCTTTTTTTAAATCCTTTCTCAAGTTACTTCAATCTTTGAAAAACACAAATGTTTAATAGTAGGGATTTGTTGCTCCACTTGCTTGCGGACCTTGCCATATAGTTTTGGCATCATAATTTGGCTGAAGTGTGTGCGGGCAGGTAACGCGTACCTGGGATTGAGTGTTTTGACAATCTATTTAAAGCCCTTTCTGTCGACATTTTGAAAGGGAACCATGTCCTTATACAGGTAAACAGTGACAACGTTTGTTATCTCGTTCCACCGCTTGCATTTTGTCGTAAGGACTGGCTTTGGAAAATACCTGCGGAAGCAATGTCTGATATGCAGAGACAGTTTCACGCTACCAGCATCTGTCTTGCACAGTGTGGAATGAGAGCTTGTGAAGGGACAATTGCGGAAGCACGCAGGCGCGCTTGCGCAATAGCATACTGCCTGAGAAGGCAGTATCACTTTAAAATCTGTCCCTGGGAAAAGTAACATTGCACAGAATTGAAAAAAAAACAATGTTTCGTTACCATATTTTCAGAAGTTGCCCGTAACTTTACTTTTTACATGAAAAAGTAGTTAGGTTACTGTATTAACGCGTTACTTACTTTGTTACGCGATACACACAACACTGTCTACTAGTCACACTGGTCTCACGGTAACGTCAAAATCCATACCGTAGCGCAAATTCACACTGGTGTACTTTCTATACCGTTTATACCTTATACCCCTACTTCAAATTGACGTTAAGAGTTTCCATCAGACTCGCGCGGTAGCCAGGCGTTTCATCCAAAGGCGATCTCAGTTGGCGCTGTGTGTTTCAAGATTCTGACGCAAGTGGGTTAAAAGGGCTATCTATTTATTTACTTCAGTATGCTACAGGATCGTCCTGAAGAAAATGGGAGCAGAACGTCCGCCGGTGCCCACGTATATCTGTGCTACGGCTCACCCCTAGGGAAAACCCAATAGCGATAGCCTTAAAAGGCGAAGCCTATACAACATAGAACTGAGTGTGTCATAGAGAAGCGCAACACGTCTTAGGTAAAACCTAATAAAAGAGCATGGGGAAGCCCAGGAGGCTGCTGTGCAGATATCCTCCATAGGCATCCCTCTTTGCAGAGCGACAGAGGACGATATTCCTCTGGTCGAGTGAGCTCTGATCGTCTCAGGCGGCTCTGCCCCCGCTGACACATACGCCTGTGTGATAGAAATTAACCATTACTTTTATATTAACTATGAGTATCATCAGGCATATTCATTAATGGTGGAAAGTAGAGAAACCACCTCTGAACTCAGAGCAGAGCCTCATACGGCGCCAGGGATTCTGGGGCCAAGACATACTGACATCCTCCCATTATTTAGATTAACTGCAGGAGATTACCACATACTTAAAGGAATGTATGGTTGACCGTTCTTGCCATATAAGGCAATTCTGAGCCTGTACCGAAGGCGGTCATATCATATGTAAAACAGCTTAGTTTGAAAGGATAAGAGAGACCGGGATCGGACGCCCCGGCAGTGTCTTTGCAAACCTCACTCGGCTTTGTTGTTGCTTGTTTGTGGGTAACAATAAAGTCTGTCAATACTTGTTCCGGACTCCCCGTTTCCTCATGTTTTAAGCTAGTTGAAGTGATAGATAACTCGGTTAGTTTCTACCACAGAATTGGCGTCACAAACAGGATTGAAAAACAGAGACAGCCCAGCTGCTGGGCTGCAGAACGAGGCGCAGACGGATCACGCAACGAAGCGCACAAAATTTATTCTGGGTAAATTTGGCTAACCACTAATTAACCCATTCGTGCCGGATGCTTCGCGGCGCAGCATTGCATCTCCCGCCGGTTGCTGCGTAGCGCAGCTTTGAGTCTCC
This sequence comes from Gadus macrocephalus, assembly GCF_031168955.1. Taxonomy (NCBI): domain Eukaryota; kingdom Metazoa; phylum Chordata; class Actinopteri; order Gadiformes; family Gadidae; genus Gadus; species Gadus macrocephalus. The sequence continues at coordinate 14,987,002 of NC_082399.1, forward strand.
TGCCGGCTGCTGCGTAGCGCAGCATTGTTGATTTGTCGTCATTTTCTTGACGTCATTGGTTCAAATACACATGAGGTGGGTCTTTAAAAACCACGTGACCACCCAAATGTCGTTGTTGGCCGACAATCACGTCAATCAAATAAAATCGCAAACCTATAAAAAGAAAAAAATAATCCCGGCAAAAATAGCCAACGAGTACTGTGACAGCGACGGCAGCGATGTGGAGTTGGGAGAGAGTGGGGAGTTTGAGAGGGAGGTGGAGGAAGAAGGGTTTGTACCTTTGGATCGAGCCCAGGAGTGGGAATTTTTGGTCGAAGGAGAGGAGAAGGACGACGAAGACTTTGCGGGATCTCAGGTGGACTGGAAGACGGATGGAAACATGCCCCGAAATCCCAAGCAGTTCACTCGAAAACTGGGACCGAAGCAGCCGATAGCCGTGGATGAAACCCCCCTTGGGGTGTTTTCAAGGATAGTCGATGATGAACTTTGGGACATGTTGGGGGATCCAAACTAATTTTTATGCGGATCAGACGTGCGGCCAAACCCCATCAAATTCGAAGTGGAACCCCATCTCCAAAACCGAGATGAAAACGTTTGTCGGGCTCTGCTTCACTTTTGGGGTCCTGAAACTGCCAGCACGCCGGGATTATTGGAGGCAGACCAAGTGGCTGTACCAAACACACGTCCCCAAGGCCATGGCACGGGATCGTTTTGACATGATCTGGAGGTAATGATTTGTATTCTTGCGCTCTCTTCCAAGTTCCTATGTCTTACGGTAGCGTTAGCTCACTGACATCTCCGTCATGGCCAATAATGATAGTGGTGCTACAGCCTTCTGCTATTATTAATATAATAATGCCATAATAATTAAATAGCATAATAAATAGCAGTGTTGGGCAGTAGCTTCACTACTTGTAGTGAAGATAGTAGAGCTTTGACTCCGAACTTCGTTATTCGAATATAATTCGAATATCAAAAAATAGATAAAAAACAAACTAAAATTAAGAAGCCCTAAGTATTCTAACCTTAGCAACGCCGGTAATCAAACCCGCGAAGCCCAATCCAGGTCTTACTGAAGGCATTTAATGGTCAAAATATTATTAATAAATATTCGAATATTAATAAACAAACGAACTTCGAATATGATTTTTGGGCAAAAGTCAAAGCCCTAGAGCAGTGGTTCTCAACTGGTGGGTCGTGACCCAAAAGTGGGTCGCAGACCCGTTCTGGATGGGTCGCGGACAGCTGGTCAAAAAAAGTAAATAATATTGAATGCGCATCTGATGTTTGACATGTCTTTTATCTTGGAAAATTATTTATTTTGAAAGGCACGCGTCAGACACGCCATGGTAACTGCCATTTGATTGACGCTCACTTTAAATTTGTGTTGCGATGGCGAAGCGTAAATATGACCCGGCGTATTTAAAATGCGGATTTTCGTTCATTGAGGATAATAAGGGACAGAAACCCCAGTGTGTTATATGTAATGAAGTGCTTGCAAATGAGAGCATGAAACCATCAAAACTGCATGTAAAGACAAGCCGGTGGAGTTTTTTCAAAGACACCTCCAGAAGCTGAGGAGTTCACAGAAGTGTCCGACAGCGTCTTGCTCCAAACAAGAGGAAGCTCTCCGTGCCTCTTACCACGTAGCTCACCGTATTGCGAAGGCGAAGAAACCCCACACAATAGCCGAAGAGCTTATTTTACCTGCAGCCATGGATATGGTGAGAGAGGTGCTGGGTCAATCAGCGGCAGACAGGTTGAAAACCATACCGCTGTCCAATGATACTGTAGCTCGACGTATTCAGGACATGTCTTGTAATATTAAAGAACAGACCACAGCCCGCGTCCAAGCAAGCCCCTACTATGCCCTGCAGATGGACGAATCCACCGATATAGCTAACCATGCTATTTTGTTGGTTTATGTGAGACACGTATGGGATGGTGATGTGCAGGAACAGTTTCTCTGCAGCAGAGATCTCCCTACCACTACAAAGGCAGAGGACATTTTCAACACTGTGGATTTGGATTTGAGCTCAGTGGGCCTGAGCTGGGAATACTGCGTGGGAATCACAACTGATGGCGCTGCTGCCATGACCGGGAAACATTCCGGTGTGGTGAAGCAAATTCTGGAGAGAGCACCTGATGCGACATGGAACCACTGTTTTTTGCACCGTGAAGCGCTGGCGGCCAAGGACATGGTGCCGGTGCTCGACGAGGCCATGAAAGATGTAATCGAAGTGGTGAACCACATAAAACGTAGTGCAAAAAACAGCCGCTGCTTCTCAAAGCTGTGTAAAGATTTGGGCTCCGAGCACATGCAAGTGTTGTATCACTCAGAAGTCCGCTGGCTATCGCGGGGTAAGGTGTTGTCACGTTTTTATGAACTTAAAACAGAAATCGTCACCTTCCTCTCAGAGAATAACTCCCCATATGCTGAACTGTTTGACAACGAAATCTGGCTGGCACGAGTTGCATATCTTGCTGATATGTTTGAGCACCTCAACGCATTAAACGTCTCTATGCAAGGAAGAAGACACAATATTTTTGAACAGTCCGACAAAATCGCTGCGTTCAAGAAAAAAAAATCACACTGTGGGTATATCATTTATCCAAAGACAGACTGGACATGTTTCCCAATGCTTGCCATGAAGTACAGCAGCTGGACACCGCGGCCACAAGTGACTTAAAAAAAAACCTCAGTGCGCATCTTACTAAACTTCAAACTCGGTTTGACCACTACTTCCCTGAGAAATACAGAGATAATGATGCTTGGATACGCGACCCCTTCCGCATCGACATGGAAAGCATCACGTTGCCGAGCAACGAAGAGCATCAGCTGGTGGAGCGGTCATGTGACCAGACGATGAAAAAGATATTTGGCGAGGTAGCCCTTTCCCACTTCTGGTGCAGCGATGTGATGAGTAAGTATCCATCCCTCGCGACTCTTGCAGTCAAAACGCTCCTACCATTCAGCACAACCTATCTGTGTGAAAGTGGCTTTTCCACCTTGTTGCAGCTCAAGTCAAAGCAGAGAAACAGACTGGACACTGAGCATGATCTGAGGGTAGCTCTGTCTACTGTCCTCCCAGACTTTGAAACTCTCATTAAGAACAAACCACATGCCCAGCTGTCTCACTGACTTCCCCAAATTACAGGTTAGGTGAACATATCTGTTTTGTAGATCTTTAATTGTTTTTGTTATTTATTTTATTATACTTTTTGTCCATGCAGTGGTGATGGTCCTCCTAAGTTCCTTATTATTTCTGAATAGGCCTACATAGAAGTGAAATATATAATTCTGTGACCATAATTACTTTGTACACTTTTGATTATTTCATTCACTTGTCATGGTACTCCTCAGTTTCTTATTAATGTGGCCTGAATGCAGTGAAATGACCTTGTTTTATTTTGTGGGTCTTTATTTTGTGCAATTTGATATTCACTTTTGTCTGCATGCTGTTGCATGGTCCTCCTCAGGTTCTTCTGAATGTTCTTTGAATGCAGAGATAGAAGTCAAATATCTCATTTTGTTGGTCTCCATTTTGGTACTTCATGTTTGATACTTATTTCATTCACTTCTGTACGCAGTTGTCATGGTTCTCTGGTGCTCTGAAATAGACTTGAGTTTTCAAAGCCTTTAAAAAAATACATGTGCTTTGTTGGAAGGACCATAAAAGTGGCTCGCGACTTAATGACCATGGGAAAATTTGGGTCCCAGAGTGAGACCAGTTGAGAACCCCTGCCCTAGAAGATGGTAACTTACTACAATCCTCAGTAGCTTGGTGGTAGCTTCACTTTGTCATGAATCAAGTAACCTGTAATGTAAATTTATTTGTAACATTATTATTATTATTATTATTATTAAATTATATTTGTAATGGCAAAACTAGCTTGGCCACACAAGATACGATTTCCTGGGGTATTTCTATGGCTAAACACAGCACAACCGTTTGTAGTATTGCAAATATCCCTGCAACATACAGCATACAACAAATATGATGGCAATGTTAGGCATAAAGTTATTAATCTTATGCGCATTTTTAGATATCTCCATCTTCAAGATAACATGGACCCTGCTGTGGACAAGTCCGACAAGCTCTGGAAGCTCCGGGGATTCATGGACCTCCTCCTTGTCAAATTCCAGGATCTGTATGAGGTCAATGGCTTTGTGACCGTGGATGAGTCCATGGTGAAGTTCAAGGGACGCCTGGCCTTCCGGCAGTACCTCCCCATGAAGCCGGTGAAGTGGGGAGTAAAGGTGTGGGTGATGGCGGAGAGCAAGACAGGCTATGTCAACAATTTCCAGGTTTACACAGGGGCCATTCAGGGTAAGGCTGAGAAAGACCTGGGTCACAGAATTGTGATGGACCTGGCCAAACCTTATTTTGGATCCAACCTAGCCATATATATGGATAACTTTTACACCGGGGTACCATTGATGGTGGACCTCAAGAACAGGGGGGTACAAGCTTGTGGGACGGTGCGTGCCAATACAAAGGGCCTCCCCAAGAGCAAGGAGTTCACGAAGCAGGCTGGCATGAGCAGGCACCAATACAAGGTGGCGCAGCAGGATGACCTGACCTGCATATGGCAGGACACCAAGGCAGTGATGGTCCTGTCAAATTTCCATGACCCGACAGCTTTTGGGTCAGTGAGGAGGAAGGTCAACGCCAAGTGGAGGTTTGTGTGCCAGCCTGCCTTGCTGACTATCAGCAGCACATGAAGGGGGTAGACCTGCTGGACCAGATGGTGGGATACTACCCGATCCAGCATAGGTCTACAAAGTGGTGGAGGAGGCTGTTTTTTTATTTCCTCACGGTGGCATGCTACAATGCCTTTGTGGCTGCCAGGTCTGCAATGGAGCCGACTGGAAATATAGGAGGGGGGGCTACAAAGACTGGCTGGAGGATCTGACCATGGAGCTGATCGTCTCCGTCACCAAAAGAAGTGCTCCCCAGGTGCTCCCCACCAGCCCAACTGGAGCTTCTGCTGAGCATGACCTGGTCCAGCTAAACACCAAGAGGAAGACCTGCATGGAGTGTTCTCTGAAGTGCAGCGGCACCGACGTGCGTCCTGGGTCCACGCTGATGGGGTGCAGGCAGTGTGAACTTCCTCTGCACCGCAAGTGCTTCATGCATCACGTCCTTCGCCACGAGAGATGGTTGGTGTGTGCGTGCGTGTGCGTGTTCAAAAAGGAGAGATGAGAGAGATGAGAGCCATGGAGCTCAGAGACTGAGAATGTTCCCAGTTCCGTCTCAAGACTTTCCCTACTTCTTTCCCACCTCTATCATACCAAGGTGCCTTGTTCTGTGTGTTGGCATGTTTTTTAAATGTTATTTGCTATTTGTGATACGTTATTTGATCAGATAAAATATTTTTCCTTACCAATCTGATTTTTAGATTCTTGATAAAAATGTGTTGGTATGCGAGTGCTAAAGGAGCATGTTTTAATCAGACCTGCAAACTCCTCAGAGGAAAAAAGGTGACAGTGTCACGGGGGGATTTTTTTTTTATTGTAATATACAAATGACACTGAGCGTGACTTAACAAAAAGCAAATTATACGTGCAATCCACCGGGAGCGATTGATAAGACCACGGCATATCAAATGACTTTTTGCTGGAGTGGAGAGATAGGCCTATAGATTCTCGCGCAAATCTTTAATATATTTAAATAGCCTTACATAGCCAACACTACCAATCGAGGACCTGGCCTCAGTTCACTCCAGACTATTTGCGTAGCCCTCCGTTTTTTGCAAATGGTAGTTTTATCTAGGCTATAATGTTGGAGATGCTGAGCACATCTCAATCCTTTCAGATGACCCATCCAAGATTTGTATCGGCCTCCTATCATACAAAGAGCAATATTGTCTGAGTACTATGCCAAGAGGCTCTTACAACACAAAGTATAAAATAGTCCTAACGGACTTGCATCCACTGGAGAATGTTTGATCGTTACACGCACTAATCCATCTTGATCTGTGAAGAAAAATGTTCACTTTTAGGTTTTCTACCCAGTTACCAAAAAAAGAAACATTTGGAATAGTATGCGCTGTGGCAAGCATGTGTTACTTCGAAGGCAAAGAAAATCTAAAATACAAGAAAACACAAAAACCGACATCAACCAGTGGGGTATGGCCCCTGACTCTCTGAGGAGGGAGGTACCTCCAGGTACCCCCTCCATGCCAGGGCGCCCTGAATTTATGTTTATTAACAGCTCCTCCACCGGGGTCAAGACAATTTGACTGTCGGCCTTTTCACGATTGGCTTAAAAAAATGGCTTATTTAAATTTATACCAATACGATGGTGGGAAAAGATTACCAGTTTTATGTTTTTTATACTTCATTTTTATACTTGATCCGCTGACCGCTTGGAAGCCATCGGAGTACATATTTTTTTAGAAGAAAGGGGTTATGTGGTAGGATCTTTAAGAATGCTTAACTGGGATATTTATATATTAAGAATCATGCTTTTGACGTGTAACTAACGCATTTACGCGGTCAGCGATCCGCTGCCAGGCTTTGGTTCTCTGGGTTGCAGAGGCTTTAGCGTTCCCTTTTCTTGTGATAATGTCCTTCTCCTCGTCATAGCTCTCCAGGAGAACCTGAAGTTCCATTTCATTGAAATAAGCGGCCCGTTTCGCCATTTCAATCAGGGTTTCCATGATCCATACATCACGTCTTTTTAGGTTTGTCGTGGACGCGCACAACCCTGTGTTAACCAACCCCGAGTTCATTGAACTAATGAATGTAAGGATTCGGTTCTTTGAATCCGATTGACTCAGATTCAACCATCACTGGTTGTCATTGCAAGATGGATCCCGTTGTAACAAGGAGGGTGTTGGTTCAGGTTGCTGGTGCTTTGGTCCACCGACGTGGAAAGCAAGTGCATCGGCGTTGGTGGGTTCACCCCGTTCTCCGGACACGCAACCAGAGAGGGGAGTATCACGCACTTGTGCAGGATGTTGGAGGCTACGGAAGAACGAGTGACAGCGGCTCCCTCCGTAACTCCGCGTTTGGGGAAGCTCTTCGCGATGGCACCCTTGACCTCCCTCCCGCCCGTGTCATCTCCGGCGCAGAGCAGCGGGGGCCACTTCCTCACGTGTTTGTGGGGGATGAGGCGTTCCCACTCATGACCCACCTGCTGCGGCCATTCCCTGGACAACATCACACTCAGGAGAAGCGAGTGTTCAACTACCGCCTCAGCCGGGCTCGTCTGGTAGTGGAATGTGCCTTCGGGATCTTGGCATCTAGGTGGCGCTTGTACCGGCGCGTGATTGGCACCAGTCCTGAGGTAGCTGAGGTGTGTGTGAGGGCCACCTGTGTGCTGCACAACTTTCTTGAGAGGAAGAAGCTGCAGGGGAGAAGACACGGGGTGGAACCGAACATCGAGCCATCGACTGATCCTGAAGCCCTGCGTGATGCACCCAGGATGGGCTCCAACAACGCCACCAGACTGACCATCCAGATGCGGGAGGCCTACTGTGCGTTCTTCAACGAGGAGGGTGTAGTGCCATGGCAGCCAAGAGCCTAGCAACACAAAGGCTCTTCAACCAAACAGCTCTTTTAAGAGCTACCCATATCTTAAGAAAAGAAGCATATTCCAACTACGCCTGCACCTTCCTATACCTGCGTATACATTGTACATTTGCTCAAGGTTAAGTTTTAAAAGTAAATGTAATAATGATTGATAATGATTTGGTTTTGTTTTTCACAGATGACCCGAGCCAGCTTTCAAGAATCCCTATTGTCTTTCTGTAAGTGTACTGAATAATTATTAATATGCTAATATTAATATAACATAATCCCACTTCCAAATTATAATGTATTATAAATGTATTATAAAAGGAACACATCACAATCAAAGTAATTTTTTTAATTAAGAACACACAGAACAACAGAACAAAACGACAGAAACACCATAACTTAACACCATAACAAACATAACCTCACGCACTCAAGTCACTCACTCACTGTCATTCTCCCGAACCTCCCGAACCTCCCTAACCTGTAGCGCCACCATATCTGCCCTGGAAACTATTTGGTACACCTTGTACCGCACCATGGCTCTACTAGTACTGGAGAGCCTTCTCATGGCAGGGAGGAGTGACATAAAAAAAATCTCGTCCTCAGAGGGGGGCTGCGGCTGTGGCTGTGGCTGCGGCTGCGAGGCAAGTGTAGCCAGCGGCTCCATGAACGCAAGCATGCCCTGCTCAAAAGAGGACATCTCAGGCCTACGCCGCTCCCTACCCCTGCCCTCTTCTGGGGGCTGCACACGCCACTGGCTCCTACCCACAGGTCCACCGTCCGCTGCTGGGGCTGGGGCTGTGGCTGTGGGTGACAGCGCACCTGCCTCTTCATGTGACCCACGTCCATGCTCCTCTGTCACCGCCATCACCGACAACGGGGATGGGTTCCGATGCTGGAGGTTGGAGGTGGTCCCTCTATTTTGGAGGAATGGCGCTAGGAAGCCCATCACCCCCATACAGGCTGCTTGTCACTGGCCCCTGCCCCACTCCTCTGGGCTTCCTTCTCCTTCACCCTCTCCCTCCGATATCTGTCCCTGAGGGATCTCCACCTCTTCACACATTCAGGCACTGTAAATAAATATATGAAATAAAATTATTGATCACATTACAATCTACTTCATTCTTTTCATTATTATTTTCTGTAAAGACTTGAACATTTATGTCTATGTACTCTTTATAACCTATGTAGCAGTAGCTATGCTGTAGCTGCTATGTTACGTTTTTGGATTCTGCACTGCATGCACGGTCCAAATCAAATTAATAAATACAGGGATATTGTTTCCAAAACGCATATGTATACAGAAAGTGCATGTTTAAACATGTGTCAGCAATTGCAACTATACATTCTAGGTAGCAGTTAATTAGATATTTTGGGGGATGCTAATGCTGGACCATGCATGCTATATTGCTAGCAGTCTTTCAACACCGATTCATTTGAAAAGTAGTACATACATCGAAAATAATTAGAAAAGAAATACATATTACCTGTTTCCCCCACCTCCAATGACACATCTTGCCATGCCCGATCTTTTAGTGTGTTGTCCCTGTATGTGTACATGGACTGGTCGTACAAACTTGGGCGAGAACCAACGGCGATTATAAGTTTGTCCTCCATTAACTTCTCCGCCGCTTTCCCGCTTTCCAGTATCGTCAGAGCCCGAGTCGCGTAACAGTGCTTAAATTTGCATACGCGATCTGATTGGATGACATTTTTCAACTTCTTGACGGAGCCGAAGGCTCCAACGGAACGGACGGATCCACGATGCATTGCGCGTCCGTCCCCATTCAAAGTCAATGGGGATCAGTCAAATGACGGAGGTAGTTACTGTCTATACATCTGTGTTCTAAATGTCCAATGGTTGAATAACTGTGCACAATGCTGTCTTAGGCAATGGATGAGCTGCGGCGCATAGTAGGTGGCACCAACAGCAGATACATCGAGGAAGTGAAAGGAAGATGGGCAGGCTTTTGTGCCAAGGTGCAGTTCTATGGTCTGTGGAAGAAAGCCCTGAAACACCCTTTACCACTGGATGTCCGTGGAGGTAAGTTGCTGTTCCATATGCAAATGTATTGTGATTTATACCATATTCAGACCCTTCAGACCAATCTTTCTATTCTTTAGTGGAGTTCACGATTGCCCTCTTCAATGCACTCCCATCCCTTTTCCCCTCACCAACTTCACCACCAAAGAAGCTTGGAAATAGCTGTGATTGTGAGGCACTTCTTCATGTCCTGAAGGTAAAAATATTTTTGTGTGTTGATCCTTACTGTCCTCTTATTTTCTCACATTGTTGTGCATGTTCACATAAAAATACACCCTAATTTCACAATCACGGATATGACCTACTTTTTTGCAAAAAGGGGAAGACATAAGTGCCTCTAGTGTCCCTCAAATGGTGTTCACAGAAAGCAATACCAAGACATGTTTCAAAACCTTTGATTAATTAATCCATTCATTCATCCCAGAAACATTAAAAATATACCACCTTGCATCAGCTTGTATCAATTTTTAATCCATCCTAAATTCCTACACCTTGATCTGTCAAGCAAATGTTTTTAAACACATGTCCCCCCTGCCCCATTTTGAAGTAATTCATGATTATTTCTTCCAGTGTGATAATAAATCAATATTTTTCATCAGTGTTCTTAATAATGACTATTTTAAGAGTGCTTGTCATTGGTTGCAACCTGATCATTTAATCTAAAAATGATTTTTATATTGAACATACACCTGACTTTCAATACATTTTTATGTCTTCTCACTCTACACATTGTTCTTTTTATTCTGTTCCAGTCAGGCGAAGACCCTGCCCTGTACCTGGAGAAGCGTCCTCTCTCCTCCCCAGTTCTGCTTTCTGATGGGTCAACCACCATCGTGGCTGTGGGTAACGTACCTGTGACCACCCTCCCTCAGGAAAATCTCTCAGACGGGATGTTGGTGTTACAGTTTTTTCCTATCGTTTTCAGTCATGTACCCATACTATGGTCACTTTTCCCTATCACTTAACACAGTGGGCTTTAGAGACACACACCTCTGCATATCTGTTAACCTTTGGTGCAAAATGCACTACAACAACCACACCACAAACAATGCTGCCATAACTTAACACATGTTTCCTCTCAGAACACTATGACCTAAAAAACACTAACATCTTGAAGCATTGCCAATTGCATATATAAAATGTTGCCGTGTCCTCCAGTTTGGCATATATTTCCTGTAGTGTTGCATTGAAAAAAAGAGAAAAAACACAGACAAACACTTCTTTGGACTACAGTAATAAAGTTTGTAATATTACAGTATGACAATCCAAGCCAAGTATCTGCTGACAGTGTTCATATGTCGGTTTACCTCCCACAAAAGATGTCACAATTGAGTGTGGTAAATGTACTGTAATTGTTTTATGAGAAACTGAGAATAACAATTTTCAGTTTTTGTAATGCAAATTACATACAGTAAGTACGTAATGTATGATCCAGAAACAAATCACAAACACAGCAGTCAGAATGCTGTAAATACTGTATAGTACCTGTTAGTTTGTGTGAAAACCCTCACGATTGATGCCACCGTTGATCTTGGCAAGTTCGGCTGAACCCTCAGACCAGCTTCCCTCATGGACAGACCATGATTGATTACATGGTCGATGACAGTTGCTCTGATTTCATCAGATACAACTGTCCTTGCTGCTGCTGCTCCTCTCCCTCTCCCTCTTCCTCCCTCTCCCTCTTCCTCCACCTCTTCCTCCTACTCCACCTTCACCTCCACCTCTTCCTCTACCTCTTCCACCTCTTCCTCTGCCTCTGCCTCTTGCTCTTGCTGCATCCATTTTCCTATACCAACTACGTAAAGAAGTCCAAAGCAAATGCCAAAGAAGGCCCTTTTTCAACGAGGCACAAATTACATGTAAAACACCTGAGTAGGTCTTTAGCTGAGTAGGTCTTTAGCTGAAATGACCACCAGGTGTTTTGCATTGCAAAACGTATCCTCTGTGTTTTGTACAGATCATTGTATGTAGTGTTGCTTTTACGTAAAAAGTAATTCCATGCCAATTCACCAAGAACTATGGTGCCCACTGTGTTACAGGGGGAAAAAAAATCTAAATTACTGTAAAATAAAATAAATAAACTATAAACTAAATATTTTTTCTTATTCAAACATGTAACTTAATTTGTCTGTCCAAATGCAGCATCTTTCCATCTACAGTGATCTAAATTACTGATAAGTTAGGTTTTGAACAGAAAGTTCACTGTTTTGAACAGAGTATCTAAACATTGGTAAAATATGCTGTAGTTCCACAGCGTTTTGCCGGTAGTGAACATTGACTGGGGCAGGTATCCATGAAATTTGGAAGAAGGCGTCATTGCCAGCATTTGTATCTTAGCATAGGGGCAAGTAACCACAGTTTGGTTCACATGGTCTACTGGTATGCTCACTGTGTGAAGTGTTTAGGGAATGTGAACATGGTTTAGGTAAATTGCCTAAAACGATAGGAAAAAACTGTAATGATCTTCTTGTCACCCGATATTCGTTTTATTACTGGCCTTATTTGTTTTAGTGTTAGCCTATTTGACTTAATTACCTAATGTTTTGTGTTCACGTTCTGTGTGAAACAAAAGTGTTCATGTTCTGTGTGAAACATAAGTTCAGTAGCCTCTTTGAGTGAAGGAAATTTGAAAGCGTGAGTGTGTAGTGAATGAAAAATGTGTGCGTGTATGGTGGGTCAAGTTTCTGTATTTGATAAATAAACCCCCTCTAATAATGTTTCCTACCATATAATTTCTGTGGACATTATGCGCTATAGCTTTGGCTATAGGCCTACACTTAAATAATTCATTAATCTGTCAAGGCAGTAGCTCATTGTCTAAACATTTTATATGGATATGAATTAATGAGTTTGACGTAAACCAAATTAGTTAACTTGTGTAATGTGATAACTAATGAATCAAAAGTCATGCTTCCAAGTGACCAATGTATATACATTTATTGGTCAGTGCGCATACCCAATCTTAGCACATTGTACTGGTGGGGAAACACGCCAGCATCTGACAAAAAATTATCTGCCAGCTGCTCCCTGACAAGGGCCGGTTTTGGTGAGAGTCGAGAAGATATCGGATGACTCAAGAATTTGACAATGACATGTAATGCATCTAGCAGTTTAACGTGGGGAACCTGCTTAAATTTAGCCTACTTAATCCCTTTATACCTTTAACAAAAAGACTGCAGATTAATAATTCAAAGAATTAAAGACAGCAGATTAATAATTCAAATAATCTTATTGAATACATATTTTTATTGATCGCATGCTGCATGTTTTCAAGGTCCTGCATGAGATAGAAAACAATGAATTAAAATAAATATTACTGATAGAAACAAGACAAGAACAATGTCACTAACATGAGGATAGTTAGGAGAAAGCCTTCATATTATTGCGTTCACATTACAAGCCCTCATTTTATATATATTTGCCGGTCTTCAATACATGGATTTCTCAGGTACGTCATCACTGTTGCACTGTGCAAACTCGGGGCAGAAAGAAGCAAGCAACATCTACTAGCCTGTACAGTATAGAGTATTTTGTGACTGTTCAATGTCCATCTGAAACGTGTGCATCGAATTAACTTCACGAGGTGGCGAAAGCTGGGGTTTCTTCCAACGTTAAAACAGTACGCCTAAGCGTTCGAACATTTCGTAAAGAATGTTAAACAGTATCACAACCACAAGTAGTCTGCCCTAGTTCTAGAGTTCATTGAGCTTGTAAAAACAAAAAAAATCATTCTTGTTAATCCACTTCTTTTTACTTACTGACATGAATATCTGAAGATCCGACTTCAAGGAAGATCTCGTGTTAACTGATTTACAAGGCTTTTTTTTTACCGCGAAAAGAGAAGATCTTGTGTGGACCGCGATTAAGAAAAGTACAAGTTATGCCTCCTAGTACAAGTTACGCCTCCTACTACAAGTTACGTCCACTACAAGTTACGCCTCCGTCTTGCAGGACGCAGACAGACCCTACTCTGCGACATTCGCGTATGCTGTGTAGACTATGAAAGGAAGCGCGTTGCGCGCGTCGTTTACGCGCGTTGCTCGCGTTGACTATGTCACGGCCCTTAAGGCCGATTTATGCTCAGTTACGTAAGCGCAAGCGCAAGCGGCCCTTGCGCACCCCTTGCGCGACTTCTCACGTCTTGCGTGCGTCGAGCGATTTTTCTAGACGTGCGTCATTTTTTACGTAAGCTTTTACGCGAGCCGCGCAGCCTGCAAGGCTGTGATTGGTCTGCTGGTCTGGTTACTAATTCCTGTCTGGAGTATCACATTTCCTGTTTTCATACCGCCATTTTTAAAAGCCAGAAGGCAAGGACGTTTTTCCATTTCGATTTTCATACAGCAAGAACATCAAGAGCCACCGACATCAAGATGAATCGACAGCAAGAGCTCTTGAGCGAGGCAGTGCGTCAATACGATATGCACATTTATACAACCCCAATGATCAACAACTTCATCACCCCTGTTCCTCTGTCTGTTGCCATCATTCACTGTATGGGGAGAACACGATCTGGCACATAAACAAACCAACGACTCCCACAGACAAAGACGTCATTCTCGAGGTCGTCTTCAACGAAAAACTTTACTCCACATATTACTCCACCTACAGTTCTGGCGGTAAATTGCTTGGCAACACGCGCAACCTAAAAGGGAGCATGAATTGCTTTGAGTAAATTTTGCGCAACAACGTAACACCAACGCTGAAGCAAGCAGCCGCCTTTAGGGGCGTTAGACGCAGCAGACGCACGTAATTATGCACGTAAACGCAGTAACGCGCCCAACGCACCAACGCCCGGAGTTTAAGAAATGTAACTTTCAACGCTGCAACGTGTGATGCTTAGCCGCGATAGCCAATCAGTGTGGAGCTTGACCCGACGTCACTGGCAGAGAGTAGTGACGCTTGCACAGAAGCATACGGCCGACGTCTTTCTTCATTCTGGGTGGAAATAGTAACATAGTTACGCCATTAAATGCGTTATGTAAAAAAAAATTCTGAGAAATGTGCATTTTACTTTCATAATGTTAGCTCGGTGAATGTGAAGGATGTTTGGTTTGATAGTTATGACAAAGAGGGGACGCTCCATTCACTTGCATGGGCAGTGTCTCTGGTTGCTAAGCAACCTCAACTTCTTGGCGGACTATATCTCTGCTGATCAACACTACGAATGCTGGAAACACACCAGACACACCATGTGAAGTTATTTAACCCGATTATTGTTATTTATATCTGAGATTATTTAATCTAACCCGATCTAAACTCTATCATGCACCCAAACACGGCGGCGTCTGGGTTTCCTACCTCAGACTCCTAAATCCAGCGCAGCAACAGGCGCGTTAGGCGCGTTGAACCATTTTTGTGACACACAATGATCAAGCGTCAAGTTAGGCACGTTACACCCGTTATCCAACGCGAGTAACGCGTTTGGTGTGGCCGTAGCATAATACTATCAGGTCAGGCCGACTTTAGATGCTTAATGAAAACAATCATGTTTCTGATTTATGTGGCCACCACTATGAATTTTTGGTCACAGTCGGGCCACCCCTATAAAATTATTCTGGCTCCCCCACTGCCACTCGCTTGTCTCCCGGCGCAGCAGTACCTGCTGGGGTGGTAACCTAGGCACCAAATAGGTCAACATTTAGCAGCTTCCACCTCCAGAGACTTCAATTACAATTAGGGCATTTAGCTGACACTTTTATCCAAAGCGACTTACATCGGTTAATACACACATTGACACACACATTGACACAAGGCGACAGCCAGCTCGTCAGGAGCAGTTAGGGTTAAGTGTCTTGCTCAGGGACACATCAACACTCAGCTAGGAGGAGCTGGGGATCGATCTAGCAACCTTTCGGTTACAAGACAACTGCTCTACCTCCTGAGCTAAGCCAACCCCCACTTCAGCTTTTTAAGTCGCAGTTTTTCAGCGCCACCCGGGCGTTTCTTATGCTCATCCATTTTCAGCTCCGGCCCATGCCATGAGGTCCCGCCCACCCTGGTTTGTGGTGTGATTGACAGCACTGTCAGGGCTCTCTGAGCCTGTCAGCCCATGATTGATTGACAATGACAAACATAGACCAATAATATGTGTCGATGCTGGCAACACACTGCTAGCCCGCTGTAGCCAATTGGCCGGCCCAATTGGAGGGAATTTAGAGAGAGAAAAAAAAAATAACGATAGTTACGTATTGTAACTCTCGATTCTATGAGTATAGGTGCAGCCTTTAAAGGCTATCGCTATTGGGTTATCCCTAGGCGTGAGCCGTAGCACTGAAAAATTTGTAATCCCCGCCCACCAACAGCGTGGGCCTCAATTACGTCCGTGTGCCTCAACGACGTCCGGCACGCGGCCCACATTGGGTCAACGGCCCACCGGGACGATGCCCGGTATGCCAGATGGCCAGTCCACCCCTGGTTACAAGCGATCCTGACTCTGCGACCATTTTCCAAAAGAACAAGGCATGCCTCTAATCACAGCTTCAATCCACTAATAAAAAACAAAAACATGAGAAAAACAAACACGGTGATAAACAGAATTTCTAGAGCCTCAAGAGTGTAAAAATGTGAATGTTTTAAGAAACCTGTTTAGCAGACACAGCATCACATTTATCCGAAATTCTTGCTATAGACCTAATCTACAATTACAGTTGATGCAATTGAGTCAGACGTCTCAGAAGCAGAAGACAAAGAGCAATCTGAGAATTCTAAAGGAATAGAAAACATGTTAGCAATTATATTCTGTAAGGTGTAGAGTGCTTTATTATATCTGCCTTGATATCAAGCCCTGATCTGAGAAAACTCAATACAACATTGCCTTGTCCAACCAGGTCGCTGAATATTTCTGCATCAATTTCTGTCCCTTGTATGTAACTTTTGCATCAGGTGGACCGCAAAATCTCTCGATGACTGGAATAGATAGTAAGATAAAACTGAATGTGCTTTTGAAGTCAGCAGTGTTTCTTGCCTTACAGCGAATAACTGTTTCCATTAAATATCACCACTGTATCATTCCATAGACCTAGACCATTTTTCTCTCACAAAACCCATTCCCTATGAAGTGCAAATTTAAAATTTGATTGGCATTTTTTTTTATTGACTGTTTTGGTGTATATTATGCTTTACACTCTATGAAGCAAAGTGCAGAACTGAACTTTTTTAAGCGACTTAACCCTATTTACAGTTTGTAAGGGGCTAGTAAAAGACGTGTCAAGCAATCAGAATATGCAACATTAAAGAGCTTACAGAATGAGCATTTAAAAGAACATGGGTATGGTTTTAATCCTTTTTCCTAAGCCATGCTAACCTTTTTCATGGAATTGCAGAAAGTCAAACTGTGCTTCATCCAACTTCACATACTTCTGCTGTTGGCCATAATTCACCTGGACCAGCATTTTTACTGAGACATGCAAGAAAGTCTGACAAAGTAAATAAACATTTGAAGGAAGAATGGTTAAAAAAAAAAAGCTATTAAAGTCAACAGTGTTACACCATTTTTGGTGACCCATCAGATTCTGTGAACTGCAGTGTTGCTAAACATACTAATTTTCAGAAAATCGGGCTGTGATTGAGTTATTAAAATTCTGCTTATGCATCAACTCATCAGTATTTAATGATACAGTTAAATATTACATGTATTTAATAGATCAGTCAGAGCCCGATTTTCTGCTTATTTTGTACTTTAGCTTTAACTTATTACTTTAAGTAAATTAACAGGCAATACTTTTTCACAAAAGGTCACAGAATCTGATGGGTCACCAAATACAGAAAATGGAAAAGACTTTTCTTCTTTCTCCAACTGCAGAAGGGAAATGCATTGATGTAGCATTGTTAGGTGAGTGCTGCATGCAGCGCTAAACTATTGTTCTTCATAAGTTTTATTATTTCTTTCTCTCTTTATTATTCTCTACAAACTTTGGGATATATCTCCTTCCCCAATTTTTCACCTAGAGACTCAGAAAATATTCAGAATTGCCTGAAATCGCGCGCTTCTTTTAAAAAAAAAGTGAGACGGCTACTTCAACTGTGTGAGACGTAACTACATCAATTTTCAACCGTTTATCTTCGTTCAAACCATTTAACAAATCTACACACTTGTATCTACAATAATATCTAAACAGAATTTCAATATAATTTAAACTTTCTTCAGAATCACAGTTTTAGTTTCAAACCGTCATACTTTACAGTTGGTCCCATTGAAGCCGTCTGCCCATTCTGACACTTAAATTACTTAAAGGTCCCATGACATGCTATTTTATGTATTCTTTAATATAGGTATTAGTGGGCAACCAACACAGTATTCAAAGACGTTCCCTAAATTCAGCCGTGGTGCAGAGTTACAGCCACTCTGAGCCAGTCACACATTGAGCTTCCCCCAAATGCGCTGTTTCGGTGGGCGTGTCAAGGAGGAGGGTGGGGGTGTGGCCCTGAGCAGCTTGCAGCCACCATGCGCTCTGTTTACAGTGGATGTATCGCAATGGCGAGGCGCACACCCTTTAGCCGTGTTCTGTAAATATTCTAGAACACACGGGAGTCCTGGAGCTCTATATCTAAATATTATCATATAGCCTACACAGATATCTATATCATATAATATATATTATCACGGCCCAAAGCTGTGTGAGCCGATATTATGAATCTCAAACGACCGCGTTGGGTTCTCCGACGTTCCTGGTTCTTCAACGTCCACATCAATGTGAATACACACACTGTAACGCAAGTGTTTCTTGTTGGTTCTTTGACTTGTCTTGTATTTCCACAACGAGACTGTCGTGGGGGTTATCTGAGCCATGGTTGAGAAGGAATTGGGGGAAAGGAACTTTGGTTTGACTCGCTGAAGTACATGAACTGCGACATGCTGCCGGTTGCCGCGAGGCACCATCGCCCGGCAGCGGGCAGCCGGCAGCAGGCAGCGCGCGATTCAGTCGACTTCAGGTTGATGTGAAAGTGGAAGAACCAGAGACGTCGCAGAACCCGACAAAGTCGTTTGTGATTCATAATATCGTCTGGAGGCGCACACAATATGTTATATGATATAGATATCTATGTATTATATGATATTATTTAGATATAGATCTCCAGGACTGTAACGCAAGTGTTGTACACTTCCTTGTTATTTGGATAAGTGCTGCTGTTGGTGTGATGGCGCATCACGTCGGACTCTCGTCTCTGGTATTTCTACAACGAGACTCGTATTGGGGGTTATCTCAGCCAAGGTTGAGAATGAATTGGGGGGAAGGAACTTTGGCTTTGACTCCCTCAAGACCATGAACCACGACAAGGAGGAGAAAGGGATCTTTGCCGGGCAGCGCTTATGCACCTCCGCCTCCGGCGGTGGTCCCTCAGCGGGGCTCAAGCGGGAGACATTCGCCGCCAACAATCCCTTTCTCCTCCATGTCGTGGTTCATGTTCTTGAGGGAGTCAAAGCCAAAGTTCCTTCCCCCCAATTCATTCATTCGTGTTATGCGCCATCACACCAACAGCAGAACGGTTATCCAAATAACAAGGAAGTGTACAACACTTGCGTTACAGTCCTGGAGCTCTATATCTAAATAATATCATATAATACATAGATATCTATATCATATAACATATTGTGTGCGCCTCCAGACGATATTATGAATCACAAACGACTTTGTCGGGTTCTGCGACGTCTCTGGTTCTTCCACTTTCACATCAACCTGAAGTCGACTGAACCGCGCGCTGCCTGCTGCCGGCTGCCCGCTGCCGGGCGATGGTGCCTCGCGGCAACCGGCGGCATGTCGCAGTTCATGTACTTCAGCGAGTCAAACCAAAGTTCCTTTCCCCCAATTCCTTCTCAACCATGGCTCAGATAACCCCCACGACAGTCTCGTTGTGGAAATACAAGACACGTCAAAGAACCGACAAGAAACACTTGCGTTACAGTGTGTGTATTCACACAGACACACACATGTGGCGCTCGCACGGTCGAGTCTCATTGGCGGGCCAACGTCTCTGGGCGGGCCAGGCAGAGTAAGGGGAGGAGCTGAGATTCCTCATGACGTCATGAGCACAGATTTCCAAATCAGCGCGCTTGAGCCTCCGTTTTTTCAAAGGCGAGCAGAACAGCTAGTGCTCGTTTTACACCAAACGCAAGTTTTAGCCACTGGGGGACCATAGGCAGGCTAGGGGAACTCATATTTATGTTAGAAAACCTCATAAATTGAGATTTTCATGTCATGGGACCTTTAAAACATCGTAAGGCCGTGTTCACACTAGACTTCTTTTTTAAGAAAAAAGCGCCGCCTTCAGCGCCTTTTGAGCGCCTTTTGAGGGCTTCAGTGCGAGCATTCTGTAACCTTAACAACGGTAATCATACATTCTAGCGTTACATCATTATCCGTTATTATCATTTTCCGTCGGTTACTTTTTGAAGTAGATAGGCCAAAAGACACAACGGCCAAGGCGCCGTTTATGGGTGCACGACATCCTCCGCAATAGGGAGTCGCAGGGGGCATTCGGCCACCTAATTCAGGAGCTCCGCCTAGACGATGCTAGGTTCAAGAATTTTTTTCGCTTGGACAAGAGCCAATTTGAGGATCTCCTAAGGAGGATTGGACCAGAGATCTCAAAAAAGCAGACACATCTCAGGGAGACCATCAGCCCAGACGAGCGGCTTTGCATTTGTTTGAGGTGGGTAACATTAACTAACATGAGAGAGAGAGAGGGAGAGTGTGTGTGTGCTGTCTGTTAGGATGAAAACTTAACCTAGCCTTAACCAAGCTAATTCCCGTGCATTTACATTTTCTTGGAAATGTTTATCAATGTACACTGTCCCTTTTCAAATAAACACATAAATAAATAAGATATAGTGACACCAGGAGAGGGTACAGTAGGTGTGTGTGTGTCTGTGTGTTAGAGAGAGAGACACCAGGTTAAGGAGGGGGTCAAGTACATCATTGGCTCTGAGTGAGTGTGTTTTGTAACACATTTTAACAACAATCTTTTTTGTGTGTGTATTTTTTCCTAGGTATTTGGCAACAGGGAACTCTTACCGGTCCATTGCTTTCCACTTTAGGGTAGGAATAAGCACTGTGGCTGGAATAGTCAGGAGTGTGTGCGAGGCCATTTGGGACTGCCTGTCCGGGGAGTTCCTGGCCTTTCCTACAGAGGCTGAGTGGAGGAAGATTGCAGAGGATTTTGCAAGAATGTGGGCATTTCCCAATTGCGTAGGGGCAATGGATGGGAAGCATGTTGTCATTGAGGCACCTCCATTAAGCGGCTCCCTTTATTTTAATTACAAGAAGTCATTCTCCATTGTACTGTTGGCGGTAGTCGATGCCCACTATCGTTTTAGGGTGGTCGACATTGGAGCCTATGGCAAAAATAGTGATGGAGGAACATTAGCTGCCTCTGCCTTTGGGTCTGCCCTGCGGCAGGTGACCCTCAACCTCCCTGGGGATGCCCCCCTACCTGGAGCAGAGAACTTGGGGCCCATTCCTCATGTTTTCCTGGCGGACGAGGCATTCCCCTTGCGGAGAAATCTCCTTCGCCCCTACCCTGGGCACACTCACGGGGAAAAGCGTGTTTTTAATTACCGCCTCTCTCACGCCAGGAGAATGGTGGAGTGTACCTTCAGCATCCTTGCGGCCCAATGGAGGATATACCGGAGGGTGCTTGGTGTGTCACCACAGGTAGCAGAGTCAGTTGTCAAGGCAACGTGTATACTACACAACTTTCTGCGAAGGGGGGGTGCTACAGAGGCACTGACTGGTCCAGCAGAACCATCTGCTGGAATGAGAAGTATTGGCAGGGTTGGCAGCAACAACGCCAGCAACGAGGCCATTACTGTGAGGACCAACTTCACAACTTATTTTTCATCTGAAGCTGGTCAAGTCCCCTGGCAGAACCGCCCCCTGCACATCCCACATGCCCTTCAGTAAACTTTTAAAAACTAAATCAGTTGAGGTGTGGTCTTGTGAGTTGTCATTTAAAGAACAAATTAAGCAATGTGTCAAGGCAATGTCAACAATGTGATTAATGACTGCAGGTAAAGTAAATATAATTATAGGTTTATTTTCATCAATAATCATAACAATAACAAATACAATAATGATGTAAATATATACAAATATTTTACTCTAGTTATATGCTACATATATTACTCTAGTTTTATATTACTCTATTTTATACTATACAATATATATATATACTACTACTACTATATAAACTATATTTATACTATTTTATATAACACTATTTTTATACTATACAAGCCTTATATGACATTGAATTTGGAGAATAGTATACACTATTCTCCAAATTCAATGTCATACAAGGCTTGTTGAATCCGAAGCTTTGCCAGGGCTTGTTTTTGCGGGTCTAACCGGTCAATTGCGGGTGCCAGACTGAGGAGGTAATGTTGTGTCTCTGTGTATTTAGTTTGGTCAATTCTTTGAAGAATTTGGGCCTGGTATGCGGTCATATCTTGTGGTGCCTTCCTCTTCCCCCTGCCAATAGACGTGGTCCTCGGTGAAGGGTCCCGGTAAGGTGCGCAAGTTGGTGAGGGAGGCGGGTTATCGGGGGTCACTTCAGCTTCAGGGTTTGCTTCAGGGGTTGCTTCAGGGGTCTCTTCGTAAAGCATCAGGCTATCCTCTAGGTCAAGGCTTTCCTCAGCTTGATCCTGTAGTAAAAATTTAAATAAAACCCAACACAGCACTTATTAGAACATTATTAGAAGTATTAGCATGTTCCAGGTTTATACATGAATTAACCCCATACACACTGCTTTTCTGTATACACATTCCTAATAATCGCCTACTTAATTACCTGTCCTGCCTCTGAACAAATATTATTTAGGATAACTGTTGCCGTCTGCGGATGGTAGTTAGAGGTGGTCTCCCTGTCCTGATTATAAGGCTCTAGGAACTCCAGTATATGGAGGTACTTCCATTTCCTCGTGACTCCCCCCTCGGCTCCACTCCTGGACTTCTCCTGCTCCTCTCTCTTCTCCTTCTTGTACTTGTCCCTCAAGTATTTCCACTTTCTGCTGCATGCATTTGCTATGATAAAAATGAACCTGGCATAAGTCTACACTCGTTATACCTATTGTGGCTATCTATCGTTATTCTAACACAACGGGAAATAACGGAACACACGGTTTTCAAAAAAGTTCAGTTGAAATTCCAAACGTAATCTAGACACCCACCGTTACTAAAATATGTAAGATTGATTGATTAAATATTTTTCGATCTATAAAGGTTTATAATGGGTTGTCACTTTTAATAACTGGGGCGGATTACGATATCAATTAATAGGTTGGGTTACGATATCGATGAATACAAAGTAACGTCAGTTGAATCAGAGTCAGTTGAATCAGAGTTCACGTGTACTTACCAGAAAAACCCAAAGTCCTGCCGATCTGTTCCCAGATTGACTCCTTGTGGTGGATGTTTGAGTACCTCTTATGACTCAAATCATACAATTCAGTATAATGAGCCACAGCAATTACGAGTGTCTCTACTGGTACCTTCTCCATCTTGGTCTTTTTTAGAGGGCACCGGTAACTAAGATAGAATGTTACTAGGGAAGGTACGCGTGTACCTACTCTCCTCGTCCTGATTGGTCAGCTGTCAAAAAGGCGCTTGACGTCACCCTGCGCCTTTCTGAAAAGTTGAGAAAATTGAACTCAAAAAGGCGTCGGAGGTTGCGCTTTTTTAGAAGTTTATAAAAGGCGGCGCCTTTCTGAAAAGGCGTCCGCCGTTTTGCTTTTTCCCATAGAGGTGCATGTAAAAAAGACGCAGAAGGCGGCGCTTTTTTCTAAAAAAAGAAGTCTAGTGTGAACGCGGCCTAACTCGGTCAAATTTCAACCGTTTGTTTTGGTCGGGATTATGGCCGCCGCCTTGTTGGGGTAAAACAGGCGTGGCACAGGATCGAGGTCCCCCACACTCGATGCCTATGGCTCCAATGTCCAGGTTAGTGAACACTTTGTGCACTGTTTAGCCCTCTAGATCGACGGTAGCTTACTAGACGGGGTGAAGTAGGATTCAGGATGTCCTGAGGGACCGCCTGAAGTGTGTGCAGTGTTTGCGAACTGACCCCACCCCCCTATTTTACTAAGATTCGGCTAAACAGGTGAAGTGCCCCTACCCCCAGATAAGTAGCCCAATACAATATTAATAAAATAGAAAATTTCTGGGTGGTCGCTGATTCATAAAATTGCCGTTTATCTTCTCATTTTTTCTTAAAAAACTATTCAAGGGGGTCATCAATATCACCGTTTCATGTAACGCCGGATGCAACTACTCCTTTCTATTCCTTTCAGTTGGTTTCATTGAAGCCGTCTGGTCAACCGCTGACAATTCTACACATCGTATTGTTGCGTTCTTTCTTGAAGAAAGTAGTCCAATCCTTGGTCGCTATCACGTATGAGACTAATATCGTGCACTACTTCGAGTCCCGGGCTTAGGCCCGGTCCTCTCGGCGGGGCTCCCTATTAGTGATGTGTCGTTCGTGAACGATTCGTTCAATATGAACAAATCTTTTATGTGACTCGGGAGTCATGAGTCATCTCAGTGAGTGATTTGTTCATTTTGATGCAGTACCTTAGCTCGCCACATGGCAGGCAGCTGCATAAGCTCAGTCAGCAGGAAAGGAAGCAGAAATGATTAGTTCACGACTCACTCAGGTTCTCAGGTCCTCGTTAATTTGTCACGTGACAGCCATACGGATCGTTCATACGGATCGTTCAAACGGATCGTTCATACGGTTCGTTCATACGGTTCGTTCATACGGATCGTTCATACGGATCGGTCTCTCGTTCATTTGTCACGTGACAGCTGTAGGTCAGCTACGGGGCTGTGGACTGAGAAACGAACAAGGAAATGAATGATGTCTGATTTGTGACGGTCATTTATTTGTCATGTGAAACCCGACATACATTATTTATTCATGAAATCATAATTAATTAGTGGTCTTCGGATCTTGTAGATGTGTATAGTGTTATTGTTTATATAATGTAAAGTGTAAGTGTGCAAATAAATACTTTCGAAAATTATATCAACGCGTTGATTTTGTGTTATACTCTACCATAGAATAATAAAATATAATAATACATTATTCATTCATGAAATAATAATTAATCAGTGGCCTTCAGTTCTTGTGATCTTTTTAATTTGAATTATATCATTTTAATACAGTTAAACTTCTGAACTTTAATAGTTCACGTACTTCGTCTACTCTGCGTTTTTGCTCATATTTTTCTTTACTTTCTGCACATCTGTGTTCTCTGACATGTTGGGAGAAAAAGTTAACATTTAATGAGAATCATTTTTTTTAAGTCTACCTGCCCTATACTAATCTGTGCACTACCCTGCTCTTCTGAATTCGGTGACGGACACATAACCATTTAGGATCGGATGAGGAAAGGAGGTGAAAACGCACCACAAATCATCCCTAAATGTTAACTTCAGAGCCTCTGATAAATTGCAGCTCACACAGACCAGCTCACACACTGTCAGCGTTCATAATTTAACAGCGTAAGAGGGGGTTCACTTGGTTACCGTCACGGCATATGGCGGTGTCGCTGTTCGCACGGCATCGGCTGTGCAAATCTGATTTATGTCGCGAGTTGACGTTATTATTTATACATTTGTTTTCCACTACCTGAGCTAATTGATGTTTGGCATGAAAGGGTGTGAAAAGTGTCAATTGTTTGACTCTCATGAGACAGGTTTTCACCTCGTCACATTTAAATGTCGCACAGACTGGGCTACTAGGAGTGACAAGATCCTGTCCCACAAATTGAGTGCTCCTGACATCCAAGGCTCCATGCGGGGGCAGTGACCCATCCCCCACCCATCCCCATACATTTACATTAGGTGCCAAGTTAATAAGGCCCCGTTCACATGAAGCCGATTTCATGGCAAAATCGCAAAGGTCTTGTTTTGGATTCGTGTGGACGCCTGAAACCGACTGAAACCGTAAACCATGACGTCATCGCCCCACCCCGTGGAGTCTCACCCTTTATGCGCATGCTCGCCTCTTCTTATTTATTTTTCTTCTGAATTTCTGTAGCAGAAGCAGCGCCCCTTATGGGCCTGGAATGTGTACTACAGCGTTTCTACAGCTACCTAGTCACTGTCGCGCTGTTAAACAACAATGGCAGGATACAGGACACAAGTCACTTTATTGTAGTGTGTATTTGCTTCCCTAAGTTTTCACATGGTTTGAATTGCTTGTGACAATGTGTGTATTCAGCAGCTCAGCTGAAGCAAACCATTGCCGTGTTCCAATACCCGTACTTCCATGAGTATACTTAAAGGAAGTATACTATCCGTACTATTTAATTAGTTCAGATTTAATTTTTCAGATGCGAGTGCTGTTCCAAATCGAGTACTCCGTGGTGCACTAACCCGAAATTACGATCACGACTGCCGCTGCGGCTCCTACCCCGCAATAAACATCCCGCTTTGAACGGTGAACTCTTTACGCCTAGCAGCTATAAAAACTACAAAATGACTATTAATGCAGGCTATGTGGAAAATGCGCCGACTTTGGCTCAGCCTGGCTCCGCCTCTTCCGCTACGTAGCAAAGATGGCTGCCGTTGAGTACGGAAAGTGTCCTTCGATCCACACTTCACGATTAGCCCGTTTTGAGTACAACATCCGGGTCCTTGAAGTATACTTATTTTCGCCGGATCTGAATTGGAACGTACTACGTACTAAAAATTTGGCTAGTAAGTACGGTATTGGAACACGGCACATGTTGCCTTCAGTGTTAAGAACCGAGGCCTTTTTTACAACGCCCACAAGAGGGCTACAGCGCCACCTGCCTATAAAAATGAACGAAATGACTCAAAAAAGATTTGTTAAATTTCCTGACCGAGAGTTAAAGATCTGAGTCAGTAAAAAGAGTCGAACTTCCCAACACTACTCCCTATTCGTTCTGCCTTCTCAATCTGAATTCCGAGCTGTGATCGTCAAGTGGGCGTGGGCGTGGCCGGTGTGACGTAATGGCTCCGGCATCCTCACCAGTCTAAAGGTGCTGCCATCAGTGGCTGGAGTAGTTATTGCAGCTTAAGTGTTCGATCCTGCTTCCTAGTGGCTATGTGAGGGTAATGCAGCTTGTGTGTTTGATCCTGCTTCCTAGTGGCTATGTGGGGGAAGCTTATGTGCATGGGCGTCAGTTTGGTTTGAAATGTGCTGGGGACCGAAGACGCATTCGGAAGTGCATTTTTAGAAGTGCTGGGTACAATGAGGATGCAGTCTTTTTTCTCTCTTTAGTGCCGGTAATGAAAGGTTCTGAAAGACGGCATAACCATGTAGCTAATTACTAAGGAATAAAATGTATACAAAATCTGTTTGGCACGTTTTATGAAGAAAACGTTTTCAAAAAGCATCCGACTTATGACCCACTATGTTCTGCTCCATGTATCCAATGTTGACAACGTGACATGATATGGCGAAGCTAACAACATAAACAAGAGGAGCTAGGAAAGGAATTTAACTGCGTGTTTAAGTTCAGAAGGGCCAAAGGTGTGGCTACACAGCACTACAAAAGTCGTCAAGATTGAAAAGGAAAAAAATATTTGTTGCACAGCTGAACGCTGTATCACATCAGCAGGGCTATCAAGTTTTGAAATGAGTTCAGAGTCAGAATTTGTCTGCGGCGGCGGTCCACAGACATGGTGACTAATGTATGATAGTAAGCATTATTGGCCCTTAACACTAATATTCGGAAACAACACTGCCTCAAAAGTCCAATGCTTAAAATATGTGGCATTCAGTAGGGCAATTCTGTGGTAAAGTGTGTAAAGTATGACCAAGTGTTTCTGTTCAATAGATAGAACTTTATCAATCCCCTGTAGGATAAATTTGTTAATGTTTGTCCCTATAATACAATGGCAAAAAAATAAATACAAAACATGACGGCAACGCTAAAGTCAAACCGTCCAATCTGAAGGCTCTACTTAACCACTCCCCCTACTGACTTCCAGCAATGCAAAGCGATCAGAACTGAGTAGGGGAGGGGGTAGCCTAAGTAGTTTGTGACCGACCCAGAGGAACGCAACGCAAATTCAATTTGAACATGTATGAGGCTTTAATAAAATCCCGGACGATTTTGAAATTCCGCCCGGACACATTTTTTTTAAAAGTGTCTCAAAAAGAGGGCATGTCCGGGCAAAAGAGGACGTCTGGTCACTCTTCGTAAGGGGAACCCATTTCATTCCTACCTGTTCCACTGTTAAATAGTGGCACAAGTTGGTGGGCGCCATCCTGGTAATGTCTCTGCGTGAGAAATACGAAGTGTGGCGTGTGAGCGTGTGCATGGGTCGAATTGCGTGTGTCTCACGCCGAATGCGTGAGACTTGAGAGCCCTGCATCAGGAGCTGGCTGTTCTCAATTCACAACACGCATTCCATCAAAACTAGCCTACATCAGGCATTCTGACCAAAACTCATGAACTCCCCCCCACAATTATTCCAGAATTCAAGCAAAGCAAGAATGACCAAAAGTCTCTTTGTGTCAACAAGAGACTGACTCCACCGACTATCAATTGCAAGTTAAAACAGCTGACCACTTCAGTGCTAAAAACACAAAAGACCTCGCCACAGTACCAGCAAATCTTAAGCCAGGGATTCCCAAAGTGTGGTACTCGCACCCCCAGGGGTACTCGAGCTGCCACCAGGGGGCCCGCGAGATGAAAAATGTAATGGCGGTCTGGTGTAATATTACATAAT
This sequence comes from Gadus macrocephalus, assembly GCF_031168955.1. Lineage (NCBI taxonomy): Eukaryota > Metazoa > Chordata > Actinopteri > Gadiformes > Gadidae > Gadus > Gadus macrocephalus. Next base: position 15,015,272 of record NC_082399.1, read on the forward strand.
TACAGTGTTGTTTTTTTAAATGGGATTTTTCGATACAATAAAAAAACATGAACAGTAAACATTTCCTTTGTAATCCCATTTATTTTAAATCAGAAAACTATTTTAAACTTAGAAGAAGACAGCAGCTGTCTTCTTCTACGTTTAAAATAGTTTATAGTTTTTAAGTTTTTTTTAAATAGTTTTCTACGGCTGCGCACTGCTGTCTACTTCTACGAACTGCCATATGCGCGCCAACTCGTTTAATTTATTCATATATAAATATGCTTAACTGGCTGAAATCAGGGAAACTCAAGTGGGACATCTTCTGATAATGTTGTTAGTCACGAAGGAGGAGAGGGACCAAGAGCGAGTGAGGATTTGGAGGCAACAGAGACGGAGAGAATAGAGAAAGAAAATGAGCGGGAGTCAGACGATGCGCCGGAGGAAACCGAAGAGGAGGGAAGGAGATGGCAAAAAAGAGATCATGAGGGTGAAAACCAGACGGAAAAAAGGAAGGAAATATGATGATAATTATCTGGGTCTGGGCTTCACTTGGATCGGCGATACAGATTGCCCGAAGCCTCAGTGCGTGGTGTGCAGTGAGGTTCTAGCTAATAGCTGTCTGAAGCCGTCTTCTCTCCGTCGTCACCTGCGCACGAAACATGGCAATTTATGTCAAAAGCCCCTTACAGTTTTTAAAGCAAAGTTGGAGGAGTTGCAGAAAAGCCTAAAACAAATGCAGTTTCATTCATGAGTTGGGTCTACGAAAGGCGCATTACGGGCTTCATATCTGCTCAGTTACAGAGTAGGGAGAAAGGGGCTGCCGCACACAATTGCCGAAGACGTGCGTTTGCCAGCAGCCAAAGAGATGGTGGAGTGTATGATTGGAGAGAAAGAGGCAAAAAAGTTGGGCATGATTCCTGTGTCAAATAACACTGTCGCGCCGCATTGATGCCATGTCGAGAACCGGTTGTTGTTCAGAACCGGTTCCGAGTTAACCGATTCCTTGGAATCATTAGCAAGCCTGCTTAACGATTCCGCTTATCGGTTCCGGTCGCAGCAAATGCGTCGTGACGTCACACACACGCTGCTTTGTTGGCGCCACCGAGGAAGAATCGCATTGTGCGAACACAACAAACGCGACGGGGCGACAAGATCCCCTACAAAGTGAACGTAGAGACGCGTATCGGGCGAATTTTTCGCGAGAGAAAACCGGCGCCAAGTTCTTGTTGTGATGACAGCCAATCAGTGTTCAACAGCGTGACAACTGAGTGACATGTGTAACGAAACAGCCAATCATTGTTCAACCGTCAAACTCAGTGCAGTGCAGTCCGGGTGAACTGCGGCATGGAGGAGAAAGTGATTGTTGCAGTTTGCGACTCCCGGAGCTCTATATATAATAGTATATGATATAATATAATTGTATGATATCACAGGGATTGGGCTTCTCGGGGTTTGTTTAACGGCGTTGCTATGGTTTCCGGTCTTGTGTGTTCCAACGGTTTATTAGGTAGGCCCATCTAATAAATCTCTGTCTAATCAATGCTTCATTTTGTTTATGTCAGTTGAATTGTTACAAGTTGAATGCAAATGAGCACTGGTAGCATTCCAAAAGGCACAAGCTCTTACTTGACTGTTTTCAGTCTGTGTCTTTAGTTTTATGGCACATAATGATGGCATTTGGGCTTAAAAAGCCAAACATATATTTTTTTGTCTAGACCAATTGATTTGAAAATGTACAATTTCCTAATACTAGACACACTTCTGATCAGATATTAAAGAGATTTAATACAAACAAACACATTTGTACTTATTTTCTCACCCAATGAGAATCGATAAGAGAATCGATAAGGAATCGGATCGATAAGCGGAATCGGAATCGTGAAATTCTTATCAATTCCCATCCCTACTGAAGACATTCTGGCTACACTAGTCAGCCGTGTGAAGAAAAGTGAGTTTTACTATCTGCAAGTAGACAGGTCTACTAGGGCTGTAACGATACACGTATCGAGACCGAAATCGCGACACTCAAAGCCACGAAACTGTCTCGCGGTGTGAGAAGGCAGAAGCGTGATATGCCCTTTCTAACTCTCCGGTCAAATTGTCTGATTGAAATTTGCTAATAATTTGTCTAAATAAGAGTCTGCTGACACCGCCCCCTCTTATCGATGCCGTAAGTTTGCGACGAGATGCCCTCTCTGTGATAACAGCTCTCCGTGGCTACGGAGGATTTCATTTTTCCACAGCCGTCGAAGTCCTCATATGCGATATGAACGACATTTATCCAGAGTGGGCCAAGCGTGAAAAAAATTGCCTGTGTGATCCCTGTCTCTATTGTTTTGTGTGATTTCACCGGCAGTTGGTCTGCTTATAGGTCGGAATGAAGCGGCCACCGATTATTGACAGGATGGGTACTTTATTCTACCGGACTCATTCGCTTCTTCACTAGACACACCCTCACTTCACCCACACACACACACACACACACACACACACATACGCACACTACCATTCTTGCGCACACACATACGCTACTCGTAACACTAGGCCTCATCACCAAACTAGTTGAGGGTGTTTGCCTACCTGCAAGCATCCTCCAACTACAATCTTTGGTTATTTATTTATTAATTTAGCTATACTTTAATAGTATTCTTTCTGTTCAAACCTGTTCAGTGTTTAAAATTATTTTTTATTAAATGTTACATTAAGTTAATTGTTATATAAGTGTTGAAATAAAATGCTTTTTAAATTTAAAAAAATCGTGGGATGTATCGAACCGTGGGTCAAAAATCGTGATACAAACCGAATCTTGAGTTGGTGTATCGTTGCAGCCCTAGATTCTACAGATGTTGCAAATCTGGCCAATCTTCTTCTGTATGTCCGTTACCTATTTGAAGGAACGGTACAAGAAGATTTTTTGTTCTGTCGGCCCCTTGCTACCCGAACAACAGGAGGAAATCTTCAATTTAATTGACGTTTTTATGAGGACCAATGGGATCGACTGGGCATCAAAACTCTCAAGGCTTGTGTGGGAAAAACTCTCAGGGCTGTGTGGGAATTTGCACAGATGGGGCAAAATCAATGACGGGGAAACACACAGGGCTTATTGCTCATATTAAGAGAGTCTGTCCATCCATCAGCTGGTTACACTGCAGTATTCACAGAGAGGCCCTCGCAGCCAAAAACAAGCCAGCGGATCTACTTGCAGTGCTTAACGACGCAGTCAAACTGGTGAACTTCATTAAAGCACGTCCGCTAAATTCAAGAATATTCACACCGTTATGCAATGAGATGGGCAGCGAAAACAAATCACTCCTGCTGCACACCGATGTGCGTTGGCTGTCCCGCGGCAAAGTCTCTTTGAACTCCGGCATGAATTGCAGCAGTTTTTGGAGGAGAATCCCTTTCACTTGGCCTCCAGTATGCATGACGAAGATTTTCTGAAAAGGCTTGCCTTTCGAACGGACATCTTCTCAGCGCTGAATGAACTCAATCTAAGTCTGCAGGGAGTCGGTGTAACTGTGTTCAACACACAAGACAGGGTTGAGGCCAGAGTTCCCGGTCTTTGACCGAAAAAAAATGAGGAGGACCGAAAATTCTAAATGTCTCCGGTCAGAATGAACGATTGGAAATAAGGCCCCGTCCACACGGAGCCGAAACGGGCGAAAACGATCCGGTTTCGTTTTATGCTTAATGTTCAAGGCGCTGGTTCTCCACAGAAAAAAGTGGAGCGCAATCAACCCTGCGCTCATACAGCATGCGCGCTGTATACAAACATTCAGTCACGAGGAGATTCAACCATTGAGCAGAACAAAATTGAGCAGGTCCTATGTTCCCGGTTTTCCCCAAATAGGGTCCTATGTTCCCCTGTAGCCATACATACCGGGGAGCATAGGACGCTTTTTGGGAAAAGCGGGGTCCCATGTTCCCCGCAATCTATCAATCTTTAAAAATATTTAAACTTTGACGCGGCATTCGCGTAATGACAGCCAATCGGCGTTCAACAGAGTGACATGTCTAACGTAACAGCCAATCAGCGTTCAACCGGCCAACTCAGTGCAGTGCAGTCCGGGGTGAACTGCAGCATGGAGGAGAAAGTGATTGTTGCCGTTTGCGACTCCCGGAGCTCTTTATATAATAGTATATAATATAATTGTATAATAATATCACGGCCAAAAGCTCTGTGCGCCTCCGGATGGCCGTAACGCGGGGAGCTCTCGTAGGGATTGGGCTTCTCGGGGTTTGTTTACCGGCGTATGAATATACTGCGTCAGGTTCTCCGACGTCTCTCCCTCTTCCACAAAAGGTAAAGACATGCAATGGTAGTTATCTCGGCCGGAATTTGGCAGTAATGGTGGAAAAAGTAACAGACCGGGGAACATAGAACCCTTTTTAAAAAAAGGGTCCTATGTTCCCCGGTCACATACATATCGGGGAACATAGGACCCTTTTTTGGGAAAAGCAGGGAACATAGGGTTCTTTTTTTAAAAAAAGGGTCCTATGTTCCCCAGTCTCATACAAAGAGGGGAACATAGGACCCGGGGAACATAGACACGCTCCCCTATAGACTACCGTTTATGAACTAAACGGCGGCAAGCTAGCGAAAGCCGGCGGCAAGCTTTGCGGAGCACCGGTATTTAACAACCATGGCGAATCAAAATATGATCACACACTTCTTCTTTATATAGCCTGCCCATCAATATTTTTAAGTGCAATAAACACGGACAATATCCAACCGTTTTTTTTCCAATTTGACCGGTAAAATGAAACCTTCCCGGTCACATGACCGGCACCAATTTCTTCAAGCGGAAACACTGGTTGAGGCCATGATAAAGAAGCTATGGTTCTGGGCGAGTTGTGTGAGTGGGAACACACACCTGTGTTTCCCTACGCTTCACGAGTTCATGGGGGAAAATGACGTGGACCTGGGTGAGCATGTGAAAAAACTCATAATTGAACACCTCAACCAACTCGCCGAGCAGCTACGGAAACGCTTCCCACCTATTGGCACATCTCGCGCTTGGATTCGCAATCCATTTGAAGTTTCCCTGCCCGTCCCACAGCTGTCATTTCAGGAGCAGGAGCAGCTGATCGAGCTGTCATCTGATGGAGCACTGCAGTTGCAGTTCAAACGAAAGCCACTTGTGGATTTTTGGACCGAGTCACTGACATCATACACAGTCTTGGCAAAGCAAGCCTTGAGAGTTTTGATGCCCTTCGCCACAACTTATCTCTGCGAGGCTGGTTTCTCTGCTATGGCAGCAGTTAAAACTAAACATCGGCAAAGACTGGATGCTGTTGAGAACGATTTGAGGCTTAAACTGTCTTCCATTGCGCTGAACTTCTGAGAGCTTTGTACCAAGATGCAAGCCCATCCGTCGCATTAATATGGGTAAGTAGGCCTAGTAATTAGTTGATATTATTGCTAAATATATAGGCCAACTGGGAATACTCACACATCCTCCCCCCCGTCTCCCACCCCCCTCCCTCTCTCTCTCGCTGCAGGCTGAGCGACTTTTGCGCTGCACTTAAAGTTCCAGATGGATCCTCTTTTAATAGGTTTAGGTTTGAGCTTATGCTCTTTGTTACTTAATTATGTTGTGGATCGTGTGTAGGCAAATTTTATTGTCGCACTTGAAAGTTTCAGTTTCATTTCATTTGTTGATGTTGTCATGCGTGTTCTGCATATTTGCGCTATATTTGATTAAACATGAGTCGTTATATGGTGATAAAACAAAGCTTTGTTGCATTTTCTTTTCCTTCTTTTTGAAGTGGGGATTGGGGGTGCGCCAACCCGGCTGGGACGTAGAAGGGGGTGCGGAGGAAAAAAAGTTTGGGAACCGCTTTCTTAAGCAATAAATATTGCGTCTTACCTTTATTTATGTAGCAGTGATCTGCAGATGCATCCCGTGGTGTAGCCTACCACATCCATTTAGTTCAACAGGTTATCGTTCTGATACTCTCCATGGTACTAGCAACCTGCTCTGGTGCTTCTTGCCTATGTATTCAGGCTAAAATGACTTGATTGTTTGATGCCTCATCATCCCAGCCAAAGAGTTTTGGTATTATTAGTAATGGCTACTTGCCAAATCGAAAAAATAACAGTGCCATGCCGTAATTCCGACGCCTCATTGTTCCGACGTCTCAATGTTCCGAAATATTTCCCATTAGATCGACATGCCACTATTCCGACGGTTCAATGTTCCGAAAACGAAACCCATTGGTCCAAAGGTCCGTTAGTCCGACTTTTCGAAAAGGAGGCGCATTAGGCTGACGGTTCAATATGCCGAATAGGAAAAATAGTTTTATACCTCGCTCGCTCCCTCTCTTTTTTTTATCTAGCATTCCCCGCAAAGTTGTGAAGAGCCCATGCAAGTTAACGGAGCGTTCCACGGGAAGAGAAGAAGACCCGTGTAATAATCCATAATAATTCAACTCGATTTTATTTTTTATTTTCTTTAAAGTGGTGGGTACAAAACGATTCTTGACGAAATCTGGTGGGGACGAGTCCCCGGCGTAATTAACGGCTATGATTATGTGCTTAAAATACGTAACAGTAACCAATTCATTTTTCAACCGTTTACATTTGTTGAAACCAATGAACAAATCTACACACTTGTATCTTCAATAATATCTGAACGAAATTTTGATAGCTTTTATATTTTCAGAATCAGTTTTAGTTTTTTACCGGCATAGTTTCGGTTGCTGTCATTGATGCCAGAGTGTAAGGACGTTCATGCACACACACGCACACGCAATAGCTCCGCCACAACGCCGCGTTTATGGACACTTCTGATCCAATTAGAAGTGGAAGAACAGCTCAATCTGAATAAAAAATTAACATATACGCCTCATCTGAATAAAATTCTTCCATGTGCCGGTAACTTATCAACCCCAGCGTGTCCGGTTGCTAAGCGACGTCAACGTCTTTGGCAGACTATTTCTCTGCTGATCAACACTACTAATGGTAATTGTAAAAAGACACACCGTGTGAAGATATTGTTTCGTTTTGGCAAGGAGCCGTGTAATAAGCGGGATTATGTATAATATAATGTATCCCTTACATATATGATATAAGTCCAGACCAACATACGCTTGTGCGCGAGTCATACGGACGTACGCTTAACACTTTTGTAAATGCCATATATACAGTACATTCGGATTGCATCAGTGGTGTGGTCTACGTGATACGCAGGTATAAGCCGTATAACCACTAAGAAAGCTCCAGCATTTCTGTATGCCCACTTAGAAATGTGCAATGACACGTATCAATTTCGATAGAGACAGAATTTCTCTTTATTTCATTCACAAATTCAACCTGTGCGCTGCCTCCGTCAGAGTCGCACTTTTCCTTGTCGGAAGTCGGAGAGTCCCGAGTTCCGAGCATGGACATATAAAAAGTCTGAGTACAATGGAACGCAGCATTATAGTGCGAGAGGCTTCCGTCCATGGCCCGTGCCCCGTCACCTAGACCTGACGTCACGTCACCTAGCAACAGCGAAATCATCTTAGTCGGCGCCTCAGTGATTTCCAACTTTGTGTCCAACTTCTCTTCAACAATGAAAATGAAACGAAAGCAACAAACCACTTTAAGCAATTTTTGTAATCCAAAAAAGCCTGCTGCTGCCTTGGACGAAACTCCGGTAGTCATTAGGTTAGAAGAGGGAACTACAGCGGAGCCTGAAGCCAGCAGCGTACCGGGTAAGTGAAAGTCGTATATCGTATACAAGTTAACTTTAGCAGATATTAGCCTAAAGGTGCGGCCACACCAAACGCGTTACTCGCGTTAGGGGCGTCCAAACTCGGCCAAACTCGTTAGGGGCGTTAGGCGCGGCAGACGCACGTAATTACGCACGTAAACGCAGTAACGCGCCCAACGCACCAACGCCCGGAGTTCAGAAATCTGAACTTTTAACGCTCCAACGCGTGGCGCTTAGCCGCGATAGCCAATCAGCGTGGAGCTTGACCCGACGTCACTGGCAGAGAGTAGTGAGCTTGGACAGAAGCATACGGCCGACATCTTTCTTTATTCTGGGTGGAAATAGTAACATAGTTACGCTATTAAATGCGTTTATGGAAACATTTTTAGCGAGAAATGTGCATTTTACTTTCATAATGTTCGCTCGGTGAATGTGAAGGATGTTTGGTTTGATAGTTATGACGAAGAGGGAACGCTCCGTTCACTTGCATGGACAGAGTCTCTGGATGCTAAGCAACCTCAATGTCTTGGCGGACTATTTCTCTGCCGATCAACACTACGAATGCTGGAAACACACCAGACACACCATGTGAAGTTATTTAACCCGATTGTTGTTATTTATATCAGAGATTATTTAATCTAACCCGATCTTCACCCTGCTACCCTCTGGCAGGCGCTACCGGGCCACTACAGCCCGCACCTCCATCCCATCCCCAAGGCCATCACAGAACGTAATAATCACACTACACTCCTACCCTCCACCCAGCACAACTGCACTTTTGTTAGTGGTTGCACAAACAAATTTCGTTGTGTATCCAATGCACAATGACAAATAAAGTCTATTCTATTCTAAACTCTTCACCCAAACACGGCGGTGTTTGGGTTTCCTACCTCGGACTCCATCGCAGCCACGGCCGACAACTATCTTTATTCTGGGTGGAAATAGTAACATTGTTACGCCATTAAATGCGTTTATGGAAACATTTTTAGCTAGAAATGTGCATTTTACTTTCATAATGTTCGCTCGGTGAATGTGAAGGATGTTTGGTTTGATAGTTATGACGAAGAGGGAACGCTCCATTCACTTGCATGGACAGAGTGTCTGGATGCTAAGCAACCTCAACGTCTTGGCGGACTATTTCTCTGCTGATCAACACTACGAATGGTGGAAACACACCAGACACACCATGTGAAGTTATTTAACCCGATTATTGTTATTTATATCCGAGATTATTTAATCAAACTCGATTTAAGCTCTATCATGCACACAAACACGGCGGCGTTTGGGTTTCCTACCTCTGACTCCTAAATCCAGCGCAGCCACAGGCGTGTGAGGCGCGTTGAACCATTTTTGTGACACACAATGATCAAGCGTCAAGTTAGGCCCGTTACACGCGTTATCCAACGCGAGTAACGCGTTTGGTGTGGCCGTAGCATAAAGGTACGGCCACACCAAACGCGTTACCCGCGTACCACGCGTATAAAATCTGCAATTTTTCCATAGGGAAGCATTGGTTTACGCGCGTATGAGGTGTGTACCAAGCAACATTTTACTCGCGTTAGGGGCGTGTACATATACGCGCGTACATATACGCGCGCGTACATATACGCGCGCGTACGCGAGGAGTTCAAAAAATGTAACTTTTTACGCTCATACGCGTGATACTTAGCCGCAATAGCCAATCAGCGTGGAGCTTGACCCGACGTCACTGGCAGAGAGTAGTGACCCTTGCACAGAAGCATACGGCCGACATCTTTCTTTATTCTGGGTGGAAATAGTAACATAGTTACGCCATTAAATGTGTTTATGGAAACATTTTTAGGGAGAAATGTGCATTTTACTTTCATAATGTTCACTCGGTGAATGTGAAGGATGTTTGGTTTGATAGTTATGACGAAGAGTGAACGCTCCGTTCACTTGCATGGACAGAGTCTCTGGTTGCTAAGCAACCTCAACATCTTGGCGGACTATTTCTCTGCCGATCAACACTACGAATGCTGGAAACACACCAGACACACCATGTGAAGTTATTTAACCCGATTATTGTTATTTATATCCGAGATTATTTAATCTAACCCGATTCAAGCTCTATCATGCACCCAGACACGGCGGCGTTTGGGTTTCCTTCCTCAGACTCCTAAATCCAGCGCAGCCACAGGCGCGTAGCTGCGTATGTAGGACCATTTTTGACACAAAATGGTCAAGCAACATTTTAGCTGCGTTACGCGCGTACATGGTACGCGGGATACGCTTTTGGTGTGTCCGCACCTTAATAGTTACTAGCTTATAAGAGCTTTCCCAAACTGAATAAATACCACACATAGCCTGTATTCACTAAACAGCCTTGCTAGCTTTATCTTGGTGTAGTAAAGATAAACAGTTAGCCAGGCTGATTTGTCAACAAACATTCTCCCCACCTTAAAGGATTGCATTGGCCAACATACTTATTATTGTACATTTTAGTGAGTGAGTCAGTGTGTGTGTGCTAAATATGTCATTGTTCCTTCTAGATAATATCTCCTGGCCATCCCTGTGGACTGAGAGTCAGGCTAGGGAGTTTAAAGGCAGGCATTCTTGGTTAGAATGGAAGGACTGAAAGTTAAATAAATATCAGCCAACTTCTAAAGCTGGTATAAGCACATAAGTCAACGTTTTGCGAGTGAGAGTATAGCTGGTTTATTTTCATCTTAAGGATAAATTAATTTCACTTGTAAACAATTAAATTGTAATATGGTATTTTCATGGTGAAACTTATGTACAGTTAAATCAATTATTTTGAATAGATTCCTATTCAGTTCAGAAGGTGTTATTGCTGATTTACATTTAAAAGAAGACTGCTTGTATTATTTTAATTAGTCATATTTTTGTTTACTTCCAGGTTGTGCTATTTGCAGCTCGACGAAGTCCACTGGTGTCTAGACAGAAAAAATAATTGCTATATCGGCCTCCTTGAGGAACAAAATCAGACGGCATGAGATGTCCAGGGCACACGAAATAGCTCAGGAGCTCAATGAAAAGGGTGGACAGGATGTCCTTGGGAATCTTGTGAGAGCTAACACTGTTAGCTGAGACAAATGCTGTATTCAGAACAGCATATTATCTTGCCAAGATGAACCGACCTTTCTCTGACCATGACGATCTAATTGGGCTTCAGGAAAAAAACTGTCAACATGGGCACAAGTCTGCACTCAAGGTACAGTTCTACAAAAATTGTGGAACACATAGCAAAAAAGATGCAGACAAAAATAGTTGACAGCATTGTGTCATCTTCGAGCAAGCTATCTGTTCTCATTGATGAGGCAACTTCTCTCAGCCATAAATCTGCCATGATTTTCAATGTGAAGACCTCTTTAGATGGAGCTACTCCTGAATTTGTTTTTTTTGGACCTGGTGGAGCTGGAAAGCCAGAGGGCAGTCTATAGAGGAAGCTCTGTTAAACTGTTTGGACACTGCAGGCTTTAGTGAAGAGTGGCATCAGAACAACTGGATCTCATTTGTTTCTGATGGAGCCAGTGTTATGCTAGGCAAAAACTCTGGTGTGGCAACCAGGCTGACTGCAAGGTACCCTCATCTCTTCACATGGCACTGTATGAACCACCGTCTAGAACTGGCTGTAAATTATGCTGTGGATGAGGTTAAGGCAGTCAACCACTTCAAAGCTTTCATGGACAAACTCTACAGTCAGTCCAATAAAAATTCACAGGAACTTATTGAAGCAGCACAAGAAGTGGGCTCACAAGTCCTGTAGATCGGCAGAGTTTTAAACACCAATAGGTTGCCAGCAGTCTCCGTTCTGTAAAGGCTGTGTAGAGGTTATATGAAGCACTTACCAGACACTTCGAGAATGCAGGAGTTGTTTTGTCTGCAGGAGACAAAACAAAAAACGGCGAAGAGAGGCAAACCTATAGAGGCCTGGCATGTCGTATTTCTTTGTGACCTTGGATAGATGTATGATGCCCTTTCTGAACTTTCAAACCTGTCCCAGCAATTACAGGCCCAGTCAATTACGCTTTTAAGAGCAGAACAGCTGCTGAGGCGCACCATCCGAGTGCTGGCATAATTTAACGATTCTCCAGGAGAGAAATTGGAGGAAGCATTGAAAGCACAGGCATTGGGACAGTTTGGATCCGTGTCCCTGGAGTCAAATGCCAAGCTCATACCAATCAATACGAAGGAGTCCCTACAGAGTCTGATCAAAAACATGGAGAAGCGGCTCTCATTGAAGGATGAAGTTCTTCATGATCTAAACATTCTGGATTCCAGCACCTGGCCATCAGCCCCTGGCATACGGCATGGTGAGGCACAGGTAAAGCGACTGTGCAGGCGGTTCCATCTGTGTAGAACAAGCTGTCAATGGAATGAGAGACTTCATTGAACACCCAGAGAGTGAACCTGAATGCCTCAAACCACTCATCCGCTGCATGCAGACCATGCCTTGCAGCACCGCAGAGTGTGAAAGGGGCTTCAGCCTGATGAACATTGTGTACACAGACCAAAGAGCTAGAATGTTGTCTAATGTAAGCAATTTGATGATGATCAGCATCAATGGGCCCCCTGTAAGCCTTTTTGAGCCAGGAAAATATGTATCAACATGGTTACGGAGTAGGGATGGGCACGAGTAGTAAATTCCAAACTCGAGCGATCGAAGGAATTCCTCGAGGATCAATCGAGTACTCGTTTAATCAAATCTATTTTCAGAATGCAACGCATCTGCAGCAGGAATAGGCCTGATGATGAACGGCAATATTACCAACCAAACATGTAATGCTTATTCTCCATCAAAACAGTCAGTTATTAGAGTATTCGTTATTTATTTTTGCAAACGTTCAAAACACATTTTCCTTACAAAAATAAATGTGCGTCTCACAATTTAAATCACGTCGAACCAAGGCCTGTAACAGTTTAAAAAAAAACAAAAACTAAACAAGTAGCCTAACCATTGCAAATAATTTAAAGCTGCAAATAAAATGGCAGCAAATGGACTATGGAAATACTCAGCGTTGTGATCTTCTTTACACGGCCGGTATTACAGCTGCATCTTGCGGCGGTGAAAATAGCCGACCCACTTGGTTGCTGCGGGTCTGCTTTCCCGAACTCACCGTTATGTTTCAGGAGCATATGTTGCCGCATAGTACTTGTAGTACTCTGGTAGCTCGATTTCGCTTGGCATATTTTACATTTCACCTTATGAACTGCTATTTCTTTAAAGTATTTCAATTCTTCGCTGCGCTTTGCTTTAACCGCCATCTCTTAACTTTTTTAATTCTGGCGTGCCTGCACACGGCACGGAACCCGCCACACAGAAATTTGATACATTTCATCTGCTTGTGCCCATGGCATGCGTTAGAGGCGCCGCACAGAAAATTGATACATTTGCTTCAGAAAACTTTGTTTGTGTGTATACGCAAACTCGAGTTTGCCTGTCCACCAACCAAGTTCATTTGTAACTAGGGATGGGAATCGAGAACCGGTTCTTGTTCAGAACCGGTTCCGAGTCAACCGATTCCTTGGAATCGTTAGCAAGCCTGCTTAACGATTCCGCTTATCGGTTCCGGTCGCGGCAAATGCGTCGTGACGTCACACACACGCTGCTTTGATTTGGTTCAGAACGCAGCAAACATGTCGCCGCCGAGGAAGAATCGCATTGTGCGTTCAAACCAAACGCGACGGGGCGACAAGATCCCATACAAAGTGAACGTAGAGACGCGTATAAGGGCGAGTTTGTCGCGGGAGAAAACCGGCGACAAGTTTTTGTCGTGATGACAGCCAATCAGCCTTCAACATCGTGATAACTGAGTGACATGTGTAACGTAACAGCCAATCAGCGTTCAGCCGTCAAACTCAGTGCAGTGCAGTCCGGGTGAACCGCGGAATGGAGGAGAAAGTGATTGTTGCAGTTTGCGACTCCCGGATCTCTATATATAATAGTATATAATATATTATATACTATATTATAATTGTATATATAATATCACGGCCAACAGCTCTGTCGCCTCCGGATGGCCGTAGCGTGGGGAGCTCTCATAGGGATTGGGCTTCTCTGGGTTTGTTTACCGGCATTGCTATGGTTTCCGGTCTTGTGTGTTCCAACGGTTTATTAGGTAGGCCCATCTAATAAATCTCTGTCTAATCAATGCTTCATTTTGTTTATGTCAGTTTAATTTTGTTACAAGTTGAATGCAAATGAGCACTGTTAGAATTCCAAAAGGCACAAGCTCTTACTTGGCTGTTTTCAGTCTGTGTTTTTAGTTGTATGGCACATAATGATGGCATTTGGGCTTAAAAAGCGATATATTTTTTCGTCTAGACCAATTGATTTGAAAATGTACAATTTCCTAATACTAGAAGCACTTCTGATCAGATATTAAAGAGATGTAATGCAAACAAACACATTTATACTTATTTTCTCACCCAATGAGAATCGATAAGAGAATCGATAAGCAGAATCGGAATCGGAATCGGAATCAATTCCCATCCCTATTTGTAACGAGGAGTACTCGAGTAATCGATTCCTCACGCCCATCCCTATTACGGCGCCATCGCCCTGCCACGCAAGCAAGAAGGCAGAGCAAACCTCAGATGCCTGAATACAAGTGCATTTGGAGAGTTTTGTAAACTAGCAGGCCACTACATTAAAGGTGAAGAACAATTGTTGACAAAGTGTTTGTATTCCACCACATATCCTTCATGCTCCTGTGTGTTTAGTACTTTGATATAAAGGGATTGTTGTGTTTATTTTATTTAAACTAGCAGGCCACTACATTTAAGGTGAGGAACAATTGTTGACAAAAAGTGTTTGTATTCCACTAAATATCCTTCATGTTCCTGTGTGTTTATTACTTTGATACAATGAATGGATTGTTGTTTGTTTTATTTTTGTCTGCGCCCTCTGCTGGTGGTTTTTGTGGATGTAATGTTTTTCTTTGTTAAACACTGAACAGATGTTATTTCTATAGCTGATATGTTTAATTTATTTTAATTTATTATTTTAGTACTCTTGTGTGGGAAATATAATTCTAAAGAACATGTTTTTATTTTGTAATTATTGTTTCTTATATAGGGTATTTTTTTTATTGAGTTGCAATGGGGGATTATCACGCTGATACGTAGTATTTCCGCATTCGGTGTTCTTTGTGCCGTGTGACATCCGGTGAATCACTCATCACTCTGGCGAACTGATGATGGAGGACCGGTGTTTCAGTTCAAGTGGTGACCGGTTTAACTGGTGACCCTCAGCCGAATGCTTCGCTTGTTGTCGTGGCTACGCCAGATGTTGGAAATCGGGACCAGAAACTTAGCTGTCCTTGCGATTGCCTCTTTGATTTGTTATTCAATAAAATGACAAAAACATTACAATCTCATTCGTTTTTGGAGTGTAATTGGAAGAAACGTGTCAAGTAGAACCGTTTTAAGACGAAAAAAATGGAAAATTTATGTTTAAAATATGATACACTACGGGATTCGAATTCACACCATTGTGGGGAAAAAAATAACAATCCGCAATTCCATTCCATTGTGCCGTTGACCCACTGGGGAAACCGCCGCCGTAGTATAATATAATACACAAATACTTCTTGAAAACACGAAAGGCAGCCAGATCAACTTGTGACCCTACTTTCCATGTAGTTATGACCATGCATTGGTCGTGTATCCAAAAAATAAGACGCCTTTACATCCAGTTAATCCAAACCTAATGTTGTGTTGCCCTCCACTGCTTGAAACTAGCCAAAAACACTGTTATGCGCTCATTCTATCACTTCGGTCGCCTGATGTGGTGTTGTCGCGTCCTCCTTCTTTATATCCTCTCTGTAAGCAAAGCAGCGAATTCGGAAATCAATGTGACGCAAGGCGATACCACTTTGAGACACAACGTTTATTCACATGAAAACATACATTACGAGATTCGAACTCATACCATTGTGGGGAAAAATATAACAATCCGCAATTCCATTCCATTGTGCCGTTGACCCACTCGGGACTTCGCCGCCGTAGTATAATAGAATTCGTAAATACTTCTTGAAAACACGAAAGGCAGCCAGATCAACTTTCCATGTAGTTATGACCATGCATTGGTCGCGTTTCTAAAAAATAAGACGCCTTTACATCCAGTTAATCCAAACCTAATGTTGTGTTGCCCTCCACTGCTTGAAACTAGCCAAAAACACTGTTATGCGCTCATTCTATCACTTCGGTCGCCTGATCAGGTGTAGCAGCATAAGTGCATCTTTCCAATTATTTTTCCTCACATCTTTAAAGTGGATCTTTAATTCCCCATGCAGTAGAGAGTACTGCAGAGCATCTATCAGGGCCTGTTTTCTGACTCACTCTCTTTTCTCTGCCTTATGACCTCCTGCTTCCCTCTCCTGAGTCTTTAGGATGTCCTCCTTTTTTAAATTTAAATAAGCTAAACAATGTAAGAGTATATGATTGAGGTATACATATTGGGGTGAGTTCAAGGAAAATAGTGTAGAAAATGTATCCATCAATGCGCTCTCGGAAACAATTTTAATCCAAATTAAAGACAACTTCTAATTGTATTAGTATCTAGGGTTAGGGTTAGTTAGTATTTATTTCAACTCATATTATGGCTTATTACGTTAAGCGAAGGCATGTTAAGATTTCTTTGACGAAAAATAACAATAATGATAATAATTGTAGGTGTTTTCTTTAACATCTTGAGGCCAAACAAATAGGCAGGCCTGCTAGGCCCTGGGGCTTCAGCTCAGGTAAGCCTGTGCATTAAGGCGGCCTTGCATGGGAGTGACACATAAAAAGGGCCCAGAGTGTAGAAAATACCTAATCAATTAATTGCTTTTTATTGGTTTCCACCTACGAGAAGCTGATTGCACTATATAAGGGTGGCTCGAATGTTAGAATGATGTTGGAGTAGGTAGCGTATACGAGATAGAGAGAGAGAGATAGAGAGCGATATAGTAAGCGAGATAGCGAGAGAGATAGAGTGCGTTAGAAAGAGTTAAGAGATAGAGAGCGTTAGATAGAATTAGATAGAGAGCGAGAGATAGAGAGATAGTTAGATATAGTAGAGAGCGAGAGATAGTTAGATAGAGAGCGAGAGATAGTTAGATATAGTAGAGAGCGAGAGATAGAGTTAGATATAGTAGAGAGCGAGAGATAGAGTTAGATAGAGAGCGAGAGATAGTTAGATATAGTAGAGAGCGAGAGATAGAGTTAGATATAGTAGAGAGCGAGTGATAGAGTTAGATAGAGAGCGAGAGATAGTTAGATATAGTAGAGAGCGAGTGATAGAGTTAGATATAGGCCTAGTAGAGAGTGAGAGATAGAGTTGTATAGAGAGTGAGAGATAGAGTTAGATAGAGTTAGATAGAGAGAGAGAATGGATCCGATCCTTATCAAGGAACTTATTGACTTCAAAGTCAATAATCGTTACCCTGATATTGCATCGAAGAGTCAGAGGTTCATCATTAAACGAAGAGCCTCCCACTTCGTGCTCCAGGGTAAGTAAAAATGTTATAAGAATTACATGACAATGTGAATAATCAAATAAAAAACCTATTCTACATCTGTAGAAGGAGGCAGGGGAGGGAGCATTTGGCCAAGGTCGTTTGCTTGGCGGCCGAGGCCAACCTCATATTTGAGGAAATGCACTGTAGCAGTGTCGGTGGTCACTGCGGTGTCGAGAAGACCCACAATGCAGTGATCAGCCGATACTACTGGCCTGGCATGGACTTCAGGTTGCCCAGTGTCCAGAGTGCCAGAGGAAGCAGGCCAGTCTCAAGGAAAAGGCTGAGTACCACCCAATAGAGGTGAGGTTATTTGTGCAACTGAATGTCCTATGCAGCGAAATGTGCTTACATACTAGCTACTTTCTATACTAATGTGTAATTAATTTATAAACCGTTTCAGGTATCCAAGCCTTTTGAGCTGGTGGGAATGGACCTTATGAGGCTCAGTGCAACAGAGAGTGGTTGCACTGAGCATCAATACATTTGTGTGATAGTTGATTATTTCACCAAGTGGGCAGAGGCCTACGCTCTGAAGAGTAAATCTGCAGAAGAGCAATTGTATTCTCGATTTTGTATACAAATTTGGTGCACCTAAGAGACTGCTTACAGACCAGGGAACTGAATTTAAGAACCAGGTAAAACCCTCAAGACCAATGTTTCTTATTTCTTAAGAATCAACATTGTAATGCTAACTTGTTTTCTGATTAATGGAATAAGGTGAATGCTCGACTTTGTCAAGCCCTGGGGATTAAACGAAGTTTCTCGTCACCATACCACCCACAGACAAATGGGCTAGTGGAGAAGCTTAATGGCACCATACAGAGGTAAGTTGCATATTGTTGAATTGGCAGATATCATGCAAAATATAAATTCAGGCTAAATTACGTTATGTACAAATTACATTTTCAGGTCTCTCAAAAACTGGCGGAGGACACCCCTAAACAATGGGATAAGTTCCTCCAGCCAGCAATGTTCGCGCTGCGGACCAAAAAGCAGCTGACAACGCAGTTCAGCCCGTATTTTTTATTGTTCGGCAGAGAGGCCAAATACCCATCTGAGGTGCCACAGAAGTACGAGGTAGGTGGCGGTATTTGTATACCTGTCTAGGGATTGTGGTCATTATGACTTGACTAAATAGGTGAGATTATAACATCATTTGGTTTGTTGCACTTTAGGTGACCACTAAGAAAGTGGAGCTAATGGTACTAACGGAGGTCTACCGCGGCCTCGATAAGCAAGAAGACACCTTTAAGGTTGTCAATAAGAACGTTGCGAAGAAACAGGAGGCCGTCCGAAAACGGAAGATAAAGAAGGGGTGATCAGGTCCTAATAAAAAATGTGAAGGAGCAGGAGAGAAAAGGGGGGAAGATGGAGAGCACCTTCCTTGGCCCTTTGGTGGTTCTTCAGGTGAGGGGGAAATTTGCCACGCTGGCCTCCCTTAATTCCCCCAGGAAAACGGTGGCCAATGTTGACATTTTGACGCACTTCATTGAGCCAGAGGAGAGGATTCCAGCAAAACTGAAGAAAGTTGGCACCTCTCCTCTGGCTTCCCCTTCCCCACCACCACCACCATCCAGCCCTGACCCTCCGCTGGGGACATTACCAGGGGAGAGGCAGCCCAGCCAAAGTAACAGTACATTCAGTTATGTGACATTGTATAGTATAATAATGATATCCAGTCTTTTCAATTACTATAATGTTTTTAATTTACAGTTCTTGAACGAATCTGGACAGGGAAGCTAGGAGAAATAATATGGTCCAAAATTGGACCATATAAATTTTTTACAGCCGACCTCCAGAGCCTGGCCCCCGGGAAGGAGCTGGAGAATGAGGTAAATGGTTAACCTAACTTGTTTTGTGATTCCAATATGTCCTTGTTGATATGAAAGTGAATTGGAAGAATTTTTGTTTAGATTGTCAACGCCTACATATCGTCCGTGTTGATAATGTCGTCAAAAAAGTGCAAGGTCATCGACACATTCGAGATGACTGCCATTTGGGATGGCACGTCGCGGGGGATGAGGAAGGTAAGGACCATAGTTGCTTTTTGAAAGGAATTGATTAACAATAAAACCATCTTAAAAACTCAACTCATCTCTTACAGCTGGACGTTATGGAGTGGGACGTCCTGATCGGGGGCCGTGTGCAAGGACGGTCATTGGACATTAGTTGTAACTACTTTAATTAATGCAATTTAAGTAGATATATTTTCTACTCCAAGATTACACTAACATATCCGATCTGTAAAAGGCCATGTATCCAAAAGAAGGACGGGCCGTTTTTATTGACCCCTTCGGTGCCACCCCCGCTAAAATACAGAAATGCAAAGATTCAACGAGGTAAGCAAATCCAGAATATATTCGAAGTCGTTTCAAGTGTGTTCAATTATTTTAACATAACGTGTGCAAGTAACAAGCAATTGCTTTATTGTTTGTCTTCAGGGCTTTCATGCGGAAAAAAAATGGGGAATCTATCACGGTGGCTGTGCGCCACAATTCCCCATCCCCGCCAGCAGGACCTTACCTCCTGTGGCGTTATTGTTTGCAAAGTAAGATTATGAACACAATAAAAATTATACATCTATTAAAAGGACCATAATAATACTAACCTGTATTTTAAGATAGCGGAGCTGCTATTAAGAGGAGATCCGATGGAGGTTGATGTCACAGAGGAGGGCATCAACTCCATTCGAACAGAAATGGGCAGCAAATTGGTTGAGGATTCTGGTAGGCTACGCTTCAATCAACTGTATATGGACCTCACGAAAACATTTCCCTAGCCTACTTAATCCATTGTGCAATTTGAAAATTTAACAGATGACCTGACAGAACTCTGCCGTTTTTGTGGGGAAGAAAGCGGCCCCTCAGAGGCACCCGTGGACCACTGGGTAGTCAGCCTTCAAAGTAAAGTCTAAAGTGCGATCTTTAGGAAAACAAATATCTAATTTATCTACATTCTTTCAGATTGAATGCACACAGTGTGCACTCTGGTTCCATTGTGTGTGTGTTGGAAGGCCCAACACGGATATCAATTTTCTTTGCCCAGCCTGCCAATGAGCCACAGGAGGAAGGCTCTTGCAATTTATTTTAATTATTATTTATTTATTTATTAGGCCTATTTATTTGTTTTATAGGTACAGGGAATGGGTTAACCTTGCCATTGTTAATGCTTGGCTCTTGGTTCTATGAACATAGGCCTACTTACTGTACCGAAAGTGAGATATTATTTCTGTTTCTTCTGAGAAATGTACTTACTGTAAGTCACTTTGGATAAAAGCGTCTGTTAACCCCATTTATGGCCACTCAGAAAAGGGCCAATGCAATCCATCCTTTGTTCCAAAATCCTAGTCTTTCTCTGTTTGTTGGGATTTGTACCATGTATCATGTAATTTATCAATGCGTTCGAATAATCTCTACTTCGATATGACACTGTGAATAATTATTCTTATTTGAACGGTGTGTGGCACTTTTGTGCTCGTTTAGGCTACTTTACTGAAATAACTGGAGTCAGGGCCGTTGTCATCCCTTGGGCAACATGTAGGCCTACGTATGCTTTGTTGATTTGAATAAAAATTGTGTCTCGAAAGAGATATCGCCTTGCGTCACATTGATTTCCGAATTTGCTGCTTTGCTTACAGAGAGGATATAAAGAAGGAGGACGCGACAACACCACATCAGGCGACCGAAATGATAGAATGAGCGCATAAGTGTTTTTGGCTAGTTTCAAGCAGTGGAGGGCAACACAACATTAGGTTTGGATTAACTGGATGCAAAGGCGTCTTATTTTTTGGATACGCGACCAATGCATGGTCATAACTACATGGAAAGTAGGGTCACAAGTTGATCTGGCTGCCTTGCGTGTTTTCAAGAAGTATTTGTGCATTATATTATACTACGGCGGCGGTTTCCCCAGTGGGCCAACGGCACAATGGAATGGAATTGCGGATTGTTATTTTTTTCCCCACAATGGTGTGAATTCGAATCCCGTGGTGTATCATATTTTAAACATAAATTTCCATTTTTTTCGGCTTAAAACGGTTCTACTTGACACGTTTCTTCCAATTACACTCCAAAAACGAATGAGATTGTAATGTTTAGACATTTTATTGAATAACAAATCAAAGAGGCAATCGCAAGGACAGCTACGTTTCTGGTCCCGATTTCCAACATCTGGCGTAGCCACGACAACAAGCGAAGCATTCGGCTGAGGGTCACCAGTTAAACCGGTCACCACTTGAACTGAAACACCGGCAGTTCACTTTCACGACATCCCTGGTAAATGTACCCAAAGTCACGTTTTCTGAAGTTCAGACTTGCCGAACAACACTCCATAACAGCGGCTCTGTTGAACAGAAGCATGCAGGAGCAGCAATAAATGTCCTGTGCAAAAGATTCAAGTATCCCTTCGTCTCCTTTGCACATAAGTACTCAGGCCAGGCCGGTTACATATACAGTAGTATAGTGTTTCTATAGAAAACAGTTTTTTTTTACTGATGCTTTATATTTTATTTGATGCTAGTGCCTAATGATGATTTTAATTTGACTATTCATTGTCCTAGAAACTTATGACAATATTAAGTGTTGAATTACTTAGTTGGTTGTAGGCTACTGTATGCAACAGTGAGTGTGGCGGTGTTTTTAGGATGGGTGTCGAGGCTAATAGGGAATCATCACAGTATACCCACTACAAAAACCTAGACTACACCACTGGATTGCATGATAGGAATAGATATATTCCGTTTAGAAATCTAATCGGATCAGAAGTGTCCATGTTAATGCGGCTTAGACACACACGCAATGGCTCCATCATTGTCTTAACACACACTCACACACACATAAACACATACACACAGACATAGACAAACACATAGATGAGCAACCATCAGTTTTTCTGGGTGAGATGAATCAGAGTGTGATGTAATTTCTCTGTGCGAGCAGACCGGTAGGTTTCGAGCCCCTCCCCTCTCCTCTTGTAGCAGTGAGGGAATTCGTCAGGTCGGCGCTACCGAGTGTGTTTTCACCTGTGCCAGGTAACTTCAATGACAATTTGCGGGGCTTTTTAAGCTGTAAAATTAGCCCCCACACCACAGCGCTGTTTTTCTGACAATAATAAAATAAAATAAACGCCTTTTCATCTGCAACTTGAGACGATCACTACTCCACATACCTGAGCACTCTGTACAGCTTTTTGATATACATTATTTGTCAGGGCCACTTCTGCATCATAAGGTGAATATGATTCCGAGATAGATGAGTCCATTGTGAAACAGGTGAGCAGTGCCGTTTCATAGACCGATCTAATGACAACATTTTGTGGCAAAGTTGGTTCCTTAGCAACCACAAAAAAGAGAGCATGTATGTGTCTAAAAAAATTCCGCTGGTAATGCCTGTAGAGTATGTAGTTGACAAAGATAAGAAATCAGTTTTATATGTTCCAATACAGCAAATGCTGCAGAAGTTGCTGAGCAAAGCAATGTCAGAAAAAATACATGTTCCAAATGAATACAAAACTCATGTAGGTGGTGTATAATACAGAGAAAATGACCTTCTTACTATTGATGAGTTCACACTTGTCAAGTTCTCTCCCTTTTTTGTGCATTCTCCACTTGAAAGAGATAGGTGCACCCACTCAGAGTTCCTACTGGGTTTCACTCAAACAAACTGTTTTCTCTTCATCTTCTTTTTTTTGAATTCTCAATTGATGGTAAGTTGTAAGTTCTTCAGTTGAAGGTGAAAAACCTTGGAATCATAAAACCAGAAAAAGGGTTAGGGCTACAATGTGAAATAAAATGCACACAGAAAAATAAACATTGTTTAAAATGATTGCCTTTTTCCCTTAAATTAATCAAAATTAAGTCTCCCACTGTTAATCATTCTCAATGTTTTTTATAACCTTAATATGAAGTTCTAAATATAAACATCTATAATATTTACTTCTTATTTAAATAATAACATCCCACCATAATCCTTTTAAATATGAGCTCACTAGACAATCATGTACCATAACTCAATCCATTTAACTTAAACAAACATATTATTCAATGAAAGTCCAAACATCGACCGATCTGGCATTTATAGGGTTAACCCAAGCATTACCGACCGGTGTAGCACCCGATTTGGTTCCCCATTGGAATAGAGTGGCGAAGTCACGCCCCTTCCGGTAGGGCTCATGGGACCTATGAGATCGAAAAATATGAATGGGTGTCAATGGAGAGAAAATAATTATTTTCTGGTCCCAGTCTTTATATGCCCTGGATTACACATATGTTGTTTGTGGATTTAAATGATAATTTTTCATGCAAAGAAAACTAAAAATGTTCGTGAAGAAGTTGGATAATTTTAGGTTTTATGTGAGGCCGCTTTGTGAACTACAGCTCTTCGCTGCTCTCGACGCATATGATATACGTCACCACACCCGCCCTTGGAACTCGGCACAGAGATGGCGATCTCTCTGCCCCACTTCACCGCTTTTTCCAAGGGGAGGATAAAAGCATCGAAAGAGGTGAAAACCATTATAAGTCGGGGCACGTGCAGAGTTTCAGTTATGCCGATGGGAAGATTGTCGGTCTTCTCCACGCCAGTCGCAGGTAGCGTGACGTCACATACGAGCCGTGTAGTCTTTCTCGTTGTGTTTTCTCTACAGCCTTTATCTGAACAATTGCACAATAAACGGTCGAACTCTTTGCATGAAAAATTATAATTTAAATCCACAAACATCATATGTGTAATCCAGGGCATATAAAGACCGGGACCAGAAAATAATTATTTTCTCTCCATTGACACCCATTCATATTTTTCGATCTCATAGGTCCCATGAGCCCTACCGGAAGGGGCGTGACTTCGCCACTCTATTGCTGTTCCCCCTCGAAACGCCATGTTAAATGACTCCGCCCACAGGACCAAGACAGAACAACTGGATCCACGGAAAGCCAAGTGGTACAAAATTATTGACGAGTTGCGTGAGATGGAACGCGAAAACGCGATTTCCCCATTGTTTCGATCTTCTGTTCTTTAATTAAGTGTTGTTAGTCATTCTTTTTAATGTCAATTAGTCAATTGCATTTGTAATATATCAGATCTGAGGATCTGTTGACTTGTTTATAATGTTGAATAAATAAATACCATGCTTTGTTGTTGAATGTGTTTGGCGAATATCATCGGATAATTGATTTGTGTGAAATCATGAATGAATAGGCATTCTGTGCTGCTTAGTTTTTTCTTATAAAAAAAATAATTAATCTTATAAATCATGGATTTCTTTGGAACTAATAAAGAAATGACTATGAAATCTTGGTTGGACTCTGACTGTTTTGTCAGATCGAGGCAATATAATAATATAATTGTAGTGCGTATATACTGTGATTGTAGCCCAATTGAAGAGGGCGTCTAACCAATTCCGACGGGTGCGAAGTGTATAAATAATGGTGGCAAGGCTGTACATGATCTGGGAAACTTGTTTGTTACATGAATTTATGTTGGATTCGTGGAAATGGACAAATGCATGTATATCGAGATGCTGAACTACAAAAGAGATTGCTCATATCCCCCAGGTATTTCTAAGGAGCAGAAATATATAATTCGAAGGCGCTCCGCCCGTTTCCTACTTACGTATACGTATTTTAAGAACATAAGCTGCCCCCACATAGCCTCTAGGAAGCAGATTCAAACACGCAAGCTGTATTACCCTCACATAGCCACTAGGAAGCAGGACCGAACATATATGCCGTAAATACTGTACATAGCCACAAGGGGAGCAGGACCTTACTGAAGGCTGCAATAGCTGCTCCATCCACAGAAGGCAGCACCTCAGACAAGTGAGGAAGCCGAGGCTAATACGTCACACCGGCTCCGCCCACTTCACACAGGCCACGAGGATTTGACCATAAGGGCCGTTACATAGTCGACGCGAGCAACGCGCGTAAACGACGCGAGTGACGCGTGCGACGCGCTTCCTTTCATAGTCTACACAGCATACGCGAACGTCGCGGGCAATGCATGACATGCAATACACCACTCACGCCATGGGTGGCAGCAGAGTCACCGGTGTTTTCGCGGGGGGGACGTTCCAGGTGACGTTACGATCAAAGTGGCTACGGAAGAAGAGTGATGAAGCGCAGAGATAGGCGGTGGTATGTGCGCCCTTTAAATACCACACGAGATCAGGATGGGGAATTTGTTTCTCTGGTGCTTCCAATGCGAAGCATGGACGAGGAGAGGTATTTTCGGATGTCGGCGCCAAAGTTTGATGATCTCCTTTCGCGAGTCATCCGATATCTTCCCGACTCTCACCAAAACCGGCCCTTGTCAGGGAGCAGCTGGCAGATTATTTTTTGTCAGATGCTGGCGTGTTTCCCCACCAGTACAATGTGCTACGATTGGGTATGCGCACTGACCAATAAATGTATATACATTGGTCACTTGGAAGCATGACTTTTGATTCATTAGTTATCATGTTACACAAGTTACCTAATTTGGTTTACGTCAAACTCATTCATTCATATCCATATAGAATGTTTATACAACGAGCTATTGCCTTGACAGATGAATTAATTATTTAAGTGTAGGCCTATAGCCAAAGGCTTTAAGCTATAGCGCATAATGTCCACAGAAATTATATGGTAGGCAACATTATTAGAGAAAAGGGGTTTATTTATCAAATACAGAAAATAGTCCCACCATACACGCACACATTTTTCATTCACTACACACTCACGCTTTAAAATTTCATTCACTCAAAGAGGCTACTGAACTTATGTTTCACACAGAACATGAACATTTATGTTTCACATAGAACGTGAACACAAAACATTACGTAATTAATTCAAATAGGCTAACACTAAAACAAATAAGGCCAGTAATAGAACGAATATCGGGTGACAAGAAGATCATTAAAATGTCTCACAATCCCGCATCAGATGTTTGATGTCGCGCATCAAAATAGCACTTTGCCCCTGTGGAAGGGTTCGCATAAATTGGCACAGATAATTAGTAAAAGAGACGTCAAGTCATTCTTATCACGTTCCCGCATCCTCTCATATGTTCTTCTGTAAATATAACCTATAGTAGTAATAATGTACAATATTTGCAGTATTGCCCCCACCGACAACGCATGGTATTGCATGGATCGGCGCGTCGCGTCTCAAAAATTTGGAGGACGCGTTTTGCTTCAACGCTTCGACGCTTAATGGCGGCCAAAGCGTCGCGTAGCCTTTTGGACATGTAAGCGTAGCGATGCGTCGACTATGTAAGGGCCCTAACAGTCTACAGAGAAGTGGAACGGGTCAGAAACTCCAGGTAGCTCAGACTTGCGGGTTAGAGTTTTGATCAGCTGGGAGTCGCTCAGCACGTGTTCGCCACACTCCCCTCCTTTTGCTCCGTAGTTACCATACCGAAATACTTGAACAAATAAAGTGAGTTAAAAGCGATCCGGATTGGACTACTTTCTTCGAAGAATGCTGCATACTAGATGGTAAGCCATGGTAACGATATGCCTACCTCAAAAGTAATTCCCTGATCTCCTGCTCCATCAATAGCTCATCAGAATAAAGGACGTGTTTCTTGTAAGCTACTGACAACAACCTTGTTTCAATAGGTGATACAATGTATTACATATCTTGGAAAAATGAAATGGAGGTGCGCAAGAAAGTTGTGGTTGGCGCGGAGGAGGCCAATCAGATTTTTTTGGATTTTCATGACAGTGCTCATGGAGGCCACTGTGGAACCCAAAAAAACTAATATTCAGTCACCCCCAGATTTTACTGGCCTGGAATTGGGGTTGACTTGGATAAATGGGTAAATGGAATTATTTGATTGGAGTGTATAATATATTGAGCATATCCATAGATTGTCTTGCTTCCTGGACTGCATTTCCCATGTCTGCTTTTGAACCATCAGGTTTCACAGTGTGCTAAATGCCAATACACCAGGCTCTCCATTAAAAAGGAGCCAGAATATATCCCAATCCATGTATGTACTAAGCCTTTCATTTGACTGAATACTTGTAAACAACAACCATGCTTATTTTTTGATAACAATGATATATATTTTGTGATTTTCAGGTTGACCACCCACTGGAGTTAGTTGGGATGGTCTTGGTGGGAAAACTAACTCCATCAGATGATGTAAACATGTATATGCGTGTCATGGTCGACTACTATACCAAATGGGCAGAGGTCTATGCCATACCAAATAAGAGTGCTGAGGTGGTCACCCAGTGCATCATAAACCTTTTTTACAGGTTTGGTGCACCACAACGCATCCTCACAGATCAGGGCAGTGAGTTTGTGAATGAGGTTAGTCAATTTTGGCTTGGTGAATAAACCAGCACTGCTCTTCATGGTCAGGATGTTCTATGTACCATATGCAATACAAAACACATCTGTTGCTAAATTGTACTCTTCATGTTTTTGAAACAGCTCAAATTTTTAAATGTGAAGAGTCTATGTGCTCCATATCACCCACAGACGAATGGTCTTGTGGAAAACCTGAATGGGACAATTCAGAGGTGAACCTGTAATTAGAAAATGATTCAAAATGGATTGTAGAAGAGCTATTAGTAGTATTGGTGACATTTTAAAAACCATGATGACTGATGACAATTATTTCCTTGTGCCTATACAGAGCATTGTGTAAACTTGTTGAGGACAAGCCCAACACATGGGACCACTATTTGGATGCCGTAATGTTTGGCTTGAGAACAAAGGCGCACCTCACCAGGTTCTCCCCTTTTTTTTTAAATGTTCGGAATGGAGGCACGTTACCCATGCGAAGTGGCAGAGGATTTCACGGTATGGCATGATGGGTCTCACTTATGTCAGGTAATTTGACCTGTCCAATTCCATTCTTAATCTTTGTTTATTTTTCTATTGGAAAGGTGGACAGCTCAGTGGAGGACATTGTGGCAAACGCAGTGGTGTCTTCAGGCATTGCCCTGAAAGAAAGATTAGATGCCATGGTTCAGCTGAACGTTCTTAAAAAACAGCACAAAAGGCATAAAATAAGAAGCAGGTCTGCCTTTGCTGTTGGCCAGAGGGTTCTCCGGAAGAACATCCGTATGCAGCAGAGGAAAGGGGGGAAACTGGAGCGCACCTGGCTGGGACCATATACTATCTCCAAATTGGAGAACAAAAGTGCGGACTTGCGGGATGACAAGGGAAGGCAACATCCCAAAATGAATACAGACCACCTCAAACCATTCACAGATCCCACCCCTCGAATCCCTCACAGGATACCACCAACTCCACATGAAGAACCCCCTCTGAAGAAACCTCTCATTGACACTATCCCCTCATCACATTCACCTTTACCGGCCCCTCTTGACCTCTCCCATCATCCCACTGCCTGCCAATCACCACCTGCTCCATCCTCTCTCCAATTCCCTTCACCCATACAGTCTCTGGCCAGCAGCACACTGGACCCAGTAATCCTAGAGGATGACGTTGTGCGCAGCCGTAAGTGATACATACCCGACAATGCCCTTCATTCAAAAACGCTGTTTGTTAAGGTTCCTTTATGTTACAGGCATCATGGACCATGGAATGGCTATAAAAGCCATGTTATTCTGTCCAGAGTTGGGGCCTGCAAGGTATTTTACCAAGACGTCTTCCAGCTGGGCCCTGGACAAGAGTTGGAGAGTGAGGTGCATATTCTTTGATTTTCAAAAGGCATTATGGCTTCACATACAAAGTATTGATCCTTTTTAATGTTGATGTAGGTAATAAATACATATCTCAGTGTAATGGTGAGGCAGCATGGGGCATCAAAGGCCTACCACGTGGACACATTTGCCATGACCGCCATATGGCAGAAAAGAAATCCAAAACTGAAGGTGTGCTGAAACAAGTTGGTGGTGGTGGTGCTGGTCACGGCTCTAGGATTGAAAGCAGAGGGTTTATTTGTTCACAGTGCTGCAAGTGCAAGCCACCAGTTATCACACAGTTGATGTTGAGGGTTATTTGGGTGAAAAGGTGCGCTTAATGACAGATATGCTATAATTAGCCTATGAAAGTCATTATTTGTGATGTGTTTCTCAGCTGGATTCCTCTACCTATAAATGCATTCTAGGCATTGTGAATGACTGCCACCATTGGTTTCTTGTTGTAAGTATGTGACAAAGAAAGGAGTCCCCAGGAAATTTTAATAGGCCTACATACTTTTACAATTCCATGACCAATAAAAAAAAAATTCCAAGGCCAGGTATCCATCAGAAAAAATATGTATTCTTGCTGACTCGAGGAGAGTCACCAGCAAAGAAAAAAAGTGTTTGGAGACAACAAGGTAAACTAGCCTATATTTTCCCACACCAGTGACATTTGGTCACATTGTTGTTCATCTGTAACCGAATTGTTTACTAGTAACAACTTAACTAACTTTTCTTTAGAGCACTGATGAGAAAACTATGTGTCAAGATGGAAATGTGACACTGTGGCTCATCCACTCCAAGAGGACACAACATCTTGCGGAGTGTTTGCTTTAAAAGTAGGCCTAGGCTATGTGACATGGCAAAAATTACATATCGCTATGCTATATCACGTATTGGGGGACCTGTGAATTATGGGCTCAATCTCACACTTTCAGTTTGCTGAACACCTCCTGGAAGGGTCAAGCTCATTACATTTCCCGACATCAAACAGATGACCTGAGGAGGGAAATAGCCACCACCATCATGACTGGATCTGGTAAGCACTTAAAATCTTTAAATCGACGCGCATTCCTCATAAAAGGATTGAACCCGTCTCATCAGTGTGTTGACTTGTGTCATTTCTGTGGGGTGGAAGACACCTTTGATAAAACGGAAAACGTTACTTGGGTAAGTAGTATCATACTGTAATATTGGCGCGCAGCCTAATGCTGCCTTCTTTTTTTTCAGATTGCGTGTGATGCCTGTCTGAGGTGGTTTCACACAGGGTGTGAAGGAAATCCAGCCATGGAGAGCAATTATGCCTGTTATGCATGCCTTCATGCCTGCGTCCAATAAATAGGCTAATAGGGCTGGGCAAGTTGGCGCCTAAACTAACAAGATTGCGTTAACGCAATCTTGTTAGTTTTTTTTTACAAATGCACGCATTAAAGCGTGTTATTAT
Source organism: Gadus macrocephalus (assembly GCF_031168955.1). Classification (NCBI taxonomy): domain Eukaryota; kingdom Metazoa; phylum Chordata; class Actinopteri; order Gadiformes; family Gadidae; genus Gadus; species Gadus macrocephalus. The sequence continues at coordinate 15,045,517 of NC_082399.1, forward strand.
TTTTTTACGCCTACTTTGATTTTGAAAAGGTTTTGCCCACAGAATGTCAACATTCTTTTTTGTTTTGTTACGTATTTTAAGAATCTAAGCTACCCACACATAGACCCAATGAAGCAGGACCAAACATATAAGCCGTAAATACTATACATAGCCACAAGGGGAGCAAGAACTTATTGGAGGCTGCTCCAGCCACAGATAGAAGCGCTTTTATATATACGAAGAAGCCGAAGCCAGTACGGCACCCCGGCCACGCCCACTAGGCCACGCCCACTTGACGGTCTCTACCTGAGGACCGGGGGGGAAGAGCCCCAGAGATTTTCAGCGACACCCGCGGACAGCCACGGGCCTCTGCCCGTGGCTGAAAGTAGCCAGAGTTATTATCCCTCACACGTGTTCGACACGATTCCTAGAATTCCCTCCGTATAGCTTCACTTACCATGCCGAAACATGCCGACGACTTTATAATAAATGAAGTGAGTTAAAGCAACCCGGGATTGGACAACTTTCTTCGAGAATATTCAATAGATGGTGACCTCCGACGTTTGGAAGAAAGTCCCGAGAATCCCGGCGGGCGCGACGCTAAAACAACTTCAACAGGCCCGCACGTCTGAGGTAAGTAGAACTCTTTGTCTTAAAGATTTAATCTGAAATAGGATTGGTTATAAGAACCTTTAGGTGTAAGTTTGTTTTAGCCACCGTCCGGTCGTGCTGCATAACAACACGCGGTTGCAAGAACACTGAAGGGCCAACCTCCCCCTTTCTTCACACTTGAGTTGTTTTTAGTACTCGTCGTTAACGATCATTCTTGGTACTGGTTGAGAGGTGAAGCCCTCCACTATCGGTCTCTGTATAGATCGGGCCAAAATGTATTAACGAGAGTTATCTTTCACTTCTCCGCTGAGGCCGGCACGGTCTGTGTTCCTAAGCAGTAGCATCATAGCGGACGTTCGGAGTGTATACTATCTTATCTGCCGATCCGCTAAATGCCACCCTAGACTGCATGCTTCATTTTACATTCAAGTCTGTTGGTATTTTGTTATTAAAGACGATGAATTATTAAAAAAGGTAAAAGACCCTCCAGGCCCCCAACACGTGTACCCCCCCCCCCCCACCCTTTGTCCCAGTCTTCACAGGTCCGATAGTCAGACCCCCCCCCCCCCCCCCCCATCCTTTTGTCCCAAGTCAGACCCCCCCCCTCCCCACCCCGCCCTTTGTCCCTGCAAACATTCTCTTCCCCTACCCTTCCTCATTCATATTGCTTAGAGAAGGCCACTCGCCTCTCTATTGTTAGTTAAATTGAAGTTCTTGTCTTATTGTTCTTTCTTCCCCTTGAAATGTTCACATTTGTACTAAATTTGTTCTTCCTCTTCAGGCCTTTGCAACCCAAGCAGTGATGGTTGCCCGGCATTCATGGTTTTAACCGGTGCCCAAGGCGGGAGTTAGCTCAACTGCTGTAGTTCAATTACAATAACATTTGTTTCATCCGATAACTTCAGAATTTTTCTTTTAGGTTCAGTTTTTGTTTTGTTTATAGAATATCACCATATATATTTAATACCCAGATGTGCATAATTGTTGTAAGTTTGGATGACTCTTTATTCTACCTAGTTTAGACGGTTTTGATTGACCTAGCTGAAGGTTCACCAGGTGTCAAGACGTAGGATTGTGGCACTCCTTGGGAGCTTCCGAGCCACACGTTAATCGACTAATCGCTCATGGGGAGGCCCCGGGAGAGTTGTCATTCGCGGGCACACACGGGGAGAAATCGGGTAGGTCGGTAAGTCAGAAGGTTGAATTAATGCATCGATTTGATGTTGACCAACAAAAAACTAGATAATTATAATAATAAATACTGTTCATGTAATGGTATAGTTAGGTCTGGGACCTGCGTAGCTAAAAAAAACTGTTTTGGAAATAGTAATGAACGTGTCCGGGACATGTGTAGCTATAAAATAAGTGAAGATAAAACTGGGTTTTACTTTACTTCACTTTGCTAAGACATATTCACGTTTGATGTGGTATGCAGAATTATTTAAATGGTGAAGGACTGAAGTTAAGCCGGTCCACCATAAGATATATGGTGAATGTCCCGAAGTTAAGCCGGGACCACCATAGGTATTATTTAAATGCTGAAGGACTGAAGTTAAGCCGGTCCACCATAAGGTAAATGTCCCGAAGTTAAGCCGGGACCACCATAGGTATTATTTAATAAGGCGTATTCACGTTTGATGTGGTATGCGATGTACATAGGAGTGAATCAAAGTGTGGACAACATTAAATGCGAGCAATAGGTAGAATAAATGAAGATTAGGTCATCCAATATACATAGTGTAGGACAATCGGGTAGTATGATGAAGGTAACTGTTATTATGAGATACGGTTAACACAGAAGTGATATTGAACATGCAAATTTTAACATTGTTATTTCCCTTTTACATCTTTTTAGTTATAGCAACTTGGTTGCACTACGGCGTGGTTAGCTTTGGTTGTCATTCAATGCGCATGGCTGAAGCAATGCGCAAGGAGGGATGTAGTGTGAAATTAAACCAAAGTAGATACTGTAAAACAATTAAAATTAGAATTCATGGAAAAATGTTTTTGAACAACTAACTGCTGTACATGAGTTTGTATTTCTGCAATAGAAACAAAAGTTCCAGAACCAGATGCAGACACACCCGGAGCCTACAAACTACCACCGCCGAGCAAGGACTAACAGTCACATGAGGAGATCAAATAACAGCAGGATTTGAATCGCTCCGGATGGGTTGGTGGCCAGGGCGCTGGTATGATTACAATCCCTCAGGTTAGAATTGGCAGAGAACTCCGGCATTAATGACCCTTTCACAGGATGGATGGAGAATATGTTTGGGAGGTGGAAAGGCAGAATCCAGTAAGTGCCCGTCGCGGGAATAAATGCAGAGACCGTGTTAATTGTCACCGGCTGCCGTTGTATTCCCTGCGCACGAGGGCTACTGCATCTGCTGATCACCACAGCAGTGGGCGCTACAGAAGTGCCAAGTGCCATTCAGGCTTACATTACCTGAGGGGCCCGACCCTATCCAGCTGTAATATCTAGAATAGTCACACCTATACTATTCTAGTAGAATCGAGTGTATTTAAGATAATCAATATCCCGGATTTACTTTAACACATTTTAAAACAACCATACCAGACTATGTTTGTTATTGTGTAGTGTTGCTTGGTTGCGAGTGCAACCCGTTATTTCTGAATCGCTGCATTGATAATGGTACTGTTGATCTTCCTTGAGACGGTTGTTTTACAGGCCACCTGTTACTGACACGACGACGACGGGGAACCTGTTTGGAGGCTCCCATGATGTAGGAGTAACCTCTCTGAGTTGAGCCCTTGACAAGGAGGGACGAGTCTTGGGTTCATGAATTACAGGCCCGACGGCGACAGAAGAAACAATGGCTACGATAATAACAACGCCCAAAACCACCCACATGCAACAGCGAACCAATGCACGAAGATCACCTGAACCACCCGAATCCATGCTAGGCTATCAATAATCTTGAATTTTTTAAAATTGTATGACTACCAATTTTTACTTTACTTTTGCACATGATGAAAATTGTATGACCTTGTAGCACATGGCCAAAAGTATTAGCTCAGGATTTCTATGAATAGTTTTGTTTGTGTGCTGTTTGGCCATGTGATTGTATGATAACAAGATTTATGTTCATTGTTGTATTGTTAAATAATGACCTGTATTCCCAATGAGACCCACAAGGTGAATGCCGTCTCAGTATTATGAGCGCGTTGTGGTTTTTTCCTCTATTCTAAGAGTCGTTCCCACACGGTTGATGGTGTTGATGATTGATCCTAATTTGACTATGTTTTCGGTGTGGTAAATGGTGTTTATGATTTAAAATATTATTGTATGTTACTGTTGGTGCACAATTGCAGTAAGTGACAGCCTGTTTACAATTCCCAAATCTGTGGCGCTACTTATTTGAATTTAACGCATGAATTTTTATTTGAGTTATAAATACTGTTGATATATTATGTAGTATTATATTATCCATGATTTTTCTTTTGACCCGTCGAAGATTCTGCGACCATTATTTTCTTAGTTATTATGCTGATGCATGTCTAAGCCAATATATGGCAGTGAGAGCTAAATAATGCAATTCCGAACCACTAAAGTGATGAAAGAAAAAAAAAAAGACTGTTTTGATGATCAAATGGATGTGAACTGTAATAACAAATTTGAGGTATATTCAATTTCCTTCTAAAACAAGCTAAAACTCAGTCTGTTGATTGGTTGACAGAACCTCAGAAATGACGATAATTTCCCATTTCTTTGTATTTACAGTTACTGAAACACATTGGTTTTCAAAATACACTATACATGGTTGTGAAAATGAGCCTCCCGACTCACTTCCACTTCGGGATGTAGCGGTTTAGGACGCAATGAAGATCTTTGAGTAGGCCACAAAAATTCAGCCAGCAGCATGAATTACGTGAAAAACTGATTTATTTTCCATGTTTGAAAAAGTGAAATGGCAAAGCCAAACAAAATACTTTGATAAACAAAACCAAAAATCAACCAGAGTGTTGCTCTCGTGCAAAGTCCCATTAACATGAACATCTACCAGCCTCACAGCAAGCCGTCTCTCTATGCCTCCACCCACCCTTGAAAGCAGAAAATACCGGGCTTAAATAAAGCCAACCAATTACCCAAAATGGTAGATACCAACTACCATGGGGGTTCACCGACCAAAGTACCATAATACATTTATATTTTATAATACAATCATATTCAACCACACACTTCATTACGTATCTTAACAGTTTGAATCTTGATGATAAAGTTCACTGTTGCAAAAATGCAAAATAGCATAATAATTAAACATAGCAAATAACGTCTCCCCCCCTTACAAACAGTCATGTTCCTGCATCCCAATCAGGCAATGATTGCATTCCAGGTGCTCATGTTCCCGGGGTTCAAAATGTTTGGGGACCCAGGAAGTGGGTGTGGCTGTCAGTGTCTGTTTGTGTCATGCAAAATGTATGGGTTAACGGCAGAGAATGGGTTATGGAGCATATCGGCTGGTACCTAACCGATTGCGAGGATGTCTACATGCAAGTAACTGAAAGGTTGTGTTGTTTGTGATCAATATGTCTAATGACGAGACGCGGTTGCCGGCACTGTGCGTCATACTTAACCTAAACAGATGTGTGTGTGTGTGTGTGTGTGTTGATCAGTTTACGTGTTGCGGGTAGTGTCATACGTACGTGAAAAGGAGGGGCTACCTTTTCACAATGGTATGTATGGAAAATGGATACTAAAAATTTGAAGACAAAGTATAATGCGAATTTCAAAAAAATATTGTTTATTGATATTGGAATATTGCATCAACATATAAAAATACAACAAAAAAATCAGCAAGTACAACCTGTACTAGACTAATACCAGTGGCGTAACTATCGGTAAGCAGGGTATGCGGGCGCGTACGGGCCCGGGCCAATCAGGGGCCCGCCCGTCGGTCTTCGAAATGTTCCACTTACGATACTCTCAATTGATGCTGCTATCCATTTTGATGGTAGGCTGGTACGAACGACCAGCTTCAGCGAGAACGTGACGTATTTCCCTTGCTCCAGCCTTCCAGTTTGCTATTTGTGTCCGACGAGTTTAAGATGAAAAATATTTTGGAAAAAATAAATAATCAAGTGTATAATGGTTGCCAGCCTTTACAGAAACATTAACATTGCAAGCCTTTTACATTGCAATAATATTTTGCCATTTTCGCCAATTTTTATTTCAACAAGTGCTGTCGTGTTTCTGTCGAGCAGTAGTAGCGGGCTAGTCATCATTAGCAACATAGCCTCTTTGGCAAACCAGCTTGAAAACACAACTTTACATTGAATTTCACGCAAAGCAAGACCATAAATGGGTGACCGGATTAAAGCAGCAATAAAATCAAGTGTGTAAGAGGATTTAAAATCAACATTACAACCCCCAACGTGGTACAAATACAAAGAAAATACAGCTCGATCCCCATTGACTATGGGCGCAGCCATCTTGTTTGCTAGTTGTACAGATCTGCTCGCTCTACTTTGAAAGCGACGAGATACTACGACCGAAAGGGGGCGTGCCTCAGTGAAATGCCGCAAGAAAGCTGGGAGATTGGCGACTTTACCACTTCGTACATCCAAATGGATAGCAGCATGAGAATGCCCATGCGCGTCACCTGGACGTGAAGGACTTAATTGACAACTTCGCTCAGAGGAAAGCCCGGAAAATGCAGCTAGGATGTAAGTAAGCACATTTTTATCTATTTAAATGATCGGGTATTGCCTTTTAGTTTGTATTGTGTCTTTGGTCCTTTGGTGTGCAGTTCTTCCGTACCCCCCCCCCCCGTCCCCCGTCAACAAGGCCCGCCTTGAACATCCTGCATACGGGCCCGTCGTTGCCTTGTTACGCCACTGACTAATACTATGGGAGCACTAAACTATGTCGCCTCACTTTCAAGGACGCAAATCTATCAATCACTCGTTCAGGATCTATTTTCTCCAGAACATCACTCTCAACAGACATCACTGCTAGGTGATGGAGTCTCTTTTGCTCCATGGTCCTTCTGAGCCAGGTATGGAGACGTCTTAAAGCACTGAAGGACCTTTCGCAACTACAGCTGCTGACTGGTATGGTTATTGCAGCCTGAATAGTTGCCTTGAGAGAAGGGAACATGTCTGCATCTAGCAGGTTATATACTGCAAGCATGTTCCCAACATCACCACCACCCTCTCTTCTGCGCCTCAAGAAATTTCTGGCTATCACCACCTCTTCTGACTTAAGGCCAGACATGGCAGGTGAATAGGGTAAAATTTTTAAATACAAGTGATCACCATGAAACTTTACCAGTTGATTACATGCATCATTATAAGAAAGAAATGTATTACAAGTTTTTGAATTTTGCATATTTAATTATGCTAATTAGGCTGAATCTCATTAAATATGCACGTTTTTGCATATATTTCCGGTGCATGAATCTTAAACTGTGATAAAGCCAGGACCAAAATTCTTTTTTTATTTTGTTTATATATCAAATGACAAAAAATCCTCACATGGATTTTAGGATATCTGCTTCTATGACCTGGGAAATCAAAATATACTATCCATTAAAAAACCCTATTTTCGCCATGATTTCCAGGTAAAATGACCCATAAATCTGGCCAGGAACAATTTATAAATAAATCCATGTGTAGATGTCTTCATAACAATGCTATGTGTGAAACTGGGAAGTGTGGTGTACCTAGGTTCTACATAGGCTGAAAAATGTGCACCTAAAAATGGAAAAACACTCATTTTGAGAAAACGGCATTTAAAGATTCTTATGGCAAAAGCCAACCAAGCTTGAGAGCATACCACGTGATACATTCGAACCAATCGTCCGGTCAGAAATCGAGTCCAGCCAATCAGATATCAGTTTTATGTTGTGCAGCAGATCGAGTGCTTTCCAATGATACCACGGAACATATGACAGAGACCGGCTGTCATTTGAAACGGTGCGTAATAAAGCAAACGTTTGGTGAATCTTCTGTAAAATTCTGAGGCGCAAGTTGACAAACTATAATAAAACAAACACCTAAATGTTTCGTTTTGACTTTTTTTTTTTTTGTGCGAAACATTACATGTTAATGGTGCAAAATAGCCCAAAATATCAAAATTGACCAGTGACTGAAAAATCGATGATTTTGCCTGCCGTGTCTCGCCTTAAGGTCAATGCGATAGTGAAGTGCCAGTGCTTTCAAATCTGGCTCAGAAAGGAATTTGTTAGATGTTGGACAGCACGCCATAATTCCTTCCAGCAATTCTTCATTCACATCAGAAAACCTTTTATCAATTTCTGTAATCATTCTATCTAAACAAGGAAAGAATAATCTTTGTTTTAGGTCTAACCTCACTACCTGCCCCACGAGAAGACTCGACAACAAAGTCTTCCATCCGTTTAGCCTTCCGCTTCTGGAAAGAGGATGCTCTGGCACTGATATGTCATTGGCCTCACATAGGGCCTGAGCATGCAGATCAGCAGCAGTGGCCTCGCTGCGTTTCTCCTTAAGAGAATCAGTCACTGCATTTTTGTAGGCCACTGATTGAGAAAGATAAATGGTCTCCTTCTGCAGGTATCTATGCAAACCTGCTGTATCTGAGAGGAGAGACTGGAAAACAAACAGCAAATAGATTGAAGAGAATTTTTGCCTTCACTCCCACTGCAAGGCGTGTGTTAATAGTGGAGAGGTACTCGATGATGGCAGGGAAGTTTGCAAGTACTGCGCTCACGGAACGCAGTTGACATGCACAGCGTGTGTTGGATAACAAGTTGACAAGTTCAGTTTGCTGCAACACTAGATTTTTTGAGTTTCTTCAAAAATGTGGTGGTTCACAGGAGAATAATTGAAAAAATTGTAGACATTGTCCAGCATGTCAAAAAACTCTTTGGCCTCAGAAACTGCTCTGCACGTGTGACATATGATGAGATTTAATTCATGTGCATAACAATTATGCACATGAACTTTTTGCATAATTCGAAAGCAATTATGCTTTCGAAAATGGGCTTGTACGCCCCCCAGTGCCCCACTCATGACAGCTGTCATAAGTCTGTGCCACACATCTCAAGTCATCAATATTATTCACTAATAATTTATTCTCAATTGCAGTGCATATTGATGCATCATCAAAATATTTTAAGTCTGTAAGGGATAGGAGCCTTTCCCTTAGAGCACCATCTGCAACATATCTCAAAGAGTGACAGCTGTTCTGTCTTTCCGTCCCTGGCCTCATCGGCCATGATACATGGCCGATGAGGCATACATCTTTGATTCCCTCATCTCTCGAACCAATAGTTGCTGTAACCTCTTGTGAACAACACTGAATCATTTGAGTGTCAGATGAAAGATAGGTTGTGTTTGCTGGAGGCGTGTAGCTTTGCAAGAAAGGGTCAAACTTCTTCAGGAGGTCCATGCACTCCAGGAAATTCCCTGTTATTGCTCTCAGGCGACTCATCGTGACCCCTAAATGGAATACCCTGTTTCCCCAGCATACGTGTCACTTCCACAATACGTTTCAAGTATTCCCTTCTCTCAGTTATCAAACTGGAACTTGCAGTTTCTATTTGCTGTAGAACACTGTCTGTTGATTTACTTACTTTATAGCTATGCCAGAAGAGTACACTGTCTTTGTGGCATTGTGTGGTTTCATGTTTCTGAAACATGCTCAGTGCATGTTTCCAATTTTTTATCCCACCACTCAAAAACTCTTGCCGAACACCCTACAAGCAAAACAGAATGCAGCATTTCTTTCTTTTTTCTAGCCAAGTAAAACTCTTGAACCAGTTAGACTGAAAGGCTCTCTTTTGTGTTCCAAACTGATCTTGTGGTTACTGAGGCAGCTTCAATTGTTTAGGACCAGTTTCCTTATCACCTAAATCAAAAACCATATCGGCAGACACTGTTGCTTCCACTTGCTCCTCTATCGGTGCTTTTTCATGCACCTCTCTGGTCTGCTGCTCCCGTTCATCTTCCAAACACTCTCCCTGCTCTTCTCTTTCTCCTTAGTAACGTAAACATAAATAAATACAGCATATGTAGGCCTACACTATAACCTGTCCATGTGCATTGGGACAGAGCAGTTTTTAAAGATTGAGTGGATAAATATGGGCAAATGCAATAAATGTGGTCATTATTATTATGGTCTTCTTGACCACCTGATCATGTTATCACCCGTTTCATCTTGCTCTCTCTCTTTTTCTCCCTCTCTATCCTCATCTCCTTCTTCGTGCTGTCAGCCAAAAATACAAAGTAATACAGTAGAACAACTAACAACAAAGAAATAAGGGCTAACTCTAGGTAATAATCTATTATATATTTTGTTGATAGATTTACATTCTCTCACCTGGCTGAGTTCTTTTAAAAAAAGAACGTATGTCAAGTCCATCTATGGAAAGCAGAAATTTGCATAAAGTAACTGAATTAAAATGACTATCATTGGCAAGTGTATTTCTATCACCATGGCTTCCCACACTTGAAACAGGAAGGACTTGACCAGACACAGGATTTCACTCAATCTTCATTTTTATTTGACCAGTATTGATCAGCATGATGAATAAGATGAGGTGAAAAACCTTTAAACATACAAAAATAGGACAATACAAATTAAATCAATGTTTCCCATCAAACACAAAAGTACATTAAATCAGGCAAAAGGTAAGTATATTAAGTTAGGCAAAAAGTATTTGAACGATAATAAGGCATTGAACGCCAGAAAGCCATTTCCGTACTCACTTGAGTACGTTCATTTTTCAGATGTGAGTGCTGTTCCAAATCGAGTACTCCGTGGTGCACTAACCGGAAATTACGATCACGACTGCCGCCACTTCTCCTCCCCCGCATAAACATCCCGCTTTGAACGGTGAACTCTTTACGCCTAGCAGCTATAAAAACTACATAATGACTTAATGCAGGCTGTGTGGAAAATGCGCCGACTTTGGCTCAGCCTGGCTCCGCCTCTTCCGCTACGTAGCTAAGATGGCTGCCGTTGAGTACGGAAACTGTACTTTGATCCACACTTAACAATTAGCCCGTTTTGAGTACGACATCCGGGTCCTTGATGTCGTCTCCATGGAGACGCACGCCATGGAGATCAAAACCCGGCGATGGCCATGGCACGTCGGGTTCAGTCTGAGTGATGCAACCCATCGCTGAACCGGCCTCATATGGAGGCGGCCAAGTGGGACTACTACCAGCGCCGACGCCATCAGACCCAATAGTCTGAGGCACGTTCTGAACTTCAACATCGTCCCCCTGCGAAAAAGTGCCAGACAAGCCTGAAAGGCTTCCACTCTCTCCGCGGATAGACGTGCTTTGAACGTCACTGAATCGAGGCACAAGCCTATGAACGTTATGCTTTGAGTAGGGACCAAAACACTCTTTTGCACGTTTATTGTGAAACCCAGGGACACTAGGTCAAAGCTGCAAACTTGTCGCTTTTCGGCGACAATCGCCGTTTTCTTGGTCAATTTGGTCATTCACGTGAATCGTGTAGAACCGGAGAGTTTTGTTTTGGGGGGGGGGGGGTCCAGAATTGCGAAAAATTATTGGATCATTCTTATAATTGACATTTCTCTGGGCCAATCGGAATCTCAGCACTTGCTTCAGAATCTTTCTTATAATTGACATTTCTCTGGGCCAATCGGAATCTTGAAGCACACAGCGCCAACTGAGCTCGCCATTGGATGAGACGGTCGCCTGGCTACCGCGCATGCATGCGGCCAAACAACGCAAGAGAGCTTGCGAAACACTCGTCCAGAGGGGTGTTCCACGAACGGAGGTTTAACAAACACTGAGTTAACGCTGAACTCTAGGTTGATTTACCCTGTGCCGACTAACCCAGAGTTTTCGGTTCCACAGCAGCGGTTATGCATTAGTTCAAATCAACTCGGGGTTGAACACAGGGTTGTGCGCGTCCACGCCAAACCTAAAAAGACGTGATGTATGGATCATGGAAACCCTGATCGAAATGGCGAAACGGGACACTTATTTCAAAGAAATGGAACTTCAGGTTCCCCTGGAGAGCTATGACGAAGAGAAGGACATTATCACAAGAAAAGGGAACGCTAAAGCCTCTGCAACCCGGAGAACCAAAGCCTGGCAGCGGATCGCTGACCGCGTAAATGCGTTAGTTACACGTCAAAAGCATGATCCTTAATATTTCAGCCATGAATATATAAATATCCCAGTTAAGCATTCTTAAAGATCCTACCACATAACCCCTTTCTTCTAAAAAAATATGTACTCCGATGGCTTCCAAGCGGTCAGCGGATCAAGTATAAAAATTAAGTATAAAAAACATACAAACTGGTAAGCTTTTCCCACCATCGTATTGGTATAAATTTAAATAAGCCATTTTTTTAAGCCAATCGTGAAAAGGCCGACAGTCGGCAGACTGGATCTGGCCCTCAAATTGTCTTGACCCCGGTGGAGGAGCTGTTAATAAACATAAATTCAGGGCGCCCTGGCATGGAGGGGGTACCTGGAGGTAGAATGTAGGTTTTCTTGTATTTTATATATTTTTTGCCTTCGAAGTAACACATGCAAACCATGTGCTTGCCACAGCGCATACTATTCCAAAAGTTTATTTTTTTGTTAACTGGGTAGAAAACCTAAAAGTGACAGATCAAGATGGATTAGTGCGTGTAACGATCAAACATTCTCCAGTGGATGCAAGTCCACTGGAGACTATAGTATAAAAGAGACCTCAAATAAAAGTGCCTCTCGGCGTAGTACTCATATGATAGGAGGCCGATACAAATCTTGGATGGGTCATCTGAAAGGACTGAGATGTGCTCAGCATCTCCAACATTATAGCCTAGATAAAACTACCTTTTGCAAAAAACTGAGGGCTACGCAAATAGTCTGGAGTGAACTGAGGCCAGGTCCTCGATTGGTAGTGTTGGCTATGTAAGGCTATTTAAATATATTAAAGATTTGCGTGAGAATCTATAGGCCTATCTCTCCACTCCAGCCAAAAGTCATTTGATATGCCAAGATGTCGAGCCGTGGTCTTATCAATCGCTCCCGGTGGATGCACGTATAATTTGCGCTCCGATATCAGCAGTTCTCTCATCAAAAGGGCATGCCATTGTGAACACATGAAATCTGCGGTGAACGCGGGTTTAAATACCCAAAACAGGGTTATGTTTCAAACTTAACCTGCGCAAAACCTGCTCCGACCAGGTTTGATTCAGAGCATATGTTTCTATAGCAACTAACATACTAACATTAGGTTGTATCTAGGCAACAAACGGAGAGGACGCTGGCGCTGTCTGTTCGCCGCTTTTCCAAGCAATTTTTGGGCCAATTTTGGCCAATTTTACTTAAAAAGTGATTTTTTGTTGACATATTATCTCTACTTGGTTCCCTGCAAGCTACATCAGCGACGAAAAGCAAGCTTATGGACTGTCTTTAGTTGTTCCAGTGTTATTGTGTTATTGTGAAGAGCCGTGTAGCTCACTTGTTATTTTGGTTTCCCTAGTAACGGCTAAAAACAAGTAGCCGATGTGACATTTTCCTGGTCACTGCTGGGGGTTTTTTTTCCGGCGATCCTGGTGAGGAATATGCCCTGGTCAACCTGCTAAGCTGTCTCTACTGTCTCGTGGATTTTCTTCACTGCCTCCCAGCTCTTCCCCAGATGCGTCGGGTCCGTACCTAGCTGCTAACAGGCAAACATCACTCAACATCAGGTTCGATGTTGACGTACTTCGCCCCACAGCTGCTGAAGTACAACAATCGCTCCATCCCACCCTGTATTTCCACCATTAAGCAGCTAGGACTATTGCGTAGACCTCGATATATCCACAGAGGCTCAGGGAGAAACTTTATTTATGGTCAGCCTGCCGGCTTCATCACATCCATTAGGTCCGCTGAGACGGCTGAGGGCAAAAGACGTAACATCGCGAGATCCCCGCACTCCCGGCTGGATAGATTTCATGGAGTGGATTCCAACCTGCGCGGAGTGGATTTTAAGGCTCTGCGACCTGTACAGAGAATAACTCCACAGTCACTGGTTAAATTTGAACTTTTCAACACTCAATCCTTGAATAATAAATCCAGCTTGATTGAAGAACATATCAGGGAAAAAGGACTTGACTTCATGTGTCTAACAGAAACCTGGCACCAGCCAGAGGTTTACTCTGCCCTAAACGAAGCCTGTCCCCCAGGCTACAGTTACTTGGAGGCAGCCCGCAGAACTGGACGCGGTGGTGGCCTAGCTGTCATCCACAAACAGGACCTGGAGTTGTCCCCCATGGTGCTGCCTACAACTTCCTCCTTTGAATGTCTTGCATTCACATTCAAGCCCCCCCATCCCATGACTGTTCTACTCATATACAGGCCCCCTAAACCCAACTCTGCTTTCATCCCGGAAATGTCTGATCTCCTCACAACACTCTGTACTACCTCTGCCAATACCATCATTCTGGGTGATTTAAATATTCATGTTGACACCCCCTCATGCCAGCCCGCTGCTGATTTTCTTCAGCTGCTAGACTCCCTCAACCTACAACAACATGTTGATGCCCCCACACACTCCAGAGGACACACAATTGACCTGGTCATCTCAAACTCCGCCCCCATCAGCAACCTACAGGTCTATGATCTTGGCGTCTCGGATCACAGAGTTGTGTCAATGGAGCTCCCTTTTCCTTCCTCCCACACCAAACCAAAGCGGCAGATCCACTTCAGGAATGTGAAAAATATCAACATGGATGCCCTGGCCCTGGACCTTCAACATCTCTCCTCTGGCTCAACTGACTCCCTCTCTGTTGCTGACTCAGTGGACTTATACAACCAGTCCCTGAGCAGCCTCCTGGATCTCCACGCCCCCTTAACATCGAGGTCAGTCTCCTTCTCGCGCTCCGCACCCTGGTACACCAGTGAACTACGTACAATGAAGGCTGCTGGGCGTGTCCTTGAGCGGCGACTCAAGGCCTCTGGTCTGACCGTTCACAAACAGGCATACAGGGAACACAGGAGGGCATATGCTGAAGCCCTGAATAATGCACGGTCCAGGTTCTATTCCGCAATAATCAACAATAGCCCTGGTAACTCCAAACAGCTCTTTTCAACTGTCCATCACCTTCTCAAACCCCCTTTACCATCCCAATCTGATGTCACCACGGAGAGGTGCAACATGCACATCAACTTTTTTAAACAAAAAGTGAATAACATCCGCTCACACCTCTCCATCACTACTGCCCTGCCCCTTCAAACTGCTGACCCACCGATTGACTCTGTCCAGACCCTCTGCTCCTTCTCCAGCATCACAAAGGAAGAGGTGGAGGACGTCATCAGGAAAATGAAGCCATCCACCTGTGCACTAGACCCCTTCCCTACAGCTCTGCTGAAGGCCAACATCTCTGCTGTCTCTCCACTCATCACCAATATCATTAACCACTCCCTCCTGGCCGGCCATATCCCATCTGCATTAAAAACTGCTGTCATCAGACCAACATTAAAAAAACCTACCCTTGATCCAGAAGTCCTCTCCAACTACAGGCCCATCTCAAATCTCCCATTTCTGTCAAAAGTTCTGGAAAAAACAGTTGCAGCACAACTCCAGGATCACCTCATACAACATCACTTGTTTGAAAAATTCCAGTCTGGTTTCCGCTATGGCCACAGTACAGAAACAGCCTTGGTCAGGGTCACAAATGACCTCCTGATGGCAGCAGACACCGGCTCCCCATCTCTCCTCATCCTCCTGGACTTAACAGCTGCTTTTGATACGGTTGACCACAATATTCTCCTTCACCGCCTGCAATACACCATTGGACTATCAGGAAATGTAAAGAACTGGTTCACCTCGTACCTCACTGACAGAACTGAGCACGTTGCCCTGGGCAAAGCAAAATCACACACCAACAACGTCACCTGCGGTGTCCCCCAGGGCTCGGTGTTGGGCCCCACACTGTTCTCACTGTACATGCTCCCCCTGGGTAGTGTCATTAGCAGGCATGGCTTGTCTTACCACTGCTATGCTGATGATACACAGCTCTACATCAGGACAACCCCCACTTCTTCTGCCCCTCTGCCAACATCCACACTGACCACCTGCCTGGAGGAGATAGAGGCGTGGATGAAGCTCAACTTCCTACAACTTAACAGCCATAAAACGGAAGCCATCCTTGTTGGCACGCCACATCAGCTCCGCTCCCCCACCATCACCAATATCACCTTCTCTGGCAAAAACGTCCCCCTTTCCACATCCGTCACCAACCTCGGTGTTAAAATGGACCCACAACTTAATTTTGACACCCACATCAAACACCTGTAAGACAGCTTTATACCACCTCAGGAACATCGCCAAACTCCGCCAATCACTCACCCTGGCTGATGCAGAGAAGCTCGTCCATGCCTTTGTCTCCTCCAGGTTGGACTACTGCAATGCACTCCTCATTGGGATCCCTGGCAAGAGCATCCAGAGGCTCCAATACATTCAAAACAGTGCTGCCAGGGTCCTGATGAGGGTGCGCAAGCATGACCACATCACCCCCATCCTGAAATCACTGCACTGGCTCCCTGTCTCACTCAGAATTGAGTACAAGGTCTCCCTCCTCACCCACCAGTGCCTTCACGGACTTGCCCCCCTCTACCTTCAGGAACTCCTCACCCCCCCGACAAACTCACGTACACTCCGTTCAGGATCCACTCACACCCTCCAAACCCGACATACGAAGCTGTGCACCATGGGTGATCGGGCCTTTTCTGCTGCTGCCCCTAGACTATGGAACGCCCTCCCTGACCACCTGAGGGCTCCACAGACTACAGCTCTTTTTAAACGGAACCTCAAAACCCATCTCTTTAAAAGAGCATTCAGCTAAACTTTCTTTGAGGTTCCCCCTTTTTTTAATTTTTTTTTGGTCTTTTTTTCTCTGAAGCACTTTGAGATTCTTGAATATAAAGTGCAGTATAAATAAAATTTATTATTATTATTATTACATACCGTGATCCTTTTGGAACGGAAAACCTAGGGTTACAGCAAACCCTGGGTTAACTTTCCCGGTTATGTGATAAAACCGGCTTTGTGGAACACCCCACAGGCTAAGAGTCCAAAAAATTTTTTTGTGACAGTTGTAAATAAAATATTTTGTATAAGCCTCAAGGATGTTTTGACTTTGATTTTTGATAAAGTATGCTGAGTTTTGTTAAGTCACGCTCAGACTAGTGTAATTTGCATATTACAATAAAAAAAAAATCCCCCCGTGACACTGTCACCTTTTTTCCTCTTGAGCACGCTGGTCTGCGCCTGAGCCTCCTGGGGCGACTGTGTGGCTAGAAGCCAGTCGTCTATGTATGTTGCTAAACGCATTCCCTTCAACCTGAGGGGCGTGATAGCAGCCTCCGTGCATTTCACAAACACCCGGGGACTTAACGAAAGGCCGAACGGGAGAACCAAATACTCGTACGTTACGCCCTGGAAGGCAAACCTGAGATATTTCCTGTGAGGGGGATAAATGGGGATATGGAAATAAGCGTCCCTCAGATCTATGCTTGTGAACCGGGCGCACGAAGCGTATGAGAGCGGCGTGTGTCAACATCCTGAAACTGTACTGTCTCATGTATCTGTTCAGAGCGCGTAAATCTAATATCGGCCGGAGGCCCCCTCCCTTCTTCGGGACTAGAAAGTACCTCGAGTAAAAAACGCTTTGGTTTTTCTCCGGTGGCACTACCCGAATTGCCCTTTTGTTTCTTAGAGAGGTGATTTCCTCCTGTAAGCCCGGCCAGCCAGCGGTCCCAGCGTCGCTGGTTCCGCTGTCGTGCCGGGTCGAATGGGCGTGGTGGGCTGCGCACCGGCGCTCACGCCCACCAGGCACCGTTTGATCACATTCTGTTCCTTTTTTATGTTTATCATTTTTTTCATTTTTGTTTTCATAAGCAGCTGCGCCCTCGGCTAAGAGCCTTGATGTGCGCTGGCAAACATTTTTACTGAATAATGATTTGGGGAAGGGGGACACATGTGTGAAGTTGGGAACTGGCGTGTGCTTATACACATGCATGTGTCTGCGAGACACAGCTGCGGCTCCACCGAGCTCTCTGCAGGTCCGACCCTTCTCTCCTTCGCGTCGTGAACTGTGAAGGCTGTACGGCCTTCTGCACGCCTTTTGCAGGGCTTGGAACACGCCCTCTGTAACCCTTCGAACCGGGTTTGGAACAGAACATCTAGGGGGGACGGCGACGGCGTCTGGCCGGGCCTGACGCACCCCCCTGGTCGCAGCGCCTCAGGTAGCTCGCCGTTTCTTCACGGGCCCCTGAGTAGCCGAAGGGGTCGCACGGCCACCTGGCGCCACCCCGGGCGCGGGTGGCTTCCTCGCCCACGCGCCACTGTGCTCCGGCGGCTTGTTCTGGCCCCGGCCGGCCCCGTGGGTTGGGTGGGGCTGACGCTTCTGGATGCGGTAAGCCGGCCGAGGAGTGCGGGGCTGGGTGAACACCTGGCCGGGTGCGTTGGCGGGGAAAGGCGCTCTTCTGGGAAGACACAGTCGCAGCGCCTCACCCTCCCTCTTTTTCTCCTCCCAGCGTTTCAGCATGACGTCATACGCCGGGCCAAACAGGCCTTTCGGGTCCACAGGCACGTCGAGGAGTTGGGTTTTTTCCCTCAGAGAGAGACTGGACAGGTTCAGCCACCTCGCCCTCTCCTGCGCGACCATCAGCGCCATGGCCCTTCCGGACGCCTGGACAGCGCTCCTGTGAAGGCGCAGGCACAGGTCCGTCACCACGCACAGTTCATCCCACAGGGCTGGGGTGGGTGACGAGGACATGTCAACCTCCAGCTCAGCCTGGTAGGCCAGCAGCAGTGACGACGCGTTGAGCGCCCTCACCGTCGTGGTCATCGCCTTGTAGCCCTTCTCTGTCATCGATGACTGGAAGGAGTCGACTCTGGACGGCAGTGTAGGGCTCGCCGAAGTCATGGCGGACTTCTGCGTGGGGTGGAGGTGCGACGCCAGAAGTGGTTCAACCGGAGGCAGATGGGAGAACCCCTTTTCCTCCATACCGGCCCAATCCAACCCCGATCCACCCTGGACAGGGATCTTGGCCGAGAGAGGCTTGCTCCAAGACCGGGTCGCTTCATCCAGGCACTCGGGAAAAGCCGGAACTAGCAGGCTGGTTAAGGCCTTCGCTTTTGGGAGTCGCTTGCCCTCGTAGCGAGATGTGGCGGTCTCCACCGGGGGCTCGGGCCACTCGATGTTCAGTCTCGCAGCCTCCCTCTTGCAGGCCTCGTGGAGGTCCATGCTGACGGCCGGGTTCAGGGAGGCGGTGCCCGTACCGCCGATCACCATAGGCGACGCGGTGCGGGGGAAAAAAGAATCATCATCCTCGTCTTCGTCAGAGCCGAGGCTAATAGATTCCCCCCCCGACTCGGAGTAACTGCCCTCAGCTTCGTCAGGCCCCACCAGCAGGCTAGCCTCGATAGCATCGGGTCGAGTCAACTCCAGTGGCTGGGAAGCGTCGGTGAGGTCCACCTCCGATCCCCAGCTGGTTCCCAGCGGAGCGGAGAGCCCCCGGGAACCTCCCGCTAGCTCCGGTAGTGGAGGGTCGGTTACCCCCATTACCGGATCATCTGCGAAGAGCTTTGCCTGCTTATTCAGCCGGCGTTTGCGGGTTTTATTGGAAAACCGTGCGCAATGCTCGCAGGTGGCCGGGAATGCAAGGGCAGCCTTGGCATGTTCCAGCCCAAGGCAGCGAATGCAGGCGGCGTGGCTATCCGCTCCCGACATTTTGTTCCCGCACACGCAGAACTTTGTCGGACCCTCGGTTAGGGTAGGTTCAACCTCTGACTGCATGGTCTCTCTCCGCTTATGCCCAGCTGCTGTTTGGCGACAGGTCAGCTTGGACACCGGGATCGAAGCTAGTGCGGGTACTAGCGGCTAGTGTGGATACTAGCAGCTACTGTTTGGTGACAGTCTAGCTCTTTTTAGCCTCACAGAGGTCAGAGGTAGCGGTAGGCTTAGCGTTCGGCGACCGAGGGGTTAGCTCGCTCTGGGAACTGTATGCTAGTAAAATTGCTTCTGGGGGACAGCGCGAGGGGCGTGTCCCATAGTGATAGTAAGATACCGAGCGAATATTGAAAGAAAACATTGTGTTGGTAGTGATTCATGTATTTTTTAAATAACCATAACTTGCTCAATCGATTTTCAAACGGTTTGGTTTGTTATAAACGTCAGAGATGAAGGTATGACAGCACATACTTATGAATAATTGTTAGGTTCTAAGAAAAATAGAATAATGTTCTAAAATAGGTACAAGATTTCCCTTTACAAATATAGGATACAAATATAATGTATTTATGCAATTATAATTTATGTAATTATATAATAAATATAATTATAATAATAATGAATTTATGTAATTATGTGTTTTCATATGAAATGAACATTAAACAGAACAGATAGGTGCAATAAATACACACATGCACAAGGTATTCATGTTATTTATGTTAAATCAATATATGGGCTACTAAAACTCAGCAATCTATTGTGTTGGTAACTTCACTCAAATCTATGTACAGTCAAGTATGCATTTAGACAAATACGATAAAATATGAATATAATATGTGCAACCTTTGTGGCTGTTTAAGACACACTGAAGGCATGATGCCACCATAGGTTTGCAGAGGACTATATACAATATGCACACTGAAGGCATGATGCCACAATAGGTTTTTAGAGGACTATATACAATATGCACTTAAGGCATGATGCCACAATAGGTTTGCAGAGGACTATATACAATATGCACACTTAAGGCATGATGCCACCATAGGTTTGCAGAGGACTATATACAATATGCACACTGAAGGCATGATGCCACCATAGGTTTGCAGAGGACTTTATACAATATGCACACTGAAGGCATGATGCCACCATAGGTTTGCAGAGAACTACTGTATATACAGTATGTACACTTAAAAGGGGTGGGGGAGAGGTTGTGAGGGTCTGCAACCAGTGTCCACCTCATGGGAAGGAGGGGGTGGGGGGGTTTGTCAGGGTCTGCAACCAGTGTCCACCTCACGGGAAGGAGGGGGTGGGGGGTTGTGAGGGTCTGCAACCAGTGTCCACCTCACGGGAAGGAGGAGGGGGGGGGGGGTTGAGAGAGAGAGTGAGAGAGACTAGTAACCCTGCGTTCACACCAAAAGATGCATTTGCTGCCCGAACGCGTTGTCGCCGAAGTTTTGCGGCGCAGCAAATCAAGTTTTGACGCGCAGCAAAGGTTTTGCTGCGCCGCAGTTTTGCAGCGCGGGAAGTTTCGCGTCACGGCAAGTTTTGCCCGCGGTGCTTCTGAATTCATTCACAACCATGGCCGACATTACAAGCATTGCATGTCTTTACCTGTTGTGGAAGAGGGAGAGACGTCGGAATGCCTGTCGTTTATGGGTTCATGAGACCATTCGGAGCCTGGAAGGCTGGTGCTGCCTGGCACCCAACTGGGTTTTGTTTGGGGTTGTTATTCTAGCCCTTTAGCATACTCATAGTTTAGTTTAACTGTAAACACAACTACACTACAAAATGCTGATTTGTGGGTTTTTTCGAGTTGCTAAATAAATGTAACGGTAGTGAACTCTAGGTCACTCCAGGGGAGTAACACTGATTGGCTGTTACGGCATGTCACTCAGTGGCAACGCCTCAGTGGCAACGCTGTTGAACGCTGATTGGCTGTCATCACGCGTTTGCTGCCAAAAAGTTGAAAAACTTCAACTCGAGCAGTATTTGACGCGCCGCAAAATATGTGAACGCGCCCGCCGCCCGTGCCCAGGCGTGCTGCGCTGCAAATCAGATTTTGCCGCGCCGCATATCAAATTTTGCTGCCGGTTTTCTCGGCAGCAAGTGCTGCGGCAGCAAAGCAGCAACGCGTCTCTACATTCACTTTGAATGGGATCGTGCTGCGCAGCAACTTTTTGCATCTTTTGGTGTGAACATAGGGTAAGAGAACTCTTGGAATGCTCTTACTTGTAAAGGAACTTTGCTCGTCTGTCTTTCTGACAGACGAGCAAAATTTCTCAATTACTCTTTTGTTGAAATCTGGAATGTCCCGTGTGAGTTATCTCTCTATAGAGAGCATAGCCAGAGCTTTGAGGCGATCTTGTGCCATAGTGTTCCTAATGAAAATCTTTATCCTCTTTAAGGTGGAGAAGCATCTCTCTGATTCTGCTGTTGACATTGGTGTGGTGATAAGGATCTTGAGAAGACTTACAGTTTCGCTGAATGCGTCTTGCAGGTTATTTCCCATTAGAACCTGAAATAGAGCTCCACTGCAGCCTTTGAAGTCCTCATGGTCGTAGATCAGGGACAGTTCTATTTTAAGTCTGGCTTTGTCCAACATGGGATAAGTATCCACCGTGGTTTCCAGCGCTGAATCTGGGAACTTTCTGCTGTGTTGTGGGAACAAGTCACCTTGCAACAGAGTAGCACTGATGAGATGCTTGGTGAAAGAAAAACGCAGAGTTACGTATGTAACTCTGGTTCTATGAATCCTGGATGACCGCGGCACTGGATTTATCCGTCTCGCGCATGCGCAGTTCGAGTACCTATACCAACAAGGTCACATGTGACCCTCGTGACACCGGATGGGCTATATAGCCCGGTGTCGACAGAGGATCTGTTCCCAGAATCTTCTCACGAACCACGAGACTTCTGAGTGACCTGTAACTCTGGCGGTCATCCAGGATTCATAGAACCGGAGTTACATACGTAACTCTGCGTTCTATTTCATCTTTACTGACCGCCAGAGGCGGTGCATTAAGCACTGGATGGCCAATACCAACAACGTCACGAAGAATCAAAGCGCTCACCCTACTGACCAGAGACAGCAGAGCTTGGCCTCAGGACCACGCCCATTGGATGGGGAGTGGCAACGTTGACCCGGTAGAACCTGGAGAATGTGCTAGGCGACGCCCATGATGCTGCGGCACAGAAGGTCCCCAGGGGCACCCCTCTCAGGGCAGCCCATGATGTTGAGACGCTCCTGGTTGAGTGACACCTCACCCTGGATGGCGGGGGGCAGACGTGAGAGCCAGGCGAGTGCATAGCCGTTGGAAGTGTAGACGGCGGCCGCCCATTGGCTCGGAGTCTACACTTGTCTACACTTGCCGGCCGCTTACACCTTTATGTTTGTTGCTACTGTAATAGGGGAATGTTCTGGATGTCTTATCTTGTGATGTTTATGATTTTTTATATTCTGTTAATTGTTGTATGAAAATAAAGGTCAGAGAGGTTTATTGGAGTGCAATTTTTGTTTTTTTAATAACTCACATTTTCAATAATAAAATAGGTTGTCACAGGTTTATAAACACAGGTGTAAAAAAACATAAATAATTGTAATATTAGCTTAAAATATAAATCTAAAACAGCAATGACAACCAAGATAAAGATTAAATATACATTATAGAATATAAAGCCTTGTCCTGGAGATCAATGTAAAAGGCATCAAGCTCGTAGTGCAAGAGAATTATTATGCCTGTGACAGAGGTAACGAGTGCATATAGCCTATATATATACACACAAAACAAGATTTTGATGAGTTGTGACATTTGTGATTTGCACATTAAGGAAGTAATTAGTAAGTAGTTTCCAAGAAGGTGCATAAAGATATGTGATGAACTGGAAAAAATAATGATTGCATCTGCTAAATACAAATAAATACATACAAAAATACAATATATACAAAGAACACAGCAAGCACAACAGTAAAAACACCTCTAAAATATAAAATTCAAACAGTGAGAAATAAGGTGCATAGTGAAATATAATACAAAACGAATGATTGTGTCTGTCAAATATTAATATATATAATATACAGGTCCTTCTCAAAAAATTAGCATATTGTGATAAAGTTCATTCTTTTCCATAATGTAATGATAAAAATTAAACTTTCATATATTTTAGATTCATTGTACACCAACTGAAATATTTCAGGTCTTTTATTGTTTTAATACTGATGATTTTGGCATACAGCTCATGAAAACCCAAAATTCCTATCTCAAAAAATTGGCATATTTCATCCGACCAATAAAAGAAAAGTGTTTTTAATACAAAAAAAGTCAACCTTCAAATAATTATGTTCAGCTATGCACTCAATACTTGGTCGGGAATCCTTTTGCAGAAATTACTGCTTCAATGCGGCGTGGCATGGAGGCAATCAGCCTGTGGCACTGCTGAGGTCTTATGGAGGCCCAGGATGCTTCGATAGCGGCCTTAAGCTCATCCAGAGTGTTGGGTCTTGCGTCTCTCAACTTTCTCTTCACAATATCCCACAGATTCTCTATGGGGTTCAGGTCAGGAGAGTTGGCAGGCCAATTGAGCACAGTAATACCATGGTCAGTAAACCATTTACCAGTGGTTTTGGCACTGTGAGCAGGTGCCAGGTCGTGCTGAAAAATGAAATCTTCATCTCCATAAAGCTTTTCAGCAGATGGAAGCATGAAGTGCTCCAAAATCTCCTGGTAGCTAGCTGCATTGACCCTGCCCTTGATAAAACACAGTGGACCAACACCAGCAGCTGACATGGCACCCCAGACCATCACTGACTGTGGGTACTTGACACTGGACTTCAGGCATTTTGGCATTTCCTTCTCCCCAGTCTTCCTCCAGACTCTGGCACCTTGATTTCCGAATGACATGCAAAATTTGCTTTCATCCGAAAAATGTACTTTGGACCACTGAACAACAGTCCAGTGCTGCTTCTCTGTAGCCCAGGTCAGGCGCTTCTGCCTCTGTTTCTGGTTCAAAAGTGGCTTGACCTGGGGAATGCGGCACCTGTAGCCCATTTCCTGCACACGCCTGTGCACGGTGGCTCTGGATGTTTCTACCACTGCTTCCGCAGGTCCCCCAAGGTCTGGAATCGGCCCTTCTCCACAATCTTCCTCAGGGTCCGGTCACCTCTTCTCGTCGTGCAGCGTTTTCTGCCACACTTTTTCCTTCCCACAGACTTCCCACTGAGGTGCCTTGATACGGCACTCTGGGAACAGCCTATTCGTTCAGAAATGTCTTTCTGTGTCTTACCCTCTTGCTTGAGGGTGTCAATGATGGCCTTCTGGACAGCAGTCAGGTCGGCAGTCTTACCCATGATTGCGGTTTTGAGTAATGAACCAGGCTGGGAGTTTTTAAAAGCCTCAGGAATCTTTTGCAGGTGTTTAGAGTTAATTCGTTGATTCAGATGATCAGGTTAATAGCTCGTTTAGAGAACCTTTTCATGATATGCTAATTTTTTGAGATAGGAATTTTGGGTTTTCATGAGCTGTATGCCAAAATCATCAGTATTAAAACAATAAAAGACCTGAAATATTTCAGTTGGTGTGCAATGAATCTAAAATATATGAAAGTTAAATTTTTATCATTACATTATGGAAAAGAATGAACTTTATCACAATATGCTAATTTTTTGAGAAGGACCTGTATACAAAGAGCCCAGTGTCAGAGCATTCGAGCGCTGCTCTAAGGGGCCTGGGACTGAGAGGCCAGAAGCTCGTCCACTGCCATATGGAAGTCTGTGATATTTTCAAAAGTCTTTCCAGTGAGGCCTTTGGATGTGGATAATTTGGATTGCTGACAGTATGTTTTTTTCCTGTATTTTATGTGTCCTTGAGTGGACTGGCCACAAAGTGCGCATGTGTGCTTTTGTACTGTGCTCTGGGGCCGTGTAGCGCCCAGCTCTGTTTTTTTCCTCTTGTACAGAGTAGATCTGGCTTGTGGCAGTGCGGGAGGCGGCAGGAAAACAGGTGGCGGCAGCAGCTGGGGGGGAAGAGCTGGTCTACGGAGTGTCAGGAACACGGGCTGGGGCTGGAGTCCTGCTGCCGTGGTGACCGTCGCTGTCGCTGCCGCTATTGATTGCTGAGGTTGGGGTGCAGACGTTAGGTTGTCATGCGGCACTTTGCGTTTCCGCGTGCCAGCCAGAGATGGAGTGACCTCATACTGCACTTTAGGTCGGCTGGTGTGCGGCCTCTCATCCGGGAGCTCTGCAGCGGGAGGTAGGCTGGTGCTGGTGATGTTCTGCGGACGCTGGGGGATAGACAAACCTCGATCCGTCACGTTTGTGGCTGAGAAGGCTTCCTGTCTCCTTATGAACTCAGCAACAGATTTGTTGTTCATTTTCAGGATGGGAATCCCTAGTTTGCTGAGTTCAGCGTCATCCATGGTCACTCTCTGTTGCACCCGCTGGTAGAGTGTGGTGATCTGGTGCTTGAGAGGGGAGCCGCAAGCCTTTTTCCTGCAGTCCAGGTGAAGCCAGAGCTGTTTAACGATGCAGTACATAAGCCGGTTCTTCCTGGAGTCAAGCAGGCCGGCGGGAGAGAAGCGCTTGTTAAACTTCAGCTTCTGCACCAAAGAGGCCTCGGCCGGATCTCCGTTGGTGCGGCCAAACAGAGCGTTCCCCCAGCGTGCAGAGTAGAGGCTGTCAAATTGTTGGATGCTGCGGTCGTGGAGGTCAAGCTTGTTCCAGGCGCTGACTACTCTCTCTCTTGAAGAGTCACTAAGAGCAAGCTTTCCCTCCTCCAACGCAATTTCAACGAGAATGCTGCTCAGCTCTTCCACATGCTGGTACCCAGGGAGATGATTGGGGCCGCACACATCCTCCACACACGGGTCGTGCTCCGAAGCCACCACCTGGTCTGTGAGAACCAGATTCCTCTTCAGCGGAGCCAGGTCGTCGCTCTCAGCGTCTGTGGCGTAGCCCACATCATCTTCCGTGGACTCCTGTGTGTCGGCAGCAACCTCCTCTTCATCGTCTTCATCCTCCACAGTGAAGCGTTTCTCTGGTTTGAGCGTAATGCTCAGAAGCGCTGAAGGGCTGGGAAGATTGGGCAAAGAGGTACTCCAGCCCAATGCGCTCCTCACCAGCAGGAACTGGAGGCCTGAAGTTGATCTCCTCCACCTCGCCAAACAGGTCTTGGCACCGCTTGTTAAGCCGATCTATCAGGGGAGACATGTACACTAGATTTTTTTAACGCTGCCTGACTCCCGGTCAGAGTTCCAGCGTGCGATGCCACTGAGGAGGTATACCTGGAAGGGGACGGCAGCACAGTGGGGCCCTGGGATCATCCGGGGCAGGAAGAAGTGGATCCCCTCCAGGCTGTTGCTTCCTCTCATGGTGGTATAGTATGGCATGCGCACACTGTTGCGGGTGACGACCTTCATGACAGTGTACATGTCTCTCCCTGGGGGATCCTGAATGCACTCCAGGTGCTTCTGCTGGTTCTCCCAGACCCGGTCAATGGCTGCAGCGTCCTTAAACAGAGGGACCTGGTTCTCATCCAGCCCAGCTGCTCCCTTCAGGCTGTTGATGGCTGTCTGCACACGGAGGAAGGACTCCTGGGCTCCCAACGTGATCCTCCTGACAAAGTGGCGGAGATCTTATTTGCTGACGTAGATTTCAATCATCTCTGCGTCAGTCAGTGAGGCATACCTGGTCGTGTTTCCTGCACGTATGGCCTGGATGACCATGCCATGTCATCCTTATTGTAGGAGAAGACAGCTGCAGAGAGCGCAGACAGTGCATATTTAGGATGGTGGTCTGTCCGGACGGCCGCATCGAAGCGCTTTATCCAGTGGAAGATGTCCAGCCGCACCATCATTCCACTGTTCGCCCAGTCGCTGAAGAGATGCTCCAAAGAGGAGACACCATGCACCCTGCAGCAGCCACGGTCCACATACATCAGCTCAGGAGGGCCCTCTCCTGCTCTCCTGTAGCGCTCCATGAGGCCATCAGCCATGGGCTTCAGGCACGTAAGAGACTCCTCGCAGGTGAACACCGACATGAGGACCTGCCCCAGCTCGTTGGCCACGTTGGTGCACCACTCTGCAGTGCCTCTTCCGTGACCTGAAAGCTTCTTGCAGATCTGATGACAGATAAAACACAAAGAAAAGGGAGTCAGACATTTGGTATAGAATAAAGTATTAAAAAATAACTCAGAGGGGTGTATTCAAACTGCTTTTTCAATAGCTGCCTCCCTTCCATTAATCATTTATCTAGAATTATTATAATCTAAATAATAAACAGCATATCCATCAAAAAACCCTTCCCATCTGCACTAACAATATTTCAAAACTCATATGCCACTACTTCAAATGTGTACATAATGCTGTTATTAGGGGTCCAAGCCAACAGGTTGGATCCCTATTGTTTTTGTAAGGATTTTTAGGGGTCCAAGCCAACAGGTTGGATCCCTATTGTTTTTGTAAGGATTTTTCTTATTAGGGGTCCAAGCCAACAGGTTGGATCCCTATTGTTTTTGTAGTGTTTATTATTATTCCCAGCTAGAAGTGGGTCCACAGCCCAAACCGTAAATGGTGCCGACACGCCAATTGCATGACTAGATCCAGGTCCGTGAGCTGACGGCAGACGACAAAATCCAGACACGCCGGCCACTAGATGGCGCTATACCAAGGAAAGACGCGTTTGGGGCTATAACTCCCACACCGAACCTCCCACAGTCAAAAACTTGTACCCACATATTCATTGGAGTCTGCTGCATCTTTTGGCATAGGCCACGCCCATTTGCGTCTATAATTTTTTTCGCAAAATTGCGAAAACCGCTAAACTGCCTTTTCCCTACTCCTCCCACATTTCTTGACCAATTGACACAAAACTTTGCACACGACATCTTCAGACGCACACAAACAGAAATCACGCAAAACTTTTTGATCCGACCTTCGACGACGAAACGGTAGCTTTTTGAATATTTGTTTATTAGCTACGTTTTACGTCAAAACGCAAAAAATCAAAAAATACCAAAATTAGACATCGGATCAAGTCCAAATTTTAGACACATGTCGGTGCTACCCTTAATGGCGTTCAATAAAAATATCGGAATATTTCGCCATTAGGGGGCTCAATAAACGAGGACATTTTATATCTTCTAATTGGCCAAAGGAATGTTCTTCAAACTATAAGGGAACCATCAAGAGGCAAACCCGAGTCTATATAAAAAATGTGGCCAAGAATTAATAATGTGGGCGGGAGTTATTTGGCAAAGGAAAATTGTCTTTGGAAAATTTCGCCGCATGAGGGCGCAAAAAAACGACGAAATAATATATCTCCTAACTGGCCAATGGAATGTTCTGAAAACGCGTTTTGGGCTATAACTCCCACAACAAACCTCCCACAGTCAAAACCTTTATATCCACAGATTCACTGGAGTCAGTTGCATCTTCTGGCATAGGCCAAGCCCATTTGTTTTCAACACATGCTTCGCGTTGTGCCGGCGAAATGCACACTTCTTGGACCCCTGCATAACTGCTTGCAGTTCTAGTTAATATAACAAATGCAATACTACAAACATAAGTACAATAACTAGTCAGTCTTTGGCTCATACAGTTATTGAAGTATTGATTATTAAATGATGCACATTGAGACACTTGTTAAATGAAACATTTTACACTGTGTTAAATTTACCTTCCTGGTGGAGTCATACTTGAGGTCTTTCCTGAACGTGGACATGATTTGTGTCCGGTAGTCCTCAATGTGCTCTGCCTCATAGATTAGGTAGGCTTTTCTCAGAAGCCTCGGCGACGGAAGCTCCCTGCGCGTTGGCGGCTTCTGGTATTGATGGCCCAGAGCACCTGGAGGCAGAGAAGTGGATTGTTATATTATACAGAGTGTGTGTGTGTGTGTGTGTGTGTGTGTGGGTGAAAAAAACTAATAACTAATCTGACTTACTCATGATGCTTCCAGGTCTGCTGAGCTGACAGAGAAGGGTGGTGTAGAGGTCCTTTCTCTGCAGGTACTCCTCACAGTGACCCTCCACACCTTAACCATGGTGTTGCCCTCAGTCCGATCCCTCATCAGGCGGACAACTTGCTTGTCCACACCGCGTCTGAAATTACAGCACAATCATGTAACGCCAGTGGAACTTTGCTCTGTAGTAAAACTGTTGGTAAGATTCAAAATATTGTGAAATAACAAGAGACTCTCACCTTGGTGTTAGGATCGCATGGAACACAGCTTGGTGGGCTGGAGTCAGCTGCTTCAAAATAGCAGCATCCCACGCCAGGAAGCGACCAATTGAATGCTCCTGAGAGCCCTTTGCAGCCTTTCTGCACGCGTTGCAGGCCAGGAGCTCTGTGAGCATGCTGTACCAGCCAGTCATGTCACAGATATGCCTCACTGTGTTTCCATACCCACAGCGGTACAGAAAGGCTGCTTTTTCCCCGGGGCATCCTGACCTGGGACAGCGAAGGCTGTAGCCCCACACTCCCACAGGCCTCCAAAAGAAGACACAGCTTCAAAAAAAAGCATCTGCAGAGGGCACTCCTCCCCCCTCCACCACTCCAGGAATTTCTGGTGGATGGAACCACATGCGATCATCCTTCAGAATTTTCCTGCGAGCGATGGTGAGGTTCTTAAAGAGCCCCCTGTCAGCGTCCTCCTTCAGCCACTTCACGTCAGCACTGGGGAGACCTTGAGGGCCGGACTCTCACTGTTTGTGCCAGCCCTCAAATGACACCTGGTGGAAGAACAAAGACAAAACCGTCATGTACCAGTCACTGAGTGCTCTGACTGTGACGCTGTTCCTGCTGCATTAACATATTAAACAGTATTTAGCTGTATTGTACATGTATTACCTCAGGCTGCGTGACAGTGGCTTCTATTGGCTGTGGCTGTGGCAGTGCCGCAGACTTTGACGTCCTCTTACGATGACCAGATGGAGGTTCCTTCAAAAAAGTAAGTGTATTAGTATAAACATATATGGAAGTGAGTAAGTGTATAACTATAAACCTGTATGTTAGTGTGACCTATCTATGAACTATGTCTGTACCTGCGATGGTGGAACGGGGTCTGTCTGTGGCTGCTGTGGAGGACGCACAGACCAGCCAGTCGTCCAGATACGGCAGGACCTTCATGCCCTGCATCTGCAGGGGTGCGAGGGCTGCCGCCACAACCCTGGTGAAAACCCTCGGGGAGAGGGAAAGCCCGAAGGGAAGTACCCTGAACTGGTAATGCCGGCCCCGATAGGCAAACCTCAGGAACCGCCTGCGGTGTGGCGCAACCGGCACATGAAAATAGGCGTCCTTCAGGTCTATGTTCGTGAACCACTCCCCCCTGGCAACTACCCTCAGGGTGTCCGCCGAGGTGAGCATGTGGAATGGTAAAACTTTTAAAAACATGTTCAGGCCCCTTAGGTCTAGAATGGGCCGGAATCCGCCGTCTTTCTTGGGTACCAGAAAGTACGCAGAGTTGAACCCCCCGGGTTGTAACTGAGGGTCCACTGGCTCGATCACACCCTTGGCCAGGAGGGCGGATAGCTGCGGCCTTCGTCAGGTCGCAGACGACTGTCATCTTGACCCGGCCGAAGGCCTGGGGCCGGCGTCGGAACTGTAATACGTACCCCCGGGTTAAGGTGGAAACCACCCAGGGGTCTATAGTACAGGCAGACCAGTAACTGATCTGCTGCTGGGAAAAACGGCCGACGACCGGCTCCGTGGTCCTAGCGCCTGGCCCCCCGGCCTCTGTCGGCTCTGGAGGGGTACCGGTGAGGCTCCGTGGCCCGAGGCTGCCCGGGCGATGGGCGGGCGGGGGCGCGAAAGTTATCAGCGGGCTGCCGAGGGGGGCTCTAGGCCTGCCAGGAGCGGACACACTCCTGTGAAGACCCGACAGCTGTAGGTTGGTTTGCCTAGCTTGGGCAGCTCGCTCCAGCGTCTCCAGGGCAGCTGACCCAAACAGCTCCCCCGGTACCACTGGCACGGCTCTGAGGGCCTTCCTGCATGCCTCCGTCAGGGGCGACTGAGCCAACCAAACCTGGCCGCGGGTCTTGACCAGGGTGGACATAACACGCCCCAATTCCCTGGACATGAGGGCAAAGGCCTGTAGGGACGCATCGCTCAGGTCCTGCGTAGATGGCTCAACTGCGGCTTGTTGCAGCGAAGTCGAGAGCGCCAGCATTAGGTGGGAGAGGGAGTTGCCAATCCGCCCCATACGCGCTGCTGCGTCGTAGGCCTTCGAGAGCAGGTCGTCTGTGACCCTGCACTGGGGCCGAGGACACCTGGCATCCGGCCGCAAAGCCTGATCGGGGGTTAAAATGAGGGAGGCAATGGCGGGCTCAACGGTTGGCATGCGACCCAGCCCATACTGCGCTGGATCCCGCAGGGCAGCCAAGGCCCGAGCACTGGAAGAAGGACGGGGGAGAGCCTTGGCATCCTTCCAGCAGACGTGTAGCTCCTTTAAGTACTCCTCCGAAGGAGGGACAGAGAAAGGGGCTGTGGCAGGGCTGCGCCTGAAAAAGGCGCTAGGCTGAGCCACGTCTGCCTGAGGAGCATCGAGCCCCAGGCGAGCCAGGGCCGTACGGATGACGGCCCCCATGGGGTTACCCTCTGTGCTGTGCCCAGAGCTCTGAGCAGAGGAGAGGGAGGCCTCCCCAAAAATGTTCGAGGCTTCCTCCCCCGTGACACCCTCACTGAAGAGGTTAGCTGATGCCGCCAGCGACAGGACATCGTCCGTGCTCGGCACATCCCCCAAGGAAGGTTCAGGCTGGATGCCAGCCACCGCGCCACCCGCCCCAGGTTGCAGGGTCAGGAGGAGTTCCTGTATCCTCACCATGTCGGACGACAAGCGATCCACCTTGGATGCTAGCTCGTCCCTAGCCCTTTTCCTGGGGGGGGCACTGCTCTACCCCGACGCCAAGAACGGCCGGGCTGAGCCGGAGGAAGTGGCGCCATTGATGGAAGGTCGACGGCTGTCGGATGTTCCACCGCTGCGAGCCTAGCCAGCCTGAGTGCCGAGGGCATGGAGCCGCAGTTCATACAGGCCCTCTCAGTAAGGCCCTCCCTCAAATGCTCGAAGCCGAGGCAAGAGGGGCAGCGATCATGGCCATCGTCAGGCTCAAGGAGGGCCACGCAGGCGCCACACATATGAGCCATCAGCAGAACACTGGGAGAGGGAGCACTGCCTTCGCCAGTAAGCTACTAACTCGAGAAAACACAAGGAGAGGACGCGAGAGCGCAGTCTTCACCAGCAAGTGACTGAAAATAATTACACACTCAAATATACAGCAGTGTTACCGGGAGAGGACGCGAGAGCGCAGCCTTCACCGGTAAGTGAATGAAAAGAAATACACAAGTGTTACAGGGAGAGGACGCGAGAACGCTGCCTTCACCCGTAAGTGACTGAAAAAGAAAACCCCAATAGTGTTACAGGGAGAGGGCGCGAGAGCGCTGCCTTCATCTGTAAGTGACAGAAAGCAATACGCAACAGTGTTACAGGGAGAGGACGCGAGAACGCTGCCTTCACCGGTAAGTGACTGACCGAAAAAACTTTTTATTTTTTTAGTGTTACCAAAGTGTTACCAAACAAATGTGGTAACCCAGAACACAGCCAAGCTGTTTCTAACAGGGAAGCTATCAAGTGGCAGCTACAAGCGCTGGAAGGGAGCGGACATGCTGCCTCACCCACAAGGTGGGTTAGCGCTTTACAGTGTAGCGAGTAGTGAAAATAATCACGGCAGTGTTGCCGGGAGAGGACGCGAGAGCGCTGCCTTCACCGGTAAGTGACTTGGAAGCTTCTACTACTCCAGGAAGCCTTTCCGCGCTGTACAGACAAACAGCCCCTGGAGGACGAGTTCACCCGTTGCTCCGACCCTTGGTCGCGAGGCTGCACACAGTCTGGAGCGCGATCCTTTCCAAAAAGCGAATACGCTATCCGCAAGTGGTACTACTACGTGCGTCCTTTGCGAGAAGATTAAAGGAACAGATCCTCTGTCGACACTGGGATATATAGCCCATCCCGTGTCACGAGGGTCACATGTGACCTTGTTGGTATAGGTACTCGAACTGCGCATGCGTGAGACGGATGAATCCAGTAAGGATGAAATAGAACTCTCCTTGGCATGGCTACTAATGGTGTCACAGACCCATTAAATAATAACCAGAAAAAATGTCCCAGTTCAACAATACAATAAAATCAGCATATTCCTATCAGTTAATTTTTTAACAGTAATAATTAAAAAGCATAAATGTGGGGGGAAAAAAGACAATGTCCGCATTCTCCAGTAGATATACAGTAAACATAGTATGTCTAATAATGACAACTCTGAATACAAAAATGTGCAAACAAACACAAATACATATAGGCTAGTGGAATACAGAAAAAGAAGTTGCTCACCTCTATTGCCAGATGCTGTTGTGTTTCTTCTTCCATTGCCCTCAGTTTCTTAGCGGGTGGTCCCTGTACAGGTCCCCTATAGTCCTCATCCTCAACTAGAGAAGTAACAGTGTCCCTGGTCCAAAACAATTTTCACAAGTCACTGTCCACCCTGAAATTACTCTAAGAAACTACTCACTAGAAACCAAATTGCTGATAAAATAAATCCAGAACTGTATTAAAGTATGTGCTGTTGTTGTGTTGGACCTAGTCAATGTCATCTATATTCATCACATATAAATTCACTAGTCTAACATGGTGAAATTGTGTTATTTATGAGAGATTATATTGTGCTCAGCCAAGTGGATTCATGTTTTTACTGTGAAGTAGGGATGCAAACAATTAATCGATTATCGATTAATTGTCGATAAGAGATTACTCGATTAAAATAAATTACTTGCAATTAATCGCATTTTTAACCCGTAATTTCCCAACCGTCCACGTGAGGGCGCGCTTGACGCCAGACGTACTTGACGCACACGCGGGAACACAAGCGAAGAAGCAGGACAAGACAAACGAAAAGCGGGACACTAGAGCTGTGTTCGAAATCGTTCCCTATCATGGATGTAGTGCACTAAATTGGGTGCACGGCATTTTGTAGGGTGTTCGAATTCTCAGTGGTCCACTATATAGGGCACTATATAGTGGACTTAAAATAGGGTACATACGATGTTCCCTACATGTTACCTCCGTGTACCACAATGCAATGCGGTGGTCCTATATAGTGGACCACTGAGAATTCGTACACCCTACAAAATGGCGTGCACCCTATTTAGTGCACTACATCCATGATAGGGAACGATTTCGAACACAGCTACTGACACGATGAAGAGGGCAAAACGGAGTGCAGTATGGAGCCACTTTAAGTTGGTTAATGACGACAAAGACGCCAAATGCACAATATATATATACATTTTAAAGTACAACTAAACGACTTTGTTGAATTACCACCTAAATGTGTCACATTCAGAAGGAAATTCAGCTTCTCAGAAGAATTGCCGCTTATCAATTAATCGATCATCGATCGATAAGATGAAACGATTAATTAATCGATTAATGAATTACTCGATAATTTGCATCCCTAATGTGAAGGCTACATGTAAGCATGTTTTAAGCAAATATGTAAAATCATAGCTTACCTGATGGCCTGTATGCTTTGAGTGAACTTTTGGGTGATCCCTGTGATGAAGACAGAGTCTATGTTCCTCTTCTGCAGCTGGTTAAAGAGCATGTCTACATATGGCATGATCTTGTGAAATAATGCCAAGAAAAAACAGAAAGCCTTGTCTTCCAACATTCTCAATAAACCCCCGGCCTCTCTCTTCGACATGTCATCAAAGTCTCCTCTGTCTCGAATGATTTGGAAGCACTTAACCAGTTCATCTTTGTGCTCGTAAACTGTGTTAACAGCACGACTGTGGAAGTTCCATCGCGTTGTTGAAACACCACTTCATCCAGCACTGCCGTTCGTTTGAATGACTTGTGGAAAAAATAAGACAAATCCCCAATATCTGAAAAAAACTGGCCGATCTTCGTAATATTGGATGTTGCCTGCTGCATGATGAGGTTCAACTGATGCGCATAACAGTGAACGTAGTAGGCACTCCCGTAGATATCTTGAACTTTACTTTGCACTCCACCTGTAGCAACCCTCATCACTGCGGCACCATCCTAGGCCTGGGCAATTAGTTTCCTCTCTTGTCCTGCGGGAAGGATGCTTCTCAGCCTTTCCAAAAGCGCAGCGGCAATCGTCTCAGCAGTCGCATTTGGAAGCGCGATGAACTCAAAGAAGCGTTCTTTGATGTTATTGTTGCCATCTATGTACCTTATCAAAAACACAAGCTGGCAATGAGTTCAGACATCGGTTGTCTCGTCTGCCTGAATGGCAATGTAGTCTGCTTGTTTCACCTCTTCCAAAATGCGGTCTCTGAGAACTGACAACATGCAGTCCAACAGTTCATTTTGCACGGTCTTCGAAGTGCCTTTAAAAACTGTGGCGTTTTCCAGGTGCACCTCCAACTCACGGTCAATGGAGGCCATGAGATCAATTAGACCTCCGAAAATGCCTGGATTTTCTGCTGTGTCACTCTCATCATGACCACGCAGAGCAAGTTCAAAGGCACCACAACATTTCACAGCATCGATGATCATTGACAAAATATGACGATTCCTGTCCACCTCCTCATTGTGCCTTCTTACAGCAATGCGGTGTCCCTCATCTAGCTGTGCAGCTATGCTAATTTGGCCTAGCATGGCTAGCTTCACACAGTTGTTCATATGAACTCTTGCTCGCTCGTGTTTCTTTATCCGTTCTGACAGATGTTTCAGATCACCTGGTGGTCTGAAACAGGTCACCCCTGTCTGTGTCCATGAATTATCACACGCACTTGTTTTAAAAAGCATACAAGGAAAGCAAAAAATTGCATTGGCATCCCCACAACTAGTTAACCAAGCCTTTTGATCGAACCAACCTCTGGAAAAACTTCTCTTGTAGGCTTTATCCTTTTCTCTTGTTTCTTGGGTTATGTTCACTTCTGACTTGTCTGGTCCGAGTTCTTTTACTTGCAGTTTTTCTGCAAATGTTCTTCTTTCGAAGGGATTCAAAAGCAAAGATTTAACTGTATTAGGGGGTAGCTGAACTCCCATGGAAACAGTGATAGCAGTAAGTCGCCATGTTTCTCATCTCTGAGGTACTTGCAAATGTGCGGTTACGCGCAGTGGACGGTGCACTGCGCTTGGGGCTATATTTTCAGCGCCCCCAAGCCACAAAATTCAACGACGCTGATTGGCGAAATTATGTACTTTTCTGCCTAGCAACGGGGGAACCATTGGCTAATAATTCAGGCTTGTGGGGCTGAGCGAACTGCGCCCCACGGAAGACATCTACTTCACCAAAAGGAACGTTGAACATGTAAGTGAATGAAGATTTAATTTTGGGGGATTCTAAAGATATTCTTAAGTAAATTCATTATTTGAATGCAATTAAAATAGATTAATTCTCAAAATGAGAGATTATTATAATATATATATATATTAGAGCTGTCAAGCGATTAAAATATTGAATCATGATTAATCGCATTTATGTCATAGTTAACTCTGATTAATCGCGATTAATCACAAATTCTTTCCTATGCTAAAATATCCCTTGATTTCTTTGTCCCATTCATTTTAATGCTCTTATCAACTTGGAGAAGTGCATCAGCTTGCCTTGTGCAAATGTTTCTTTATTAAAAACAACATTGGCATACTGATCAAAAATACAAAAAAAATTACAAAGTGCAAAGGTAAACTTGGACTCAGCCTATAGTGCAATCAAACGAACATACGAACATAGAGTTATCCATGCCGGTTCGAGGCTCCGCCTTGTAGCGCTCCAGACATTGCTGAATATAGTCCTCCTCTTCATCAGACGAAGACTCGTGTGCAAGCATGAGATTTAGTTTCTTCTTAGGAGGCTCAGGCGTGACCTGGTTATCTGGCTGTGCAGGCCTCTCCCTCTGCATCTCCTGGAGCAAGGCGCCGACTGTTCCCCACACCTCAACCCTTTCGGGTTTGCTCAGACACTTGAGGTCCTTAAACCTTGAAATGAATTGAAATCAACTTTAATACAAGTACAGGTGCAGGTATAACAAAATTGTGACAATATCCCTATCTCTACAGAGCTCAATTAAAAAATAAAATACAAAGTAAAAAAAAAGAAGCAAGCAACCTAACTAAACAAACACACTGAGAGAAACACAATGCTGAGAATGAGGATTAGTGTAAGAATGAAGTATGGCAATCTGACCTTGGGTCAAGTGATGTAGCAACTCTCAGCCATGTGATGTTGGTCTTCTCTTTGCGACCCTCCATGTCTGCTGCGAAGGTTCCCTTGAACTTGATCATGTAAGCTGGGTCGTCCTCAGTGACTTCAATCACTCTTGACAGGTGACACAGTGCTGGCAGCACAACTGAGCAAGACACAAACTGCTCTCCTCCCAGAAGTTCAGACACATACCTGCATTAATAAAGAGAAGCACTTTAGTGGGGAACTATTTACGCCTACTGTAGTACGTACACACACACACACACACTTTACGTTACTGTTCATGACACAGACCTACTTTGATTATTAAACAATCTAACAGACACACGACACGGATACACAATTAATTACCTGCAGTGCTCCAGCAGAGCTTCGAGCTTCTTCATTTTCTCCAGCTCAGTAGCGGTTGGCATGGCGACGTTGGTTGTGTGCAGGGCCAGTGCATCTCTCAGAGGTTTAGCATTACGCTGAACAGGCTTGATCATTTCCAGGGTACTATTCCATCTGGTCGACACTTCCTGTGCGAGTGGCTCTTTCTTCTGGTGATATTTGACTTGTTGCAGCTCGAGCTCCGCTTGGTTTGCTGCGCTGTGCTTAAAGTGTCCCACAACTTTTCTGCATTTTGCCAATGCGCTGTCAAACGCGCTGTTGTTTAGAGCAACCATAACTGCTCGGTGAACACTGTGTGCGATGCACGGCATGTGCTCAAAAGGGAGCTGCCTGGCCGCTGCAATCATGTTGCGTGCACTATCTGTGGTCAGTGAGACAACTTTGTGTTCGATGTCCCACTCCCTAGCTACTTGCATAAAGTGCTCTGCAACAGCGTCAGCGAAGTGCCTCTCTTCTGTCTTCATGACAGTCAAAGCATGCGACTGAAGTTCCCACTGTCGGTCAAAGTAATGGGCTGTTACCCCGAGGTAGTTTTGATTACTGACGGACGTCCAGTAATCACCAGTGAGCGCGACTGCTTCTGTCGTCTCCAACGCCTGCTGTACCTTAGCCTTCTCCGTTTCGTGCAAATCCTGTACGTGGCTTGTAATGGTGGCTCTCGAAGGCAATTGGTAGGTTGCGTCATTGGATGCGATGCGAATTATATCAACAAGACCCTCGTCCTCAACAACGTTAACAGGCCTACATGCAGTGGCCAGCTATTTAGCAATGGTTGCAGTAAGTTTGTTCTTAGTTGTGACATCCATGGGCTTCTGTCTGAAGTTATCCATTGTTGTCTGGCTTTCACGAGGGTGCAGGGAAAGAGAATTCGCATTCGCCGCGTGCTTGGCCATTAAGTGGTATTTCAGACTGGAGGTGCTGCGATGATAGCTCAGTTCACAACGGCAAATCACGCATATCACTTTTTTCTTGTCAATGGAGCCATTTGGCAACTTTTTAAATATAAACTTTCCATTAAGAATAGTTTTGGCGTCCATGTCTGACTTTACATTAGCCTTTGGCCGTGGCTTGCCCCAACCGGTTTGTGCGGCGTGCTTGATGTTTTGTTTCCGGTGTAGCTAGATCCGATATGGTGTAGTTTTTCTAACGTGACTAGTTATTGCTAGAAAGCAGGTGAAGAATCTACGTTTGCCAAGGCAAAAAAATAATAATATATATTTTGCGTTAATCGTGCGTTAATTTTTTTAACGCCGTTAATATTGGTTTGCGTTAACGCCGTTAATAACGCGTTTAACTGACAGCTCTAATATATATATATATAAATATTTTAAAAAAAAAGATCACCGGTCAGCGGGAGGGCGGCGCCCCAGCGCCCTCTTTACATGGGTATCAATCACCTGACCTTTTTGTTGTGGCGGCCATCTTTAGGACCATAGCGCCAACAACCGATTCCAGGGGAAATAGCTACCGTTAACGTCAAAGAAACGGGCTCTGCTAACGTTAATCAGATAATCTCTCATCTCTCTGATAAAGAAAAGCAGCGCTATTCCCAAAAAATATATTTTTGGTTTTGATTCATATTTACTTCCAAATCAACTACTGACCCCGCTGAAATCTGTCGTTATCTTGCCCAACATGTCTTTTCGCGACATTGACATTTACCTCGTCCACAATCCTTCTCCATACAACGGGGAGTCCCTCAAGTCTGTGACAGGGGAGCTAATGGGATAGGAAAATGTATTATCAGGGTTCCCGCGGTTCCTTAAAAAGTCTTAAGTCTTAAATTCATAAATAAAAAAAAAGGCCTTAGGGCCTGTGTCCACCAAAAGCGTTTTTAAAAGGCGGAGCGCCTGTCTGCAATGCATTCTCTATGGCAGGACGCGCAAGCAGCGCGTCTTCTAAAAAGCCGCCCGGGGCGGTTAAACGCTCCGCGCGCCTCGCGCTTTTAGACGCGCGCCCCAGTTGAAAACAGTTGAACTTTTGAAGAAAAGCGCTCCACGTCATCGGCGCTTTTATTGAACGACCAATCAAAATCGAGGAGGAGGCAAGGCTAAAAGTATCAACAGAACACAAACTGAAACATGTCGGACGAAAGCTTGATAACAGCTGTGAGTGAGTGTCCGGTCCTGTACGACCTCACGTTAAAGGCGTATCACGACCAAACAAAGCGCAACCAGGCCTGGCGAGACATTTCAGCTATGCTGGGCGTTACAGGTGAGAATTATTAATTAATTATTTATATTATTATCATGTTTATTAATGATATTTTCGCATTTAACTATTAGCCGTTGGGTACAAACTGCCACCCGTACTTGGCAGTTAGTATTAACGTTTACTTGGCAGTTATTATTAACGTTAACTTGGCAGTTAGTATTAACGTTACTGATAGGTAGGCTTGATATTAACCTTGTAGGTTGTGTGAATTGCTAATTTTAGAGACATAATCTTGTATCAACAGCTGAAGTGTCCCGCAAGAAGTGGAAATACTTGCGTGATAAATATTTGAAGGAGAGGAAGGCAGAGAGGGACAGAAAGAAAAGTGGGGCCGGTGCCACCTCTTTCAAGAGGTGGAAGTATATGGCCATCATGGGCTTCCTGGAGCGCCATGTGAAGGAGAGGGTGACATCTAGCAATATGGAGCAGGGAGATTATAGCCAGGATAGCCAGGAGATAGCACCGGAGATCTTGACCCTGCTAGCGCCCAGTATGTCTCCCCAACGAGAGGTAGGCCTATAACAAAAGCTATTAGCCTAAAACATATGCTAAAAACATACCCTAACATACTAGTGTTCCTAAGGTTTTTGGTAGGTGAAGCCAGATGCAGAGATATTTATAAGAATTCACCATTTTAATTTGCACATTTTAAACAAACAAATGTATGCTTTCTTTCACAGGTGGTGGCTCAAAGTGAAGAGGAGATATCTCCTCCCTATCCCAGCCTATCAGAGTCCGCTGTGGACACCTCTCCTCCATCTCCTCCCACTACCTCTACGGTGGCTCTGGTCACACCGCGGCGTCCTGTACCTCCACCACCACGCAGGAGACAGCTGGAGCAGCCGCTGTCTGTGTTCCAGCAATCAATCCTGTCCTCTATCCAAAAGGAAAAGGAGAATGCACTGGCTGTTGACGAGGATGAGCATTTTATGCTCAGCCTCGTCCCATCGTTGAGGAGGCTGTCACACCAAAAAAAGGCCCAGGCGCGCATGAGGATGCAGCAGGTCCTGTACGATGTGGAGTTTGGAGAGTAATGAATTTGTAATCATTTTCTATTTAGATTTAGTTTTAAATGTGTAAATAAAATTTGTAATCATTTTCTATTTAGATTTAGTTTAAGCTTTAAGATTTTTTTAAATGTGTACATAATATCTTGGAATCATTTTCTATTTAGATTTAGTATAAGCTATAAGAATTATTTAAATGTGTACATAATATCTTGGAATCATTTTCTATTTAGATTTAGTACAAGCTATAAGAAATGTTTCAAATGTGTACATAATATCTTGGAATCATTTTCTATTTAGTACAAGCTATAAGAAATGTTTCAAATGTGTAAATAATAACTTGGAATCATTTTCTAATGAATCAGTTAATTAAACATTTTAATGCTAAGACAATGTTGTTTTGTTTTCATTACATTAGGTAGTAGATACATAATGAATGCTCTGATGATGATGAAGGTGTTAAAGGTGGGTTTTTGTCTTCAGAAGTAATCCAGCATACAACATGAATGTTAGATTGATTTAAGAAATTGTATTATTAGTTTTGGTTTTTCGCCTTTTTTAATTTATATATATTTACAAAAATGATAAACTAAATTCCATCCTGCCAAGTCACTCGACCAGGCAGAGATGAAAAATAGAGGTTGAAGGTCTCCCTCACTGCGACCGCTTCCCTGGAGGCGTTGTTGCTGCCAACCCTGGGGATGCTCTGCACTGCACCCTGTGATGGCACAGTTGGAGTGCGGGGGCCATCCTCTCCCTCACCATCCCAACGCATATAGTTGTGGAGGATACAGGTGGCTTTCACGACGCTCTCTGCAACCTCTGGCGACACGCCGAGAACCCTCCTGTAGAGCCTCCACTGGTTGGCGAGGATGCCAAAGGCGCACTCCACAATCCTCCGGGCATGGGACAGCCGAAAATTTAAGCTCCTCAGCTCTCCCCCCAGGTTTTGGCCAGGGTAGGGCCGCAGGAGGTTTCTCCGCAGAGGAAAAGCTTCATCCCCAATGAAAACATGCGGCTGGGGTCCCAGATGATCTGCTCCAGGTAGGGGTCGATCAGGTGGAAGGTCCAGGTTCCCCAGCCGCAGAGCAGTGCCAAAGGCCGAAGAAGAGAGCGTGCCTCCATCACTGCTCCTGCCTTAGGCCCCCACATCCACGACCCTAAATCGATAGCGGCATCCACCACCGCCAGAAGGACGATGGAGAATGCCCCCTTATAATTGAAGTACTGGCTGCCAGTAGACGGTGGGGCCTGGATCACCACATGTTTACCGTCTATGGCGCCGAGGCAGTTGGAAGTCCGCCAGCTTCTCATAGTCCCCCGCTATCTTCCTCCAGTCCTCTGCCCCTGGCACAGGCATGTATGTGGAGACCATACACTGCCATATGGCCTCACACACTCCTCACAATCCTCGCCACAGTGCAGAACCCCACCCTGTAGCTGAAGGCTATGGACCTGTACGAGTCTCCAGTTGACAGGTACCTGCAAAATAAACAAAGATGGCCTACATTATCTTCCGTTAATTAGAAAACAAAAAAGAAATGCACAGTTGCTAATAAAGGTTTGCCTTCTTATTAATTAAATATGAAAATAGCCTGCATTTAATTTATTGAATTAATAAGAAGGCAAACCGTTAACTCCTCTTAACTCCTATAGACCTAACGTCAGTTGGTATTTAACGTTAGGTCTAAAATAAACACAACAGTTGGTATTTAACGTTAGGTCTATAGACCTAACGCCAGTTGGTATTTAACGTTAGGTATATAGACCTAACGTTAAATACCAACTGTTGTGTTTATTTACAAAGACACATTTCAGTTTATGCTACTCACCTCAGACAAATGCAAAGCCGTTGGGCGGGACTGATGCTCTCCCTAAAATTGGTGTTCATCTTGGCGATGGTCGGCCCAATAAATGTTAACACTCCTTCAAACTGCTGCCGGTTGAGTCTGAAATAAACCTTGAAGCGATCCTCGTCCAGGCGGAGCTCTTGACACAGCCGGTGGTATTCCCCGTAGTGCCCCCTGCCACGATTAATGCTGTGGACCCACACTCTCCTCCGGGCAACCACGACAGGCGCAGGGGGATCGTCCGCAACCTCCGCTGCCATGGCAAGAAGCGCTATTAATCTTGGATTCATTTCGCAAATTGTAGGAGTAACCAGAGAGGACGTTCAGGTGTCAGATGCCATATGATGGAGCCAACAGATAGAAGCTGTGAATGTATGGATACAAGCGATGACGCGTATTTAATGACGTAAACGAAAAACGCTTTGTGCGCCTTTTTTGAGCTGCGCACACAAACGCGTTGAAAGCAGTTCACGGAGCGCTCCGCCTTTTAAAAAGGCTTTTGGTGGACACGGCCCCTTAAAAAGCATTAAAAAGTCTTAAAATTTTTAACCCATGGTAAGTAGGATTTTATGATTATAATTAGTCTAAAATCTAAGTCTCAAATCTAAAAAATAATGGGTAATTTTTTTTAACATAAATTATTAGCAGTAATGTCGCGCAATCACGAGAGCGGAACCAACAAAACATTTGTTTGCGGCCGTGACTCGGAGCAGATGCACGTCGTTCAGGTAGCTGTAGTAGCAGTCGGCCCGCATCATGGGAAAGAGTCAATTTAACGAACTTTGGCTATCCAAGGATTTTT
Source organism: Gadus macrocephalus (assembly GCF_031168955.1). Taxonomy (NCBI): domain Eukaryota; kingdom Metazoa; phylum Chordata; class Actinopteri; order Gadiformes; family Gadidae; genus Gadus; species Gadus macrocephalus. The sequence goes on from NC_082399.1 coordinate 15,089,284, forward strand.
CTGACTGGCTGAAACCGGTACCCGGCAATTTATATGAGGCACGGTGTATTTTGTGCAAGAAATGTTTTAAGGTCGGCACGATGGGAAGGAAAGCATTGGAGTCCCACATGCAGAGCGCGAAACACAAAGCCTCAACGTCAAGCTGTCAACAAACGCCAGATATTTCCCAGTTTAAAAAAAAAAAAGCAACATGGACTGGACAATGGTTCCTTCCGGTTTGTGGGTTTGCAGCAGTTCTTGTAGCATCATCCATATGTCTAGATGGAGTTACATACAAGGCAGATATGGTGGTCTCTGTTGGATCCTGCTCAGGTCTCCCTGAGTTTAGGCAGATCACACAGGTTGTTGCAGTTCATACAGAAATCATGTTTGTGTGCAGAGTAATGAGTGCATGATACCATGAGCATCTTAGATCGTATGAAGTTTGCTACTCTGATGTAACCCCGCCCCTGTGTGTGGTTCCGCTGTCAGAGCATAACAATGTTTTCCCCTTTCAGCATACAGAATTGGTGGGAAACAAATGGTGACTCTCAAACGTTATATTCTGTCCTGAACAATTTCTCTTTCTCCCCATGGCGGTGCAACAGAGAATGCTTGTGAGTTATCTTAACTGAAGCACACATAAGGAAGGTTGAACTGACGACAAAGCCTGATACAGTTGACCTTTTAAATGGCTCCCTTAAAGATCTTCTTCAAATAAACTATGACTTAAGCTTACAGTTTAAAGATCCTAACTTCGACAATGAACTCTGCAATCGAACAGAGGTATCAGAGCTGCCTGAGCGACCTACCCTTAAAATCATTCCAGTGCTTACTCTTGTGGAGGTGCCCGTCCCATGGTCACCATCAAGTGAACTAAGCGATACACCAAGCCAGGCAGACACGGACATCCTCTCAAACTCCTCTGAGGAAAGACAAGTGGCCAGAGGTATTTGATATGTATCTACCAAAATTCTCAGTCGATATGGAATATAGACTGCGTCAAGCAAACCTGCTCCATCTCAGGGATGGAACACACCTCATTCCGTCAAAGGAGCTCAAACACGACATCCTCGAGAGGCTGGCGGAGACCATATATGCCTTGAAAGCATATCCAACAAATGCAGACTTGAAGCTGTTGCCTCAGCACTGGTGCGAGCACACCCATGTCTCAAAGAAGAAGGATCAGTGTCCGGCTGGAGCGGTTGGAAAAACGGCTTGACATTCAATATGGGGAATTACCGAACAAATATGCGCCGTTAGGGCTGGGTATCGTGGCCAATTTCCTAAATCGATTCATAAGGGTCTGAATCGATTAATCACGATTCGATCTGCTCTTAAATAATGAAAATTGCTCAACTGTGTCACAAAATACAAATGTACTTTATTTTTTCTCTTCATCTTAAACAACAGGTTTTAAGTACAAACTTGTAAATTGGACAGTTTAAACTTCAGCTGTAAACAAAACTGTCTCAAGTCTCAAAAGTGCAATTTGGAAATTTGAAAGGAATTGCGAGGAATTTGAAAGGGTGTGACGAGATCTCCTGGCTGGCTGGCTGGCTGCTTCCTCGGGGCTATGTGGGGGCAGCTCAGGGGCCGGATTCACAAAGCATTCTTAGGCCGTGTTCACAACTAGCGTTTTTTGTAATAGGGATAAGTTGAGCCGACCGTTTTTAAAAAAAAATAAAAAGCTGGCAGCGTTTTTTGTCATAAAAGCGCCGAGAGCGTTTTTTCTATTGCCTAGCAACGAACCCAGGCTACCCACATAGTTGTTACAAAATGGCAAGGAACCGGCAATTGGCACTTGCATTGGCCCTAGCTGACGACGAGGAGAAGCATGTACCTAGACGTTTGTGGTTGCACAATATCACTCGGGGAAGGCAGCAGCAAGGTGCCTACCACAATTTAGTCCAGGAGCTTCGTTTTGATGATCCGCGATTTGCGGCGTACTTTAGGCTGAATAAATGTCAGTTTGAACAGCTGTTGCGGATCGTTGCGCCATCCATCGCGAAGCTGGACACCAAGAAGAACGGCTCTGCATTTGTCTACGGTGAGTTGTACTTGCTAACTTCCCTCTTTGATCTAGCCTACCATGTCATGATTATAGTGAAGTCAGTATCATTTTACAAGCTGCCCAAACTGTACAGTAGCCTATAGGCCTAAAGTCGAATCTGAAATGCACAGCCTAGATTTACAAGGGCATTTAAAATGTAAGCTAACTTAATGTTTGAATCCATTGATATGCATTTAGTCTTTAAAATGTAAGAGAAATCATTATATGAATACATGATCAAGTAGGCCTACATAACAGAATTGCTTTTACTTTACAGGTACTTGGCAACAGGAGATTCTTTCAGGTCTGTTGCGTTTTGCTTCAGGGTGGGTGCCAGCACTGCGGCTGGAATAGTGAACGAGGTGTGTCAGGCGATTTGGAACTCTCTTCTCTCTGATTACATGCCCAGGCCAGATGCAGCAGAGTGGAGGAAGATAGCTGCCGAGTTCAGCCACCTTGCTTTTCCCAACTGCCTTGGTGCAATGGATGGGAAACACGTCGTCATCGAAGCTCCTCCATCCAGTGGTTCTTTGTATTACAATTACAAAGGAACATTTTCCATAGTGCTACTTGCAGTAGTAGATGCGAAGTATCGATTCAGGGTGGTGGATATCGGTGCCTATGGGAGGAACAGCGATGGGGGCACACTGTCGGCCTCAGCCTTTGGTACTGCCCTGCGTCAGAACACCCTGGGGATTCCTGCAGACTCCCCTCTCCCAGGCGCAGAACATCTTGGGCCAATGCCTCATGTGTTCCTGGCAGATGAGGCATTTCCATTGCGCCAAAACATCATGCGCCCTTACCCAGGCCACAACACTGGGGAGAAGAACGTTTTTAATTTACGTCTTTCCCATGTGCGGAGGATGGTGGAGTGCGCCTTTGGTATACTTGCATCACAGTGGAGGGTGTATCGGAGGGTGCTGGGCGTGTCTCCTGAGGTAGCGGAGAACATCGTGAAGGCCACCTGCATGCTACACAATTTCTTGCGGTGGGATGGCAACCCAGGCCTACCTGTTGGAGCATCCACCGAACCATCTTTCGGCCTCCAGAGTGCACCCCGGTTTGGTACCAACAATGCCACCAGAGATGCAGTGGCTGTGAGAGAGAAATTTGCTGCATATTTCATGTCTCCAGCTGGGCGAGTACACTGGCAGGATCGCTGAGGCACACCAACAGCTTCTGCAAACCAACAGCTCTTTTAAGAGCTACCCAAAACCAATAAAAGCTATTCCTTTCCATCACCATCCAACACTTACACAAACATTTCACTATGTATTATTTTCTTTAAAGGTCCCATGACATGCTATTTTATGTATTCTTTAATATAGGTATTAGTGGGCAACTAACACAGTATTCAAAGACGTTCCCTAAATTCAGCCGTGGTGCAGAGTTACAGCCACTCCGAGCCAGTCGCACATTGAGCTTCCCCCAAATGAGCTGTTTCGGTGGCCGTGTCAAGGAGGAGGGTGGGGGTGTGGCCCTGAGCAGCTTGCAGCCACCGTGCGCTCTGTTTACAGTGGATGTATCGCAATGGCGAGCCGCACACAGCCTTTAGCCGTGTTCTGTAAATATTCTAGAACACACGGGAGTCCTGGAGCTCTATATCTAAATATTATCATATAGCCTACACAGATATCTATATCATATAATATATATTATCACGGCCAAAAGCTGTGTGAGCCGATATTATGAATCTCAAACGACCGCGTTGGGTTCTCCGACGTTCCTGGTTCTTCAACGTCCACATCAATGTGAATACACACACTGTAACGCAAGTGTTTCTTGTCGGTTCTTTGACGTGTCTTGTATTTCCACAACGAGACTGTCGTGGGGGTTATCTGAGCCATGGTTGAGAAGGAATTGGGGGAAAGGAACTTTGATTTGACTCGCTGAAGTACATGAACTGCGACATGCCGCCGGTTGCCGCGAGGCACCATCGCCCGGCAGCGGGCAGCAGGCAGCGCGCGGTTCAGTCGACTTCAGGTTGATGTGAAAGTGGAAGAACCAGAGACGTCGCAGAACCCGACAAAGTCGTTTGTGATTCATAATATCGTCTGGAGGCGCACACAATATGTTATATGATATAGATATCTATGTATATGATATTATTTAGATATAGAGCTCCAGGACTGTAACGCAAGTGTTGTACACTTCCTTGTTATTTGGATAACCGTTCTGCTGTTGGTGTGATGGCGCATAATATGGCCTGTTGCCATGGCGCCGACGCGAGTAGGACGCTTATCCAGTAGCTCCGTGCGTGTTGCGTTGTTTTTAGTAATTTAAGTGTGTTTTTGTAAACTTTTAACTCTTTTATAAACTATTTATATGTGTAGATCTATATATATATATATATATTATATGGATAGGGAGAAACTGCTTTCACTCCAAACAATGGGACGTAACGGCTTTTTCCGTCGGTAGTATCACCGCCGTTTGTCTGGCGCTGGAACAGCAGATGATACGAAGGATGGACGGAGAGTCAGTCAACCTATTGGAACCCAATACGGGGATGGCAATTTATACCCTTTATGGGGATCCGCAATTTAAATACAAGGATAGATCGTAATAATATAATCAGCACAAATCTATATCTATATATATATATGGTGATATATATCAAATTGTGTGAGTGTTTAAATATGGTCGCTAGTGTTTACATGTGGTCGATAGTGTTTAAATATGGTCGATAGTGTTTAAACGTGGTCGATAGTGTTTAAATGTGGGCGATAGGGTTTAAATGTGGTCGATAGTGTTTAAATGTGGGCGATAGGGTTTAAATGTGGTCGATAGTGTTTAAATGTGGGCGATAGGGTTTAAATGTGGTCGATGGTGTTTGAATGTGGTCGATAGCGTGTAAATATGGTTGATAGTGTTTAAATATGGTCGATAGTGTTTGAATGTGGTCGATAGTGTTTAAATGTGGTCGATAGTGTTTAAATATGGTTGATAGTGTTTAAATATGGTCTATAGTGTTTAATTGTGGGCGATAGTGTTTAAATGTGGTCGATAGTGTTTGAATGTGGTCGATAGTGTTTAAATATGGTTGATAGGGTTTAAATGTGGTCGATAGGGTTTAAATGTGGTCGATAGGGTTTAAATGTGGTCGATAGGGTTTGAATGTGGTCGATAGGGTTTGAATATGGTCGATAGTGTTTAAATGTGGTCGATAGTGTTTAAATATGGTCGATAGTTTAAATGTGGTCGATAGTGTTTGAATATGGTCGATAGGGTTTAAATGTGGTTGATAGGGTTTAAATGTGGTCGAGAGGGGTTTAAATGTGGTCGAGAGGGGTTTACATGTTTAAATGTGGTTGATAGGGTTTACATGTTTAAATGTGGTCGATAGTGTTTAAATATGGTCGCTAGTGTTTACTTGTGGTCGATAGTGTTTAAATGTGGTCGATAGTGTTTAAATGTGGTCGATAGGGTTTACATGTTTAAATGTGGTCGATAGTGTTTATATATGGTCGATAGGGTTTACATGTGGTCGATAGGGTTTACATGTGGTCCATAGTGTTTAAATGTGGTCCATAGTGTTTAAATGTGGGCGATAGTGTTTAAATGTGGGCGTTAGGGTTTACATGTGGTCCATAGTGTTTAAATATGGTCGATAGTGTTTAAATGTGGTCGATAGTGTTTACATGTGGTCGATATTGTTTAAATGTGATCGATAGTGTTTAAATATGGTCGATAGTGTTTAAATGTTCTTTTCCCTCACTCTCCACCTCATCCCTAACTCTCCACCTCAAGCTGGTGTGTAGTGAGCGTTCTGGCACCGATTGGCTGCCGTGCATCACCCAAGTGGGTGCTACATATTGGTGGTGGTTAGTGAGGTCCCCCCTTCACTTTAGGCGTCTTTGAGTGTTATTAATTATTATTATTATTCATGTTTAACCTCTGTTTTCCTTTTATTCCTAGTCTGTTTTACATAGTTTTGAATGATGACTATATGCTCTGTAAGGTGACCTTGGGTGTCTTGAAAGGCGCCTCTAAATTAAATGTATTATTATTATTATTATTATAACACGTCGGACTCTCGTATCTGGTATTTCTACAACGAGACTCGTATTGGGGGTTATCTCAGCCAAGTATGAGAATGAATTGGGGGGAAGGAACTTTGGCTTTGAATCCCTCAAGAACATGAACCACGACATGGAGGAGAAAGGGATTGTTGGCGGCGAATGTCTCCCGCTTGAGCCCCGCTGAGGGACCACCGCCGGAGGCGGAGGTGCATAAGCGCTGCCCGGCAAAGATCCCTGAATTAAACAATGTACAAATATTAATTTCATTGGAAAAATGTGGATGTTATTAATTTAATTCATTTATTTACAGCTATTTCATTACAACTAACTATTACTACTAATAACTATTATCTAATTAACTACTAACTATTAACTTAATTCATTTATTTACAGCTATTTCATTACAACTAACTATTAACTAACTATTACTACTAATAACTATTATCTAATTAACTACTAACTATTAACTTAATTCATTTATTTACAGCTATTTCATTACAACTAACTATTAACTAACTATTACTACTAATAACTATTATCTAATTAACTACTAACTATTAACTTAATTCATTTATTTACAGCTATTTCATTACAACTAACTATTAACTAACTATTACTACTAATAACTATTATCTAATTAACTACTAACTATTAACTTAATTCATTTATTTACAGCTATTTCATTAACTACTACCTAACTAACAAAAAAAAATATTATCCTATTATATTATATGATCCTATTGTTCGCCAAATTCAATTTCTAAAAATAGGGCTTGCATCCTCAGCCTTGCCATTGCCTGTCTGTGAAAATCAAGCCTTCGCAGTGCAGGGGCAAAACTTAATAAAAATAACTGTTGCTTGTCCTGCTCCTTGTTCATAGCCTCCAGCACCCGTTGCTGGTATGACGTCACAGTGCTCTCCTGCGACCTCCTCCTCCCTGGGACTCGTGTAGCTCCTCTTGGTGGTGGTGGTGGTGGTGGTGGTTGGGGCCTAGGACTTGCACTGCTGTGCACAGAGTCATCCATTGCAGCCTGTCAGGGACCAGAAAACACAATTAAATAAATTAACCTTCACGGCTTATACTATTACCATACCAGGTGAGACTTGTTAACAGATATAACCCTTCAGTGTCATAGCATCACAGCAGGCTACTGTCTTAAATCACCTACTGCTTCAGCTACATTTGACATAATGACTCTTGATTTAACCTACTTATCATTACCTCACTCTCTCCTGCTGTTCCTTCTCCCCCACTCTCGTACATGGAATTTAGTAAACTCTCTGCTGTCTCTGTCATTTCTTCCTGAGATTTGGAGTAGTTTGAGGTTGTTTCTCTGTCCTGGACGTGGGGTTCCAAGAAAGACAGGATCCCCATATACTTCCACGGACGTTTGGTGCCTCCCTCTGATCCACTTTTTCTTTCTTTTTGCTCCTTTCTCTGCCTCCGGTACATGTCCCTCAAATACTTCCATTTAGCCTGACAGGCCTCCCCTATGTAGATAGGTAAACAACAGTTAGCTACGTCTGGGTCTATCAGATAAACTTTATTTGTTTGAACTATCTCCCAGAACACATTTATCAACCGTCTCCAACGACATAACCTACCACTCTAAACGGCTGTGTGCTACCAACCGGAATAGTTGAAAATATTTTATACTTACATGGACATTCAAGGATCAACCCGATCTGCTTCCATATCGACTTCTTGTGGTGGGTGTTGTGGTAGAGCCCATTAGACATGTCGTATATCTCGATATGTTCCGTTATTAAAACGATTAACCGCTCCACCGGCACTTTCCCGACTGATATTTTCACCATTGTTTCTTGTTTGACAGTTGACAGTTTGACAGCTGACAGTTGAGAGTTTCGTTCGTGACAAAGTGTCAATGTTCCACTTGTGATTGGTCAGTTGTCCAAAAGACGCCTGACGTCGGCCGCTTTCTTCTTGAAAGTTGAACTTTTTTCAACGCTCCGTATGGCAGAAAAAAACGCTGGGAGAGGCGTTTAAAAAAGCGGCCGTGACTTATTCCAGAAACGCTCTGCTCCATAGGGATATAATGTAAAACAAGCGCTGGCAGATTTAAAAAAACGCTAGATTTGATATTCTTGAAGAATTTCTTAGTTTCTTCTTAACTTTTTTCTCAACTTTCTTCTTAATTTTTTTCCTAAGTTCCTACGTTTTTTCCTAAGAAAGTATTTAAGAACAAATGAGATTCTTGAAGACAAAGTTCTTGAATTTCTTCTCAAATTTCTTCAGAACTTTAAGATAACCCTTCACCAGTCTTAAACCAGCTGCAGTTAAAAGGTAAGTCTTTCTTTAAACATATATATATGACATTTATATGAATTCATTAATATATTGCTTAACCCAAGACTATATGTTAAACAATGTTGTGAATTTAAGCTTGTCGTACTATTATATATATATTATATAATATATTAAATGAAATGGGCCTAAACTCTGTCAGTTACTATTGATAATACCAGACAGTGTTGAGAAGTAATAGTTATCAAGGATGTTTGATTATACTTCAATTTTCTCTTAAGTATATCAAGAAGGCAGTTGTATTTATTTAGATTATTAGATCATTTCAGTAGGCCAAGTCACTGAAATCATATTACTCTTTTTTTTTTTAGATGGAAGTTCTTTGGGTGGCAGTTAGGGAGGAAAATCCACCAAGGCCATTGAGAGACAGAATGGATCCGCTTATACTCCCTGATCACATGTTGATTAGACAATATAGGCTCCCTTGGCCTGCAATTATTTATTTAGCAGATATGCTATCAAATGACCTGAAAAGGAAAACAAGGCGATCGTCACCCCTTCCAGTTGTAACGCAAATTTTGGCTGCCCTGAGATTTTTTGCCTCTGGGTCTTTTCAAATGGTGGTGGGGGGCACCCTGGGTGTGAGCCAATCATCCGTTAGCCGAGTGGTCAGAGATGTTACAAATGCACTCTGTAGAAGAGCACGGCAGTTCATCAAGTTTCCAGCAACAGACGCAGAATGCATTCGAACCAAACAGCAATTTTTTGAAATAGCCGGATTTCCAAATGTGCTGGGGGCAGTTGATGGGACACATATTGCAATCAAAGTAAGATAATGTTATTTATTTGAATTTTTTTGCAAATCTGTTTATGCTGTTTATGAACGTATCAGCTTGAATCAAAAAACATTTTACGTGGTGCTTGAAGCGTTACCTTAAGTATGAATTATTCCATAAATTTTAATTCCATAGGCACCAAATGATGAGGAGGAGGCCTTTGTGAACAGGAAAAATTTCCACTCGATAAACACACGGGTCATATGTGATGCAACGCTCCGAGTGACAGACCTTGTTGCGAAGTGGCCGGGTAGCACCCACGACTCCTTTGTTCTTATGAATTCAGGAACAGGCATTACATTTAATGAGGGAGAAATGCCCGGTGGTTGGTTGTTAGGTGAGAACTACACATGAATTCTACTTTAGGTTAAAACAAAAACATACTGTATTGCCCTAACTAATGTCCTCTATGACAGGAGACAGTGGCTATGCCTTAAGACCATGGTTGATGACACCCATCCTTCACCCTGCAACAGAGCCAGATGAGCGCTACAGCCGGGCACAACGAAAAACACGTAGTGTTGTGGAGAGGTGCATTGGGGTAGTGAAGTCAAGGTTTAGGTGTATCGACCGTTCTGGTGGAGTGCTCCAGTACACTCCTGAGAGGGCATGTACAATTATTACCTGTGCTTTTATCCTCCACAACATCTGCATTATGTACCGCTTGCCAATCCCTGACATCCCAGAAGATGATGACCCCGAGGGAGATGTCCCAGTCCCTGCCCCATGTAACACTGGCATGCAAGTGAGACAAGACCTCATAAGGAGGAGATTCATGTGAAGAAAAACCACAATAAACAACACATGAAAACCTCTGAGTGATTGCTATTTTATTCTAGGTTCAACATTCCTTTTTTTTTAAAATCAAACTTGGCCTCGGCAAGGCGAAGCTTCTCCCTCTCGACGAGCAGCTTTTCCCTCTCCACCTGCAGAAGTTGCTCCGGAGTAATCCTCAGCATTTTAACTTCCTCCAAAAGCTGACGCTGAAGGGAGACCATGTCCTCCGTGTTGCTTCTGGATGTGGCAGGTGTATGAAAGGTTTCCGAGAATAGCTGGGATAATGTCAGGTCATCCCTGGGACTCTGTAACAGCTGTGAGTGGAACAATTGTAAATTAAACAGTATCAAAATGTATGGTTAGGTAAAACAGTTAGTGTCAGATACACTTATTAACTTACGTTTTGATGGTTTGTAAGGGCTTGGGTTGGTTCAGCTGCATTGATTGTGTGGGATTGTTCTGCATCCTGGTTGACTGCTATTACGACCAAAGTATCTAAAGAAAAGTAACAGAAACAAAGAAATGTGATGTTAGATGCAGCTGGCTAAAACAACTTACATTAGCAGGGTGAGTGCTTGCTCTGTAAGCTACACAGAGTAGCCTACTTGATCAAGTTCTAATATTTAAACAATGAGTTACCTTGCCTGGGTTTATTAAATGGCATAAGGTTTATTCAGTTTATCAAACACTTTTCACAGGACACAATGTTGTTGACAGCTTACAACCCATGGGGCCAATAGCTGAACTACTTGTAACCAATAAATAGATACATCTACACTAAACACTGACAACAACTCAGCCACCGCCAGTCTAACAGCTCGTTTCTTTGACAACAACACAGCCAACGCCAGTCTAGTGGCAGCTAGTGTTGTGAAAGCAGCTAGTTCTACGTTTTGGTAGGCTGGAAACAAATTGTCACGGTCAAAGTAACCAAGCCTAGGTAAACTGCGGTCATCCGAGACGTAACTCAATCAATAATGGTCTCTCTTCTCTATGGTTTCATGGTCATCATAATAACTAGCAAGCGCTAGACAACAGTTGACAGTCTTGATTGGCTTACCTCCTGCTTGCAGGCTATCGTCTTCTCCCGGTTCTCCAGTGTCCACTCCTCCATCTACTCCTTCAACTAACGTTTCGGCAATCGCCCCCAACAATTTCTCCTCCAGTGGGTCCAGCTGGATTGTCGTCTTCCCTCCTCCGGTTTTTTTCAACTCTCTTGCCCTCTCCGTTCCATTCTTTTTTACAATAGATTTGATGTCAGCCCACTTTTCTTTTTACAGCGTTGACATCGCAAACGATTCCTATATCCGCCACTGCAGATACAGTCTGGGCAACTTTGGCCCACGCCCTCTTTTTGTTTTCCGACGTTATCATACTGTCTAGCTTGCCAAACAATAATCTTTATCGGATGATGATCTCAACGACCATCACCTCCAACTCCTGTTTGGAGAAGTTAAAGCTTCGTTTACAGGCGATGTCCTCCATTTTTCACAAATCAATTTCTCTCAACTGTTGGTTCAAAAACCTTGCGAGCGTTCTTAAGATAAAAATCTAAGAACATCCTAAGTGAGAAAACTAAGAAGTTCGTAAGACAATCGACAATTCTTAAGAAAAAAATGGTGAATAGCGTTTAGGAACTTCTTATATTTTTTCTTAAGAATCTTCTTAAGTTTTATCTTAAGAACACTTTTGTGAATCCGGGCCCAGGTTCTTAAAATACGTAACAATCAAGCAAAAACAATGTAAAGATCATACTTTCTTTGGAGGTATTAATTGTGTCCTTACCATACAGTGTAGAAATGTTGTGTTTTGAACTAAATTTAAAAAATAAGTTAATATTACTATTTAATTCATGTATATTAGTTGCTAAGAGTCAAAGCTAACATAACAATCCTTGCTAGCTGCCACGAATCTGCAATATTGGCTAAAATGTCATTACCGCAACATGTCCTTGCGTCGCGGTAGAGACAAATTCAAGGTGATATATTATATTGCAAATATTAAAAGGGAACTACACCCATTTTCAAAATTCATACATGTTATTACTATGGCCTGTTATGTCATCAATTATTATTATTGTAAACTAAACATGAACATGTAAATTGTTTAACCCTAGATGAGACCAAATTCATCTGCAATAAGATCATGGAAATGCAGAGAACAAATGAGAAAAGACCCAGACAGATTTCGAAAATATGCACATCAAGAGTTTGGGTTCTCACAAAAGATGATGAGAGCGAACCGAAAGAGGCCCAACTTCCTGGATTATCACAGGAAACAACAATCAAATGTGGTCACAAACACCGATGACTTAACAGTGGCACAATTTCTTGAAAGGGATGACAACAGCAGGGCCACCACAGGAAAACGGGACACAATAACTAAAAAGCAACTGAAAATGCAGAAGTGCCTGCTCTCCGATTTTCTTAAGAATCTACACCTGAAATTCAAAGCAGAGAATCCAAACATCAAAATCTCCTACAGTGAGTTTTGCAAGAGAAAACCCTTTTGGGTTGTACATCCATCAGTCAGAGACAGGGAAACATGTCTCTGTATGATATGTGAAAATACACAATTCATGGCAGACAGGCTATACCAGCAAAAGGTAGTGAAGACCAGCAAGGTTGCAGACTTGATGCTATTCATGTGTTGTACTCCATCGAAAGAGTGCAACTGCAGAAAGAAATGCCCCGTTTACACCATCCCGCTAATGGCTGCTAATGGCCGATGGACCACTGATGTGGAAGTCGGGGTGATTCGGGTGACATCGGGCTAAAAATGTATGATCGGGTCAATTTATCGGGGTAGCATTTACACATACCCGATGTTATAACGATAACATAACGATGTATGCCAGGGAAGACACCCGAAGTGCGTTTGGCGTCATTTGACGTCATTTCGAATGACGCCAAACACGTCAAATGACGCGTTTGGCGTCATTTGGCGTCATTTCGGGAGAAGGCAAAGGGGAGACTGGTTTAGACTGATATTTATTTATATATTTATTTATATTACAATAGCGATTTTATAATAATAGAACGCCGGTTCTAAATGGGCGAAGTACCCTGTAATTATAAAAGTAGGACATCCATCCATCACCCCCTATTTATACCCAAGTGGCAGATTGAGGGTCTTCCTTAACACAATCTGGTCACTCACAATCGTTATTTGTCTAGGGTTCTCGAGGGTCTTTCGTGTGTTGAGGTTGCCGATATAAAGACGATAAAACACGATAAAGCACGGAAGATTAACGAATATAGCCGATGTGCCCAGGAAAATTCCCGAACGATTTGCGATGTCTTACGTTGTACTCCCGTTCTATTCCCGATTATAGCCGATTAGCCCATAGCAACACCTGGTAACCGATTCTACCCCGATAGACCCAAAATTAACAAACATGTTCGTTCTTTGCCGATGTTGCCCGTTGTTGCCCGATCATTGAGCATTTCTTCCCGTTTCTTCCCGTAGTCTAACGATGTTCCCGGGAAGAGTAACGGTGTTTCCCGATGCAACCACGCTATTTGCCGATGTTATAACGATAGCTGCTGATTTAGCCATCGGGCACCATCGGGGCCCACTATCGGGTAGGTGTAAACAGGGCAAAAGCACTCCAAATTCAGCCGTTTGAAGAGGGGGGTCAGACGTGGTGGCATCATTGACAACAGAAAGGAGAGGAGAGAGAGAAAAAGTACACACATCTCACAGCATATCAAAATACACACTCCTTTTGTCAAAATTCACCTAAGCTAAAGTTGAAATGCCTGTTTTCAGCTTATTGGCTGGTTATTTTTTAAAGCTATCTCACATAGTGCAATTTAATACAGTTTTGTTCCTATATAATAAATAAAATGTCAAACCTAAATATACTTTGGCTTTGCACCACAATAACCCTTGTCATTTAAAAGACTGTTCTCCCATTTACGACAATAAGGAATTTACATTAAACCACTGCCTGAACTACAATGGTTGATAGGGCTGCCTAACTGATAGGCTAAGCATATAGCTATAACACGTATAAACACTTTTCTTATACTCTATAAAATATCCTATCATAACGTCATCAACCTCTTAATCAGGGAGCGTGTCTATATTCCCCGGGTCCTATGTTCTCATTTTTTTAAAACAGGGTCCTATGTTCCCCGCTGTTAAGTATTTTAAGAAGCGGCATTACCCTCACATAGCCACTAGGAAGCAGGACCAAACATATAAGCTGTAAATACTATACATAGCCACAAGGGGAGCAGGACCTTACTGAAGGCTGCAATAACAGCTCCATCCACAGAGGGCAGCACCACAGACAGGTGAGGAGGCCGAGGGTAATACGTCACACCGGCTCCTCCCACTACTTCCGGGCCATGCGGATCAGACCATGGGTCTGTTCGAAATGACTTACTAATTACTACTTACTACCTACTCAATACTTGGCTTACTACTCGAATCCTTAAATAATGATTGAGTAATCCATTTGAGTAATCGACGTTCGGAAGACCGTTCTTACTTAACCACCTCAGATGACGTGAATCAAATGACGTGTCAATAACCTACCGGCCGGGCGCCGTTATTAAATATTATAAATAAATACATAAACGTCCCATTTAACGTCACAGTACATCTTCAACCTAAGGATTTGGGGTGATATGTTAAAAACAATTAAACATTTATTAATTATGATTAATTATTTCATATTTTTCTTGTCTAATGTCAGATTTTCCCGCGTTTCCTCTTCTTTGTCCTAATGCTAGATTGCCAGTTAATACAGAATATATAGCCTACAGATAAATAGACCGATAAGATAGATTTAGTTAGATTAGACAGACAGCCTTTTATATTTCCATTTTTGATTTAGATTTTATATATTTTCCTATCATTTTGATAGATTTTCGTTATTTTATTGTTTTTTTATCATCGCGTTCGTAAAATGTACCTGACCAGCCATAGGAGAGCCGCAGCAGCACGGAGACGAAGGAGGGAGTCAGCTCGCCGTCGATACATGGTTGCCATGTACGGACATTTATGTTGTAGCACGGAAGTAAGTACCCTATTTGTTAGGGAAACTGTATCAAAGTGCTGTCAACAATTGATAAGAGAGTATGGCAATCCTAGATTACTATCTATTTGAGCGTCTAGAACACTGCTTAATTTTCTCCTCACAGACTAATGAGAAGCCTACGGTAGTGATAAGAATAAATAGTCATTGTTAATGTAATACTGATCAATACACTTGATATGAATACTATTCATAATTTGGCAGAAACCAAAGGCAGAAGCATTTACAGGCTATAAGACAGTAGGAATACATTTAAATAAATAATCTAATAGCCTACATACATAGTAAGAATAAATAGATATGAATAAATCATTATTAACGTAGTACACAAATAATTTTATGTGATTAAATGCTTTAATATATAAGAACATACATTTAAATAAACAATGAACAAATAAATAAATAAATATATGATTGGAATAAATAATGATATTGAATGTATAATTAAAATGTACAGGTTGGTGCAAGAGGGCCATATTGCAGGCTGAACATTCATGTTCCCCTGGTGCGCCTCTACTTTGATGACGGTGACCTAAGGAAGGACTTCCGCCTTTCCAGGCCTACGCTGGATAGCCTGGTCCACCGTCTCCAGGGGCCGGTCAACCACGGGTGGGGGAAGGCCTTTGAGGTGCTGGTGTTCCTGTTCTGGCTGGCGTGTGGAACGTCCTATCGAGTGGTGTCGGAGGCCTTCGACATTCCCCGCACGACATGCCACGATGTGGTCCACAGGGTGAGCAAAGGCATCCAGCAAATTTTCAGGCAGCAGATCCACTTTCCTAGCAGGGATGAGCTGCCAGAAATTGGGGCTGGGTTCCAGCAGCTGGCAGGATCCCCGGCTTTTGGCAATGTGGCAGGGGCCATTGATGGATGCCACGTTCGCATTGTGCCCCCTGGAGCCTTTGCTTCCGATTACTTCAACCGAAAGCTGTTCCACTCTATACAGTTTCAGGCCATCTGCGACCATAAAGGTCGCTTTTTGGACGTGCACGTGGGCTTCCCTGGCTCGGTGCATGACGCCAGGGTCCTGAAGAGCAGCCCTTTTTTCGTGCACCAGCTTTACCCCCCTCCAGGTTGGTGCCTCCTTGGCGACGGAGGGTATCCCTGCCTGGCTCAGCCGATCCGTCTGCTGACCCCCTACCGGGAGCCTGTCCGCAACACTGTCCAGGGCCGCTATAACGCAAAGATGTCGAGGGCAAGGTGTGTGGTGGAAAGGGCCTTTGGGGTGCTGAAGACCAGGTGGCGCTCCATCTTTTTAAAGGCCCTTGAGGTGAAGGTGGAGTTTGTGTCTGTTGGGAAAAATAACCTGATGAGCACATCACATGGCAGGCACATTAATATATAGTCGACTCTTGCTCTAAACCCAACGAACACATAACACAAACATGATAATATATAGTCAGGTCAAGGCCGGAGCTGAAGGCCCCATCTCCCAGGCAGGCAGATGGTGGACACTCAGACAATGCACCAGTATCATCTCCAGAACGGGAGAGCCACATTCATTTATCACACAGGAGACATTTTGAGAGCTCTTCCCCGTTAGGAGGAACCAAGAGATACCTCTGCCCACACCAGGGGCCTGAGAGCCACATTAAATTATCACACACGAGACATTTCAGGGGGGCACTCCCCGTTTTAATTTATCACACCAGAGACACGAGGAACTCTCCCCGTTACGAAGCTCTCTCAGGGCCTGGGAGCCAAAACACACAGAACCGCACACACCTCAAACGCACACACCTCATCGAGAGGAGGATACAGCATAAGACTGCATCACACAGGGACTCTTCACCTTCTTCTGAAGCAGACCTTCCACGGAGGCGAAGCTCCAGACGAACCATCAGCGCTGATTAGGGACTTAGACATATTCGATTTCTCACGCTTTATGACTCTGTATAACCGTTGCCACTTTACTTAATAAATCCAAGGTCCTCGTGCCGATAGACTTTATTACCTCTCCGTCTCATTTTATCTGGTCCAGTAGCTAGACAGACCGTTTTTCCCAACATGTCGGAGGTGATCATCGACTGCCTCTTCCTACACAACCTGTGCATCGGCACTGGGGACATCCTGGAGCCTGAGGGGGAGGACGACAACGGAGATGGGGATGACGACAACGGAGATGGGGATGAGGTTGCCCAAGAGTGCCAGCAGCAGTCGGGGGACACTCTTCGGGACAGACTCGCAGCTGCAGTGTCTGCTGCTCCTGCTCCTGAGCTCAGGATTCCTGTTCTTCTGGAACATGATTATTGTTGATTTTGTTGATTATCTTGTAAATATAAAAAAATAAAAAACAAAAAAAAGATGTAAATAGTTATAGCACACAAATGTAAATAGATCTAACATAACCAATTAATGTACATAGTTATATTGATATCTCTTTATTCTAGCCAAATCAATGCTTGTTATTGTACATATTTGGCATGTTTTTCATTCACCTTTGATTTTTCTGATCAGTTTTAATTAGATCTAACATAACCAATTAATGTACAGTTATATTGATATCTCTTTATTCTAGCCAAATCAATGCTTGTTATTGTGCATATTTGGCATGTTGGCAACCAATAAATGTCAATAACTTACATTCATCGTGGTCATCATGTTATTACTGCCTCCCTTTACTCTTTATAATCCTTCAGAATTATCTGCAACAAAAGAGGAAACGGTATTATTTTTTGTTATGGCCTCTAAGAGGCCAAGCAGCCTTTCCTCCCTGGCCATATTGTCCCTGTCCCTCTCTGCTCTCTCTCTTCTTTCCTCCCTTTGCCTCGCATCCATCCATTCTCGCCACTCTCTCTCTCTCCTTCTGTCTTCCTCTCTCTTTTCTCTCTCCTTCCTCTCTTCTCTCTGTAGTTCCTCTCTCTCTTTCTGCTCCTCTCTCTCGTCCGCTCTTCTTTCCTTTTCCTCTTCCTTCTCTTCCATTTTCCTAACATAGGAGAGCCACTCCGGCTCCCTCTTTCGTTTGGAGCACGGAGTGGACTCCCCCTCTTTCTCCTGAGGAGAGGCCACTGCAGCAGTTTGTTCCCGGGGTTTGGTGGAGTGATCGCTGGGCGGTGCCCCATCACCTCATCCATGAGTACAAACCACTTCCAGTTTGCTGCAGTGGCCTCTCCTCCCTCTGTGCTTACGCCTGTCCTTGGGGCTTTCAATTCCTAAAACAAAGAAACATCTGATAACTATGATTCACAGGTTACAACGTTAGTTCGCTGTGGCCTTTTTTTAGTTACGTATGTGGTTTACTGGGATCTGAAATGCACTATACAAGCCTCCAGATTTTCTTTTGTCGCAGTTCATGTACTTCAGCCAGTCAAAGCCAAAGTTCCTTTCCCCCCAATTCCTTCTCAACCATGGCTGAGATAACACCCAATACGAGTCTCGTTGTAGAAATACCAGAGACGAGAGTCCGACGTGTTATGCGCCATAACACCAAAAGCAGAACGGTTATCCAAATAATAAGGAAGTGTGCAACACTTGCGTTACAGTCCTGGAGCTCTATATCTAAATAATATCATATGATACATAGAAATCTATATCATTTAATACATATTATCACGGCCAAAAGCTGTGTGCGCCTCCAGACGATATTATGAATCACAAATGACTTTGTCGGGTTCTGCAACGTCTCTGGTTCTTCCACTTTCACATCAACCTGAAGTCGACTGAACCAGGCGCTGCCTGCTGCCGGCTGCCCGCTGCCGGGCGATGGTGCCTCGCGGCAACCGGCGGCATGTCGCAGTTCATGTACTTCAGCGAGTCAAAGCCAAAGTTCCTTTCCCCCAATTCCATCTCAACCATGGCTCAGATAACCCCCACAACAGTCTCGTTGTGGAAATACAAGACACGTCAAAGAACCGACAAGAAACACTTGCGTTACAGTACACACCCACACACACGCACACGCACACACACACACACACACACACAGTCGAGTCTCATTGGCGGGCCAACGTCTCTGGGCGGGCCAGGCAGAGTAAGGGGAGGAGCTGAGATTCTTGGTGACGTCATAAATACAGACATTCCAAATCAGCGCACTTGAGCCTCCATTTTTTCAAAGGCGAGCAGAACAGCTAGTGCTCGTTTTACACCAAACGCAAGTTTTAGCCATTGGGGGACCATAGGCAGGCTAGGGGAACTCATATTTACGTTAGAAAACCTCATAAAGTGAGATTTTCATGTCATGGGACCTTTGATGAAACTATGGCTGATTGTCTAATGAACAGTATATTCATTCAAAGTTATTTACCTGTGACAGACAGGTCTGCATTCTGATCTTCAGTCATTCCCCTGTACCAGTTGTCTGGTATGTTGTTCTTTCCTTTGTAGGGCAGAGGAATATGTTATTTCTTCATATACTGTATCAAAATACATAAAGCATTCGATGAAGGGCAAATCTGGTGTAAATGGACCCATAGCCCTGTCTTACAGATCCCCATGTGCTGTCCATATAGAAAAAGGGACAACAACATTTGCCACAACACAGGCAAAGTTATGGACCAAGATACTATACCTGTTGCAATTTCATAAAATCCCTTCCTGGCAGCTGGTGTGAATTTCCGTAATTTGTGGATGTCAACCATGAAGTTCACCTCATCCAGCCTGGTGGTAATAAAGGCCATCAACTGGGTTATGTTGTAGTTCTTCAGCCTATAGAGGACCTGGGCCTTCAGCACCCTCATCGCACTCTCAACATAGTTGTTTGTGTCGTTCCCCCATGTGGGGAGATGGGTGCGGAGACAAATTGCCCAGGCCTCACGTCTGCTGAAAATAACCGTTAGATATTTGCAGTATCGTGGGTGAAGCTTTGCCGTGGAGTCCTCTAATGCCCCATGATATGAGGCCTCAAGTTCTCCCGGATTTTTTGCGTACACCATAGCCTTGAAGAGCTGTAGCAGGTGTTGACGGTCAGACTTTGGTACCACATTGTGTGCATCCCACAGCCACCTCCACATCGCCTGCAAAATGTGGAAAACACAGAGGATGGGCGTTGTCTGGGGATAACAATCGCTGAGGGCCTGCCTTAATGCCTGGCAGTCATCAGTCATCACCACTTGTGGACCAAGCTCTCCTCTGCGAAAAAATGCGTCCTCCGGAAGAATGCTCTTGAGGAGCTGCAGTCCTGCAGTGATGACACTTTAAGACTTGGATGAGGTCATAATCATCACACCCAAGGGCAGTCTTCCATTGGCTGGGTCAAGATCAGGAACACTATTAGTTCTGTCGCAATTACCAGAAGAGTCCACAAAGACAATCTCTGCACTCTCAGGGACCATTGAATGGACTCGCCTCATGAGGGGACTGCATAAAACAATGATTACGTTCTAAGAATCTGCAGACATCTTCCCGCACTCTGCCCCTTCCTTTTTGTTGTACGCATCAAGTGATGCCTGTAGGCTGGAGAGCATGGCGTCCCCGGATAACTCCCCGTACGACCACTGGAAAATTTTATAATAAAGCCTGAAATTACAATTATACACAGGATTTAGGACATTATATCACGTACATTACCAAAATTATCACAGAATCTTTCACTTGATAATAGTGATCACATTCAATTATATGTTTTACTATTACTTACCTAAAACAGAAACTTAGATCTGGACAAATGGAGCGATCAGCAGCTGCAAAGACGTATGAGTCACCCATCTCTTCCTGAAGGTCGTATTTTAGTGTGGTAAGAGCAGAAGAGGGAGAGTGGCCACTTTCAAAAAGAGTCTGCAGTTTATTGCTGGTCTCTGGTGCTACATCTCGGTACCGCATAGCCTCAGCACACATGAGCAGGTGATGATGTGTATGTTTCAGGGTGATGTAGAGACACAATCCTTCATTGATGTGTACATCAGCAGATCTGAGGACAATACAATTATCATTACATATTACATTATTTAGAAAACTGAGACAGAGAGCGACTTTTTTTTACAAAACAGCTAGCCTGTTTTTTGGGGGAGTAAATCTATTTTTAGATCTAACCTGGACTTTCTGTTCTTTGAAAAGCTTTGCCTCTTGAGAATGACATACATGAAAAATGTTTTTCTTTGAGGATGAATTCCGCGTGTTGTGTTGGCATCTTAGGTCCACCTTCAAACACATTAAATTAAGACAACACCACAGCACTGAGACCGCACTGGATAAAGTCCTCAATGACATCTACTTAAACACAGACAGTGGCAAAAGTTCAGTCTTAGTTTTACTGGATCTCAGTGCTGCGTTCGACACAGTTGACCACAACATATTACTAGATCAACTTGCAAACTGGGTTGGACTTTCTGGAACTGTGCTTAACTGGTTTGAATCCTACTTAAAGGAAAGAGACTACTATGTGTCACTAGGCAATTTCACATCCGAGCGAACAAATATTACATGCGGGGTCCCCCAAGTTTCCATTCTTGAGCCTCTTCTGTTTAATATATACATGCTACCGCTAGCTCAGATTATGAACAACAACAAATTATGTTACCATAATTATGCCGACGACACACAAATTTACATAACCATATCACCAGGAGACTATAGTCCGATTCAAGCACTAAGTAAGTGCATTGAACAAATCAATGACTGGATGTGCCAAAACTTTCTTCAATTAAACAATGACAAAACTGAAGTAATTGTCTTTGGTGCGAGGGATGAACAATTAAAAGTCAGCGCACAGCTTAAATCTGTTATGTTAGAAAGCAGACACCAAGCTAGAAATCTTGGAGTAGTCATAGATTCCGACTTAAATTTCAAAAAACACATTAAATCAATTACTAAGTCAGCCTACTACCACCTTAAAAATATATCGAGAATTAAAGGGCTAATGTCTCAGCAGGACTTAGAAAAACTTGTCCATGCATTTATTTTTAGTAGACTTGACTACTGTAATAGTGTCTTTGCAGGCCTTCCAAAAAAATCAATTTGACAGCTTCAGCTAATCCAAAATGCTGCTGCTCGAGTCCTCACTAGGACCAAAGTGGATCACATCACCCCAGTTCTGAAGTCTTTACACTGGCTTCCTGTCAAACAGAGAATTGATTTTAAAATATTGAAAATTTATATAAATTGGTATATAAAGCCCTAAATGGTCTAGGGCCAAAATTCATGACTGATCTGCTGATCCGCTATGAACCGACCAGAGCTCTTAGGTCGTCTGGGACAGGTCTTTTAAAAATCCCCAGAGCTAGGACTAGACGGGGAGATTCAGCATTTATGCGCCCAATATCTGGAACGGAGTCCGAGTCTGAGGTCCGCTGAGACTCTCAGCTCGTTTAAATCGGGTCTCAAAACTTTCTTGTTACCCTTAAAACCTGTCATTTTTATTTTTTGTTCAAATGTTTTATTTAAATGTTGTATTTCTATCCATGTTTTAAATTTGTTTATTTTTTGTATGCGTGTTCTATATTTGATTTTAACCCTGTGAAGCACCTTGAGTGGCCCCATGTCTGAAATGTGCTTTATAAATAAAATTGCCTTGCCTTACATGTTCTGCCTTTGTCGTTCCGCAGGGTAGCTTTTGTTCACCCGCCATGTTGTTTGTGATGACTTCTGAAAGGCTTGAAGCCATCTGCGAACCTCCTCCTCAGTGTGAAGTCTTACTTTAAGAGAAATGTTGCAGTTCTTGCCCTCAAGAGACTCAAATTGACAGATATGGTAGTCCTTGATAGTCCTCAGGTAAGAGTTTCTGTCGAAGCACCAAAGACATTTAAATAGGCAAATGCATACATGCTTCCCCTCACGATGTCACAACAATAAAAACACAACCGGTGCAATATGTGGATTCATACAAATACCTTGGAACAATAATTGATTTTAAACTGAATTTTGAAGAGAATTGTATTGCTGTGTGTAAAAAGGGACACCAGCGTCTTCACTGTCTGAGGAAACTGTTCTTTTTCCAGGTGGATAAAACCATAATGACCTCGTTTTATCATGCTTTTATCGAATCGATTGTATCCTTTTCTTTGGTTTCACGGTTTGGAAGTCTCTCTATCAAGAACAAGAACTCTCTTAATCAGGTGGTGAAATGGTCCAGTAAGCTAATTGGTGAATCTCAGCTGAACCCGGCCTCCCTGTACACTAGACAGGTACAGCGGATAACCGAGTCTATTTTAAATGACCGTTTGCACCCTTTGCAAGAGTTTCAGCTACTCCCTTCTGGAAAAAGGTTTTTAGTCCCAAGGTTTAAAACCAAGCGTTTTAAAAACAGCTTTGTTCCAGCTGCAATCACGCTGAAGAACAAGCTGTAGAAACTGCTAAATTTGCACAACATTAATTTTGTATGTGTTATTTATTTATTTGTTCATTTTTTAGATCAATTTATCAGGGTTTTATTATATTTTAATTATGTTGGTCAGTTTTAAGTGTCCAAATTTGGATTAGCACTGGAGCACTTTAATTGTTTTATCCACTGTATGTAACTGTCCCATTTGTGTTTGTGTGTATGTGTTGTCTTAACTGTGTGACGGAAGCTCACTTTTAAATTGCAACACAACCTACGGGTACGAATAAAGTAACCTGAACCTGTTGTAACCAAATATCTATGCCTTTAAGTTTCTTAAGCATGCACCATGCACGGATGGTAGAAGTTGATTTCCTTTTACTGATGTAAATGTTGTTTGTTTAAATTGTTTAGGTGATGCTTTTGCCCAATAGCCTACAACTAAACTTTGCCAATGGGACATATACATTTAAAACCCACCCAGAAGAGGTTGTTTGTCTATACCCTCTGTACTACTAAAGGGGAAAAAGGGGTTGGAACACCAATGGAACACATTATTTGTTTGCTAACAGCCTAACAAGACCTGGAGCACCATTAACATAAGTAGTTTGACATTAACCTTGCTTTAACAACACTTTTTTTTGTTTTATTCTTATCCATCTACACCTAACCTCCAGCAGCTCCATCTCCTCAAAGTTGACATGGGTCTGCTAAATGTTGCAAGCTTTAATAAATCCTGTCATTATGCTCACAACTTCTAGAAACAGAACAGAATGGAATCTTAATGGAAATATCAAGACATGGACAATTAGAAAAAAAATACTTAAACAATCACCAGCTGCCGAAAGCACTGCGATGCGCTATACATAACGTTATAAAATATAATAAATACAAAAAGGATTTACTGCAGTAGCCCCTGTGACACATAACAGTTTCACAGGGGCTTTTAGACGAGTGAGCTAACGTTTGTACTTACAGAAAGGTAGCTATAGAGTTTGTATTGTTAGTTTTAATCCGACTGTACATTACTTTGAAAGGCTGACGCCTCGTTTCCACATGTGTACATTCTCGTATGCGATCCAACCGTCTCCGACCGAAAGTCCATTCATTCCTATGTGATTCTCCGTAATGTCTGTTTTTCCTCCGAGACTCCTGCCCTCAGTAAAATTTCTGTCCAGCATGTACGTAATATACGTTCACATTTTTTTAAATTCGCCGTCGTTTTACGGAGATACCGTATGAAAGTTTTGCTAGCTCGCTCGCTTTGTCAGTTTGAAAGACAAATTGTGAGTATTTCTATTTTCGGATCCTCTATACTTCATCATTTTGATATGAAATGGTTATAATGGTTATAGATCAGTTTGATCTATCATATGTTTTGCATAAATAACAGTCAGATATCTGTTTGATCATTCGTTTGTATGAGTTTAATATAAAATAGTCTGATTTGATTGTATTATTTGTATAGGCCTAATTTATGGCTATGGGTACCCCTAATTATATAATTATAGTCCACTGCTGTGATTTCCCTAAATTTTAGCGCTCATTTTTATTTTTGTTAAATAGACTTTGCGATGACACCAACACTAGTGAGAGTGCTTGCCATCACGTATCTGTATTGGCGCAATCGCCAGAGATGGCAGAGACGCAGGGCATCCTGCTGGACAAGGCAGTTTTTGGCCAAGGGCTTGGAGTTTGGCGCTTATCACCGGCTGGTCCAGGAGCTGCGACTCGGGGATGGAGATGCTTTTAAGAACTTCTTCCGACTGCCCAAGCTGCTGTTCCGATTCTGTTCTGTCCGTCGTGGGTCCAAAAATCGCTCGGCAGGATACCACCTACCGCCAGGCGATCTCCCCTGCGGAGCGCCTGGCAATCTGTTTGAGGTAAGCTTATTGATAGGACTATAATTTTGATTATTTTTTATTTTTCACAACAGATAATATGAACATGTTAGTCAAAATAAAAAGCTTGCATGTTTTATGTTCGAAATACTTTATATTATTTTATTAAAGAGATATAGGCCACACACACACACACACACACACACACACACACACACACACACACACACACACACACACACACACACACACACCAGTAATGCCATCAGATGTTGACTTTAGTATTTGGTGATATATATATATACAGAAAACAGCACAACTTACAGCTTGGTAAGAGCAAGATGTGTGTGGCATGTCTGAGCATTGATTACATTGTAATCAAAATCGCTGCAGCCTTTAATAGTAAATTACCTGATAACATTATTTTTGTCTTTCTGATTTTAGATACCTGGCAACAGTCCTTGGGGTACAGCTTTCGGGTTGGTGTTTCCACGATCTCACGCATCGTGCCAGAGGTCGCAAATGCCATCTGGGACGGCTTTGTGAGAACTCGCATGCAGATGCCAAAAGAGGAGGAATGGAGAGCCATCGCAGAGGAGTTCGAGAAGGAGTGGGACTTTCCCAACTGCATTGGTGCGATAGATGGGAAACACGTCACGATCCGGGCTCCACCCTGCTCAGGTTCCATGTACCACAATTATAAGGGGACCTTCTCGATTGTGTTGCTGGCAGTAGTGGATGCAAACTACTGTTTCAGGATGGTGGGCGTCGGTGGGAAAGGGAGTGATGGCGGTACCCTGAGAGCATCTGCCTTCGGAAAAGCCCTTCAAGCAGGCACACTCCACATCCCAGCTGACAGAAGCCTTCCTGGTGCTCCCGAGCTTGGTGAGATGCCACACGTGTTTGTGGAGGACGAGGCCTTCCCTCTGCAGAAGCACATCATGAGGCCCTAACCTGGAAACAACCTGACAAGGCAGAAGCTGTTGTTCAACTACCGTCTGTCTCGGGCTCGTCTGGTGGTCGAGTGTGCCTTTGGGATCCTTGCATCCAGGTTCCGCATGTACTACAGAGTGATGGGGCAAAATCCTGAGCATGTGGAAGCCTGTGTAAAGGCAACCTGCATCCTCCACAACCTGCTGAGGTCAACAGAGGCCACACCTCCATCAAGTGACGAAGCAGTCCCCTTGGAAGGAGGCAGGCGTCTTGGAACAAACAACTCCACCAAGGAAGTGATGCAGGAGAGGGAGTGGTTCATGACCTATTTCAACAGCGCTGCTGGCAAGGTTTCATGGCAGAATAATATAGTTTGATACCATCATCTTCATAAAAAAAAAAACCTTTTCAGGGCCACTCACATCAATAAAGAGCAAACTTTGCATACAGTCCCTAAAACCCATATGAATTTGTACAGTATACTTTTCTGAACACGCATCTT
Source organism: Gadus macrocephalus (assembly GCF_031168955.1). Classification (NCBI taxonomy): domain Eukaryota; kingdom Metazoa; phylum Chordata; class Actinopteri; order Gadiformes; family Gadidae; genus Gadus; species Gadus macrocephalus. The sequence continues at coordinate 15,115,728 of NC_082399.1, forward strand.
CACTGTGTTATGACTAAATATTTGCATAGGTTATGAAAGGATACTTTTTTCAGGCTGATAAAGTAAATTATTTGTTGTTTGTCATATAATCTTGTCAGATGATTTGTAACATTGTCTTATTTACTTTAAAGTGAAAGGAACCAAATCATAAACCATCTTTTTTATAAACAATCAAGTGATTTTATTTAATTAAAAAAAATAGAATTGTAACATTTTAAATTAAAAGAACAGGAGTCACCAGGTCACAGGAGTTTGTTCTGAAAAAGCCAAATGACAAAAAGACAGAACAGCCAGGTTATAGCGACAGGTCGATCAAGTCAGGGAAATATTTGCAATAACAATTAACAGGTATTGTAACCATTGCCCACTTACATTGAAACTCTGCCTCATACATCAGGCGATGTATCTGGAGCTTTAAGAGTGCCTTCTTGCTAAGCTCCAGCCGCCGCAGTGATGGCAGGAGGCTTAGCAGGAAATGGTGGTCCTCATCCACGACCGGAATAGTAGTGAGACTGGGGCCAGGTGTTCTCTCCAGGGCGAGCATCAGGTTTCGCTCAAAGGCTGAGTTGGGTGCCTCTGCCCTTCCAGCCCTCCTCTTCCTGCCCAGAGCAACAGCAGCACCTGCAGCCCGACCTGCATTCACTTGCACATTCACTCTCTCATTCGCCACACTCTCATTCGCCACACTCTCATTCGCCACACTCTCATTCACAAAGAATTTCATGCTGGAGTTGGTAGCTGCCAAGAAGGCCTCCAGTTCACTCTCATGCACACTCTCAATCTCACTCTCATCCACACCATTCTCACAACTCTCTGGCATGTTGCTTGTCGTCATCCTGGATGCCACGAAGGGGTCTATAAAGGCCATCAGTCCAGCATGGCACCAGGGCCTCCTGTTGCTGGCAGCGCTGCCACTGGCTGTTGTTTATGATGCCTCCCTCCTCTCCCTCACACATCGATCCCTCAGGTCGCGCCACCTTTTCTTACAGTCTTTTTCTGTGAGAGCACAAGGGAAATAGATATTAAGTTGTTGCCATTTCAAATAATAGCTAAATTTTCAGTTAACTCTACATTACAATAAACATTAATGATCCTATGATTTTATATTACTTCATTCTATTTATGCTTGGGCTAAAAGAAAACCTCTGTACTACAGTACAGTATACCACAGTATCAGGTTTGGGTATAGCAACATATTCCATATTATTGGGAAGACAATAAAAAAAGTTTACTTTTTAACATTAAACATTTCAAAGTAATCTGGCCTACCTTATTGTGTCATACTTGAGTAAATTGGGATATTTATAACACTATGCTAAAGGGGTAAAATAGCCTACCTGTCATAATAACCAATTTATGAACAATACGGCTGTATTGATTAGGCATAATTAGCTTAAAACTTGTTAGCTAACATGAATTGGTCAACCATGCTATCAACGGTCACCCGCTCTTTTTAATGAAATATATTTCACAAAACATATAATTCCCTGGCAGGCCAAACTCCTCACAATCTCTTTCCAAGCCTGGTTGGTTTTGTTTTTATCTCGGTAGATGTCGATCCTCATGTTCCACAGTACCGGTCTCCTAAAAACTGCCATTATCATGCGTTCCCCCATCTTTTTGGCTGTCCGTAAATAAATTCATGTCCGTACGTAAAGCACTAGCGACCCCTTCCGTAAATTTACAGAAGCACGGATATGAAAAACATGCGTACGTGGAAACGAGGCGTGAACCTCAGTTTCGTGATTTAGACCTCACTTGACCTCTCTCCCAGAGGTCCACGGTGCAATGTTTTTTTTGACCACTGGGATGCTGGCGGCGTTTCGGCCCTCAGTAAAATTTTGGGTTCCTAAATTGGCCCTCAGTTGTCAAAACTTTGAGAACCCTGTAGCGGTTTATGTAAAATGTATGTAAAATAGAAAGCAACTAATGTTAGACTTAGTAAGAGCAGTGAAGTTAACTTCAACAAGTTAGCCCCTATAGCCTTTTGCTTGATCGCTAACGTTAGTTGAAAGGTTATTATTATTATTTTATTTTGTCATTAATTGTATCTAAAAGCATTTATATATTGTCAGAGGTCGATAAACAAGTATAATATATAATTATGTAAAAATATGAGCCTAACCGAGTATAAACAGCATTTTTCCATTATCTATAAGGCTATTCCATACAGGAACATATAAAGCTAATTAGGTAACTTCAAAGGAAGGAAAAATACGTTCAAACATATACATTTAAACAAAAAAAGAAGATATAGATCCATATGAAAATGTAATTATAGTAAGCCCCAATGCTACAGCCCCCCTTTATTCTCATCCATCGTTATTCTGTAAAGGTCATATCTTCATTGATCTACATTATTTAATGTTAGTGTAATCTATTCGGAAAAGGTCAATTTAAAAATCGCTATTCGGTTGTCGCTTGCATTTAGCCTTAACAATAATGTTTGTACTATGGGGCTTTTCTATCACTTAAGGCCATGTTGGATTAACAATGTATTGATTTGATGTCAATAGTTCTGCTAGGTTTAGTAGTAGATATCAACTGTCATTTTGAATGTGACTAAACATGGATGGTTGAAGACAAGGTCCATCAAGCATCATTTTACATTATTTTGTCTCTTCTAACAGTGCTGCATTTCTAACATAAGAAATCCTGTAAATCCTGTTGCAAGATAAATTATAGTGTTTTCATTTTCCTCTGTCTTACAGATCCCGTCTGTCCTTTTGTGTTTCCAACTCTAACTGCAGAAGCCACTGTCTCCAAGTAAGTACTTTGTTCTCAATGTTATATATATTCTATCCTTTACCCAACTCACTGTCCAAACATACATGCCCTTTTACTTTTACTGGACTGTGCCTAATCCTCCTACACTGTGTTCTTATTTTTCTTATCAAGCTGTTTATGCTTTTGTTATTTAGTGCTGTTGAAATGGCTAATCAGCAAGACAGAGGCAAAGCAGAGCAGGCTATGTTCCTTGCTGATATGCTTCTTGCTCGAGAAAACGTGAGTGTCAGTCTTTAGTGAGACAGTTATCTTGCATTAATATTGTTTATGACAATTTTTTTGTATAATATTTTTCTTTATACTGCTTTTGATAAATGGCACAATTACAAAGTGTCATCATACAATGATCACTTTCTGTCAAGCAGAAAAAGGAGGCAAAGGGCAAAGCAGCATCTAGAAAAGGTGAAGTTAAATGGGCGGAGAGGGATTATGATGGTCGTCCAATTCCCAAAAGGAGAAGAAGTGGAGGAACACGGATGCGAGCCTCAGCTACAGGTATTTTATGTCTTTCAAGATTATTTGTTGTGATTACCCACTTACATAATCTCTCCTAAAGGCTGACTAGTTGGAAAATTAATGGCTGTGTTTTGAAAACAGTATATTCAGACATCACCCTTAAAAATTTGTCTTGTTTCCTGCAGGAAAGTCTTCCAGACATTAGCCACCATCAGTGGTTAATGGGTTGATTATTCATTGTGAGAACTTGTTTTCTTTGCAATTTAATGTGACTGCTTTTAGTCGCTATAATAACATTTAATTTTTAACAGATTAAACTCATCTCTGCTTTTCTGTCTGTAAATTTTTTCAGTTGTTTCTCAGGATGTTCACGAGGACTCTGCCCCTTTTGAGTCAGATGGGGAGGATCATGCAGTGTCAGAGTGCTCAACAGTAGGATGACAACTTACTCGAATTAAGCAAGTTAGCAAAAATAAATAAATGGATTTTACATATACAGGTCCTTCTCAAAAAATTAGCATATTGTGATAAAGTTCATTCTTTTCCATAATGTAATGATAAAAATTTAACTTTCATATATTTTAGATTCATTGCACACCAACTGAAATATTTCAGGTCTTTTATTGTTTTAATACTGATGATTTTGGCATACAGCTCATGAAAACCCAAAATTCCTATCTCAAAAATTAGCATATCATGAAAAGGTTCTCTAAACGAGCTATTAACCTAATCATCTGAATCAACGAATTAACTCTAAACACCTGCAAAAGATTCCTGAGGCTTTTAAAAACTCCCAGCCTGGTTCATTACTCAAAACCGCAATCATGGGTAAGACTGCCGACCTGACTGCTGTCCAGAAGGCCATCATTGACACCCTCAAGCAAGAGGGTAAGACACAGAAAGAAATTTCTGAACGAATAGGCTGTTCCCAGAGTGCCGTATCAAGGCACCTCAGTGGGAAGTCTGTGGGAAGGAAAAAGTGTGGCAGAAAACGCTGCACGACGAGAAGAGGTGACCGGACCCTGAGGAAGATTGTGGAGAAGGGCCGATTCCAGACCTTGGGGGACCTGCGGATGCAGTGGACTGAGTCTGGAGTAGAAACATCCAGAGCCACCGTGCACAGGCGTGTGCAGGAAATGGGCTACAGGTGCCGCATTCCCCAGGTCAAGCCACTTTTGAACCAGAAACAGCGGCAGAAGCGCCTGACCTGGGCTACAGAGAAGCAGCACTGGACTGTTGCTCAGTGGTCCAAAGTACTTTTTTCGGATGAAAGCAAATTTTGCATGTCATTCGGAAATCAAGGTGCCAGAGTCTGGAGGAAGACTGGGGAGAAGGAAATGCCAAAATGCCTGAAGTCCAGTGTCAAGTACCCACAGTCAGTGATGGTCTGGGGCGCCATGTCAGCTGCTGGTGTTGGTCCACTGTGTTTTATCAAGGGCAGGGTCAATGCAGCTAGCTACCAGGAGATTTTGGAGCACTTCATGCTTCCATCTGCTGAAAAGCTTTATGGAGATGAAGATTTCATTTTTCAGCACGACCTGGCACCTGCTCACAGTGCCAAAACCACTGGTAAATGGTTTACTGACCATGGTATTACTGTGCTCAATTGGCCTGCCAACTCTCCTGACCTGAACCCCATAGAGAATCTGTGGGATATTGTGAAGAGAAAGTTGAGAGACGCAAGACCCAACACTCTGGATGAGCTTAAGGCCGCTATCGAAGCATCCTGGGCCTCCATAAGACCTCAGCAGTGCCACAGGCTGATTGCCTCCATGCCACGCCGCATTGAAGCAGTCATTTCTGCAAAAGGATTCCCGACCAAGTATTGAGTGCATAACTGAACATAATTATTTGAAGGTTGACTTTTTTTGTATTAAAAACACTTTTCTTTTATTGGTCGGATGAAATATGCCAATTTTTTGAGATAGGAATTTTGGGTTTTCATGAGCTGTATGCCAAAATCATCAGTATTAAAACAATAAAATACCTGAAATATTTCAGTTGGTGTGCAATGAATCTAAAATATATGAAAGTTTAATTTTTATCATTACATTATGGAAAAGAATGAACTTTATCACAATATGCTAATTTTTTGAGAAGGACCTGTATATATAAAAAAAAAAAATGTTCTTCAGAAAATGAGATGCAGAAACTTCTGGACCTTCTAACAATGGACATTAGGACAAAGGACCATCCGTCGACGTCAGCATCATGGTCGTCACGTCAATCTGCAGCCGAGGATGAGTGGCGGCAAGGCCGTATCATTAGAATCACTGTTTGCTGTCATGCAATGAGGTTCCAAAAAACATGCTGCCACTGTTTATCTCAAGCAGTCATTCGTTGCAGAGACTGCATGCCCAATAAGTGGCTCTGCATGGATTGTGATGTGACTAAACTTTTGTAATTTACTTAAAAGTTGATCGATTTTGTTTGGCCTTTTGTATCATTATTTCCTTTAATCACAACCTTAGGCCACGTTTATACGTAGCAGGGTATTTATAGAAACAAATATTCCCCCCCCTCCGTTTTCCAAAATAACATTGTGCACACATCTTTTTCAAAAAAGTTGTCGTTTACATCAAAACGCATAAATACGCCGTTGAGCGCCATTATAACTATGCCAAACCTATGGGCGGCAGTGTAGGAAGAAGGATAAAGCCATGAAAGCCAATCAGAATCCTCAGAATCAACAACAACGAATAACACGAGGGTCTTCCTGTAACAAACAAACAGGAAACATAGGACGCTCATATGACGTTAAGCATTTCCTGGCGCATAATGTGACGCTTCAGAACCTGAAACCCCGTTTCTCCCCATTGACACGACAACACATAACCGGCGTTTTCAGAAATCTCCACTTCGGCCAGAGTTTTTGGAAATGATTGTTTTCTGTGATAAAAACTGCGTTTTCGTGTAAATGAGAGGCCAAACCGCGTGGAAATATCTGCGTTTTCCCTTTGTGTAAACGAGGCCTTAATTTGTCCCTTTTCAGCCATCTCACTGATAATTGAGCATATTTTTTTCGTATGTCTATTGCCTACTGTCAGACCGGAGTTGTGCTCTTGTGAACCATCAAACTTCATGAAGTCAGCTGGCAGAGCAATCATTTTGGCTACCATGAATGGTCTAATCTATTGCTTTTTATTTATTTTCATGTATTTATTTTTAAATATTTTCATGTTTAATTGTGTTATAAATAACAATGCATCTACTGTTCTACATTTTTTTTTACCAATGTTTTTAGGTCGGCATGATCTAGGATGCCAAACTTGGCATGCAAGTCATGTCCAGCCCAGTGGACACCTGACCGAAATGATTTAATAAGTGGGTATTGGCCAGCGTCTGTCAAGAGCGACACATTGTTTGCAGCTGATCTGCTTACAACGTTTGAAGAAATTAAAACCACAGCACCAAATCTATCAAGACAGGGGTTTTTGCGGATTGTTGGGACGGGAAGAGTTCTCACTTTGGAAGAGTAAGATCGGTGTTGACTAAAGTAGTGACAAGGATATAACTATTGTTGTTTTAATTTACCACTTCCTGTTGTTCTTTCCTTCTATCCTTCCTTCTTTCATTATCAACTGTAAAATGTACTGACTGGAAAAATACATGGAGACATCTTCCAAAGGATCTTTTTGGAGTATACATTCTGTAATTACCAATGTGAGAAGATGTCAAGTGTGGAGCTCTTTACCTGCGCAGCATGTACCCCCAACATGCTGGCACTGTGTGCAGATGGCAACCGAAAGGTTTACAGATTTCAGAATCCTTTGTCTAAAGGATGAGTGGTTTTTTGCTATGTGAAATTAACATAATTAAACATACTTAAAATAATATTCTTTCTTGTTTTATTAAGGTCTGAACAACCGCATTTTGATGGTGCCTTCATTGCGAAACATGCCGATGTGCACAATTTTGTTGAGGACATCATGAGCAAACAATATTTTTTAGTTGCTTACAATACAGAGTGTCACCAAAGAAATAAATAAGAATTTGTTATGTCCCTCTAGACCAGTTTAGGTCTATTTAAGTATCACAGACTAGTATCTTCCCTTTCAAGAAGTCATTGGAGCAGTATGGAGTATCTCTCCAAAGCAATATGTGCTGATGAAATCTAATATGTTGGCTTCCTAAAAGGGAAGTCTATTAGCTACATTTTATAATTATTGTAATAGATGGTTAGAATTAATGCAGCTTGTTGCCCTGCCTTTATTATTTTCAGTTTACCTGGATTAGGAAAAGCAGAATAATATTTTTTCTGAAGCTGCTTCCTCAGTAGTAGTTTGAGTAGTAAGAAAGTAAAACTCTTCCATCTCCAATTGATGCAAAAAATGCCAGTTAGGCCTTGACTCAATGGTTCTGATTAATTGTAATAATTTTAGAGTAAGTCAGATCTTAACCAGGATTTTCCTTATGCAGACGGCTGGCAGAGGAAGCTGCGGGGTCAGTCAGTGTGTCAACTTATCAATCGATAAAATAATCTCCTGAGTTGTCATCTGTCCGACTGAAATATGTGTTATTTTATGGCATAAGGCCACAACTTAATACACACTCTCTATCGGGGGGGTATACCACGAACCTCGCTGAACATACCAGGGCTTTCTTGGGATAACCTGGCTCGACAGAGACGCAACTCGGTACCACAACGCTCACTTTAGATTCAATTAGTCGAACCAGGTTTTCTGATTTAGGTTCAATGCGCGTTCACAAAAAAGGGGCGTTTATCGCGTAATTTGACTCACCCTTATGCAAAATTTATCGAGCGAGAGCGGTGCATTTCACCCAAAACGAGCCAAATCACAGCCAAGGGGAACACGGTTGCCCATAATATGGCTAGGGTGGCGTGCTGGCAAAAAATAGCCGGCCGTGTTAATTCGTAAGTGGAAAGATTCTGCATATTGTCTAAAAAATACGATGTATCATCATGCCTTTTACCCTTATAGATGTGGTGCCAGCACGCTCCTACGAACATGGGGCCAAGTCAAAAATAAATATAAAAATATTATTCAATGTGGTAAATTGTAAGCATCCATTTGAATAATTTCAGGTGAATAAGCCTTGCAATGGCCTAGGCTCCAATCATTAATCTCATAGAAAACCCAAATTAATACGACTGGGAGGGGGACCGCTCTACCGCCCTTCAACACTTCGGAGGAGCTGGCTCTTGCCAATAACGAAGGTCGGCCGATGATGGTAGTAGTGGAAGGGGGGATGTCGTCTGACCCCACTGCCTCGACATCCAAGGCGTTTGTAATGAGTATGTATTCATGTATTGGCAATGGACATAAATAATTGTCGTGCTAATCAAATGTGAAATGATTGTGTAAATTAATTGTGTCATTTTTTGTTGAAGGTACAAACATGATTTTGGAGGAGCCGCCGACAATTAATCTCCAATCAGATGTATATAACTATTAGGGATGGGCACGAGTAGTAAATTCCAAACTCGAGTGATCGAATGAATTCCTCGAGGATCAAACGAGTACTCGTTTGACACTAATCTATTATTAGAATGCAACGCATCTGCAGCAGGAATTGGCCTAATGATGAACGGCAATATTACCAACCAAACATTGTTACGTATTTTAAGCACATAAGCTGCCCCCACATAGCCATTAGGAAGCAGGATCGAACACACAAGCTGCCTTACCCTCACATAGCCACTAGGAAGCAGGATCGAACACATAAGCTGCAATAACTACTCTAGCCACAGATGGCAGCACCTTTAGACAGGTGAGGATGGCGGAGCCATTACGTCAACCCGGTCACGCCCACTTCACATTAGTGGTGGATTCAATGATTTGTTTCCGTGACCCAGTTCGCGTGATTCAGTTCGCCACGAGGAGTCGTTCGCGAATCGTTCAGTCGAGTTTCCGGTAGCACTAACTCCACTGAGTCTGACAGACTCAGCTGAGAACCGTGCAATGGCGTGCATTCCATGATGCGATTCACCGTTACCGAAAACTAGGCTGAATCGCGAACGACTCCTCCACGTTCAGTCGAGTTTCCGGTGAATCGATTCACCGGAAACTCGACTGAACGTGGAGGAGTCGTTTGTGCACAGCTTCTTTGTGTAGCATTGCCTACATACGGTCCAACAAGGACGATCAAATAACGAATACCCTCTGATGAGTATCTGTATAAAGAATATCGTCAGACAATGCAAAGGGATCGGTTCTGTCCCGAAAAACCCTCCGTCTCCGGAGAGAGGCCTGTACGATAAGTGCGCCGAGGTCCACGGGAACACCCACAAATGGTGACGCCATTGTCGAAGGAGGGGCTAAGAAGCTGCGGACGCCGATTTAAGTAGCCGATCTCCGGGTAGACTAAGCTGAAAACCTGCTCCCGACCAGGTTTGGGTTGCGAGCATAAGAGAGAGCCTACAGAGATCGACTTTCGTGGTCCAACTAACCCAGGCTTTGTGCTCAACATACCTCGCTAACCCTCTAATTGAGGTTCGTAGTACAGGCCCCTGCTCTCTGCGCTGTGTGCAGAGAGCACTCACGAGGAAAGCTGGAGGTTGTATTGATGTTGTCGAATTTCCTTGTTCAAGTTTTTTTATAATTCATTTTGAATATTACATTTTCTATGTTAGATTCAAAATAAATTGTTGACATTTCTAAACGAAAGCCTGAGTCTCCATCATTAAATGTATTTGCAGTTATTCAGCTTCTTCTCCTTCGGAAAAACACGGCCGCGTTGCATTGTGGTATACGGGAGTAACATGTAGGGTACATCGTATTTACACTCAAATTTTGGGTATTTTAAGTGCACTATATAGTGCATGAAATTAACCGTGATAGGGAACGATTTCGAACACAGCTAGAGAGAGAGAGGGTTGGGGTATCAACAGCTCAACAAGGTTGCCTGTTTCTATTGTTCCAGATAAGGGACCATGCGGTCTTTACAGAAAACAAGATGGCGCCTATCGCCCTAAAGAACAGTACTACAGGCACACACGTTACAAAATGGTGAAGTCAATTTTAAAAAAAATCACACGCGTTAAACAAAGGGACCACGTTGCTTCAACCAAAACAGGATGGCGCCTATAGACAAAGCTGAGTACTTTGCAGATCGTTTTAGTTAGTACTTAGACAAACACATTGCATTGAATTCCTGTGGGGAAAAGCCGGTTAGTAGTATTAACCACAGAGCGTCAGTGAGGCATATTCTGCAACTGCAGGGAAAATATTAGTTACGTGTATCAACCTTGCCTGAGGAAATAAGGTTATTTACAAAAATGTGTTATGATTCATGCACATTGGCTTTCACCCTTGGTGTTCGAAGTTTATATTGCATTCACACTAAATTAGTCAAGTTAACAACAGAACCGCTAGGAGATTAAAACCAGCCAGGAATATGTTCTCCAGATCGTTAAGGTGCGGCCACACCAGACGCGTATCTCGCGTACTTCGCGTATGAAATCGCCATTTTTTCCATAGGGAACCATTGGTTTACGCACGTATTACGCGTATAAGCAACATTTTACGCGCGTATTGCGCGTATATTTACGCGCTATACGCGCGTATATCGCGTACATTTCAAGAGTTGAAAAAATTGAACTTTGAACGCTCATACGCATGACGATTAGCCGCGTTGCCCAATCAGCGTTGAGCTTGACCCGACGTCAATGGCAGAGAGTAGTGAGCTTGGACAGAAGCATACGGCCGACATCTTTCTTTATTCTGTGTGGAAATAGTAACATAGTTACGCCATTAAATGCTTTTATGGAAACATTTCTAGCGAGAAATGTGCATTTTACTTTCATAATGTTCGCTCGGTGAATGTGAAGGATGTTTGGTTTGATAGTTATGACGAAGAGGGAACGCTCCGTTCACTTGCATGGACAGAGTCTCTGGTTACTAAGCAACAACGTCTTGGCGGACTATTTCTCTGCTGATCAACACTACAGACACTACACAAACAGAAATGGAGGTGGATCAAAATATCATCGTCGCCGTGTGCGGCCGTCCTGTCCTGTACGACACCACGATGGTGTCGTACAGGGACAGGAACAAAACAGAGAGGGCGTGGGTCGACGTGGCAGAGGATATTGGCGTTCCTGGTAAGATCAGTGAATAATGTGTGTGTGTATTTTGCTTGGCTTCAGCTATCGGTTGTGTTCTACTATGAAAAAAGTTAGCGCCGGTTAGCGGTAGCACCAGTTAGCAGTAATATTAAGTGATACTACTACAACAGACTGTCCCGCTTGTCAGGTTACACAACTTAATATGTTCTTGTCAGTGGACGTATGTCGCAGGAGGTGGAAGTCACTCAGGGACAGGTACATGAGACACAAAAAGAATGAAAAGGAGGGAAAAAAGAGCGGGTCAGCGGCAGGGAGAGTGGACACATGGAAATTTGCTAGGGTCCTGTCCTTCCTCGACCCCTTTGTCCCCCCGAGGGAGACCAGCAGCAATTTACCTCTGGGGGCAGAGGAGGTTGAGGGGGACGGGGCTCCAGAGACTCCACTGTCAGGGGCAGGAGAAGATGAGGAGCTTGAGCAGGCAGCAGCATCGCACAATACAGGTTTGTTGACAAGTGAAGACACGTACAGCTTCTGTATTATGGCCACAGGAACGATTTACAGTGCGGCACGATTCTGTCTATCTTTAATGTGCAATAGATATATATCATCCAAGCAAAAAAAAAAAAAAGTCTTCTTTCTCAATAACATAGACCAGCCCAGCAGTGAGTCTGATATAGAGGACGCTGATGCTGCTCCTGCTCCTGCCCCTGCCGCTGGCCCTTCCTGTGTACCTGTCCCTGAGGCTGCCCCTGCCCCAAGACCACAGGGCGGTATGTACAGGACAAAGATGTATAGCATTAATTTCAGGGGTTCAACTATGTTTATGGCTAACCGTTTAAGCTTTAACTGATAAGAAGACGGATTACTACTAGTGCCGTCAAGCAATTTAAAAAATTGATCAAATTAATTACAGGCTCTGTGATTAATTCATCTAAATTAATCGCATACCTATACGACACTTTTATGCCCGTTTATAAACAGCTGTATAGACTACCGTTCGTTTCTCTCCCTTCTCTCTCTCTCGTAACTTCTTGATCCTCCCCTGATTAATTAATCGAAATGAACGCGTTCATTTGACAGCCCTAATTACTACTATAAGTTAAAGTTACAACACTTCAAACCAAACACGCATGCATGTTCAACAGGCTTTTCACTTGTGAAGTATTGCACTAACTTACAAATGATGGTGTTTTACATTCCATACAGCGACGAAGAGGAAGAGAGCAGCCAGGGTACCGGAGGGGAATACTGTCCAGACAGCCATCCTCCAGGCCCTGCAGAGGCATAATTCTGTGCCTACTCCTACCCCGCTTTCTGGGAATGAGCACTTTGCCATGGGCCTAGTTCCTTCCCTGGATAGATTGCCACCTGAAGTACTGGAGTACGTTAAATTCCAAATCCGTAAAGTCATATTTGACCATTCTAATTTCACTTCAATAGGTTCAATTGGAACCTATTTAAACTTATTAGCTAGTGGTGGTGACAATCTCTCCAGGGAAAGAACTAGGCTGATGTCACTGTTAACTGTTCATTTGTTATTGTTCTGTTTATATTATATTGTTCTGTTATTTTTATTATTTTTATTTTTATAATTATTTTTTAAATAAAATATTTCTCACAACTCTTCTCTCAATATATGATTTTAAGTTCTAGCATGCATGGACACAAATATACATTTTTAATAACACTACTTAATTGAACAATTTTAATAACAATTTAATAATAATGAAGGAATCCCTTTTGTTTTGTGTGGGTGGCTCTTAAAAGAGCCACCCACACAAGCCGTTTTGGGGTTGTTGTGCACTGCACTATACGATGGTGTCATGCCACGAGAGGTTCCCTTCTGCAGAGAAGTAGGAGGTGAAGGTCTCGCGGATCCGGATGGCCTCTCTCCCGGCGTTGTTGGCAGCCACTCTCCCCAGCCCTGGCAGAGGCAACACCACACCAACAGGGAGGCAATCTCTCACTTCTGCTGTTGGTGCTGTTCTGCGGAGGAGGTTGTGGAGCACACAGGTGGCCTTGACGCATCTCTCCGCCAGCTCAGGACGGACCTCGATGACCCTCCGGTAGATCCGCCACTGGGAGGAGAGGATGCCGAAGGCGTTCTCAACCACCAACCGAGCCCGGGACAGTCGGTAGTTAAAGACGCGCCGCTCTCGGGGGAGGATGCGTCCGGGGAATGGCCTCATGAGGTTGGTCCGTAGCGGAAAGGCCTCGTCCGCTACAAACACATGAGGCAGGGGTCCTCTCTGCGCAGCCGCTGACAGTACTCTGTCAGCAGGGAGCTTGAGATCGCCAGCTCGGAGGGCCTGACCAAACACCGAGTTGGCCAGAATTCCTCCATCACTGGTTCTCCCATAGCCCCCCACATCGATGATGCGGAAGCACTTGTCTGCGTCGACAACTGCCAAGAGAACAATGGAAAATGTTCCCTTGTAGTTGAAGAACTGCGAACCGGAGTTCGCAGGGGCCTTCAGAACAACATGCTTCCCATCGATGGCACCGCAACAGAGAGGGAAGTTCCACTGCTCCTCGAACTGCTGCGCAATCACCCTCCAGTCCTCGGTAGTGGGCACAGCCATGAACTCCTCCACCAGGCAGTCCCATATAGCCGTCACCCCATCGGACACGATGGAAGCCACGGTGGAGGACCCGACCCGGAAGCTGGTGGCTATCGTCCGGAACGAATCGCCAGTAGCCAGGAATCTGCAACACATGAATAATTTATTTTAGCCTCATTGAGAATTTTTGTTGTATACCAAATATGTAGGCCAATTATCTCACTGATATCACTGCACAGGTATATGTCTTGACTAGTGTTTACAGTGGATTTGCATCAGCTTATTTTACTTTCAAAAGCATGACAAGGAGGTCAAGAATGAATATGTTGGAGCCATGATGCATTTATTTATTTTGTTTATATAAAACTCTGGTGACATGCATGTATATGAAGATTTGCGTTTAGGTTGAAACCATAGATAATAAATAAAAACACTGTTGAAACACTGGGTGGAGCATTGACAGGAAATGCATAGCAGGTAGGTGCAAGAGGGGAAACAGATGTGCAAAGCAAACTGCTTTATCACCATGTTGTCAGCACGCTTTCGTTTGACTTGTGTTGAATTTAACCCAATGAATATTGACTGATGTCACAATGGCCTATGCTCCCCCGTGCTTAGTTGAGCATAGTGCACGATGCTTGAATAAATGGGTCACTACTCAAATATAAACAGTGCATTGGAAATAGATGTATGCACTATCAGAACACGCGCCCGAACAATTTCTCCCCGTTATGTATATCGTTTTTGACTACAGAATGTGCTGATTGTTATAGAGTAATTAGGCTATGAAACCGCAACTTACCGGAGACAGACAGACAGGCGCTCCGCAGCTGATATGGAGCGCCTGTAGTTGGTGTCCTGACGGGAGATCCTGGCACCAACCCGGGCTAGCAGGTCATCGAACTGGGCCCGACTCAGTCGAAAGTTCCGCTGAAACCGGCCGTCATCCAGGCGGAGTTCTTGGAGCAAGTGGTGAAACTCACCCAGCTGTAGCCGTCTCCGGAGGATGTCGTGCACCCAAACACGACGGCGTTTGCGTTTGCGACGCTCCTCGGACTCCCACAGCAAATAAAGCGCAGCGATGGTGCCGATGTCAGCCATGTTTCAGAAAAAAAGAAAATAGCGGGGGGGGCAAGTTTTTGGCGGGCTCATCTAGGCGAGTGACGTAGGCGCGTATAGCGCGTATTGCGCGTATGCGACCATTTTTGACACAAAATGGTCAAGCAACATTTTACGCGCGTATCTCGCGTAAAAATTACGCGAGATACGCGTCTGGTGTGGCCGCACCTTTAGACCAGAGCATGTTTCACTACTACCAGAGATATGAATCTCAAGCCAATGCCTGAAAATGCAACTGGGGATACAACGGGGAAGGCAATAGCCGATTTAATCTAGACCGGAGGTAACGGCGTTTAACTTAAATGATTGGAGAAATAAAGTTTTCTTGACGATATAAATAGAGGGAGTAATCTGTCTCCTCACGGTACAATTAACCATGAGTAATGTGTCTCCTCACGGTACAAACAATAGGCCTATTTTGGCTGAATATTTCTGGCCCTTTGCTTCTTAAATATGATTATTTTAATTAATTCTCTGCGACTGTTCAACTACACGTCTGTTATGCTTTTCCAATCCAAGGGCCGGGGCTATGGAGCGTCGCGAGAGGACAGTGGCTCGACCAACTCTTACCGTACGTCCACACCAGGAGCGACTGGTCGCTCACAAAGTTTCGCTGCGAATATTCTGTTCGCTTTGGTCGCTCAAGTCGTACAATTCAATTATGCAGACGCATTTAAAGGAGCCATCTGCTTTTAGTGCAGACAGCCATATCAAAGAGTTAACTCCCATACACTTTGGCCATATTGCCGAGACGGTTTTGCTTGTTGGATAAAGTGCTTCGACAACAGTGATTCCCCCCAATATAAAAAAACTCCTAAAATGTAGGCTAATTACAACCGAGAACAAAAACCCTGCGTGCTGTAGTAGGCTAGTTAAAATATGTTTCACTGATCTCCATCTGCACTCATTCGTCGCACTCAAAACAAATAGACATTGGCGCTAGGGATGCGTCGGTCGCGACTGATTCGTTACAACGAACGAATCCCGAACGTGAACGACAAGAACTGGTTCCCCAAATCAAGAACTGGTTCTTTGATTCTTTTTTTTTAACATAAACCAAACATATGGTCACGAAAATAAAATATACAAACGAACAGAGCTCCGTCTCCCCGCGACTTATATTGATTGAGTCTACAACGTGCTCAAAGATTCAGCCAATGAGAGGTAGCAATGGTGTTGGAATGGCACCTGGGTAAACCAATGACAAGGCGGTTTTCTCTGTCTGACGTATCTTGGGTCATACCATTCGACAATAGACTTGACCTCCATCTGTTTATTGGATAAACGCATTTCCCAATCCCAGGAGTCTTTGCTCCATTCTACGTCAATTTAAGAACAAAGAAATTAAACTGCAGTTCGTATTTTTTATTTATGACCATGCAAGTTCTGTAATGCCTGAACAATGAAGAATTAAATGTAAAGTAAAATAAATTTAGAAATGTAAAACCATGAATGAAATATAGAGAGTAAGCAAGTGGTATAAATATTGGTGGGACGTTCGATATACTATATAGCAGGCATCTCCAAACGGCGGACTGCGGTCTTAACGGTCCTATCCGAACCCATGACCAATTATAAAAAAATGTTTGTTTTTTTTTAAGATGTAATCTGACGTAACGAACGAATCAAAACGACCGAATCAAATAAACGAATCGTTATAGTGAACTGAACTGAAAGAACTAGTTCCCGGAAAAGAATCATTTTGCCCATCCCTAATTGGCGCACATGCACAGGACTGGTTGGCTCCGCAAAGCAAATAATGGAACATATCTATCTATATCAACGCGTGTCTATTTTTTATGTGATGTATTGTGTGTATGTCCAGTCAGACTTGTTCTGTGTGGTCTTGTAGGCTACTGTCCTGTGTGGGCCGAACCACCTAAATGGATTCCCGACGATTTGTGTCGTTTGGTATTAATAAAGACTTGACTAGGCTATCTATCTAGACTATTTAATTAAGAATTATTCACCTCAGGCTCCGTGAATAGTGGGGAATAGAGGGATAAAAGACAAGAGATATATTGTCATTTATCCCTCGTCTTGTCGATTAGTTTGTTTATGTGACGATTTCAAAAATGTTTTGGGTTTTGTTTAAAGCATGCTACACGCGATTGGTTGGTTAGATTGGTGGCATGGAAAGCAAATTAAAATGATTCCCGCTTAAATACGAACGTTCTAGATGTATAAATACTCCCGCTTATCATCACTTGGTATCCAAACCACTGGCGTTTTGATATCTGAACAGAAAAAGGGTTGGGTCGTACAACACCGGGTGCCCAGTTACAGCCGCGATTAATACTTCAGCCGACATTTTGTTCAGTGAGTGAATAAAGGTAGGTAGGAACCAAAGTGCCTGCCGGTGTTCCCTGGGATCCACGCAAGCGAAGACTGTCTACATTCCGATTGGCTGTCAGTGTTTGGCCGCTGAAGCGCGTCATAGTCATTTGCATAAAGTTAAAACGTTTTCAACTTTTTTTTGACGCTCTGGTCGCTCAACTTTGGCCGCTGGTAGCGTTGGTCGCTTTGGTCGCTCTTGCCCATAGAAAGTGAATGACTTCCGGCGATTTGGTCGCTCAATTCGCTTCTGGTGTGGACGTACAGTTAGGGCGTGTTCACACAGGCAGTTTTTTTATATTAAACACCTGACCAGAGCGTTTTTTTACCAACTAAAAAACTGACAGGGGGGTTTTGTCTAGTTCATTCTAGAGCACAATGTTCTAGAGCACATATACGTTGAAAATCGGATACAGTATCAAAGTGGTTTGACTACGGTACTTGTATCAGTGTCAACTAGTTACAATGTCGAGGATTGTTGTTTTGGCGTTAGATGCCAACGACCCTTCCTGTTTGTGGGTGCATGATATAAACCGGGGACGGCAGCAGTACGGTGCATTTCATAGTTTGATACAAGAGCTACGGTTTGATAATGCACGGTTCTATTTCATGTAGGCTACGCCGTCTAGGCTTCGCCTTATGGGCTTGTCCTGTGCGCGCGCCTGCGCGCGCTGAAAATTCAACTATGCACCTATCAGCGTGGGCACCGCCCACATTTCCCACGGTATCGTGTCTATATAACGCGGTGTATACCGTCGCTCATCCTCCCTTTTCTTTCAGCACTTGTGCTTGTCAGCAGATTAGAGAACTACCTAAGCCTTCAACGGAACAACGGATCTCGCTAGCCGGTGGCAGCGGCCCGGGAGAGGCCTCGGACAAACGGCCCTTTTCAGGGCCACCGGAGAGCGCTCCTGGGGCTAAGTCCTTCGCAGGACTCCTTTGCGCCTCCCTGGCACCGGGTGACGGGCACGTGGCGTGTTTTCGGTGCCTCGGCGCCGACCACGCCGCGGCTGCTATGGCGCCCTCTGTCACCTGTGTCTCATGCCGGGAGCTGTCTGAAGAAGGGATCCTCTCCAGACACCTCTACTTCTCCCCGGCGGTGGACCTGGCTGACGCCATTGACCTGTTCAGGGCCAGCCCGGACTACCACGATGGCGTCGCCGATGGCGACGCTGTCTCAATGGAAGACGTCTTCGACGACTCGGCGTCCGGTGTTTCCCACTCCCGGGTTTCAACCGTCACCGCCGTGGAACGAGAGAGACCGCGCCGGATGGCCGATCTCTTCGGGGAGATCATGGCTGAGGCGGCGGCCATCAAAGGAATTCCTATGCCGGCCCCGCCTCTCGCCCCCATATCGGATGATATGCAGGGCGAGTGCTTTCGCACCCCATCGTCTTCCCGAAGGGTTACCCAGTGCCCCTTGTTCCCGCCTGTGCAGCACTTTTTTAGTGCTGCCGGTGGGGACCCTTCTACACTGAAGGCCCCTGTGAAGTCCTACACGGACTTCACCAACGTGGAAGGGTGGGCCGACACTCAGGCGAGGGGGATCCCTCGCCTGGAGCCTCCCCTGGCAGCGCTTCTCTGTCCGCCCTAACGAAAAGCCGCTGCCCCCCGACCGCCTCCAGAAACAGATTGTCGGCCTAACGGACAGGGTGTTCGTTTGTGCCTCTCAATCTGCGGCGGCGGTCAACAGCATCGCCATGCTCTCCTCCGCCATGGTCTCCTTGTCGGCTGACCGGGAGGCCTACGGCCCAGAGGAAGCCGCAAGATGGCTGGCGGTTTCCCGCTTTTCCAGCGCCATCCTCCAGCTATGCCAGCCGATAGCCGTTTCGGCCGGCCGGCATATGGCGTGGGCAACCATGATTCAGCGAATCATATGGCTCTCCCACACTGCGGTGCCGGAACGGGAGCGGGCCAGCCTGGTCCAGGGTCCACTAGCGCCGGATGGCCTATTTGGTCCCCGGTTTTCCGAGGTTCTCGCGCACCAGCAGTCTGTCCGTGAGAATCGTTCCCGGTTCGAGGCGATTCTCACGGGCTCCTCCCACCAGCAGGCCGGGAGGAAGCGGGACCAGGCCGTGCCCAGCGTTCCAGGGGACCGCCTCCGACTCCAGCCCCGGTGCCGCAGCAGCAGCAGCCGCGGCCGCCGCCACCGCGGACGGGTGGAGCAGCGCCACGGACCGGAAAGTTCCGGAAGCTGGCTCCGACTTTTTCCTTCCCCAATAAAGAAAAAAATAAAGACCGTTCGACTGAACGGCAGTACATGGTACCCAAAGAGCGATATTCCTTAGGCCACCTGCGTCCTACGCTTGTGGCGCGTCCCTCCATGTTGCCTCTTTCCCCCCCTCAGCCCGGTGGCTGTAGGGTGGCGGTCGGACGGCGTGTTCACATGGCCTCTGGTTCACCTGCTTCTAAGAAGCGGCGTCCCTTGGAGCCTCATGGACGGATCGGAGACCCGTTGCACGAGCCCGTGGATACGGCCGCTTGTACCGGTCTCCTGGTTCCCCACATTATAGGTGAGGAGATGGGTCCGCGCGCTGTGGCTACAGCCTGCGGACAGCGCATGCGCACAGGTGCTGCGGCCGGACGGCTCGCTCCCTGTTCAGCGGGCACGAGCGCGACGTCTAGACAGCTCGTTGTTTTTACGGCTGCTAGTTCTGGTACGTCTCCTACGCTCGCTGAGCCTCCTCCCTTTCGTGGGAAGCCCCCCTTGGTTCACACGCAGTGTGGAGGCGGTAGGGGCAGAGGAATACGGGTTATTCCTGGGCGGTCTTCCTCAGCTGTCGGCTCGCCCTCTCTCCAACCGCTATGCGTGTTGGCAAGAGCGGTGCGTTCTGCCATCGTGGTTGGACACCACGTTGAGATGGGGCCATCCCATACAGTTCAAGCGTCGTCCCCCACCCTTTATGGGGTTGATGGAGACCTCGCTACGGGACCCGGCTGCGAGCACGGCTCTGGCAGCAGAGGTGGCACGTCTCTTGGTAAAGGGGGCCATCACTGTCGTTCCCCCCCACGAGTCTCACCTAGGTTTTTATTCCCGCTACTTCCTGGTTTCCAAGAAGTCAGGGGAAATGAGACCTATTCTGGATCTTCGCGTGTTCAACAGATTCGTTGCCACGAGGAAGTTCAGAATGCTCACGGTCGGAGCATTGTTCCGGTGTGTGAGAGAGGGCGATTGGTTCACATCCCTGGATCTCAAGGATGCTTACTTCCACGTCCCTGTTCAGCAGGCGCACAGGAAGTTTCTCCGCTTTGCCTATATGGGGATGGCGTACGAGTACCAGTGTCTGCCGTTCGGCTATTCACTGGCTCCGCGCACCTTCTCGAAGTGTGTGGAGACGGCGTTGGAACCGCTCAGACGTCAGGGAAAGAGGATTCTCTTCTACCTAGACGATCTGCTTATTCTGAGCAACTCAGAAGAGACCGCGAGAGGGGACACCATGTTGGTGATAAACCATCTCTCCTTCCTGGGTTTTGCCATCAACTGGGAGAAGAGCTCCCCAGCCGGCAGACAGTCTACTTGGGGCTTTGCCTAGACTCAGCCACCATGACTGCGATGCTTTCGCCTCCTCGGCGAGACGCCATCCTGTCGGCACTCTCCCGTTTTCACGTTCGCAGAAACGTGACCGCACTGTCCACCATGCGCCTGTTGGGGCTGATGGCAGCTGCCCACCCCGTGGTCCCCCTGGGTCTGCTTTTTATGCGCAGACTCCAGCGGTGGTTTGCTCGCCAACGGTTGGACCCCAGGCGACACAAGCTCAGGGTGCTCCTCGTCCCCCGTTCGGTGTCGCCAGACCTGGAATATTGGAAAGGACCCTCCGCCCTTCTCAAGGGTGTTCCCTTGGCAGGGTGGCGTCCTACGTAGTGGTCTTCACGGACGCCTCGTTGACGGGTTGGGGAGGAACGTGCCTCTCTCACTCGGTCGGAGACGAGTGGCGCACGCACCCTACAGCACACATAAATGTGTTGGAGCTCGACGCTGTGAGGAAAGTGCTGTTGCATTTCTTTCACCTGGTGCGCGGCCGCCACGTTCTGATCAGGACAGACAGCGTGTCGGCGGCGGCGTACATCAACAGACAGGGGGGAGTCCGCTCCCCACCGAAAGGCGGTCGAGCTCTGGCTTTGGGCTCATCAGTATCTCCGCAGTCTGAGAGCCCTGCATATCGCGGGCGCCCAGAACTTTGGGGCGGACCTCATGTCTCGAGGCGGTCCCCGCCGAGACGAGTGGCGGTTACATCCCGACATTGTCAGACTGATCTGGCAGAGGTTCGGGACAGCGCAGGTGGACCTCTTCGCGTCCCGGGAGAACACGCACTGCAGGTGGTGGTTCTCCCTCAGCCCTCGGGATCTTCCCCCGTTGGGGGTAGATGCGTTGGCACACACACCTTGGCCGCGGGCTCTCTTGTATGCGTTTCCCCCGCTCCAGCTGATCCTTCCTCTTCTGGAACGGGTCAGACAGGAGAGACTGTCCCTGATATTAGTGGCCCCGGAGAACCGTTCAGCTCTGTGGTTTCCAGAGCTGGCCGCGCTCTCACGGTCGGCGCCTTGGCCAGTGCCGTTCAGGCCGGATGCGCTTTCACAGGCCCACGGGACGGTGCACCACCCGCCCGATGTCTCGGGACGGCTGTTGGTTTGGCTCCTGAGAGGTTGATCCTGCAGGGCAAAGGTTTGCCTGAGACGGTTATCAACACTATTCAGAGTGCTCGTGCGCCTTCTACTTCTTCCCTCTATGCGGCGAAGTGGTGCGCCTTCTCTAATTGGTGTGAGACGAACCACGCTGTCCCATCTCAATGCGAGGTGGGAAGCGTGCTTTCGTTTCTGCAAAACTTATTGGAAAAAGGTTTGGCCTTCTCCACTATCAAGGTCTATGCGGCAGCCGTTTCGGCTGGCCATGCAGGCTGTGATGGTGGACCGATCTTCAGCCATCCACTGGTCAAGAGATTCTTGCGTGGGGCTAGACGGGTTAGGCCTGTTTCACGCGTGCTTACACCACGCTGGGATCTCCCCACCGTGTTGCGCGGATTGTCCAGGGATCCTTTCGAGCCTCTCTCTCAGGCCCCTTTGGATGCCCTGTCATTTAAGACGGCGCTCTTGTTGGCCTTGGTTTCTGCCAAGCGGGCCGGTGAGCTAACCGCTCTGTCTGTCAGCCCGAGTTGCTTGTTGCTAAACGAGGACAGCTCCTTCGCGTTGCTCAGACCTAATCCTGCGTTCCTCCCGAAGAACATTAATAGTTATTTTCGGTCAAGGGATATTGTGCTTAAGGCTTTTCACCCCCCGCCTCATTCTAGTGAGGCGGAGGCGGAGTTGCATCTCCTGTGCCCGGTTCGGGCGTTGGCTATGTACGTGAATCGCTCGGCAGCGTTCCGCTCCACACAACAGTTGTTTGTGTGTTATAGCGACGCTAGCAGGGGCCGCGCTCTCTCTAAGCAGCGGTTTTCTCGCTGGGTATGTGAGGGTGTTTGCCTAGCCTACTCTCGGCAGGGCTTGGCGCCACCGTTGGGCGTTAAAGCTCACTCCACACGGAGCGTGGCCGCTTCAACGGCTCTACTCAAGGGCGTTTCGGTGGAAGACATCTGCGCGGCTGCGTCTTGGTCTTCCCCCGGCCCCTTTGTCCGTTTTTACATGTTAGACATGTCCAGGGGCTCACTCGGCAACTCTGTGTTAGAGTCCGGGACCCCTTTTACGGCTTAAGAATATAGACATGTTCTTTAAAGCGTCGTGGTTGGATTTCCTCTCGCCGGCTGGCGAGTTGGACTTGATTACCGGTCTTACTCTCCCACCTTTTTTCAAATGAAAAACAGGCTGGGGGGTTTTCTATTGGCTCGCCAATTGTCTGGTGGTTTTGTTTACCAGTGTGGCACTCCCGCCGTTTTCTTCAAATAAGAAACGGCCGAGAGAGTCCCATTATTGGAGAGCCGAATTCCGTAGCTCCGCCCCCGGTGGTAGCGGACCTAATGGAAACCTAGTTGCTCTGGTTTTTCTTTTCCTTTCATGGGTTCCATGAAGCACGGAATAGAGCCGGAGTCTTTACAGACTCACTTTTTTCTCCCTTGATCATTGCCTTGCTTGATCTAGGAGGAATTAGTTTTTTATAAAGCTGTTGTGTTTTACACTTCCTTGGCTTTTTGAGTCTTAATGTGTTCTGGTGACTTAGGTCTTTTTGACTGGGGTCCAGCAGGAGTACATTGATCGGGCTCCGCTCGCAGCTTCACCTTAGCCCATAAGGCGAAGCCTAGACGGCGTAGCCTACATGAAATAGAACGATAGTTATGTTATTATAACTCTAGTTCTATGATTGTAGGCGTAGCCGTCTAGTTTCCCACCTGCTGTACCCTCCAATTGCTGAAAGAAAAGCTTGGAGGATGAGCGACGGTATACACCGCGTTATATAGACACGATACCGTGGGAAATGTGGGCAGTGCCCACGCTGATAGGTGCAGGCGCGCGCACGGGGCTTGTCCCGGGCTTGTCCCGTGCGCAGGCGCGCGCACGGGACAAGCCCATAAGGCGAAGCCTAGACGGCTACGCCTACAATCATAGAACTAGAGTTATAATAACATAACTATCGTTCAGTGCGTATTTCAGACTTGACAAGTAAATTTTGTAACCCTTTTGCGCATCGTTGCGCCTTCAATAATAAAGCAAGACACTCACATGAGGCAAGCCATATTTAAACAATACGTGTTTTGAGGACTTTCCTAGTGACGTAAGTTCTCGTTCATTGGTCAGCTGTCAAAAAACTGTCTGACGTCTGGGGTTTTTCTTGGCGAGTTGAACTTTTCCCAACTTGAAAACCACCCAGAGCAGTGAAAAACCCCCGCTGGCAGCGGTGTTTTTAAAAGCACCCAGGATTTTTTTATAAAAACACTGTATCATAGGAATATAATAGGAAAAAAAAACTGCCTGTGTGAACACGCCCTTACACTGTTACGTATTTTAAGCACATAAGCTGCCCCCACATAGCCACTAGGAAGCAGGATCGAACACATAAGCTGCAATTACTACTCCAGCCACAGATGGCAGCATCTTTAGACTGGTGAGGAGGGCGGAGCCAAACGTCACACAGGCCACGCCAACTTCACATAGGCCACGCCCACTTGGCCCTAACCAGCGCGGGAGTGAGATTCCAGAGACATAGGTGGACCCGCAGAGAGACCCGGGCCTAAGCCCCGGGGCTCGACTTAGCTCTTCAGTATTTCTCTCCACGCGTGTTAGATACAATTCCCTCCCTTTTGCTTCATAGTTACCATTCCAAATTACTTTAACAAATAAAGTGAGTTCAGATCGAGAGTAATAACCAGTCCCTCCAGAAAAACGTGATTATGCGATCGCATAATTCAACGCATAATCAGGTGCTTTGTCAGAGTGAGTGTGTGACTATTCCCCTCTCATAGGGTGACTAGATGTCACTTTATGTGCGGGACAGTCCCGCATTTCCATGACTTTGTACACGTCCCGCAAATTGAGACGACCCGCATTGTTATTGACAGCAGGGTTGCCAACAGTCACACCCCTGGTGTGACTCTCACGCTTTCACTATCAATCTCACGCCGTCACGCACGCGCAAGAAATGTCACGCCAAAATAAAAAATCCTCCCGTTAATTTTCTGCGGGAGCAGACTAGCACAGCTGTAACATCTGCCTACCTACAACGTGATCACGGCAGTATTCTCTGATCGTTGATTCGCTGAAAACCAAGCACCTGATACTAAGTTGCGTTTGAAAAGGTCAGAGAGTTCAGATCCTATAGGTTCGGAGTCGGAGCCCACTGATGCGCGTTTGAAAGTTTCGTTGACAATTAATCAAGGTAAGCAGATAAAGTAGCCTAACAGATCGAATAATACAGTTGAGTTTTTCACTCTCAATTCATCCTTTTATAAACAAGCTCTTTTTAAACTTGGCACTTTCCTATGTGATTACAATATTAATATTTACTTTAATCAAGATGATATATATCTTCAAAACCTGTACATTTCTCTTTTCACTCAGGAAATATGTCCAATATGTGGACAAAACTTTCCCAAGAGGACATACAATTCCATGCAAGCTTTTGCGGAGATGGGTACTAAATAAATTTGCCTTCAGCATGTCTTATATTTCATTAATTCAATGTTTTTTACAGTTTTAATTATGGTACAGCTGATTTTCTCATGGTTTATTTAATTGTTTCAAATTTCAGCAAACAGCAGTCCGTTTCATGAAGATGTTGCTGGAGAAGGGACTTCTGGAATAAATAATCTCTTGCAGCAAGGGTCCAGGCATACAGTGCCACAAAGCACCACTTCCACTGTTGCAGTCAATCCTGACGAACCAGGTGCAAGTCATAACTCACAAACAAAATGATATAGAAAAGCAATTAAATTCCAGCACAAATTTTTGAATGTTGCCCGCCTAGCAGGGCACTTGTGTCGGCCTGGCTCAAAATGATTCAGCGAAACCACTTCTTCAAACAGTTATGTGAAAGTAGCAGCTTAGCCCGCCATTGTGAAAACGTTTTGGTCAATGGTGGCCATGTTTCTTGAGCTAACTCGTTAATATTGTATACACGTGGATGTCAGTTCCTTAAAGGCTCGATTCCACCGGACGCGTTACGGCAACGTTACGGCAGCGGCACGTCTTGGCCGCGGTCACCGCAGCAGACCATTTCCACAGGGCGCGGCTGCGGAACGTCACAGCAACGTCCCAGGAGCGGCTCGCCGTGCCGCAGCGCTATCATTCCGTAGCATTTCTATTTTTGCCGCAAGCCGTTGCTGAACCGCGTCAATTTCAACAGAGCAGATCGATCAGGGCAGGAAGTGAAAAAGTAAAAGCCATAGAGCATTCCGGTCAATTTTCAAAATAAAACACCAACATTATTACGTCATGACCGGTGGCACCAGGTCAGCAGTCAATCAATCAAAGGGTCTCAAATCATCCTTTTTATAAGAACAATGTCAGAAAGGACAAAGCCTGGCATTTAATTGCAGTAGTTTTAGGAGTGGAAGGTGAGTACATTAGGTTTAGGATTATCGCGGGATCTCGTGATCTCGCGGGAATACGGCTGGCTCGCAAGGCAGCGTTGCGCTGCCGTAACGCGCCCGGTGGAAATGCAAGCAGGGCAAAGTCGCGGCCAAGACGTGCCGCAGCCGTAACGTTGCCGTAACGCGTCCGGTGGAATCCCCGGGTGAGGCTGAATCCCCGGGTGAGGCTGAATACCAATTTTGATCGTTTGAAAATCCATAAAATATTACTGACTGCTTAAAAAAGTAAATGTTTTTACTGATAAATTAAAAATAATCCCCTCATTTTAATTTTACATTTTTAATATCACTCTGAAATGTTTGACTTATTTTTTTTATGTTATTGTATTGTTTTTCATAGAATGGAAGGAAATATTCAATGCTTCAAGTGCAGCAACACTGTTTCGAAGACGTTTGTTGAGAGAGCAAGTGCTGGAGAAACCTATTCGCTTCTCAATGGACATAGAATCAGGTGTTGAAGACAGAAAAAGCAGAGAAATACTCGTCATGCAGGTAATGCTGATGTGACAATGCTTTTTGAGGGGCAAAAGGATGACCTCATCCCCTGCGCATCACAGCCACTATTGGACTCTGACCTCTTTAGGATGGCAGGCAGACTGGTGGGGCATTCTTTCATTCACGTGGCCCAGGTTTGGCAGGCATCAGTCCTGCTGTTGTCCATGTGCTCCTAGGAGGGCAATTGGAGACAGCAACATTGGTCCTGGAGGATTGCCCTGATCTTGATCAGAGGAACACTATCCACTTGGTAATGTCTGTTTCTGTAGCATTTTTTGGTATGTGTGTGAGGTAAAATAAAGGACTGATGGAGGACTTTTTTTTCCACCACAGCTGGAAGGCATCAAGGAGCTATCTGAGGACCAGAAGGCTGATGTCAATAGCCTGACAGACATGTGGGAACTGCCACGACTGACTGATAACAGATGATATCTTCATCGGCAGCTTTTGCAGCATGCGGTAATGAAAGAGTTTGTTGAAATTGATGCTTTTTAACATACAGTAACTCAATACTTGGCT
Source organism: Gadus macrocephalus (assembly GCF_031168955.1). Taxonomy (NCBI): domain Eukaryota; kingdom Metazoa; phylum Chordata; class Actinopteri; order Gadiformes; family Gadidae; genus Gadus; species Gadus macrocephalus. Next base: position 15,143,045 of record NC_082399.1, read on the forward strand.
GGTTCTGAATCTGTCATTTTATATTTATTTATTTAATAAAAGGATCAAATATGCTAAATATTTTGACTAAAACATTATCACAAAAGTGAAAAAAGTTAAATTTCATTCAATTCAGATCTTACCTTTGTGCAAATATTCAGTGTTCCAATCAATGGACTGCTGTGTCTAGCTCGACCTTTTTGAGACGTCTAGTTACCCCCACTGAAAGGGTGACGTAAGCCTTCCACTGAGCGTATTGATGCTGCTTGCATGTATTTATTTTGAAAAGTCACTACAGTCCGTGATTTGTAACTTTGGGAACAGACAGGAGCCCAGGACAGCATTCTAAAGTAAGACCACTGATTTATTGTGAATTAATCATTAGCTACAACCCACAATATTGATTTTTCTTCACATTCTCAGTTATTGTTTAATTTGTTATGTGAAATGTATGTATATTTGTGTGCATGTGTGTTACGATTGTTGCAGATTCTGGGAAGAACTTCTTCTCAGAGAAAACAAATGAGAAAGGGCCTAAAAGAAACTGGAGTGTGGCAGATATTATCCGAAAGAAGAGATGTGGCTGAAGCTGTCTTCCCATCTGGGAAAGAAGTGATCTGCAGCCCCCAGGAACAATACCAAACAATATACTTAACTGTCCCCATGGGGAAACTTGTTTTGGACTCAAATGCTGTACACAAATGGCTGCCTCCATAGTAGTATAAAATAAAATTTAAGCTAAGCAGCATATACTTTCAAATCACAAGCACAAATTACACATTGTACAACTAGTGATAAGAATGTGCCGCGTTCTTGAAGAAAGTAGTCCAATCCGGATCGCTTTTAACTCACTTTATCTGTTAAAGTATTTCGGTATGGTAACTATGAAGCAAAAGGAGGGGAATTTTATCTAACACGCGTGCGAGCGACAACCAGCAGAACTTTAACTCAAGTATGGCCGGCCGGATGTTTCTGAACTCAAATCTCACTGTTTCGCTAGTTAGGTTCAAGTGGGCGTGGCCGGCGTGACATAATGGCTACGCCTTCCTCACCTGTCAAAAGGTGCTGCCATCTGTTGCTGGAGTAGTTATTGCAGCCTATGTGTACGATCCTGCTTCCTAGTGGCTATGTGGGGGTAATACAGCTTGTGTGTTCGATCCTGCTTCCTAGTGGCTATGTGGGGGCAGCTTAAGCCCAGTTCAGACCAAAGATTCACCTTGCAACGCCTTGCAACTCGCAACGCCTTGCAACGCCTTGCAACGCCTTGCAACGCCTTGCAACGCCTTGCAACGCCTTGCAACGCCTTGCAACGCCTTGCAACGAGACGGGCTGCGACGTTCTAAAACTGGGCACTGGCTGCAACGCGCTGCGACGCTAGGTGGTTTCCATAGCAACTGTGAACGCTCTGGCACAGCTGAGAGCCGCAACATCATCATTTGCATAGGTTAGGTTAGTCAGGGTTTGCGATTAGTTAGGTTTGCAATTCGTTTTATCTTTATTTACCTTGAGAGTAGGCTACAGTTACTATGTTTTGTCATTCTCCACTACATCTGCATTGGAGTAAATAGCTGGAGCTTACAGTTAGTTTAGATTACCCGTTGTTGGATACATTGCATTTTTACTCACATGTCAATGAGGTCTGCTGTTTAAAGTTACATGAAATGTAATCCAGTTTCAAAGGTTAACTGAAAAATGCGTGCTCCCGTGCTAGTGAAGCCGTCATCAAAACTAAAACTGCGCATGACAGCCTCACATCAATTAAAGAGAACACCCGGCCTAATAATGTTCAGCATAAGATACAGTTTAGATCAAATGTTAATAATTTATAGACAAAATAGACAAATAAAAATCAATTATTTATTATACATATGTTATTAGTTTAAATAATCAGAAGTTTCAGTAAAACATAGACAAGCGAAGCAAATATGTACAAAATATAATATATATACATATAAATATATAGCCTATATCAAATATATACAAAAATCCATAAAATCAGAACCTCGAGATGAAAATGAGGCGAAGGTAAGAGAAGGGGCGATTCAAATTTGCAATAACCAATTAAATATCTAAAAATTAATGAAACAAATTTAGAGGTTAATATATAATGGCCGAATTCAAAGTGACTGATATGTTTGGGGGTAATAAGGGTAAGGGTAGGTGTGAGAGGCTTGGGTGGGGGGGGGCTTGGTTGTCTCTATCTTTAAGTGAAGCCTGGTAGCAGCCCTTCCTCCAGCTGGTGCTCTAAATCTAATAAAATATTTGGGTCCTTGATTCGCCTCATTTTCATCTCGAGGTTCTTACAAAAGATTGACATTGTGTCCTCCTCCCTCTGTTCTGTCCTGTTTCGCAGAAAATTGCCAACGGCACTTAGGACCTCATCTTCTTGCTTTTCTGTTTGCCTCTTTCTTTTACTGCCTGCGACCTTCTGAACCTGAGGGACAAGGCAGGTGCTGCCTTGTCCCTCAGGTTCACTGCTCTCCTCTACTTCCACGTCCTCTTCCTCGTCCAGTCCCTCCACGTCATCACTCTCTCTTTCAACAATCTGTAAAAGAAAAATAATAGATCAATACAAATGACACATTATTAAAAAAATTATCTTTGTTTTTCAGTGCCCCAACACCACAGAGGAGTGGAAGAAGGTGGCAAAGGGATTCCAGGACCAGTGGCAATTTCCTAACTGCCTTGGTGCCTTGGATGGGAAACACATCTCAATTATCCCTCCACCATCCTCAGGGTCTACTTTTTATAACTATAAACATAGCTTCTCAGTTGTGTTGATGGCCCTGGTGGACAGCAACTACCGCTTCCTTTATGTGGATGTGGGGTGCAACGGCAGGGTGTCTGATGGTGGGGTTTTCAGGGGCTGCTCACTCCAGCAGTCCCTTGAGCAGAAGACAGCCAACATCCCCGACCCTGCACCACTTTCTGGTACAGAGCTGCTCTCACCCTACACCATAGTGGCTGATGAGGCTTTCCCGCTCAAGGAGTATATCCTGAAGCCCTACTCTAGCCACGGCCTCACCAAGGAGCAGAGGATTTTCAATTACCGGTAGGGGATATAACAATTAACGGTTTCAATGACAATAGTGGTCGAATTTTTCATCCTTCTAAAAATCATAAAAACAGGCCTATTTAGTTGCTTTCAGTACTTTTTGAACAATTCAGCACATTTTAACAAAACAACGTTTAAAATGTTGGTAATGACTATCTTACTAGGAAGAAATAATACCATTATATCTCTAATTACAGGCTTTCAAGAGCACGGAGGGTGGTGGAAAATGCCTTTGGCACACTAGCAAACCGCTGGCGTGTCTTCAACACAAAAATCCACCTGCAGCCAGAGACTGTGGACAAGATTGTCCTCGCCTGCACCGTGCTGCACAATGTCCTACGTGACCAGTGTGGTGATGGCTACACCCAGCTTCCCAGCGAGCGGGATGGCCCTGGTGAACATGGTCCAACCCTTGCCCAGGCTGCACTACCACGCAGCACAAACACCACTCTGCAGGCTAAGAGGAACAGACATCCTCTGCAATTACATGTGCTCAGACGCTGGTGCTGTAGCATGGCAGTGGGACAAAATTTAATCATGTGTGTGGGTGTAATTAATAATCAAGCTGTATTATATTAAATTGTTTTATATTTCATATTCCAGCCCAGATCAATTGTATATAGTTGTATGTAGCCTATTCTATTATCCATCTCCAAGTTGTAGTTGAGCCGATTGTAAACAAAGACAGATATAACTGAAATTTAACTAACAGGAAATGCAATGTATCCAACAACGGGTAATTTAAACAAACTGTAAACTCCAGCTTTTTACTCCAATGCAGATGTAGTGAAGAATGACAAGACACAGTAACTCTAGCCTACTCTTGATACCTAGGCCCATATATGTGTTAATGTTAATTAATATGTGTGATAAGTTTTACTTTAAATAAATACTGTGGTAACCCGCTACCCAAATGAGCCGGGTTCCACTGACAAAACTCGCTTGGCGTAGGGTTTTTAGCCATGGCAGGCATTTATTGCAGACAACTTAAATCATACAATGAAGACGCGGTCTCTAGGGTCTCCGTGAGCCTCTAGCCGCTCGTGGACCAGAGCGCTTCCTACGTCCTTGTTCCTGGTCTCCCGAGCCGTGCTGTGCTGTGCTGGTCCTCCTTTTAAGATGGCTCCGGTGCTTTCGGCCAGGTGTCCCCCAATCACCCTGATTGGGGTGCCGAAAGGGCTGCTCTCCATCGCCGGCTGGTGGGTGGGGGTGGTACACCCCGTCCTCCACGGTACCCCGGGCCCGTCCAGGCCGAGGACCACGTGGCGGGATGCCACAATACCTTTTCATCCACGTTGGACGAAGAAGCTCTCTTCCTTATATATGGCTCCAGGAAAGAGTACCTCCTGAGTACCCAGTCCTGCCTGCCAGTTCTCCCACCGGCACTCCCCGAAGCTGGTGCCTTGCTGTACCGGTTGTACTGAGTCCTGAGGGAGTGGATTTTCTTGCCTACCTCTTTTTCTGAAAAAGACAGTAGCCTAATGTTAGCAAAAAAACATCGCACATTTTAAACTAAAGACTATTTTACAAACACCTTTGACCCCACAAAGCATTAGCGGATGGAGTAGGCCTATTACCAGCAGTAAATATTTATTTATTAAGTCTACCCGCTTTCCAATAGGCATTTTTAGTCCCTTGTTTTTACACAGGAAACATACATATAGAAAAAATATAAAGATACTGAGATACCGTTGGGAACCGTTGGTCCCGTTAAAATAACTAAATCAGCTCGAGCCTAACGTTATCTACAATCGTTATCTACAATCGTTCTTCAGAAACAAAGATAAATACCGTTAGCATCTACAACTTGTGTTTATTAAACCTATATATTAGGCCTACAGCCTAAGCTATGCCTTTATGAAACGAAAATAAAAACAGGAAACAAGGAAAGGAAAAAGTAACAGAAAAGAAAAACAAAGTATCGCCTCCTTACCGGATACACCAATTGCCACCGCAATCTCACAACAGGCTCTCCTCTTGCTGTCCCTGTTGCTGTACCCCTTGCTGGCAACATCGTATAACACAGGTTGATCCTCCAACAACCGAATTAATTTCTCCTCCCTCTCCTCGGACCAGAAGTCTGCCATCTTCGGATCTTTTTATGCTGGAGTGGACAGTACGGTACCGGGACGGAGTAAGGCCGTGACGTACAAGTTGTTCTGTGCTGTGATTGGCTGAAGAGGAATAGTTAAATCGCCGCGTTCTAAAACTGGACCTTGCGATTTGACATGTTCAATCTCTGGCGACGCCTTGCAACTCCTTGCAACGGCTTGCAACGACCCGTTCACACCGCCCCTGCGACGTTCTAAAACCGTCTCGTTGCAAGCCGTTGCAAGGTGAATCTTTGGTCTGAACTGGGCTTTATGTGCTTAAAATATGTAACAAATGCCAGACTTGAGAAACATTTATTTTTTAACTGATGTAGGTACAAATCAATAAAGTTTAAGTTTACAATGGGTACTCTATCTACGTATATAATGGTACTCTCCATGGAGATTATGAGTTGCTATACTCCTGTGGAACTACTCTATCAAAAACCTTTTTTTTATTGTGTAAATATTTTTTATTTATGTTACTGTATATTGCTTTCTTCTTCCTGAGATGTACTGTGTCCTGATCAAATCAGATTATCCTTTAGTGCCATTGAACATTAATATACAAAAAAAAGTGCGTGCAAACAGACTTACTCAGCAGATAAGAATGATTTGGAGGAACTAGGTCATGATTGATCACATCATCTGGCCGACTGAGTCAGCTGATGAAGAAGACGAGGTCTATCCTCTTGAGACAAGAGCCAAGGTTGGGATGTTCCTTCAGCAGTTCATTGAAACTGGTATGCCATTCCGGCACGTGAAACCCACATGTTCCTCCCCAGCCCGACAGAGAAGCATCCGTGTACATTGAGATGTGTGATGTCGCTCTGCCCAACGGCACTCCTCACGTGAGGGTTCGGGGATCGCCCAAGTGGGTCAAATCGGGGCCCACTTATCGGGGAATGGTCACTTTGCTCCGCCGTTGGCGCACCGGGTCGATGCGCAGGCGAGAAAGGCATCTCTGCAGCCGCCTCATGTGAAGCAGCCCCAGCGGCACCACCGTTTCAGCGGCTGACATTATGCCCAGCAACCTCATGACAGAGAGGGCTGTCACGACGCTGCCCGGGGAACAGCGGCGGAGGAGAGACCACAGCGTCTTCATCCTCTGCTGTGAGAGCCGTGCTCTCATTACAGCTGAATCCAGCTCTACCCCCAAACACATCACACTCCGTGAGGGGAGGGGGAAGCATTTTTTCCAATTTTTGGCGAAGCCTAAATTTGACAGGTGAAATGCCAGCTTTCTTGTCTGAATAGCTGCTTCCTCCTTGGAGCGAGCCAGCAAAAGTAGATCATCTAAGTAGAACACTACTCTCATTCCTGTTGCCGGACGGGAGGCGGTTGGACTGGTAGTGTGACCCCAGAAATGAGAAACGCAGGAATTTCCTGTGTTTGGGGATCACTGCGACGTGGAAGTATCCGTCCCGCCACGAGGGTAAAGTAACGTAGGGCTGGCTCGATCAATAAAACAAGGTTTATTGACGGCCTGCCTACAGTATATGTGGTGGATTATGCGTGTGAAACGGTTATGGCTGGGCCGAATGGCTCCGGCGTTAATTGGGGTGTGGGGAGAAAGAGGTGGGTGGCTCTTAAAAAAGCAGTTTTCTCGCTGTCACACGCTTCTCCCTCGCCCTGTAATTTTCTTCGCCGGCGCTTGTGGGGCGGGACATAGCCCCATGAGCCCGCTGCAAGGGGCCTTTGCTGGCTGCTCGCCGCAGCCTGGGATGGAGGCGGGTGGGGCTGGTAAGCCGGGCGAGGTTGGTAAGCCGGGGGGCCAGGAGGAGGAGCTGCCGGCGGCGCCGTGACAGTGGCTGTCGGAGGCCTATTGCGGCGACGGGAGCCCGGAGTGGAGCGCTGCTGCTGAGGTGGAGGGCCGGAGAAGTGTCTCCGGAATTTCTCTGCCTCCTCGGAAGCAGCCTGCATTTCACCCACCATAGATGAAAGACGGGCCCCGAACAGACCGTCCGGGCTGATTGGGCACTCCAGCAACTGTCGCCTCGTTGGCTCAGGGATGCCCGGGGTCTGCTGCAGCCACAGGTTCCTCTGTATGGCTGCCATGCCGTCGTCCGGGCCGCTTCCACCGCACCGGTCGAGCAGAGGCAGGGGATGACACCGGCAGTTTGCGCCACGTCGACTACCCGTTTGGCCAGACGATGAAGGCCAATTTCCACTGGAATCGGCACGGAAGCGGCACGGCAGCGAATCGCTCGCCGAAAATAATAGAAACCATTCAAGTGAACGTAAGCTATTCCAATGGATACGGCACCGGCACGGCACGGAACCGTCCCCAAACCGGCACTTCGTTTACGATACTTGTCTCTTCTATTTCTGAAAATTGCCGGTTCGCTGCCGTGTCTCAGAACACGACTACAGCCAATCAGTTTGCCTTTGCGCATGAATATTCATGAGCTCACATCGATCCCTATGCAATTCACAGGGTATTTATATATTATACAGTCTATCTATGGTATGGTATCAATAGCTAATCAGTGGCAAAGAAGAAATGAAAGTCTGCGTCGATGCCTCGCAAGTCCAGTGTCGCGAGTGGACGTTGCCATGACATCTAGAAATCATAGGTCTACCGTATTTAATGGGTTATGTCATGTGTATGGTTGATTATAAGGTAGGCCTATGTATATATATATATTATAATGTATATTATAATATATATGGTTTCAATATAACTCGTGAATAATATTGTATGAATACTTATTATAATTATTCACGTCTTGAGCCATCTGTCGGAACGTGTCCGTGCCGCTTCCAGTGGGGATTGCAGTACGGAACACAGCCGCTTCGCTGCCGTGGCGCTTCCGTGCCGATTCCGGTGGAAATTGGCCTTGAGGGTCAGCCGCCATGGTGGAGATGTCATGTGCCAGCAGGCCGATGTTATTCATAACAGCCTCTTGCTTCGTCATACACTGATGCGCCTTGGCCGTCAGCTGGTCTTTGCGAGTGGGGCGGCGGCCCCACTCCCACTCTTGGAATGTTCGTCAGCAGAGAGCAACTGTCGCGTTCTTGAAGAAAGTAGTCCCATCCAGGTTGCTTTTAACTCACTTTATTTGTTAAAGTATTTCGGTATGGTAACTGTGAAGCAAAAGTGAGGGAATTGTATCTATCACGCGTGGAGAGAAAATACCGTAGAACTACTTCGAGCCCCGGGGCTTAGGCCCGAGGCTCTCTGCGGGTCCGCCTATGATTCTCTGCCCTCCAATCTCACTCTGGTTAGTATCAAGTGGGAGTTGCCTGTGTGACGTCTTGGCTCCGCCCTCCTCACCTGTCTAATGGTGCTGCCATCTGTGGCTGGAGTAGTTATTGCAGCTTATGCGTTCGATCCTACTTCCTAGTGGCTATGTGAGGGTAATGCAGCTTGTGTGTTCGATCCTGCTTCCTAGTGGCTATGTGGGGGCAGCTTATGTGCTTAAAATACAACACAACCAATAGGTTTAGAGCCAAATGGTCCCGCCCCCCTTTTTGCAGATCAATGATTTCAGACCTTTGACTGTCAGGAGTTTCAAACCGAATGCGCGATAGAACACTGCCAATAATTACGTGATTCAAAGCTTGCGCCTGTGTGGTCAAATCTCTGAAAAGTCGGTTCAGAAAAATTCATTGCAATGGTGTAAATGTACACCTTCCCAAATTTTTTCAAATAAATATTCAACCTTTCAAAAATTATTTCTCAATGTATGAACACCTGCTTGCAGAACAGCCTTTTAAGTGTCGCCTCATTGCCCTTTAAATAGCTGAAGAAAAGCTGTTTATTGGGAGCAGAACGTCCGCCGGCGCTCACCTATATCTGGGCCCGTGTCCACCAAAAGCCTTTTTAAAAGGCGGAGTTCTCCGTGAACTGCTTTCAACGCATTTGTGCGCGCCGCTCAAAAAAAGACGCACAAAGCGTTTTTCGTTTACGTCATTAAATACGCGTCATCGCTTGTATCCATAGATACACAGCTTCTATCTGTTGGCTCCATCATATGGCATCCGACACCCGAACGTCCTCTCTGGTTACTCCTACAATTTGCGAAATGAATCGAAGATTAATAGCGCTTCTTGCCGTGGCAGCGGAGGTTGCGGACGATCCCCCTGCGCCTGTCGTGGTTGCCCGGAGGACAGTGTGGGTCCACAGTATTAATCGTGGTAGGGGGCAGTACGGGGAATACCACTGGCTGTGTCAAGAGCTCCGCCTGGACGAGGATCGCTTCAAGGTCTATTTCAGACTCAACCGGCAGCAGTTTGAAGGAGTTTTAACATTTATTGGGCCGACCATCGCCAAGATGAACACCAATTATAGGGAGAGCATCAGTCCCGCCCAACGGCTTTGCATTTGCTATTTTTCATCTCTGCCTGGTCGAGTGACTTGGCAGGATGGAATTAAGTTTATAATTTTTGTATATATTTAAATCAAAAAAGGCGAAAAACCAAAACTAATAATACAATTTCTTAAATCAATCTAACATTCATGTTGTATGCTGGATTACTTCTGAAGACAAAAACACACCTTTAACACCTTCATCATCATCAGAGCATTCATTATGTATCTACTACCTAATGTAATGAAAACAAAACAACATTGTCTTAGCATTAAAATGTTTAATTAACTGATTCATTAGAAAATGATTCCAAGATATTATGTACACATTTGAAACATTTCTTATAGCTTGTACTAAATCTAAATAGAAAATGATTCCAAGATATTATGTACACATTTGAAACATTTCTTATAGCTTGTACTAAATCTAAATAGAAAATGATTCCAAGATATTATGTACACATTTAATTTTTTTTTTAAAGCTTAAACTAAATCTAAATAGAAACTGATTACAAATGTTATTTACACATTTAAAAAAATCTTAAAGCTTAAACTAAATCTAAATAGAAACTGATTACAAATTTTATTTACACATTTAAAAAAATCTTAAAGCTTAAACTAAATCTAAATAGAAACTGATTACAAATTTTATTTACACATTTAAAAAAATCTTAAATCTTAAAACTAAATCTAAATAGAAAATGATTACAAATGAATTACTCTCCAAACTCCACATCGTAAAGGACCTGCTGCATCCTCATGCGCGCCTGGGCCCTTTTCTGGTTTGACAGCCTCCTCAATGATGGGACAAGGCTGAGCATAAAATGCTCATCCTCGTCCAGAGCCAGTGTATTCTCCTTTTCATTTTGGAGGGAGGACAGGATAGATTGCTGGAACACAGACAGCGGCTGCTCCAGCTGTCTCCTGCGTGGTGGTGGAGGTACAGGACGCCGCGGTGTGACCAGAGTCACCGTAGAGGTAGTGGGAGGAGATGGAGAAGAGGTGTCCACAGCGGACTCTGATAGGCTGGGAGAGGGAGGAGATATCTCCTCTTCACTTTGAGCCACCACCTGTGAAAGAAAGCATACATTTGTTTGTTTAAAATGTGCAAATTAAAATGGTGAATTCTTATAAATATCTCTGCATCTGGCTTCACCCAACAAAAACCTTAAGATTAGGGTATGTTTTTAGCATATGTTTTAGGCTACTAGCTTTTGTTATAGGCCTACCTCTCGTTGGGGAGACATACTGGGCGCTAGCAGGGCCAAGATCTCCGGTGCTATTTCCTGGCTATAATCTGCATGCTCCATATTACTAGACGATACCCTCTCCTTCACATGGCGCTCCAGGAAGCCCATGATCGCCATGTACTTCCACCTCTTGAAAGAGGTGGCACCGGCCCCACTTTTCTTCCTGTCCCTCTCTGCCTTCCTCTCCCTCAAATATTTATCCCGCAAGTACTTCCATTTCTTGCGGGACACTTCAGCTGTTGATACAAGATTATGTCTCTACAATTAGCAATTCACACAACCTACAAGGTTAATATCAAGCCTACCTATCAGTAACGTTAATACTAACTGCCAAGTTAACGTTAATACTAACTGCCATGTAAACGTTAATACTAACTGCCAAGTACGGATGGCAGTTTGTACCTAACGGCTAATCGTTAAATGCGATAATATCATTAATAAACATGATAATAATATAAATAATTAATTAACAATTCTCACCTGTAACGCCCAGCATAGCTGAAATGTCTCGCCAGGCCTGGTTGCGTTTTGTTAGGTCGTGATACGCCTTCAACGTGAGGTCGTACAGGACCGGACACTCACTCACAGCTGTTATCAAGCTTTCGTCCGACATGTTTCAGTTTGTTTCAGTTTGAGTTCCGTTTATACTTTTAGCCTTGCCTCATCCTCGATTTTGATTGGTCGTTCAAAAAAAGCGCCGATGACGTGAAGCGCTTTTCTTCAAAAGTTCAACTTTTTTCAACGGGGGCGCGCGTCTAAAAGCGAGAGGCGCCCGGAGCGTTTAAACGCTCCGGGCGGCTTTTTAAAAGGCGCGCTGCTTGCGCGTCCTGCCATAGAGAATGCATTGCAGACCGACGCTCCGTCTTTTAAAAACGCTTTTGGTGGACACGGGCCCTAAGGGCCTGTGTCCACCAAAAGCGTTTTTAAAAGACGGAGCGCTCCGTGCACTGCTTTCAACGCGTTTGTGCGCGCCGCTCAAAAAAGACGCACGAAGCGTTTTTCGTTTACGTCATTAAATACATCATCGCTTGTATCCATAGATACACAGCTTTTATCTGTTGGCTCCATCATATGGCATCTGACACCTGAACGTCCTGGTTACTCCTACAATTTGCGAAATTAATCCGAGAGTGATAGCGCTTCTTGCCGTGGCAGCGGAGGTTGCGGACGATCCCCCTGCGCCTGTCGTGGTTGCCCGGAGGAGAGTGTGGGTCCACAGTATTAATCGTGGCAGGGGGCAGTACGGGGAATATCACCGGCTGTGCCAAGAGCTCCGCCTGGACGAGGATCGCTTCAAGGTCTATTTTAGACTCAACCGGCAGCAGTTTGAAGGAGTGTTAACGTTTATTGGGCCGACCATCGCCAAGATGAAGACCAATTATAGGGAGAGCATCAGTCCCGCCCAACGGCTTTGCATTTGTCTGAGGTGAGTAGCATGAACTGAAATGTGTCTTTCGTTAAATACCAACTGACGTTAGGTCGATAGGAGTTAACAGGAGTTAACGGTTTGGCTTCTTATTAATTCAATAAATTAAATTAATTAAAAGTTTTCATTTCATTTAATTAATAAGAAGGCAAACCTTTATTAGCAGCTGTGCAGTTCTTTTTTGTTTTCTAATTAACTGAAGATAATGTAGGCTATCTTTGTTTATGTTGCAGGTACCTGTCAACTGGAGACTCCTACAGGTCCATAGCCTTCAGCTACAGGGTGGGGTTCTGCACTGTGGCGAGGATCGTGAAGAGTGTGTGTGAGGCCATATGGCAGTGTATGGTCTCCACATACATGCCTGTGCCAGGGGCAGAGGACTGGAGGAAGATAGCTGGGGACTACGAGAAGCTGGCAGACTTCCCCAACTGCCTCGGCGCCATAGACGGCAAACATGTGGTTATACAGGCCCCACCGTCTACTGGCAGCCAGTATTTTAATTATAAGGGGGCATTCTCCATCGTCCTTCTGGCGGTGGTGGATGCCCGCTATCGCTTTAGGGTCGTGGATGTGGGGGCCTACGGCAGGAGCAGTGATGGAGGCACGCTCTCGTCTTCGGCCTTTGGCACTGCTCTGCGGCTGGGGAACCTGGACCTTCCACCTGATCGACCCCTACCTGGAGCAGACCATCTGGGACCCCAGCCGCATGTATTCATTGGGGATGAGGCTTTTCCTCTGCGGAGGAACCTCCTGCGGCCCTACCCTGGCCAAAACCTGGGGGGAGAGCGGAGGATTTTCAATTTTCGGCTGTCCCACGCCCGGAGGATTGTGGAGTGCGCCTTTGGCATCCTCGCCAACCAGTGGAGGCTCTACAGGAGGGTTCTCGGCGTGTCTCCAGAGGTTGCAGAGAGCGCCGTGAAAGCCACCTGTATCCTCCACAACTATATGCGATGGGATGGTGAGGGAGAGGATGGCCCCCGCATTCCAACTGTGCCATCACAGGGTGCAGTGCAGAGCATCCCCAGGGTCGGCAGCAACAACGCCTCCAGGGAAGCGGTCGCAGTGAGGGAGACCTTCAACCGCTATTTTTCATCTCTGCCTGGTCGAGTGACTTGGCAGGATGGAATTTAGTTTATAATTTTTGCATATATTTAAATCAAAAAAGGCGAAAAACCAAAACTATTAATAAAATTTCTTAAATCAATCTAACATTCATGTTGTATGCTGGATTACTTCTGAAGACAAAAACACACCTTTAACACCTTCATCATCATCAGAGCATTCATTATGTATCTACTACCTAATGTAATGAAAACAAAACAACATTGTCTTAGCATTAAAATGTTTAATTAACTGATTCATTAGAAAATGATTCCAAGATATTATGTACACATTTGAAACATTTCTTATAGCTTGTACTAAATCTAAATAGAAAATGATTCCAAGATATTATGTACACATTTGAAACATTTCTTATAGCTTGTACTAAATCTAAATAGAAAATGATTCCAAGATATTATGTACACATTTGAAACATTTCTTATAGCTTGTACTAAATCTAAATAGAAAATGATTCCAAGATATTATGTACACATTTGAAACATTTCTTATAGCTTGTACTAAATCTAAATAGAAACTGATTACAAATGTTATTTACACATTTAAAAAAATCTTAAAGCTTAAACTAAATCTAAATAGAAACTGATTACAAATTTTATTTACACATTTAAAAAAATCTTAAAGCTTAAACTAAATCTAAATAGAAACTGATTACAAATTGTATTTACACATTTAAAAAAATCTTAAATCTTAAAACTAAATCTAAATAGAAAAGGATTACAAATGAATTACTCTCCAAACTCCACATCGTAAAGGACCTGCTGCATCCTCATGCGCGCCTGGGCCCTTTTTTGGTTCGACAGCCTCCTCAATGATGGGACGAGGCTGAGCATAAAATGCTCATCCTCGTCCAGAGCCAGTGTATTCTCCTTTTCTTTTTGGAGGGAGGACAGGATAGATTGCTGGAACACAGACAGCGGCTGCTCCAGCTGTCTCCTGCGTGGTGGTGGAGGTACAGGACGAGGTAGTGGGAGGAGATGGAGGAGAGGTGTCCACAGCGGACTCTGATAGGCTGGGAGAGGGAGGAGATATCTCCTCTTCACTTTGAGCCACCACCTGTGAAAGAAAGCATACATTTGTTTGTTTAAAATGTGCAAATTAAAATGGTGAATTCTTATAAATATCTCTGCATCTGGCTTCACCCAACAAAAACCTTAAGAACACTAGTATGTTAGGGTATGTTTTTAGCATATGTTTTAGGCTACTAGCTTTTGTTATAGGCCTACCTCTCGTTGGGGAGACATACTGGGCGCTAGCAGGGCCAAGATCTCCGGTGCTATTTCCTGGCTATAATCTCCCTGCTCCATATTGCTTGACGATACCCTCTCCTTCACATGGCGCTCCAGGAAGCCCATGATCGCCATGTACTTCCACCTCTTGAAAGAGGTGGCACCGGCCCCACTTTTCTTCCTGTCCCTCTCTGCCTTCCTCTCCCTCAAATATTTATCCCGCAAGTACTTCCATTTCTTGCGGGACACTTCAGCTGTTGATACAAGATTATGTCTCTACAATTAGCAATTCACACAACCTACAAGGTTAATATCAAGCCTACCTATCAGTAACGTTAATACTAACTGCCAAGTTAACGTTAATACTAACTGCCATGTAAACGTTAATACTAACTGCCAAGTACGGATGGCAGTTTGTACCTAACGGCTAATCGTTAAATGCGATAATATCATTAATAAACATGATAATAATATAAATAATTAATTAACAATTCTCACCTGTAACGCCCAGCATAGCTGAAATGTCTCGCCAGGCCTGGTTGCGTTTTGTTAGGTCGTGATACGCCTTCAACGTGAGGTCGTACAGGACCGGACACTCACTCACAGCTGTTATCAAGCTTTCGTCCGACATGTTTCAGTTTGTTTCAGTTTGAGTTCCGTTTATACTTTTAGCCTTGCCTCATCCTCGATTTTGATTGGTCGTTCAAAAAAAGCGCCGATGACGTGAAGCGCTTTTCTTCAAAAGTTCAACTTTTTTCAACGGGGGCGCGCGTCTAAAAGCGAGAGGCGCCCGGAGCGTTTAAACGCTCCGGGCGGCTTTTTAAAAGGCGCGCTGCTTGCGCGTCCTGCCATAGAGAATGCATTGCAGACCGACGCTCCGTCTTTTAAAAACGCTTTTGGTGGACACGGGCCCTAAGGGCCTGTGTCCACCAAAAGCGTTTTTAAAAGACGGAGCGCTCCGTGCACTGCTTTCAACGCGTTTGTGCGCGCCGCTCAAAAAAGACGCACGAAGCGTTTTTCGTTTACGTCATTAAATACATCATCGCTTGTATCCATAGATACACAGCTTTTATCTGTTGGCTCCATCATATGGCATCTGACACCTGAACGTCCTGGTTACTCCTACAATTTGCGAAATTAATCCGAGAGTGATAGCGCTTCTTGCCGTGGCAGCGGAGGTTGCGGACGATCCCCCTGCGCCTGTCGTGGTTGCCCGGAGGAGAGTGTGGGTCCACAGTATTAATCGTGGCAGGGGGCAGTACGGGGAATATCACCGGCTGTGCCAAGAGCTCCGCCTGGACGAGGATCGCTTCAAGGTCTATTTTAGACTCAACCGGCAGCAGTTTGAAGGAGTGTTAACGTTTATTGGGCCGACCATCGCCAAGATGAAGACCAATTATAGGGAGAGCATCAGTCCCGCCCAACGGCTTTGCATTTGTCTGAGGTGAGTAGCATGAACTGAAATGTGTCTTTCGTTAAATACCAACTGACGTTAGGTCGATAGGAGTTAACAGGAGTTAACGGTTTGGCTTCTTATTAATTCAATAAATTAAATTAATTAAAAGTTTTCATTTCATTTAATTAATAAGAAGGCAAACCTTTATTAGCAGCTGTGCAGTTCTTTTTTGTTTTCTAATTAACTGAAGATAATGTAGGCTATCTTTGTTTATGTTGCAGGTACCTGTCAACTGGAGACTCCTACAGGTCCATAGCCTTCAGCTACAGGGTGGGGTTCTGCACTGTGGCGAGGATCGTGAAGAGTGTGTGTGAGGCCATATGGCAGTGTATGGTCTCCACATACATGCCTGTGCCAGGGGCAGAGGACTGGAGGAAGATAGCTGGGGACTACGAGAAGCTGGCAGACTTCCCCAACTGCCTCGGCGCCATAGACGGCAAACATGTGGTTATACAGGCCCCACCGTCTACTGGCAGCCAGTATTTTAATTATAAGGGGGCATTCTCCATCGTCCTTCTGGCGGTGGTGGATGCCCGCTATCGCTTTAGGGTCGTGGATGTGGGGGCCTACGGCAGGAGCAGTGATGGAGGCACGCTCTCGTCTTCGGCCTTTGGCACTGCTCTGCGGCTGGGGAACCTGGACCTTCCACCTGATCGACCCCTACCTGGAGCAGACCATCTGGGACCCCAGCCGCATGTATTCATTGGGGATGAGGCTTTTCCTCTGCGGAGGAACCTCCTGCGGCCCTACCCTGGCCAAAACCTGGGGGGAGAGCGGAGGATTTTCAATTTTCGGCTGTCCCACGCCCGGAGGATTGTGGAGTGCGCCTTTGGCATCCTCGCCAACCAGTGGAGGCTCTACAGGAGGGTTCTCGGCGTGTCTCCAGAGGTTGCAGAGAGCGCCGTGAAAGCCACCTGTATCCTCCACAACTATATGCGATGGGATGGTGAGGGAGAGGATGGCCCCCGCATTCCAACTGTGCCATCACAGGGTGCAGTGCAGAGCATCCCCAGGGTCGGCAGCAACAACGCCTCCAGGGAAGCGGTCGCAGTGAGGGAGACCTTCAACCGCTATTTTTCATCTCTGCCTGGTCGAGTGACTTGGCAGGATGGAATTTAGTTTATAATTTTTGCATATATTTAAATCAAAAAAGGCGAAAAACCAAAACTATTAATAAAATTTCTTAAATCAATCTAACATTCATGTTGTATGCTGGATTACTTCTGAAGACAAAAACACACCTTTAACACCTTCATCATCATCAGAGCATTCATTATGTATCTACTACCTAATGTAATGAAAACAAAACAACATTGTCTTAGCATTAAAATGTTTAATTAACTGATTCATTAGAAAATGATTCCAAGATATTATGTACACATTTGAAACATTTCTTATAGCTTGTACTAAATCTAAATAGAAAATGATTCCAAGATATTATGTACACATTTGAAACATTTCTTATAGCTTGTACTAAATCTAAATAGAAAATGATTCCAAGATATTATGTACACATTTGAAACATTTCTTATAGCTTGTACTAAAT
This sequence comes from Gadus macrocephalus, assembly GCF_031168955.1. Classification (NCBI taxonomy): domain Eukaryota; kingdom Metazoa; phylum Chordata; class Actinopteri; order Gadiformes; family Gadidae; genus Gadus; species Gadus macrocephalus. Next base: position 15,160,507 of record NC_082399.1, read on the forward strand.
CTAAATAGAAAATGATTCCAAGATATTATGTACACATTTGAAACATTTCTTATAGCTTGTACTAAATCTAAATAGAAACTGATTACAAATGTTATTTACACATTTAAAAAAATCTTAAAGCTTAAACTAAATCTAAATAGAAACTGATTACAAATTTTATTTACACATTTAAAAAAATCTTAAAGCTTAAACTAAATCTAAATAGAAACTGATTACAAATTGTATTTACACATTTAAAAAAATCTTAAATCTTAAAACTAAATCTAAATAGAAAAGGATTACAAATGAATTACTCTCCAAACTCCACATCGTAAAGGACCTGCTGCATCCTCATGCGCGCCTGGGCCCTTTTTTGGTTCGACAGCCTCCTCAATGATGGGACGAGGCTGAGCATAAAATGCTCATCCTCGTCCAGAGCCAGTGTATTCTCCTTTTCTTTTTGGAGGGAGGACAGGATAGATTGCTGGAACACAGACAGCGGCTGCTCCAGCTGTCTCCTGCGTGGTGGTGGAGGTACAGGACGAGGTAGTGGGAGGAGATGGAGGAGAGGTGTCCACAGCGGACTCTGATAGGCTGGGAGAGGGAGGAGATATCTCCTCTTCACTTTGAGCCACCACCTGTGAAAGAAAGCATACATTTGTTTGTTTAAAATGTGCAAATTAAAATGGTGAATTCTTATAAATATCTCTGCATCTGGCTTCACCCAACAAAAACCTTAAGAACACTAGTATGTTAGGGTATGTTTTTAGCATATGTTTTAGGCTACTAGCTTTTGTTATAGGCCTACCTCTCGTTGGGGAGACATACTGGGCGCTAGCAGGGCCAAGATCTCCGGTGCTATTTCCTGGCTATAATCTCCCTGCTCCATATTGCTTGACGATACCCTCTCCTTCACATGGCGCTCCAGGAAGCCCATGATCGCCATGTACTTCCACCTCTTGAAAGAGGTGGCACCGGCCCCACTTTTCTTCCTGTCCCTCTCTGCCTTCCTCTCCCTCAAATATTTATCCCGCAAGTACTTCCATTTCTTGCGGGACACTTCAGCTGTTGATACAAGATTATGTCTCTACAATTAGCAATTCACACAACCTACAAGGTTAATATCAAGCCTACCTATCAGTAACGTTAATACTAACTGCCAAGTTAACGTTAATACTAACTGCCATGTAAACGTTAATACTAACTGCCAAGTACGGATGGCAGTTTGTACCTAACGGCTAATCGTTAAATGCGATAATATCATTAATAAACATGATAATAATATAAATAATTAATTAACAATTCTCACCTGTAACGCCCAGCATAGCTGAAATGTCTCGCCAGGCCTGGTTGCGTTTTGTTAGGTCGTGATACGCCTTCAACGTGAGGTCGTACAGGACCGGACACTCACTCACAGCTGTTATCAAGCTTTCGTCCGACATGTTTCAGTTTGTTTCAGTTTGAGTTCCGTTTATACTTTTAGCCTTGCCTCATCCTCGATTTTGATTGGTCGTTCAAAAAAAGCGCCGATGACGTGAAGCGCTTTTCTTCAAAAGTTCAACTTTTTTCAACGGGGGCGCGCGTCTAAAAGCGAGAGGCGCCCGGAGCGTTTAAACGCTCCGGGCGGCTTTTTAAAAGGCGCGCTGCTTGCGCGTCCTGCCATAGAGAATGCATTGCAGACCGACGCTCCGTCTTTTAAAAACGCTTTTGGTGGACACGGGCCCTAAGGGCCTGTGTCCACCAAAAGCGTTTTTAAAAGACGGAGCGCTCCGTGCACTGCTTTCAACGCGTTTGTGCGCGCCGCTCAAAAAAGACGCACGAAGCGTTTTTCGTTTACGTCATTAAATACATCATCGCTTGTATCCATAGATACACAGCTTTTATCTGTTGGCTCCATCATATGGCATCTGACACCTGAACGTCCTGGTTACTCCTACAATTTGCGAAATTAATCCGAGAGTGATAGCGCTTCTTGCCGTGGCAGCGGAGGTTGCGGACGATCCCCCTGCGCCTGTCGTGGTTGCCCGGAGGAGAGTGTGGGTCCACAGTATTAATCGTGGCAGGGGGCAGTACGGGGAATATCACCGGCTGTGCCAAGAGCTCCGCCTGGACGAGGATCGCTTCAAGGTCTATTTTAGACTCAACCGGCAGCAGTTTGAAGGAGTGTTAACGTTTATTGGGCCGACCATCGCCAAGATGAAGACCAATTATAGGGAGAGCATCAGTCCCGCCCAACGGCTTTGCATTTGTCTGAGGTGAGTAGCATGAACTGAAATGTGTCTTTCGTTAAATACCAACTGACGTTAGGTCGATAGGAGTTAACAGGAGTTAACGGTTTGGCTTCTTATTAATTCAATAAATTAAATTAATTAAAAGTTTTCATTTCATTTAATTAATAAGAAGGCAAACCTTTATTAGCAGCTGTGCAGTTCTTTTTTGTTTTCTAATTAACTGAAGATAATGTAGGCTATCTTTGTTTATGTTGCAGGTACCTGTCAACTGGAGACTCCTACAGGTCCATAGCCTTCAGCTACAGGGTGGGGTTCTGCACTGTGGCGAGGATCGTGAAGAGTGTGTGTGAGGCCATATGGCAGTGTATGGTCTCCACATACATGCCTGTGCCAGGGGCAGAGGACTGGAGGAAGATAGCTGGGGACTACGAGAAGCTGGCAGACTTCCCCAACTGCCTCGGCGCCATAGACGGCAAACATGTGGTTATACAGGCCCCACCGTCTACTGGCAGCCAGTATTTTAATTATAAGGGGGCATTCTCCATCGTCCTTCTGGCGGTGGTGGATGCCCGCTATCGCTTTAGGGTCGTGGATGTGGGGGCCTACGGCAGGAGCAGTGATGGAGGCACGCTCTCGTCTTCGGCCTTTGGCACTGCTCTGCGGCTGGGGAACCTGGACCTTCCACCTGATCGACCCCTACCTGGAGCAGACCATCTGGGACCCCAGCCGCATGTATTCATTGGGGATGAGGCTTTTCCTCTGCGGAGGAACCTCCTGCGGCCCTACCCTGGCCAAAACCTGGGGGGAGAGCGGAGGATTTTCAATTTTCGGCTGTCCCACGCCCGGAGGATTGTGGAGTGCGCCTTTGGCATCCTCGCCAACCAGTGGAGGCTCTACAGGAGGGTTCTCGGCGTGTCTCCAGAGGTTGCAGAGAGCGCCGTGAAAGCCACCTGTATCCTCCACAACTATATGCGATGGGATGGTGAGGGAGAGGATGGCCCCCGCATTCCAACTGTGCCATCACAGGGTGCAGTGCAGAGCATCCCCAGGGTCGGCAGCAACAACGCCTCCAGGGAAGCGGTCGCAGTGAGGGAGACCTTCAACCGCTATTTTTCATCTCTGCCTGGTCGAGTGACTTGGCAGGATGGAATTTAGTTTATAATTTTTGCATATATTTAAATCAAAAAAGGCGAAAAACCAAAACTATTAATAAAATTTCTTAAATCAATCTAACATTCATGTTGTATGCTGGATTACTTCTGAAGACAAAAACACACCTTTAACACCTTCATCATCATCAGAGCATTCATTATGTATCTACTACCTAATGTAATGAAAACAAAACAACATTGTCTTAGCATTAAAATGTTTAATTAACTGATTCATTAGAAAATGATTCCAAGATATTATGTACACATTTGAAACATTTCTTATAGCTTGTACTAAATCTAAATAGAAAATGATTCCAAGATATTATGTACACATTTGAAACATTTCTTATAGCTTGTACTAAATCTAAATAGAAAATGATTCCAAGATATTATGTACACATTTGAAACATTTCTTATAGCTTGTACTAAATCTAAATAGAAAATGATTCCAAGATATTATGTACACATTTGAAACATTTCTTATAGCTTGTACTAAATCTAAATAGAAACTGATTACAAATGTTATTTACACATTTAAAAAAATCTTAAAGCTTAAACTAAATCTAAATAGAAACTGATTACAAATTTTATTTACACATTTAAAAAAATCTTAAAGCTTAAACTAAATCTAAATAGAAACTGATTACAAATTTTATTTACACATTTAAAAAAATCTTAAATCTTAAAACTAAATCTAAATAGAAAAGGATTACAAATGAATTACTCTCCAAACTCCACATCGTAAAGGACCTGCTGCATCCTCATGCGCGCCTGGGCCCTTTTTTGGTTCGACAGCCTCCTCAATGATGGGACGAGGCTGAGCATAAAATGCTCATCCTCGTCCAGAGCCAGTGTATTCTCCTTTTCTTTTTGGAGGGAGGACAGGATAGATTGCTGGAACACAGACAGCGGCTGCTCCAGCTGTCTCCTGCGTGGTGGTGGAGGTACAGGACGAGGTAGTGGGAGGAGATGGAGGAGAGGTGTCCACAGCGGACTCTGATAGGCTGGGAGAGGGAGGAGATATCTCCTCTTCACTTTGAGCCACCACCTGTGAAAGAAAGCATACATTTGTTTGTTTAAAATGTGCAAATTAAAATGGTGAATTCTTATAAATATCTCTGCATCTGGCTTCACCCAACAAAAACCTTAAGAACACTAGTATGTTAGGGTATGTTTTTAGCATATGTTTTAGGCTACTAGCTTTTGTTATAGGCCTACCTCTCGTTGGGGAGACATACTGGGCGCTAGCAGGGCCAAGATCTCCGGTGCTATTTCCTGGCTATAATCTCCCTGCTCCATATTGCTTGACGATACCCTCTCCTTCACATGGCGCTCCAGAAAGCCCATGATCGCCATGTACTTCCACCTCTTGAAAGAGGTGGCACCGGCCCCACTTTTCTTCCTGTCCCTCTCTGCCTTCCTCTCCCTCAAATATTTATCCCGCAAGTACTTCCATTTCTTCCGGGACACTTCAGCTGTTGATACAAGATTATGTCTCTACAATTAGCAATTCACACAACCTACAAGGTTAATATCAAGCCTACCTATCAGTAACGTTAATACTAACTGCCAAGTTAACGTTAATACTAACTGCCATGTAAACGTTAATACTAACTGCCAAGTACGGATGGCAGTTTGTACCTAACGGCTAATCGTTAAATGCGATAATATCATTAATAAACATGATAATAATATAAATAATTAATTAATAATTCTCACCTGTAACGCCCAGCATAGCTGAAATGTCTCGCCAGGCCTGGTTGCGTTTTGTTAGGTCGTGGTAGGCCTTCAACGTGAGGTCGTACAGGACCGGACACTCGCTCACAGCTGTTATCAAGCTTTCGTCCGACATGTTTCAGTTTGTTTCAGTTTGAGTTCCGTTTATACTTTTAGCCTTGCCTCATCCTCGATTTTGATTGGTCGTTCAAAAAAAGCGCCGATGACGTGAAGCGCTTTTCTTCAAAAGTTCAACTTTTTTCAACGGGGGCGCGCGTCTAAAAGCGAGAGGCGCCCGGAGCGTTTAAACGCTCCGGGCGGCTTTTTAAAAGGCGCGCTGCTTGCGCGTCCTGCCATAGAGAATGCATTGCAGACCGACGCTCCGTCTTTTAAAAACGCTTTTGGTGGACACGGGCCCTAAAGGTGCTGCCATCTGTGGCTGGAGTAGTTATTGCAGCTTATGTGTTCGATCCTACTTCCTAGTGGCTATGTGAGGGTAATGCAGCTTGTGTGTTCGATCCTGCTTCCTAGTGGCTATGTGGGGGCAGCTTATGTGCTTAAAGGGCATGGTGCCGGTTTCTATTTTCTTCTTTTCTGGCAATTTTCTAGTTGGTAATAAACATTTAAACAATTATCCATTGTATTTGATGTTGTAGGGTATCACAAAATATAAATATTAGGAAAAGTAGGTGATATATTAGTGGTTATTAGCCACAGGTTAGCGATGATTCTTATTTCTCCCACAATGCATTGCATGACGTCACGTAAGGTACTCCGCTTTTGGACGACAGCCGAAGCCGCTAGTGAGAGAGTGACAGTGTCAGATTATATAAGTAAATACATAAATAGAGATAGCCTAGATATATATATAGATATAGATAGATAGATAGATAGAATAGCATAACATCGATAGATAGATAGAATAGCATAACATCGATAGATAGTGAGGGATAGCATAGCATAACATAACATATATATATAGAGAGAGAGAGAGAGAGAGAGAGAGAGAGAGAGAGAGAGAGAGAGAGAGAGAGAGAGAGAGAGAGAGAGAGAGGATATATAAGTAGATAACATGGTTTTCTACTGTATTTGTGGCGGGTGCAACAACTCCAGCAAAAGTGGACATAGGGCCCATTGCTTCCCCAAGGACAAAGGGATTCTCCGAAGCTGGGTGCAATTTGTCAAGTTTAGGCGGGCAGATTTTTCAGCTAGCTCTGTTACCGCGTACTCCAGAATATGCAGCGCGCATTTCAAGGAGGGGGATTACCACTCAGGGGATGCCAAGATGGTCTCACTTGGTTTAAAGAGTAAGAGGACGGCGAAGTTAATTCCTACCGCCGTGCCGTCTGTGCATGCAAACCACTCTGCCTGCCCTGTCCCGAGGTCGAGAGACACCGTCTGCCGCAAGCGAGAGATTGCCACGGTAAGCATCATGCTATAGCTGCTAATTACAAGCTGCGCGTTAGCTAGCTCTGTGTATTTTGCATACCGTGTTCCCTTTGACACAGCCTTCTCTACAAGCATGATCAGTCTGACATTAGAAGAGCATATTTCGTGATTCACGAATATGAGCCAAAACAAAATTGCCCTGAAGTAAATGTCCATATCGTCATGAAAGCTTCATGGCTAGTGTTTGGATCAGTGATCGTCATCATCAAGCGGCTTTCACAACAGTATGTTTGCGTTTTGTGTTAGTGCTAGACTGCTACGGTTCTCTTTCACATATACTGTATTTGACCGTGACCGTGATTTCTTTTTTATATACTTATATATACTATACTTTATACTAATATACTTTTTTATATTTGTTTTCGCAAGATGTTGACAGACGCCTCACAGCAGGAGACCGTGGCCAGTGTAGACACTGTGGAGAGTGTCGATACTGGGGATCAGCCCTTGCCCTCCTCCACTTCTGACGCTGGGACACAATGTTATTTGAAGTCCCCCCGATGGTCTCACGGTAAATCTTTGGTATTTTAAGGGGTAGATATTATGTCTAAAACATTGCAAGTAGGACATTTCCATACACATTGATGAAATGAATACATAGCCTACACCAAAACATAGCCGCTTAGATTTGCCATGATTGTCATATGTTTGGGTATGTTTACTGCCTCTGCCACAGCTGTGCAGGTTAACCTGAAGCCCAAGATGGTTAGCGTGGGCACACAGACTTCAATCAGCCCACAAACCTCCACTCCCCTCGCTAGTCCTGAACAGACAGTTGACGACGATGATGATGATAATGCCACTGTCATCAGTGACTTGTCGTGGGTGCCCGAAGAGCCGATGGATGAGGAGGAATTGTTTGATGAGGAGCCACCTTACACGTGTGACCCCCACCACAAGTGAGATAATCGAAAACCAACATAGACCATATTGAATGCTCAATGCTTTGTTAGTTTGAATGACACCGCCCCCCTCCCCCTCATTTTTTGTTGTTGTAGTTGCATTGACAAATTCATTGTTTGCCAAGAGGAGCTGATGGGCCTTTTTGCCATCTGTCCGGCCTGTTGTGAGAGGTCGGAAGGAACAGGAACTTTTGTTAAGATCAAGCAGGTACAGTTTTGTTTATGCAGTTTTGTTTACGTGGCCATCTGATTAGAAAATCTGAATATCTAATTACAATCTGATAGCTCTGACTGTCTTGCCAGTTAATTTACAATGTATGTACCAGGCTGGCTTAAGTCTGCTGGTTTGTGATGCCATCATATTTGAGTGTTATACTGTATTGGTCATGTGTGTTTCATTGAAAATATGAAACCTTTGACCAGTAATGTACAGTACTTACTCTATATTGAATCCTGATATACTGTTGATTACAATGTTTTATTTTATTTTATTACATATCTAGGTCTGTGCATCATGTGGCTACCACCGTTTCTGGCAAAACCAGCCAATGCTGGATGTTTGGCCACACAGACACTAAGAATGTTGACCCTGTTTGGCCTGCAGTGCATCAGTGCCAGCAGTTTCTTTCGCCATCAGCGCCGCTACACCATCCCTGTAATCGTTCAGGCCTGGCAGAATGATCAAGCCAAGAATTTTAGTGACCTACGGGCAATGGATGGCGGGCTAGTTCTTGCTGGTGACTGCAGGTAAACCAGTGTGAGAGCTAGACCAGTTCCACGTTTTGATTTTGTTATTTGTTATCATGTAGGGTGGCTTTAGTTGGCATTTGCAGTTGACATGGTGGATTGTCTTTACAGACCATGGTTTTAAAAACTTGAAACATAAATTGTAATTAATTCCAGGTCAGATTCTCCTGGGCACTGCGCAAAGTATGGGTCATACTCTCTGATAGAGGACAGAGTGAACAAGGTGGTGGATGTTCAGCTTGTTCAGGTAAACCTGATGTTATTAGACAAAGAAATGAAGTCTGCAATTTGGTAAAAGGATTGTATCTTAATATAACATCTTTCCACTACAACCATGCATAGAGCTTTATTGTGTATTGCCTAACTAGAGTAGTGTATCATAATGCCTGGACCAGCAACGCTTCGGTTCATTAACGCCTCCTTCAACACCACCAGCATTCTACACTTACCGGTACACCGTTATGTCATGTTGCAGAGCTCAGAGGTCCCCAACAGCTCATGGTGTGAGCTTGAAGGGCTCAAGCGCAGTGTTGGCCTGCTGAGGGGAAACGACCTGCATTTGGCAACGCTGATCACGGACCGACATCGCCAGGTATTTACAATAAAAATGCAATATAGAATGTAAATATCTGAATTGCACTGAAGCTGGATGTTAGTGTTTTTTTTCTCCTTAGGTTGCCAAATGGGTGAGAGAGGAGCTGATCCCTGAAGGGACACAGCATTATTTTGACGTGTGGCACATTGCCAAAAGTATGTATCCATTGTTGGAACCTTGAAGCAGTTTTTGTTAGTGCATATCAATTAATACCATTTGTTCTAAAACAGGTCTGGGGAAGGCATTGGATGCAGCATCCAAAGAGTGTGACCAACTACAGTTGTGGAGGCCAGCTATAGTGAATCACCTCTATTGGACTGCAGCCTCAACCCCAGATGGCAACCCAGCGGTCATGGAGGCCAAATGGAGAAGTTTAGTGAACCACATCCAGGACATCCATGACCATGACACCCCTGCCTTCTCCAGTTGTGCCCATGGCCCTCTAGACGAAGATCAGCGCAACAAAGAGTGGCTGGACCCAGGTACAGTACTGGTATTATGCACGCTCTACATAGTTTTGTTTTAGTTGCTGTCTTTGAGTAATTGTCTGGATGCTTTGACATGTGACCTTTGTGATGAAATAATTTTTTCATTCCCTGGCAATCTCATAACATTCTGTTTACTGTTTATGTTTGCTATAATTCATATGCAGGACAATTTCATGTGTTTCCATTTCAAAAAGGAATTCTGTCTGTATCCATCTTCCTGTCTAATGTCTATTTGTACGTTTTCCGTCTGTGTGTCTGTCTGCCTCCCTGCCTACCTGTCTTGGTCTTTTCAGGCTCATTGGCAGCAGTCAAGTTGGAGAACATAATGATGAGGGCTGCCTTGCTGAAAGATGTTCGTCAGCTGTCTCCACAGCACCAGACCTTCTCCCTTGAGGCTTACCACTCCCTCATCTTGCACTTCGCGCCCAAGCACACTGGGTTTTCATACCTTGGGATGTATAGCAGGTCAGTGCTATCCAATGGAATAACACTGCCAATTATTATGCCTTTTATAGTAATAATAGTACCTATTAACGTGCCTATTGTAGTATTTTGTCATACACCAAGTTTCAAAGGTTTTCTCAAATGTGTTATTTTGTAGGCTTCTCTTAGCGGCGCTGCATTATAATCACAATGCCAATCGCGAGACAGCACGGAGAAGTGACGGGACGGAGAAGTACTGCGTGCGGTATCCGCGCTTCAGAAAAGGTGCCCATGTGGTGCGTCCCATCAAAGAGGCAGCCTCATACGGTAAGCAGTGTCAGGCAGTTCTATCATATTTTGAGATGGCGCACGAGTGATCAGTGACAATGATCTTTATAAAGTAATATTATTATTATTATGTCTGCAGGTTATGCAACATCATTAATGAAGGCCCTTCGGGAGAGCTACGCCAATTCACCCGCGGTTCTTCGAGAGGTTGGCGCCAATTTGTCCTCCGATGCACCCGCCCCCATCGCCAAATCCTTCGAACAGATTCCTAAGGAGGAGGCCATCAGCCTCTACCTAGCCCGGCAGTCACGCTTCAAGAAAACCTAATTTCACATTATTATTTTTTTCCACGGACAAGTCCAATGATTTAGTTGTTATTATTTGCATGAAATTTCTTTGTATATAATTCAAAATAATTTGGTAATCATTTTACCTGTGCCTTGTCAACCTCTGTGTGCGGTGTTGTCTGGGCTCACTGTGTCTGCTTGATGTGCTTTTGCATGTATCACTGCATGTATGCATGCATGAAATAGTGTGCGTGTGTGTGTGTGTGTGTGTGTGTGTGTGAGAGAAAGAGAACCATCAACTGACCCTCGGGTATGACTACACTATTGCAGAATTAATTAGAATTAGAATTAAACATTGCGGGTCTAGCCCTTCATCAGTGTTCCTTGTATGTTTTGTGCCTAACCATTTTTTTATATAGATTTAATTCCAACCTGTGTCTTTGTTCAGTAACCATTACAAGCAATGCCAATCAACTTTTTTTTATCCAAAATGCATGTGTTCTGTGTACTTTATAACATTTTAAGGGCAATTGAATGATCACAACAGAATAAGCATAACTATTATTTTTATTCATTTTCATCCAAACAAGGCCATTGAAAGCCCTGATAGGTCTGTTCATCATTCTGGAATTGCTGTCTGATGGTTAAAACCACACAAGAGGGTAGAGGCTTCCTTATACTCCTCCCTAAAACGCCATAAGCCCAGCGTATAGCTTGCCTGTACGCAGTGTACCGGTATTGCCTAGGGATAAGTAGGAAAGATTCTTAAGTTTAAAACTCTGTAAGTAGGTTGGAAACGTCATTTTAAGCCTGTTTCTTATGCATGTTTATTGTGTATGCAACACATCTCCTGTCACCTATAACTGTTGGTTCAAATGACTCAGTGTAAAAAGATTTGTAAAGTAAACATAAACCATGAACATACTCGTGCGTGCTGGCTTGAAGGGGACCATGATCCTGCCTGAAGTGTGTGTATGCTATTTTCTAGCACAAACGGATTCAGGCAGCATGCCTCAAATCCAGGATGCTGCGTTAGGCACGTTACATCTGCTGGCCGCGGGGTGAGCTCCTCGACCAGCGACCAAAACGCGCTCACCTCCCTACAACACAAGCTCTCCACCACAGTTTCCATGGGACGACACCGCCCACACAGACACCTGCCAAACACAGCGACACAGACACGCTTACTGCTCTCCCGGTAAGCGGTACCCTGACAGTTTCAATGACAATCAATCACGAGGAAAACGAGTTAGCACTATCAAAAATAATCACACTGAAGACATAACCAGCCTACTCGGCGTCGGCTACGTTTGCAAACAACATTTTCACCGGAGAAAGGTAAAAGCTTAGAATAAACACTAGGGGTTCACAGGTGGGACTGTCAAGCTAGCCCATATTTAGAAGAAATAGAAGGCATAATATGCCTTCTATTTCTGGATCTTCTGACTAAGTTTAGGGTACTTATCTGAGCCAATGACATAATCACTGTCACTAGATATAAAGAAAACGTTGACTTTCATTCGATGCTATTCACTGACAGTAAAAAAAAAAAAGTTATTGTATGCACTGCTGTTCATAGACTCCTGGCTCCAGCGCTCCTTGCTGCGTTTCTAAATGGTAGCAACTCACCAGGACACTTCACCAACTCTCCACTCATTCTCCTCTGACCATGCATTTATTTGTCTTTGACGGCCATCGGCTCTCGGTATTTCCCCTCATACGCCTAACCGGTTCGAAATTATATGGCTGTGGGCCATCATAAATGTTGACAGTGGGTCTTGCTACCTCTTCCTCATCCCCGTCCGCCATAATGCTAGTTCTAGTATGCGTCTACCTTACGTGACGTCATCGCCAAATTGCGTAAAAAATAACCGTTACTAACCAAAAACTACAAAAACTGGACTTTAACACCATTTTGGAGACATTTCTAACTTTATATACATATTTTGAGTGCTTTATGTACCCATTAATCAAAACTTCCGGTTAACCTGCACCATGGGCTTTAAAATACAACACAACCAATAGGTTTAGAGCCAAATGGTCCCGCCCCCCTTTTTGCAGATCAATGATTTCAGACCTTTGACTGTCAGGAGTTTCAAACCGAATGCGCGATAGAACACTGCCAATAATTACGTGATTCAAAGCTTGCGCCTGTGTGGTCAAATCTCTGAAAAGTCGGTTCAGAAAAATTCATTGCAATGGTGTAAATGTACACCTTCACAAATTTTTTAAAATAAATATTCAACCTTTCAAAAATTATTTCTCAATGTATGAACACCTGTTTGCAGAACAGCCTTTTAAGTGTCGCCTCATTGCCCTTTCAATAGCTGAAGAAAAGCTGTTTATTGGGAGCAGAACGTCCGCCGGCGCCCGCCTATATCTGCGAAATGCGGACGTTGTTGAGGCCCGCGGACGTAATTGAGGCCCACGCTGTTGGTGGGCGGGGATTGCAAATTTTTCAGTGCTACGGCTCACGCCTAGGGATAACCCAATAGCAATAGCCTTAAATGGCTGCGCCTATACTCATAGAATCTATTTACAATACGTAACTATCGATTGCTGTCTTGGCAGGATTGGCAACATGACATTTGTGGATGGCTGATCAACGGCTTAACTCACTGCTAGGGATGGGAATTGATAAGAATTTCACGATTCCGATTCCGATTCTGCTTATCGATCCGATTCCTTATCGGTTCTCATTGGGTGAGAAAATAATTACAAATGTGTTTGTTTGTATTAAATCTCTTTAATATCTGATCAGAAGTGCGGCTAGTATTAGGAAATTGTAGATTTTCAAATCAATTGGTCTAGACAAAAAAATATGTTTGGCTTTTTTAAGCCCAAATGCCATCATTATGTGCCATAAAACTAAAAACACAGACTGAAAACAGTCAAGTAAGAGCTTGTGCCTTTTGGAATGCTAACAGTGCTCATTTGCATTCAATTTGTAACAAAATTAAACTGACATAAACAAAATGAGGTAAGATTAGACAGAGATTTATTAGATGGGCCTACCTAATAAACTGTTGGAACACACAAGACTGGAAACCATAGCAACGCCGGTAAACAAACCCCGAGAAGCCCAATCCCTATGAGAGCTCCCTACGCTACGGCTACGGCCATCCGGAGGCGCACAGAGCTGTTGGCCGTGATATTATATATACAATAGAGTTCCGGGTGTTGACGTTGTTGGGGCGAGGAAAACGTGGGCACCACCATTTTGGCAGTATTCGGCAGACTGGTGCTGTTGTGGTGGAGAAGACATAGTCGATAACTGTTGTGCACCAGGTTGCACAAATAAACGAGGCAAAAATAAATGTACGTCGTTCTATCTCATACCTAAAGATGCGGAGAGGCGAGCTAAGTGGATCAGCGCCATTAAAAGAGCCAGGAGCAAGCAAAAAAAGACAGAAAAATGGGACCCCCCGGCTGTTGGATTCCGCTTGTGCAGCGATCACTTCATATCAGGTAAGTTACAGAATACAAAGCTTAGCAGGCTACTAACATAAGTATCTTCATTATTTAATAGGCTATAATTGTGGTTTTGGATCAGTTTAATACTACATAGCTATTTGAATTATAGCAAGCAATTCGTGGTGCTAACAATGTCATGTTTTGTAGCTGCTAAGCTAGCAAGTGCTAACGTAGTAGTAAACAAACCCAAGTTCGACACTGAAATGTTTCTATTTATTTTGTAGGGAGAAAGAATGATAATCCCTTGAGTCCGACTTTGTTCCATCTCTTTTCAACTACGTTCCATCTCCAGAGAAGAGGAAAAGAAAAATGAGACTGGAGGTTTTCAACAGACGACAGAAAGCAAAGCTACAGAAGATAGAGCAGACAAAGCTATCTGCGAAAGCCATCCCTCCCAGGTGAATATTTAAGTTCCTTAACCTGGTCAACCCCACTTCCATGGACTTGGTAAAATTATGAACCAAATTTTTTTTGTACAATTCATTGTAGGTTTAATACAACATGGTCTCACAGGAATCCGTGAAATGACTACGGTCGGACGCTTATCTCGAAATCCGTGGCCACATCACGGAAACACGCCGATATCCGTGTGTGAGCCACGGAATAACAGTGTCATTTACTTGCATTGGAGCAAATTCCGTGGCCACATCACGGACAATTGAAGTGATTCCGTCAGACCGCCACGGATTTTGAGTTAAGCCCCCGCTGTGGTCAAATGTGGCACACACACAGATTGAAACGGGAGCACACACACAGATTGAAACGGGAATCTGTGTGTGTGCCACGGAATATCATTGCCATTTACTTGCATTGGAGCAAGTTCCGTGGACACAACAAGGACAATTTAAGTGTTTCAGTGAGACCACCCCGGGTTTTGAGTTAAGCCCCCGTGGTCGTCTCGCTCGTTGAAACGGGGATCCGTGTGTGAGCCACGGAACATCAGCGTCATTAACTTGCATTGGAGCGAATTCCGTGGCCACATCACGGAAATCGGCGTGTTTCCGTGATGTGTCCACGGATTTCGAGTTATTCGTCCGTAGTCATTTCACGGATTCCTGTGAGACCAGGTTGGTTTAATAACACCCAATGAGCTAAAAACCATAACATCTGTGACTGGTTTGAAATCATCACACACCTCTACCGACTTGCATTTGGCAGCCACTGACTATGCATGTGATTGTCACTGTCATTGTCAATATCCCTGTCATTGTCTTTCTATTCATTTATTTTATTACATTGTTTATTTATCATATACTGACTATAAAGCACTTTTGGATGTAAATGTGCTATACAAATACAATTTACTTACTTTCTTACTAATGAAAGCTAGTATACTGCAGAAAACAGAGAGTGACCGACAAAAGAATGACAAACTGTCATCAGTAGTGTATAGGGCTGGGGGTAAACGATTATTTATTAAACGATTAATCGGGCGATTATTTCATTGATTAGTCGACTAATCTAATGACTAATTGGATGGTTATCTATTTCTGTTGCTCGATTAATTATAACCATAATGTATCTCAAATAAATACCAAAAAATTCTTAATGATATACTTTATTTAACAACAGTTTTGCACAGCAAAAAACCTTCTGCTTTGCACAAAATAAAATAAATAAAATAGTTTCACTGTTATACAAAATGAAAGGCCAGCCGTGCTCAAATATGCCAGTGTGAGTGTGGCCAGTCTGGCCAGGCCAGGCCAATTTGGCCACTTGGGAGAGGTGTGCTGCTACGGTACGGGCCGCTACGGTACAGATGCTAATGAGCCGACACGTGCAGTCGCGCACACGCACGGCTACGCAACCTGAGCTGGATGACGTATAGTCCATGCGACGACCACGGACATAATAAAGGCGACGAGCCTTCTTTCCCATTAAACGGTAAAAATATATCCAAATAAGCAACAGACTCAGCAAAGTGCGAACTGTGTTCTCTGTGTTGTTGTCCATTGTCCTCGAAAATCGTTGACGGAGAAATTTGACGTCGACGAATTTTTGACGTCGACATCATCGAAGCGTAGCTACAGCTCTAGTATACATACTCTTTATACTACTTGATAAATAATAATACATTTAATTTAGAGGCGCCTTTCAAGACACCCAAGGTCACCTTATAGAGCATATAGTCATCATGATGGATGATCCAGCGGATGATCCAGCAACCCCACCATGCAGCACTGAAACCTGTGGTTAACGCGTCCAATCTCTTGAGCAAGAATGCCAAGCTCTGGGGACTGAAAATATGTTGTTGAAGGAAAAAATGAATAGGACAACACTGAATGAGATGAGCTTGCATAACGATGATAAAAGGGTTAATACTCTCACTGGTTTATCAGCATTTTCCATTCTCATGACAATTTTTAATATTGTGGCTCCTATTCTATGTTTTCAGCAGTACATGTTAACTTTAATTAAGCTTAGAATGAACTTGTCCTTTGAATTTTGGGCTTTTTATTTTGACATTGACTCAACCACTGTTTCAAAGCTCTTCAAACACTGCATTAGTGCGATGCATTGTAGACTGGTGCCAAGTCTGGTGTTGTGGCCTGACAGAGAATACTTAAGAAAATCTCTTCCATATGCATTTCGAAACAGTAGCTTTGAAAAGACAGTTTGCATTATAGATTGTTTTGAAATATTTCTAGAGAAACCCAGTAGATTGCTAGCCAGTGCTCAGTGTTACTCATCATACAAATCACACCACACAATGAAATATTTAATTGCAATTTGCCCTCAAGGTTCCATTTGTTTCATTTCCACTGGATGGGGAGGTCGCACAAGTGATAAGTTTATCACAGAACAAAGTAACTTTTTATCTCATTTGCTCCCAGGGGACGTAGTTTTAGCGGACAGAGGTTTCCTGGTTAAAGAGTCCATTGAGAGATGCCAAGCTGAATTAAAAATTCCAGCATTTACTCGTGGAAAGAAGCAGTTAGATCCTGCTGACTTGGAGAACACCAGACGTCTAGCCTCTCTTAGGATACATATTGAAAGAGTGATAGGAGTTCTCCGTCAAAAGTACACAGTCTTGCAAAGCACTGTCCCCATATGTTTCACGGACATAGACAGAGAAAATGATGTGACCTACCTTGACAAGATGGTGAGCGTATGTTGTGCACTTACAAATGTGTCTGAATCTGTGGTGTCCTTCCAGTGATGGGGATGTACAGTAAATTGAACTGATGTGACTGGCTACAGATGTGCTCAACCAGCAAATAAACCTTTGTGACTCACACTTCTTGCTTGCTTGTCGTGACATTATTTTTGATCATTTTAATCACTCGCTATTCTGATGCGATCACATTCTGTTTCTCTTTACAGATCAAGCTGCACATCCACCCATTCTAACCGAGTTCCACCCAACCAGATATTTGTTCTGGTGTGTCTTATATGAATGACCTACCCATGTTTCATATCCCTGATTGCTACAGATATTTAATACAAATTATGGGGAAGAGAACAATATTGGTTTAACAACTGTTTATTCATAAATAACAGTACAGTATCAGCTACTACAAACAACTCATTTCACAGTCTCCTCACTAAAGTTTTCTTTTTTGGGCATTGATCACTTTTCGGCAGATGGGACATACCCACTGTTTTGGGACCCTTTTCATGCGAAGGCAGGTCTGGTGAAACTTTTTAACTGAACAAAAACCTGACGCACAGACCAACATGTTCCCTGCTTCTGGCTCACGGCAGTAGCACCACTGTTGTTGACTATGATCAGCAAATGCTGCTGCTGCTGGTTTGCTAACTCCCAACACGATAGATAGATAGATAGATAGATACATACGTAGATAGATAGATAGCCACTTTTGTAACGCGTTACTCCCAACACGATAGATAGGTAGATAGCCACTTTTGTAACGCGTTACTCCCAACACGATAGATAGATAGATAGATACGTAGATAGCCACTTTTGTAACGCGTTACTCCCAACACGATAGATACGTAGATAGATAGCCACTTTTGTAACGCGTTACTCCCAACACGGTAGGTAGATAGATAGATAGCCACTTTTGTAATGCGTTACTCCCAACGTCCCAATGTGTCAAAGTAATTTTATAAAATGATAGCCTATATTTTCTATTGTCTAGGTCTATACGTTTTATCACGGTTTTCAAAAACAGACTAATGTAGAACATTAGTCCTTTATAAATATATAGTGACGATAATAAACAATAAAAACATCCTACTCGTCGTGCTCAAGTTCAACACTCCATCTTTGGAATTTAAGGGTCGACTATTAAAGCGTCTTAGAGTACCATATTAAGTGCTATATAAATTTCATTTCTATCTATGGGTTAGGGTTAGGGTTAACCCCTGGACTATTTGGTCTGGCCCATGGAAGCCCCACTGCATATTTGCGGTGGTGCTTCCAGGGGCACGCAAGCCCTCACGCCACGTCAAGGCATAGTCCGTGTGAAGGTTGAACAAGTGTCATGTGGTGTGTATAAATTCCGTGGGTGCAGTGTATGCAGATGTAAGTGTATAAATATGTTGTGTGCGTGTGTGTCAGTGTCAGTCTGGCTCTCAGCCACCGAACTTGAAGTAAAATGAACCGAACTTGAAGTAAAATGAACCGAACTTCAAGTAAAATGAACCGAACTTCAAGTAAAATGAACCGAACTTCAAGTAAAATGAACCAAACTTCAAGTAAAATGAACCGAACTTCAAGTAAAATTAACCGAACTTCAAGTAAAATTAACCGAACTTCAAGTAAAATTAACTGAACTTCAAGTAAAATTAACCGAACTTCAAGTAAAATTAACCGAACAAGTGTCATGGGGTGTGTGTAAATGACACCCCATGGCAGCACCCAAGGCAGCTCCCTCTCCTCAAGTAACGCTAGGTCAAGCCTCAGCGTCCCCCCCTACTCATTTTCATTTTGAATGCCGAGTACGAACGGTGCAGCGACGGATGTACTCAAGGAAGGCCTTCTTGCAGTCTGGCTCTTTCCAGTCAGCCATTCGGAGCTCCTCTTCGCTCCACGCGCGACGGCTGGTATGGCCCTCGAAAGTGTCCGTGGTTGGACTGGCTGCTCCTCTTCCTGATCCACCTCCTGGACGTCTTCCAGCACCTCTTCTTCCTTCTCCTCCTCATCCTCCTCCTCCCTCTTCCTCTTTGGTGCAATCTGTGGCCAGTGGACCAGGCCCTGGTGCTTCGTGCTGATGTCTGCGTCCAGCCGAAAAATGGTAAAATTCCGGATCTGAGAAACCTGGAACGCAACCTGAATCCTCATCTGCACCATCCTCGACTGGGGGATCGGCAGTTCAGCCAAGAGGGATTTGAGGTGTTCGTAAACGACATACTCCCCCCTCATCAACATCCCCACGCATGACAGGAACGGGAGGACAATGATCCTCTCTTTATCCGCCATACGCGGGGAGAGCTGCTGTAGGAGCTGCCGCATCCATGGGAAGCCATTTTCCCTGAACACCTCGATGTTCTTCGGGAACGAGAGAGACCTGGCCTCGATCTCCCTACAGACCGCCTCCGTCAAGCCTGCTGCCCAGCTCTCGGCACAGGGCTTTTGCCCGGGCCTCAGCACCTCCACAAACCTGCCGTCCTCCCACGAGAGCACTTTCCTCTTTCGGATGTCCCTGAGGTTGTAATGGGGCAGGAACTTCAGGTCCAGCTGGTCCAGGCCTTGGGTCAGCAGGTCCTTAATATCATGTCCTTTGGCCTTAGCAATTTCCCTTGCCCGACCAAATGCACTGGGGTGGCGGAAGGAGTCCCGTGTGGCAAGGTCCTCTGTCACCTTTTCCACCTCCACCGACTTGGCAACCTTGCCCGGTGGCTGCGGTCCCTGCAGCGCCCCCAGCGGGTTCGAGAGCACCTTCAAGTAACAGTCTTCGAGGAAGACCACCCACAGTGCACCCCCCAGCACCGGATCGGTCCCCTCGATGGACTCACAAAATTTGAAGAGTCTCTTTATTCGCTCGGCTTGCTCCCTGTCCCCGGTCCAGTTTCTTTTTTCTGCAAAGGACCTTTCTGTTAATTAGGCAGTAAAGTATTTTTCTGCACCAAAACCAGCGGAGCTTGATTTTACTGCCAAAATGGCGTTCCGAACACCGGTGGACACGTGGGGTCAGGAACTCTATTATATTACATAACATACTATTATATATAGAGCACCGGGAGTCGCAAACGGCAACAATCACTTTCTCCTCCATGCTGCAGTTCACCCCGGACTGCACGGCACTGAGTTTGACGGTTGAACGCTGATTGGCCGTTACGTTACACATGTCACTCAGTTGTCACGCTGTTGAACACTGATTGGCTGTCATCACGACAAAAACTTGTCGCCGGTTTTTTCTTGCGAAAAATTCACCCGATACGCGTCTCTACGTTGACTTTGTATGGGATCTTGTCGCCCTGTCGCGTTTGGTGTGAACGCACGATGCGCTTCTTCCTCGGCGGCGCCATGTTTGCTGCGTTCTGAACCAAATCAAAGCAGCGTGTGTGTGACGTCATGACGCATTTGCCGCGACCGGAACCGATATGCGGAATCGTTAAGCAGGCTTGCTAATGGCCGTTTCTCAATTCGCGTACTTGTGGACTCGTGAAACGTCAGTCGTTGCCCGAGCACTGTTCCAATTCGAAGTACGCATCAAGCGAGTACTGTCGTAAAACCCGGAAGTGTTCTTGATGCGTGCTCGATCTCGCCGTTTCACCGAGCATGCATCGGAGGTGGCTCGTGTGTACTTGCAACCGCTATAAATCCCAGGATGCATTTCGCACTCGCAGCAGTACGATGGCGGATAATATGGAGAAGACGCACAACTGTAAGCTATTATCTATAAGATATTAATTGTAAGCTATTATATTATTATATTGTTTCACGAATATCGGTATTTATTATTTTTAACGTTTTTATGAGGTTATCATTGAATTCTCCAACCTGTCAAATCCTACTGGTTTTTCCCGGACGTTTTCACTTTTTTTTTACATACTATTTGAAAATGAAAGAGGCTGGGATTTTGTTTTATATCATTTGTTTATATTGTTCAGTAGTATATGCCTAAATGAGGCCGTAGCACAGTTAACGGACGAGCAGAGGTGGTGACGTCATCGAGTCCGCTGCTGTTCCAATTGCAGGTACGTACTCGCAAGTCTGTGCTTGAAGTACGGACTTGCCAAGTACGTACTTGCAAGTCATCGAGTCCGTAGTACGCGTGCTAGGAATTGAGAAACGGCCAATGATTCCAAGGAATCGGTTGACTCGGCACCGGTTCTGAACAAGAACCGGTTCTCGATTCCCATCCCTACTCACTGCATTCTCACTCTGTACCTGCAATTAAATCAAATTTGCTATTAAGGGTTACAGTGTGGTGTCAGAAAAACACTGCCAGAAAAACAATCTACACTTTGCCAGTAATAACTGTTGATCCTCTATTCGTTTTGCCAATTCTCCTACAGACCTTGAACAGCCAGGTTCTCTCTAGCCATGTATGTGGACATTTACCTTTGGATGAATTCGATCCGACAACTCCTTTCTTCGCATGAAGTTCTGTGGTCCAGGAAAAAGATCCAAAAAAACACTCCTGAGAGAGGGTTTTTAAAACCCCTTCATCAACATCAGCAGCTTTAAAATTACAGGAAGAGGAAACATAATCAGCTACACTATTGTTACGCCCCCTGGTGGTGACTCATTTGAAGGGCGCAACATAAGGCAACAGACGTAGGGTGAGGGTGCAGTGGCACAAAACCGCGAAACCAGGTATCGCACAATAATATTTATTTACAAAAGAAAACAAGCAACCCGGGGGTCAAGGAGGACTAACAGTGGCACCAAAGTAAACAAAAGGAAATAATAACCCAACCCCCCCCCTTGACAGGTGCTAGGCACCCAAAAATACAGTGGGTGGTGCACACTCTAATCTAGGGTTGTAACAATAGGTAAACCTACGTGATGCAAGATGTAGACCCCAGGGTATCCTCCTGTCCTCACTTGCTCCCCAAAAACAGCCGCCCCCTGAACTGAACACAAAGGGGACTATATATCAGGTGAGGGGAAGCTTGATTGCTGATCAGGAACAGGTGGGGCGATTGATGAACTCAGGGGTAGATCTGCGAAAAGTGACAGGAGGGAGACAAAAACACCACAAAACAGAACCAAACAAGACATGCCTGCAAACATACAGCATACATAACCCCCAGACGTAACACTATCAAACCATGATTTCCTTTTTTTTGTTGGGAAAAATAACCTGATGAGCACATCACATGGCAGGCACATTAATATATAGTCGACTCTTGCTCTAAACCCAACGAACACATAACACAAACATGATAATATAGTCAGGTCAAGGCCAGAGCCGAAGGCCCCATTTCCCAGGCAAATGGTAGACACTCAGACAAGGCACCAGTCATCCTCAAGAACGGGAGAGCCACATTAATTTATCACACAGGAGACATTTTGAGAGCTCTTCCCCGTTAGGAGGAACCAAGAGATACACCTGCCCATACCAGGGCCTGAGAGCCACATTCAATTATCACACACAAGACACTTCGGGGGGCACTCCCCCGTTTTAATTTATCACACCGGAGACACGAGGAGCTCTCCCCCGTTAGGAGGCATAGACCAGGGGCCTGGGAGCCAAGGTCCAGCGAAAACACACAGAACCACACACATCTCAAACGCACACACCTCATCGAGAGGAGGATACAGCTTAAGACTGTATCACACAGGGACTCATCACCTTCTTCTGAAGCAGACCTTCCACGGAGGCGAAGCTCTGGACGAACCATCAGCGCTGATTAGGGACTTAGACATATTCGATTTCTCACGCTTTATGACTCTGTATAACCGTTGCCACTTTACTTAATAAATCCAAGGTCCTCGTGCCGACAGACTTTATTACCTCTCCGTCTCATTTCATCTGGTCCAGTAACTAGACAGACCGTTTTTCCCCTCATTTTCAATGCACCCTCATTTTAACAGCAACTTAACTTAATAATGTCAAAAATGCCTATTACTCATTAAATGCCATAATGATGATCCATTAGGTTGACCTGGCTGATGGTTATTAACAAATTTGACTGTAGACAGGACAGCAAAATGTGACCTTCACCAACAGGGCTATGGATGAATTTACACCAAACTCTCCCTTTGACATTAACATTATTTTGGGATCCACTCCCCATTAGAGCATCATGTCTACTTTCCATGAAAACGATAGTTATGTTATTATAACTCTAGTTCTATGATTGTAGGCGTAGCCGTCTAGGCTTCGCCTTATGGGCTTGTTCCGTGCGCGCGCCTGCGTGCATAGTCTGAAAATTCAAACTATGCACCTATCAGCGTGGGCACCGCCCACATTTCCCACGGTATCGTGTCTATATTTTTATTTATTTCTTTATTTCAAGGATAGCCCCTTGAGATGTATCATCTCATTTTCGAGGGGGTCCTTACAATAATGACAAATAATACAATGAAAGTAAAAATTAAACATAAATTCAAACACATAAGCACAAGGACAAACGCACGCACACTCACACACACTCCAACAATGCTCCCCATAGCTACCCCCCCCTTCCCACCCCCTACCAGCCAGTATTACACAGAGTACAATCAAATATATTAATATACATTACATACAATAAATACATTTTCTTGCATGCACAAGTAGAATATACAGTACATATTTGAACCCAGATACACACATGTAAATAGTATAGTGGACAAAAGGAAAGCAGGTATGAGTAGAATGAGTCCTAGAGAGAAAAGGTAAGATAGATCAGAAACAAGAGCAGGATGTTTTATAATGCAAAACTAAAGATGATTTGAAGATATGGAAAGAAGTAATAGACCTAAGTGAGAAGGGAAGGTTGTTCCAATCTGATGACGATAGTTATGTTATTATAACTCTAGTTCTATGATTGTAGGCGTAGCCGTCTAGGCTTCGCCTTATGGGCTTGTTCTGCGCGCGCTGAAAATTCAAACTATGCACCTATCAGCGTGGGCACCGCCCACATTTCCCACGGTATCGTGTCTATATAACGCGGTGTATACCGTCGCTCATCCTCCACGCTTTTCTTTCAGCATTTGGAGGGTACAGCAGGTAGGAAACTAGACGGCTACGCCTACAATCATAGAACTAGAGTTATAATAACATAACTATCGTTCTATTTCATGTAGGCTACGCCGTCTAGGCTTCGCCTTATGGGCTAAGGTGAAGCTGCGAGCGGAGCCCGATCAATGTACTCCTGCTGGACCCCAGTCAAAACTACCTAAGTCACCAGAGCACATTAAGACTCAAAAAGCCAAGGAAGTGTAAAACACAACAGCTTAAAAAAAACGAATTCCTCCTAGATCAAGCAAGGCAATGATCAAGGGAGAAAAAAGTGAGTCTGTAAAGACTCCGGCTCTAATCCGTGCTTCATGGAACCCATGAAAAGGAAAAGAAAAACCAGAGCTTAGGTCCGCTACCACCGGGGGCGGAGCTACGGAATCCGGCTCTCCAATAATGGGACTCTCTCGGCCGTTTCTTATTTGAAGAAAACGGCGGGAGTGCCACACTGGTGAACAAAACCACCAGACAATTGGCGAGCCAATAGAAAACCCCCTAGCCTGTTTTTCATTTGAAAAAAGGTGGGAGAGTAAGACTGGTAATCAAGTCCAACTTGCCAGCCGGCGAGAGGAAATCCAACCACGCCGCTTAAAAGAACATGTCTATAGTCTTAAGCCGTAAAAGGGGTCCCGGACTCCAGCACAGAGTTGCAGAGTGAGCCCCTGGACATGTCTAACATGTAAAAACGGACAAAGGGGCCGGGGGAAGACCAAGACGCAGCCGCGCTGTCTTCCACCGAAACGCCCTTGAGTAGAGCCGTTGAAGCGGCCACGCTCCGTGTGGAGTGAGCTTTAACGCCCAACGGTGGCGCCAAGCCCTGCCTAGAGTAGGCTAAGCAAACACCCTCACATACCCAGCGAGAAAACCGCTGCTTAGAGATAGCGCGGCCCCTGCTAGCGTCGCTATAACACACAAACAACTGTTGTGTGGAGCGGAACGCGGCCGAGCAATTCACGTACATAGCCAACGCCCGAACCGGAGGACAGGAGATGCAACTCCGCCTCCGCCTCACTAGAATGAGGCGGGGGGTGAAAAGCCTTAAGCACAATATCCCTCGACCGAAAATAACTATTAATGTTCTTCGGGAGGAACGCAGGATTAGGTCTGAGCAACGCGAAGGAGCTGTCCTCGTTTAGCAACAAGCAACTCGGGCTGACAGACAGAGCGGTTAGCTCACCGGCCCGCTTGGCACAAACCAAGGCCAACAAGAGCGCCGTCTTAAATGACAGGGCATCCAAAGGGGCCTGAGAAAGAGGCTCGAAAGGATCCCTGGACAATCCGCGCAACACGGTGGGGAGATCCCAGCGTGGTGTAAGCACGCGTGAAACAGGCCTAACCCGTCTAGCCCCACGCACAAATCTCTTGACCAGTGGATGGCTGAAGATCGGTCCACCATCACAGCCTGCATGGCCAGCCGAAACGGCTGCCGCATAGACCTTGATAGTGGAGAAGGCCAAACCTTTTTCCAATAAGTTTTGCAGAAACGAAAGCACGCTTCCCACCTCGCATTGAGATGGGACAGCGTGGTTCGTCTCACACCAATTAGAGAAGGCACACCACTTCGCCGCATAGAGGGAAGAAGTAGAAGGCGCACGAGCACTCTTAATAGTGTTGATAACCGTCTCAGGCAAACCTTTGCCCTGCAGGATCAACCTCTCAGGAGCCAAACCAACAGCCGTCCCGAGACATCGGGCGGGTGGTGCACCGTCCCGTGGGCCTGTGAAAGCGCATCCGGCCTGAACGGCACTGGCCAAGGCGCCGACCGTGAGAGCGCGGCCAGCTCTGGAAACCACAGAGCTGAACGGTTCTCCGGGGCCACTAATATCAGGGACAGTCTCTCCTGTCTGACCCGTTCCAGAAGAGGAAGGATCAGCTGGAGCGGGGGAAACGCATACAAGAGAGCCCGCGGCCAAGGTGTGTGTGCCAACGCATCTACCCCCAACGGGGAAAGATCCCGAGGGCTGAGGGAGAACCACCACCTGCAGTGCGTGTTCTCCCTGGACGCGAAGAGGTCCACCTGCGCTGTCCCGAACCTCTGCCAGATCAGTCTGACAATGTCGGGATGTAACCGCCAATCGTCTCGGCGGGGACCGCCTCGAGACATGAGGTCCGCCCCAAAGTTCTGGGCGCCCGCGATATGCAGGGCTCTCAGACTGTGGAGATACTGATGAGCCCAAAGCCAGAGCTCGACCGCCTTTCGGTGGAGAGCAGGGGAGCGGACTCCCCCCTGTCTGTTGATGTACGCCGCCGCCGACACGCTGTCTGTCCTGATCAGAACGTGGCGGCCGCGCACCAGGTGAAAGAAATGCAACAGCACTTTCCTCACAGCGTCGAGCTCCAACACATTTATGTGTGCTGTAGGGGGCGTGCGCCACTCGTCTCCGACCGAGTGAGAGAGGCACGTTCCTCCCCAACCCGTCAACGAGGCGTCCGTGAAGACCACTACGTAGGACGCCACCCTGCCCAGGGGAACACCCTTGAGAAGGGCGGAGGGTCCTTTCCAATATTCCAGGTCTGGCGACACCGAACGGGGGACGAGGAGCACCCTGAGCTTGTGTCGCCTGGGGTCCAACCGTTGGCGAGCAAACCACCGCTGGAGTCTGCGCATAAAAAGCAGACCCAGGGGGACCACGGGGTGGGCAGCTGCCATCAGCCCCAACAGGCACATGGTGGACAGTGCGGTCACGTTTCTGCGAACGTGAAAACGGGAGAGCGCCGACAGGATGGCGTCCAGAATAGGTCTCTTTTCCCCTGACTTCTTGGAAACCAGGAAGTAGCGGGAATAAAACCCTAGGTGAGACTCGTTGGGGGGAACGACAGTGATGGCCCCCTTTACCAAGAGACGTGCCACCTCTGCTGCTAGAGCCGTGCTCGCAGCCGGGTCCCGTAGCGTGGTCTCCACCAACCCCATAAAGGGTGGGGGACGACACTTGAACTGTATGGGATGGCCCCATCTCAACGTGGTGTCCAACCACGATGGCAGAACGCACCGCTCTTGCCAACACGCATAGCGGTCGGAGAGAGGGCGAGCCGACAGCTGAGGAAGACCGTCCAGGAATAACCCGTATTCCTCTGCCCCTACCGCCTCCACACTGCGTGTGAACCAAGGGGGGCTCAGCGAGTGTAGGAGACGTACCAGAACTAGCCGCTGTAAAAACAACGAGCTGTCTAGACGTCACGCTCGTGCCCGCAACATGGAGGAGCGCACCACAAGCGTATGACGCAGGTGGCCTGAGGAATATCGCTCTTTAGGTACCATGTACTGCCGAACGGTCTTTACTTTTTTCTTTAATAGGGAAAGAAAAAGTAGGAGCAAGCGTCCGGAACTTCCCGGTCCGTGGCGCTGCTGCTCTCCCCGTGCGCGGCGGCTGTGGCTGCTGCTGCTGCTGCACCGGGGCTGGAGTCGGAGGTGGCCCCCTGGAACGCTGGGACCGGCCTAGACCCCGCTTCCTCCCAGCCTGCTGGCGGGAGGAGCCTGTGAGAATCGCCCCGAACCGGGAACGATTCTCACGGACTGACTGCTGGTGCGCGAGCAACTCGGAGAACCTGGGACCAAATAGGCCATCCGGCGCTAGTGGACACTGGACGAGGCTGGCCCGCTCTCGTTCCGGCACCGCAGTGTGGGAGAGCCATATGACCCTTTGAATCATGGTAGCCCACGCCATATGCCGGCCGGCCGAAACGGCTATCGGCTGGCATAGCTGGAGGATGGCGCTGGAAAAGCGGGAAACCGCCAGCCATCTCGCGGCTTCCTCCGGGCCGTAGGCCTCCCTGTCAGCCGACAAGGAGACCATGGCAGAGGAGAGCAGGGCGATGTTGTTGACCGCCGCCGCGGATTGAGAGGCACAAACGAACACCCTGTCCGTTAGGCCGACAATCTGCTTCTGGAGGCGGTCGGGGGGCAGCGGCTTTTCGTTAGGGAGCCATCCGGCGCCCGGACAGAGAAGCGCTGCCAGGGGAGGCTCCAGGCGAGGGATCCCTCTCGCCTGAGTATCGGCCCACCCCTCCACGTTGGTGAAATCCGTGTAGGATCTTACCGGAGCCTTCAGGGTCGAAGGGTCCTCACCTGCAGCAATAAACAAGTGCTGCAAAGGCGGGAACAAGGGACACTGGGTAACCCGCCGGGAAAAAGATGGGGTGCGAAAGCACTCGCCCTGCATATCGTCAGATACGGGGGCGAGAGGTGGGGCCGGCATGGGAATCCCTTTGATGGCCGCCGCCTCACCCTTGATCTCCCGGAAGAGATCGGCCATCCGGCGCGGACCCTCGTGTTGTATGACGGTGGCGGTTGTAACCCGAGAGCGGGAAAAACCGGACGCCGAGTCGCCGAAGACGTCGTCCAGGGAGGCGTCGATGATGCCATCGTCGACGTCAGGTCCGAACAGGTCGATGGCGTCAGCCAGTTCCACCGCAGGGGAAAAGAAGAGATGCCTGGAGAGGATCCCCTCTTCAGGCAGCTCCCGGCAGGCGACACAGGAGACGGGGGCCGCCGTGGTCGGCGCCGAGGCACCGAAGCACGCCAAGTGAGGCGGGACAGGAGGCACATAGGAGTCCTGAAAAGGACCTAGCTCCAGGAGTGCTCTCAGGTGGCCCTGAAAAGGGCCGTTTGTCCGCGGCCTCGCCCGAGCCGCTGCCACCGGCTTGGGAGATCCGTGTTGAAGTTCTCATCTTCTTAATAGTAGTTCTCAATTTCTCGCTGATAAGCACAAGTGCTGAAAGAAATGGGAGGATGAGCGACGGTATACACCGCGTTATGTAGACACGATACCGTGGGAAATGTGGGCGGTGCCCACGCTGATAGGTGCATAGTTTGAATTTTCAGCGCGCGCACGGGACAA
This sequence comes from Gadus macrocephalus, assembly GCF_031168955.1. Lineage (NCBI taxonomy): Eukaryota > Metazoa > Chordata > Actinopteri > Gadiformes > Gadidae > Gadus > Gadus macrocephalus. The sequence goes on from NC_082399.1 coordinate 15,189,157, forward strand.
GCCCATAAGGCGAAGCCTAGACGGCGTAGCCTACATGAAATAGAACTAAATTGCTCTCTTTGGCATATGGTAGGGTGGGAGATGTTTCATTACGAGTTCATATCCCACCTAGATAACATAGGCTTTTTAAATAAATCATTTAGGGCACTACTGTGGCCTACTAGATGCACTACAGACCCCTACCTAGAAGGAACAGGCAAGCAAACATGCTTTAGTATTTCAAATTTCACTGGCCCTACTCTACTGCATGGAAGAGTTCGCTGCAATTTGAGTTTTGAACCCCATTGCAAAGAAAGCTGTTGATTGTGACACATGGATAATGTAATGAAACCTACAGAAAATATTGCTCAGAAGCTGATATTATTTTGATCTCCGGTGCGTTAATGAATGGTACTATTGTTTGCCAGACAGCCAGGTGGACTAGCTACTTTTGCTGCAAGTCGTGGATAACGGATGCAACTAATCATCCCCAGTACTACACAAAGTAGGCTAGCTACTTATCTCTGCAAATAAGCTGCACGTTCCTCCACGATGCCAACCGAGCCCGCACTCACGGACTTGTTTAATCTTGTCTAGACTACACGCAGTTGGATTAGCATGCACCCACTAATACTTTATATAAACCAAATACATTTTACCTTGTAACACAGACAGTGTTGTGTCATCCAAGTCATCCATGCTGCGTCAGCCGCTCAGTAGTTCTCCAGCTCATCATATCCCTGTCCCAAAAACAGATTCAAGTTCAGAAAAGCTCCTCTGGGTTATTTACCTACATTGGTGGACGAAGTACTCAGACCACGTACTCAGGGCCGGCCCTGACCAATTTGGCGCCCTAGGCAAGATTTTTGCTGGCGCCCCCTACCCCGTTGGATCGCACAGTAAATTCGACTACCAATGTTCATAAACTCAGAGAAGCTACAAAGCTTTGTCTTTGAGACTCTTTGATTTTAAATAGAAAATTAAACACACGAAACGTATTACAAACCAAGTAACAAGCAATGAATCACTCATACAATAAGTATGCACAAAATACTGCAAAGAAATGCATGATGTTTACTAAAGGCATTCATAAGCAAAATAATAGAGTTCAGATTCAAATTATTGTAAATACAATTAAATGTAGTATGGTTTATCTAATTTGGTTCTAACCAGAGATTAAACAAGCACTCAACTGAAGTGTAAAAAAAATACAAAATTAGGGCTGTGCAGAGGTAGACAGGACAGCAGCACCTGATGCTGTGTCACTAGCCTGGTTCTACCAGACTCTCGTACTTCAATTCATTTCATTTCATTTGTACAGAGAGTCTGGACCTAATCAATTGACAAACGTTAACTCACTTGAAGGCGGGTGTCTGTTGAAGTTTAAAATGATTGGATCTGCCCAGTGCCACTCTGGATCTGCCATAACCAATCGCTAACGTTTGGTTGTGACGTATGTCATGCGCCGGGAATCACGCGCAGGTTGTACACAAACCAAACACCTTGCGCGTCTGCACGAAAATGTCCGTCAACGACAGCTGCAGGTTTTGTTCGTCGAATTTAATTTATCAGGGAAAAATTGCACATTGTAAATCAACTACCGACCTACAACAACAACTCAAACTGGCGTACGACTTTATCGTCATTGTTCTCAGACACGCCCTCTGTTCGCTGATTAGCGGCCGCTGTGGCGGCACCAGAAAACCAAATTACATACAGCAGGTCCAGACCTAGTACTGAAGGGAAATTCAAATTGAGCCGAAGTACTTAGGCGGGCGGAGCCAGGCTACTGTGTCACTGGGGGTGGTACTGAAATATTTTAAAAGTGCATCTGAAGGGAGAAGAGAAGTATATGTGACGACTGCATGTTACATTTTAATAAAAAAACAGATGCTTGGTGTGCTATACATGAGACTAATATAGACTAATGAAAATGTGATGAGATTCATTCAACTTTATTGTCATTGCAATGCAATTCAGTCTAACCACAGTGCAAAAAACAGTGAAGTGCAGTGAAATGAATGTGTATATATAGCCTATGAATGATATGTGAAAGCTAAGGTGTGAAATATTAACATTAATACACTTTAACTGCACACTCTTGACCCTGCCCCCCTCACAGAGGGCAGGTACAGAGCAACGAGCCAGGCAGGCACCCAGAAAAAAGGCTTCTCCATTATTTGGAGAAGTACGGCTCTGCACGTACTTGCGTAAAAGTTGACACGTGTAAAATATTACTCCAGTAAAAGTGGAAATACTCACTTTAAACGTTGACTTGAGTAAAAGTATAAAAATACTCGCTTCAAAGGACCGTAAGTATCAAAAGTAAAAGTAATTTGGTGTAATATAGTTCCAATGTCCTGCTATGTCCTTTATACACTCAGTCAAATCATTTAAGGTCTAAATACAATGTTTTCTGATATTTGATACTGATATCATTTGAAACTAGAAAAATATGTTTTAAAGGTTGGGTATGGGATTTGCGAAACGCCAGCAGATTTTGAAAATACACAACTCAAATGGTCCTACCCCCTCTCCTTCAACGCTGACTCTGACTCCACCCATTCCAAGTACCTGGACGCGCAAATTATGCACGAGCGCGAACAGAGATGCGCGAGAGCGAGCCAGGCTAGCGTAGGTTTTCGTTTAACAACATGGCACTACATTCAGCTGTAAGTTGCACCCAGTACCGCGGGAAGTAGGGGTGCTGGGGGTGCTGCAACACCCCCTGTCCGAGGCCCTGTCTTATCACAGAAAACGATCATTTCTAAAAAAACTCCGGCCAAAGTGGAGATTTCTGAAAACGCCGGTTATGTGTTGTCGTGTCAACGGGGAGAAACGGGATTTTAGGTTCTGAAGCGTCACATTATGCACCAGGAAATGCTTAACGTCATGTGAGCGCCCGCTGTACCGTATTGGTCCGAATATAAACACAAACCCCATTGTAAGACGACCTATATTTGGAAAAAAGATTTGAAGACCAGATCTTGTTTTTATGAATAAATAAATTGTATTCATTGAAATAATATACGAAAATAAAAACGCATAGAATAAAACACTGCATTGCCACTAAACAGTAGTGCAAATAGGCCGTACTGATGTGTACACCAAAGACTATTCCTGACACTCCTCTGCCCCGCTGTGTTCGCTCTGGCTGTGGTCGCTCCGAACTGTTTCGGCCCGTGGCAAAGCGAGTCATCCTCGCTGCTGTCCAAGGCATTTTGAGACGCAGCATTTATTTAATGCTCATATGACCTAGTGCTGAAAAAAGGTTATATGAAAAAGTGTGAGGGTAGCGGTGGTGCGCTAAACTTGTTCTGTGAGCAGCTGGATATGAACCATGGTGTGAAGGAAGTGAACACAACGATCGATTTTCGACTGTGTGCGCATGCACTGGTGTAATTGAGCTGCGCTGCTATATATCTTTTTTATCAATGTAACGAGTTGCGAGTCTAGTGCAGGCTGAGTTTTTTTTTTCCAGCACCCCCTGCTGAGAATACGTTCCTGCGGCTATGGTTGCACCAGATGTTATAAACATTAAACGGTCACATAAATCATTACTATTTTTAGAAAATGTATGTTTGTTTCATATAATTGTATTGGAAGTCCTGGTTTTCACTAGGGTTGCCGCGGTGTGGACATTTTCACACCGAGTAATACACTCGTCTCAACACCGGTATTACCGAGTATAAACTTTGAAACTAGGTCAACCGCCACACAAGCATCGGTTTTTCGACCCTTCTCGTCCTTCAGTTGCCCGCCAACGTTCGAAAGCAGCGCCTAGGATTATTCTTGATTTCAGTTTTTCTCTTTCAGCGTTTTTATTATCAATTACTCTCTGAAAAAGAGTTTTCCTTCTCTTTGCTGGTGGTGGTGGTGGTGGTGGGGATGGTGGCGTCTTGTCTGCCATGGAAATTGTCTTCTACTGCTAGGTCCAAATGTGGATTAACTAGTTCCAGTAGCTACCGCAGGATAACAACAAACAGGAGCTTGCTCTGGGTCACGAGTACTGCACGAAGGGGTCGCGCGCGGGGGAGGGGGAGTGCAGTACGACCGTTTGATTGACGTACTTACTGTCCAATGCAACTCGGTGGCGCTGGAAATGATTGGCTGGAGTTTTTCGAGCCCTGCCCGTTCCACAGATGATTGACTTGTTTAATTTTCATGTCAGTACTTCTAACTCAGTGGCTGTAAGCGGGTTATGATAAGGATTTCAAGTAATTTTGCAAAAATGGCCAAAAAAGCGAATTCCATACCCAACCTTTAATCAAGCCACATAGATGTAAATAAAAGTTAAAGTGTGTGTGTGTGTGTGTGTGTGTGTGTGTGTGTGTGTGTGTGTGTGTGTGTGTGTGTGTGTGTGTGTGTGTGTTGTTGGGAAAAATAACCTGCTGAGTACATCACATGTACATTATAAATATAGCTAACTCCTACCCTAGCCTGATGAGCACATCACATGGACACATTATAATATAGTCAACTCTTGCTCTAACCCAACAACACAAACATGATAATATATAGTCAGGTCAAGGCCGGAGCTGAAGGCCCCATCTCCCAGGCAGGCAGATGGTGGACACTCAGACAATGCACCAGTCATCCTCAAGAACGGGAAAGCCACATTAATTTATCACACAGGAGACACCTCGAAGCTCTCCCCCACTAGAAGGAACACATGCAGATACTAGGGGCCTGAGAGCCACATTAAATTATCACACACGAGACACTTCGGGGGGGGCACTCCCCCGTTTTAATTTATCACACCAGAGACACGAGGAACTCACCCCGTTACGAAGCTCTCTCAGGGCCTGGGAGCCAAAACACACAGAACCGCACACACCTCAAACGCACACACCTCATCGAGAGGAGGATACAGCATAAGACTGCATCACACAGGGACTCTTCACCTTCTTCTGAAGCAGACCTTCCACGGAGGCGAAGCTCCGGACGAACCATCAGCGCTGATTAGGGACTTAGACATATTCGATCTCTCACGCTTTATGACTCTGTATAACCGTTGCCACTTTACTTAATAAATCCAAGGTCCTCGTGCCGATAGACTTTATTACCTCTCCGTCTCATTTTATCTGGTCCAGTAGCTAGACAGACCGTTTTTCCCCACAGTGTGTGTGGGAGACACAGCCACAGAAAATGTATGCTTGGTACATGAGCTAAATAGGGATGCACCGAATATTCGGCCACCGAAAATGTTCGGCCGAAAATGGCCCATAACATAATTTTAGTTGTACTCATTTATTCAAAGGTACATTGTTCTTAAATTCTTGCTATTAGTCTAGGTGCTGAGAAAGTTTTGTATGCGCTTCATTTAGCGGAGAATATCTCAACTGTTATAGACTAATATGACCCTAGTGAACAACATGGGATGTGTGACAAAATCTCTATCCGTGACGAAATTCCTGACAGGTGACACTAGTATCACACTACGTGGTGAATGGGACTTTTTTTTTCCTTTATAGATATTCTCATACTTTACCAGATAAATCTTCATATTAAGAGAAATACTTTTTGTATTACACTTTTTGTATTACACACAAATTTTTTAAAAAATATGCAAATGAGGCAATATCTCATTCAATATGCGTAGCCTACATATAAATCTTAGAGGTCCTGGATAAGATTTGTATGCACTTCATTTAGCGAAGATTATCTCAACTGTTATAGACTAATATGACCCCAGTGAACAAAGTGGGATGTGTGAAAAAATCTCTATCCGGGGCGAAAGTCCTGAAATACAACACCCGATATACAACAATCATAGTTCCGTTATTTCCGAATCGATTAATAATTTTAACGTAACCGTTCAGGCTTGACAGGGTGTTTCTAGGTTAAATATTGACGTTGTTTAGGCTCTGCGACGTCCGCAATGGTTAGCTATGCCTATGGTCACGCAAGCATGTCGTGGAAAGGAACGTTGAAAGAAACGACAGGTTTTTGGAATGTAGTGGAGTAAAAAGTAAGATTTTCCCCTACGAAATATAGTTGAGTAAAAGTATAAAGTCTCACAAAATAATGATACTCGTAAAGTACAGATACGCTAAAAAGTTATTTAAGTACAGTAACAAATTGCTTGTTCTTCGTTACTGTCCACCACTGGTTAATGATTTACACATCAGCTATGTGGATGGCTAGCTAGCCATTGAGGCTTTTTTTAAATTGTAGCTGGCTGTTACCAAATGAATGTGAATGTGGAATCAATATCCTCAGTCAAACAAAATAGTCCTAAAACAATTTTGCACGACAAAGCAGCATAATACTTACGTTTAAATTGCATTCAGTAGAAATTGACTCATCGATAACTTGCTTGCTGCGTCAGTCCTGTTTAGGCGCCGATTTTGTTCACCTCACTGACGTCATTCAGATGTGACGGACAGTAGAAGGCGCAGAAGATCTTTGAAAAAAATGATAGATGTTTTTTTTTTCAGAGAATCTTCAGGATTGTTTGTGAATGCTACGTTGTCTTATATGTAATAATATACATGTTTTTTACACAATTGCTTTGACGGTTAACCAATCAGGAGATCAGGAGGAAGGCCAAACAGGGAGCAGGGTAGCCAGCAGTGAAACTCTGGAACCGCCAAAATCACAGATCAACCTCGTCAGAAGACATGTCGGTGTGGCGCTGCATGATCTGTATAATTTTTGTTGCGTTGAGATTAAAGAATCTTCTTAGCCACATTAATGTCACACATGGTCGTAATTCAGATTTTTGGGTTTTCTGTGGGATTGATGGCTGTGAGTCAGAGTTCAGAGTTTTTAACTCATTTTATCGTCACCTGAAACGAACACATCCCCAGTATGTAACGTCCGGATGTCCACCATTTCAATGGAGAACGACACCCACATCAGCACCACCTTTATTAGAAAACTTTGGCGTATCGATATTTTAGCAATTCTATGACTCCTACCATGGACAGCTCCATGGAATCATCACCTGACCTTCTTCTCGAACTTGGAACGCAGGACCCACCAGAGATGCCTGAGGCCCAATCATGCAATGCAGTTGAGCCTAGTTCTGCTATCTTGTTTATGTGCGGGGGGAATGTGATGTGTAGAGGTTGTTAGAATTACGAATTTGAAATTCATTGAAAAACTCTATTGGATCTAAGCAGCTAATATAAGCAATCAGTTTACACTTTGAATAAATGATTTAAAATTGATTTGCTAAGTGGGATTTAAATTTAACTACAAATGGCCAATAGCATAGCCTAAGTGGTATTTGTGTGATTGATCACCTGTGTGTTCGTGAACAATGCCACCTGTCACAGGTAAGCATTTTGAGTGTTCCGCTGTACAATAGTTTATTGGACATGCTAAACATAATGGCAATCCCTTGTAACAACTTAAAACTTCACAGAGGACTGTCAACAGCATCATCGCAGGGGTACAGCAATATCAAGCCACTCCTCTGGAAACATTGAGGATTAAAATGAGAAGTATTTGAAGAACACAACGGGACATCTCAGCTTCAAGATGCGGCACTGGCTACATTTGATAATTTCATTGATCCCTTCTCCACTAGTGCAAATGGACTGGAAAGAGCTATTTCAGAACATTTCAGTCCATTGAGTCCAGAAGAAGTCGTTGCCTCTCAGACAATTTGTTGGGTCAAAAAGGGCAGTTCAAAAGTTACGGCCATACGAAACGGAGGCTTTTACTATGTGCCACCTCTGCTGGACTACTATGTATCCCCACATCACGACTCACTACAATGGGTGCCCGGTCATTCAGCTGTTCAGCACCCAGGCTCTGGAACTCCCTCCCCCCACACATAAAACAGTCAGACACCATTACAACCTTCAAGTCACAACTCAAAACTCACCTGTTCAAACTCGCACACAACGTCTAACTGATCACTGTTTTGATTGTTTTGTTTTGTCTTGTTTTTGTTTTATTTATTTCTTATTGCTTATGTTTATTTATTTATTTATTTTTTCCACAATGTCTTGTTTTTTAAAAAATGTATGATGACTATATGCTTTGTAAGGTGACCTTGGGTGTCTTGAAAGGCGCCTCTAAATGAAATGTATTATTATTATTATTATTATTATTAATTGAAAGCCTTAAGCAACTTCTTTTCTGATTCGCGAATCTTTACCATTTTTAATACTGTACCACCAAGAAGCCGAGAGGGATACTTACATGACTTTGTTGATGGGGATATTTTCATAAATCATCCATTGTATTCTATGAAGCCCAACGCATTGCAATTAATAGTGTATGCAGATGAGATCGAAATATGCAATCCCCTGGGTTCTTATGTCAGACCAAACAAATTGTTAATGGTTTATTACAGCTTAGGTAATATTGATCCCAAATGTAGGTCTAAATTAGCAGCAATACGACTCCTGGCTATTGCAAAAGCTGAATATGGCCATGAAAAACGTGTACGAACCCCCACTTCTCTGCTCGGGCCTGGGCATTCTTCATGCAAATCACTAGTTCCCTCAGAAATACTGGCTTGAAGATTATGGGGATCCTCACTGACAATATCAGTTTGAAAGTCTGATGCAAGACGTTCTTGGTATTCTCTACTTTTATGGGAATTAAATGAGTACACATTTGTGCGATAGCTACAATCCTTATATGGGCTTGTCACTGTTTCATGATTTTTCAAATGCTTTTTGAGATGACTGAAAACGTCTGATTTAGAAAAGGGTAGCTGATATGTGCATAAAGAGCATTTAAATAACACAGTCCCCTGACTCTGCTCTGCACAACTGCTAGATCAGGTGTACCCAATTAGAATTCAAAGAGGTCCAGCAAAGGTCTGAACCATTCAAATGTCTAACTTGTGCTATGATTCATGGGTATATGTAGTTATTGTATGTATGTAATAAGTAGTACATTTCAATAAAATGTCAACAATATTTATCGCATATTTTCAATACAGGCACATTAAACATTAAAAAAATAAATAAGCAGCCTAATCATGAATAACAGTAGGCCTGTATCGCAAATTTTAACACAAAAAATAACTCAAAAGTCTGTTTTTTAAACAATGTGCTTTGATTTTTCGAACAAATATGAACATTATAACACAGGTTTAATGACCACCTTTCCCACTATCTCTTTCACACTCTCTGCATCTCACAAATGTTTAAGTGAGAGAAATGGGCTTTTGCTTGCCCTGCCAGTAACTTGAACCTTGTCTGGAATGGAGTCAGTGCCATTCTCATGCACATATGTAGGTTTTCATTGGTGAGTCTAGAACAGTACTTTATTTTTTATTATTTTCATAGTGGAGAAAGCTGTCTCGCACCTATACGTGGAACCAAACATGGTCAAGGTGTACAGTGCTACTTTCGTTAGACAAGGGAAAACTCAGGCACTGTCTGTAGCCAGAAAGTGTCATGGTCAGCTACCCCAAAATGCTCTCTTAGGGCATGTTCACACAGGCAGTTTTTTAATATAAAAAAACACCTAACCCGAGCGTTCTTTTACCAACTAAAAAACTGACAGGGGGGTTTTGTCTAGTTCATTCTAGAGCACAATGTTCTAGAGCACATATACGTTGCAAATCGGTTACCGTATCAAAGTGGTTTGACTACGCTACTTGTATCAGTGTCAACTAGTTACAATGTCGAGGATGAGAAAATTAGCCCTTGTTTTGGCGTTAGATGCCAACGACGAGGATAACGACGAACCTTCCCTTTTGTGGGTGCATGATATAAACCGGGGACTGCAGCAGTACGGTGCATTTCATAGTTTGATACAAGAGCTACGGTCTGATAATGCACGGTTCAGTGCGTATTTCAGACTCTACAAGAGTCAATTTGAAACCCTTTTGCGCATTGTTGCGCCTTCAATATTAAAGCAAGATACCCACATGAGGCAAGCCATCAGTCCAGAGGAACGACTCAGCATTTGTTTAAGGTAAATCCACAAATATATTTATAAAAAGGCCTATGAAATCAGACGTATGTTTTGTAGCTTATTTTACTGCTAGTAACAAGCAGGTAGTAGGTTACCTAGCTACAGGTCTAATGTAAGTTATGTTGTCTTGCCTCCCATATTCTTTGGTGTTGCAGAGCTGGGTCTCACTTTTTCAGCATACGTAGGCATATTTTATATGTATAGCGCCCCTTGCTGGACAGGATGTGGACTGCTAGCATTACCTACCTGACTGTCAGGCCTGCAAATGAAATAGAAACTGCTATCTAACTGCTAACGGCCACCATCAAGATCAACAGGCATGCTTGCTCAATTGTTTCAGACTAAACTAAATATCACTCTTTGGGCAGGTATCTGGCAAATGGCGATTCATTCCGGTCCATCGCTTTCACCTTCAGGATGGGTGCCAGCACTGTGGCAGGCATAGTTCATCAGGTCTGCACAGCTCTTTGGGTTTGCCTCCTGCCAGATTACATGCCTATTCCAGACAAAGCAGCGTGGAGAAAGATAGCCACTGGATTCCAACAGCTGGATGTCCCTAACTGCCTAGGGGCAATGGATGGGAAAAACATAGTAATTGAGGCTCCTCCCTCCAGTGGCTCTGTTTATTACTATTACAAAGGCACTTTTTCCATCGTCCTTCTGGCTGTAGACGACGCCAGGTACTGTTTCAGGCTTGTTGACATCGGGGCCTATGGAAGAAACAGTGATGGGGGAACCCTCTCCTCCTCCGCTTTTGGTACTGCCCTACGGCAGAACACATTGGGTATCCCGGATGACTCCATCCTCCCAGGGGCAGAACATCTTGGCCCGATGCCTCATGTGTTTTTGGCAGACGAATCCTTCCCCTTGCGCCGTAACATTGTGTGCCCATACCCTGGCTACAACCCTGGAGAAAAAAAGTGTTTAACACCCGTCTCTCTCATGTGCGCAGAGTGGTCGAGTGTGCGTTTGACATACTGGCATCCCAATGGAGAGTGTACCGTCGGGTGCTGTGTGTCTCTCCAGAAGTGGCAGAGAACGTGGTAAAGGCCCCCACAGCTGAGCCATCACAAGGTCCCCAGAACGCACCTCGCCTTGGCACCAACAATGCTGGCAGAGATGTTGTGGCAGTGAGGGAGAAGTTTGCTCAGTACTTCATGTCTGAAGCTGGACGAGTTCCCTGGCAGGATAACATCTAAGCCTTACAAGAACCAACAAAACCAACAGCTCTTTTAAGAGCTACCCAAAGCTTCTGCTTAAAAGCTATTCCATTTCATCACCAGCAAACACCAGATGATGTTGTGAAGTTTTCTCTGAATCTTGGAAGCAGTACCACACCCATGAACGATAAAGCTGACATAAGTTTAAATAAATGTTGTATACCTAATAGAAATTGTGTGGTGAGGGGAAAAACGGTCTGTCTAGTTACTGGACCAGATGAAATGAGACGGAGAGGTAATAAAGTCTGTCGGCACGAGGACCTTGGATTTATTAAGTAAAGTGGCAACGGTTATACAGAGTCATAAAGCGTGAGAGATCGAATATGTCTAAGTCCCTAATCAGCGCTGATGGTTCGTCCGGAGCTTCGCCTCCGTGGAAGGTCTGCTTCAGAAGAAGATCAAGAGTCCCCGTGTGATACAGTTTTATGCTGTATCCTCCTCTTGATGAGGTGTGTGCGTTTGAGGTGTGTGTGGTTCTGTGTGTTTTCGCTGGACCTTGGCTCCCAGGCCCTGGTCTATGCCTCCTAACGGGGGAGAGCTCCTCGTGTCTCCGGTGTGATAAATTAAAACGGGGGAGTGCCCCCCGAAGTGTCTTGTGTGTGATAATTTAATGTGGCTCTCAGGCCCCTAGTATCTGCATGTGTTCCTTCTAGTGGGGGAGAGCTTCGAGGTGTCTCCTGTGTGATAAATTAATGTGGCTCTCAGGCCCCTGGTATGGGCAGGTGTTTCTCTTGGTTCCTTCTAACGGGGGAGAGCTTCAAAGTGTCTCCTGTGTGATAAATTAATGTGGCTCTCCGTTCTTGAGGATGGCTGGTGCCTTGTCTGAGTGTCTATCATTTGCCTGGGAAATGGGGCCTTCGGCTCTGGCCTTGACCTGACTATATTATCATGTTTGTGTTATGTGTTCGTTGGGTTTAGAGCAAGAGTCGACTATATATTAATGTGCCTGCCATGTGATGTGCTCATCAGGTTATTTTTCCCAACAGTGGCTCCTATGTATATCAAAGTGGGTATTGAAGTGATAAAACATGATAAAATGTTAAATCTCCTTTAGAATATCTAATGTAAAGAAAGAGGTAAAAAGCAGATGTCAGTGTATAAATGTAATAATTTAATTTAATAATTTCATTCATTCTTCTCCAAATTCAATATCAAAAAACAGTGACTGCATTCGACACTTTGCCAATGCCTGTTTGCGAGGCTCCAACCTTGCCAGTGTGGGTGCAAAGCTGAGAAGGAAACGCTCATGCCCATTCTCCTCTTTAGCAATGGCACTGAGGACCTGTTGCTGGTATGGGGTTATGGTTGCAGTGGCCTGCCTCTTCCTCCCTCTTTGAATTCTCATGGGCCCCAATTCTTGCTGCTGTTGTTGTTGAGGTGGTTGTGGGGGTGGAGATTGAGAGGGTTGGGGCCTAGATGAACTGCCATTCGAAGAACCAGGCCCAGGACATGGTTGACTAATCACTGTCATCGAATGTAGTCTGTCAGGTAAAGGAAACACAGGACAAAACACAACATTACACACAGCATAAACATTTTTTTCCTTCGCAATCCACATGATTAAACACAGGACATAGTCATACAGCTGATGAGTTTCACTCATTTGATTTAGCCTACAATTATGAATTGACCTTTTCATCATGGCATTAGCTCAATCTCATCTAGTCTTACCTCATTGTTTTCACACATTGCATTCAAAATGCTCTCTGCTGTCTGGCTTGGCTGGTCGAAGTTGCTAACAGTGAGCCTTTCCTGTACATAAGGCTCCAGGAAAGATAATATGTTCACATATTTCCAATGGTGCTTATGGCCTCCCTCTGATCCACTCCTCTCTCATTTCCTTTCTCTCTTTGCCGTACTTGCCTCTAAGGTATTTCCATTTGTCACGGCAATCCTCCCCTACAGTGAATAAAAGTAAACAGCAGGCTAGGATTTAGCCCTACCAAGACTTTCGCTAGCAGCTACTAACGCTTGCGTTGTCCGTAACAACAGCCCTCAGCTGTGTTAACTGGTTAGCTTGTTAGGTGAGCAGAAAAATATTAAAATGAATACGTACACTTATGTCCCAAAATCCCAGCGATCGTCCTCCAGATACTCTCCTTGTGATAGATGTTATGGTACAACTTGTTGGTCATGTCGTATAGTTCAACATGTTCCCTTACAAGGACAACCAGTTGCTCCGTCGGCAAAGACTTTTTGGTTTGGGTCGCCATTCTTCTTTTTAATTTCCAACCGTTTTCCAAGTGACGTAAGTTCTCGTTCTTGGTCAGCTGTCAAAAAACGGCCTGACGTCGGGTGCTTTTTCTTGGCGAGTTGAACTTTTCCCAACTTGAAAACCACCCAGAGCAGTGAAAAAAAAACGCTGGCAGCGGTGTTTTTACAAAAACACTATGTATCATAGGAATATAATGTAAAACATCCACTCGCACCTGAAAAAATAACTGCCTGTGTGAACACGCCCGTAGTGCAACATTTGCTTGCAGATCAATCAGTTCCATCTGGAGAGATCCAGCATGTGCCCACATGACGGTCTGTGTCACCTCCTTTGAAAATCCTCTGACATCTGTGATGAGAAATGGATTCTGAATGAGCAAGAGGAGCTGCGGTCCCAGGCTGAAGCTGTCAAAGTGTTTTTTGAAGTTTCCAATCAGCTTGTCCATGAAGTCAGCATGAGGAGATTCAGATTCAGATTCAGATTTTATTTGTCACATACACAATATATTGCAGTGAAATGTTCACAGTCGGCTCCATGCTAAATATATGCATAACAAACAGTAAATACATTCAATATGTCAGAGGTTATTGCACAAAGTCTAAGGAGCGGGGTGGGGGGGTACTTAAATAAATATATATATATATATATCAATAAGTGCAGTTGCTCAAAGTGCTTTAATCAGTGCCATTTAGATACCTCACAGCTTGGGGGTAGAAACTCTTCCTTAGTCTCTCAGTTTTTGCCGCCAGTGAGCGGTATCTGTTTCCAGAGCGGAGCAGGGAGAATAGTCCGTAGCCAGGATGGCTGGGGTCTTTCAGGATGCTGCTGGTCTTGCCCTTGCACAACTTGGTGTAAATGTCTGCTAGATTTGGGAGTTTCCCCCCTATGGTACGCTCAGCTGAACGCACCACTCTCTGCAGAGCCTTACGGTCCTGAATGGTGATGTTCCCAGTCAGCATGCTCTCTATGGTGCATGCATAGAAGCTCTGCAGGACTGGTTTGGAGGCTCTGAATTTCTTCAGCCTCCTGAGATCCAGTCTTTGTCTGGCTTTCTTTCCCACGGTGTCCAGGTGGGTAGACCACGTCAGATCATCGTGATCTGGACACCGAGGTACTTAAATGTATCCACCCTCTCCACAGGGGTCCCATTGATGGATAGAGGCGTGTAGTCCCGTTCCTGTGTCCTTCCGAAGTCCACCAGATCTCCTTAGTTTTGCTGGCGTTGAGGTGCAGATTGTTTTTCAGACACCATTGTGTCAGGCACCTCACCTCCTCCAGGTAGGCCGTCTCATCGTTGTTTTGGATTAGGCCTACCACTACGGTGTCGTCAGCAAACTTTATGATGGTGTTTGAGTCTGCGATGGCTTCACAGTCGTGGGTGTACAGGGAGTACAGTAGAGGGGACAGAACACAGCCCTGGGGGGCCCCTGTGTTGAGGGTGAGGGGGGATGAGGTGTGCCGGCCAGCTTTCACCACCTGAGGTCTCTCTGTTAAAAAGTCCAGGATCCACCTGCAGAGGGCGTCGTTCAGCCCCAGGCTCCTGAGCTTTTTGATGAGGGTGGAGGGGAGGATGGTATTAAAGGCTGAACTATAATCAACAAATAATAGTCTCACATAGTTCAGCACTTTCCCCTTACTCTTGTCCAGGTGTGATAGGACACTGTGTAATATGTGAGTAATGGCATCCTCAGTGGATCTGTTGGGCCGGTACGCGAATTGTAGAGGGTCCAGGGTGTTGGGCAGTGAAGAGCAGATGTGGGCTTTGACCAGCTTCTCGAAACACTTTATCACCACAGAGGTAAGAGCAACTTGGTGATAGTCATTATGACAGGCTGGTCTAGGTTTTTTGGGTATGGGGATGATGGTGGACCTTTTAAAGCATATGGGGATGATGGACTGTGCCAGGGACAGATTGAATATAGCCGTGAACACTGGTGCCAATTGATCGGCGCAGACCTTGAGAACCATCTCTCTCCCTGAATCTGTTCCTGGACGTTTGGGAAGTGTTCAGTCTCCTTGAAGATCTTCCTTGAACCCTTCCAGTTTCCTCTGGAAGGAGCTGACAGCTGTCATCAAATCACAAACAGAGTTATTCTTGCCCTGTAGCTTTAAATTTAGTTCATTAAGGTGTAGGGATGGGGATCGAAACCCGGTTCTATCAAGGACCCGGTTCCACTTTTTTCAAAACCCGAAAATCATTAACGTTTGGGCTAATCGATACCACTATCGAGTCCCGTCGCTCATTCATAAAAAAATATCCCGTAGGTCCTGTAACGTAATGTTGTGTCCCTCGAGTCGTGTCACGGCAAACATGTATTACAAGTGAAACAAGTGAAGTCTGGCGGTTAACTTTGCTCGCGAGGGTGGCTGAACGGGCGAAAATAATTTATTGTAAAATGGGGAACACAACCTCAATGGCCAAGCACATTAGCATTGTGCATCAAATAAAGGCCAAATGCAGTACCTTCGACTGTCTCCGAATTGAAAAGACTCCTCCTGTCTCCTCCGTCTCCTGTCGCACCCCAGACGGGGCTGTCTTAATCATCCACTCAAAGTACGAACGGTAATCGCACTCACAGACATTGTCGCTAGTCCCGTCAGTTAAAAATAGTAATCCAATTGTGTAATCGGTGTTGTAATCGTAGCATACAAGCTAGTTATCTTAAAAAGTAAATAAAGTTTCAGATGTGCTGCGTGATGACTCAGTAAAACGACGGTTATCATGATGCGTTCAAATGTAACAGAGAAACGGTAAATTGAGCTTTTGGTGAGAAACATGAGTAATACTGTATTACTCATGTTTCTGTATTACTAATACAACTGTATAGTGCTCTAATCATTTTAGTATATATAATTAAAACTACTGATGTCAATATGTATTAAGAATTACATATTTAATTTAAAATACAATTATTTATTTCCTAAAGATTTTCCTCATCACTAAAAACACGTCGAATTTCCACCAAGTAATAGAAAAGTATCGATAGTGGTATCCAGGGCCGACAGACTGCGGGGGAAAGTGAGGCAGTCCTGGGGGGGCCCAAGGCAGAGGGGGGGCCCATGGCAATAAAAAATATTATTATATATATATTTTTTTAATTATCCACCAGCCCACATTAATAGGAGTCGCACACGTCTCCCCCCCCGTCAACAATTCAGTGCAGGGGGCTGGTAGGGGGGGGCATCAGTACCTCTTGTATACAGGGCCCAGGATTTGGTGCAACGGCCCTGGTGGTATCGATAAAGACTCGGATCGTTAAGGAGTATCGAAAATGGTATCGATATCAATAAATATTAATGATCCCCATCCCTAATCTTGAATGTATTTACGGTTTTGTTATGTTTGTTATGTGACTATTTAGCATGGAGCCGACTGAGAACATTTCACTGCAATGTATTGTGTATGTGACAAATAAAATCTGAATCTGTTGCGGAGACTGTCTGGCATATTTGGAAATCTTTTAGCAGCAGCGAACGGGTCAATGGCCATATTAGTTTTCTGAATTTTTAAATACGGCTGATGTTTCTCTGACTTCATGTGTGAATCCAGTGCTCCACAGCCCATTGTTCCGAGTTTGAAGGTTTTTATACACACCGCGCCTCATGCTGATCAGCCAATGGTTTTAGCCAGCCGCGATATTTATCTTCCTCTTGCCACTTCTCATTAAATTTGCACTTGCCCATGGCTACAGGGATTTGCAAAAATGGATTTAACAGCGTTGTATGCTACCGTTTCTAATTTTTCCCGCCGCACCGCAGAATTTAATTCTGGAGATGGAGAAGCACTCTCATTTAATGACTTTTAAGACTTTTCAAGATCCGCGGCAACCCTGGACATATTGCTTTGTCCATTCATCCTTGAAAGCTCGATTTTGGAGTCTACGTTTCTTATCTTTGAGCCCGACATGTAGTGTTGCTTTTGTCAACGAAAATTATGACTAAATGTCGTCGTCAACGAACCTTTATCACGTGACGGAAACGAGACGAGACGCAACGTAAACGCTGGTCATGTGACAATAACTATAATTAAATACATAATGCAATATTGTTGACGAATAAAAACAAGACTAAATGTGTTTTACAAAATAAAACTGCTCAAATGTCTAATTTTTGTTGACTAGGCAATGAAAATTACTACAACGTTATTTCGTCTCGTTTAATTCTGGGGATGTATCAGGTTGCACTGCGCAGACGCTCGCGACCTGATACAGGTCACTTTCGCAGGATTATTATTTATTTATCTATTTAGATTAAAAAGACGCAGCTGTGGGGGTAGGGTTAATGAAACTTGAGAAACAGTTAAGTCTGACACAGAGAAAGGGAACGATGGCTGGCCGGCCAGGGATCTTCTTTGGGAGAAAAAGAAGAAACGACATTTGGACACACTTTCATTACATAGAATTGGAAAAGAAAACGGAATGTGGTGTGGAAAAAAATAGGGAGAAATGCGGCCACAAAATCACAGGAAAAAACACCACGAATCTCAAGAGACATCTCAAGGCATACCATCATGAAATCGAGGTAAGTCGAGACATTAACATAACTGTACCAACTCATGAGGCTGTGGTTAATATGTTACATTTTAACGTTAGCTTTAGGCCACTTTAGTCAGCTTTTGGCCGTGATATTATATATTATATTGTAATGTTCTCAAATACGAGGCAGTGTCAAACTGTATTCAATTCCGAATGGTAGGAATAGTAACGGTAAATCCAAACAGTAGGTTGGTATAGTAATAACGGCAACTCCACGGTGATTTTTGGTTTCTCACTCAATAGCCGCGTTTACATGGCACATCTGATCCGCATAGATTTCTATGCGGAATAGAGCTGTTCCTAAAATGTGATCTGAATGTACTGTATACATGGCAGTAACAAAAGTGTCCGTTATGTCTCTCGCGCACACCTGACACATCTCTGGACCGGCGGCAACATAATGGACGTCTTATCACTATTTGGCATTGTGAATTTGATTTTAATGAAAGCACAGCAGGAGAGAGCTTTTCTCTGCCTGCTCCTTCAATTAAGGAGGAGCACAGCACAGCTACGTCTGATCTTTATATTTACCCCCACCTCCGCCGCAAACAAGAGGGATTTGAATGCGAGTCCGCAGCCAAGACTGGTGGGAGAGAGTGGTCTCTCTAAGTTAAAAGTATTTTAACGTTGTACTCCTAGTACTAGTAGTAGCCTACTCATTTACAGTTATCTCGGAGGCGCGCAGACACTACGATAAGCGAACACGTCATTAATAAACACCCATGTCCCGTCGCTTAGCAACCGGACACGCTAACCGGACTACTTACAAACAAAGATGTGAATCAGGCAATAAATCCACTTTCCTTGACAGCGGTCAAGTTCGGTGTGCATAAAAGTACCTACGGAGCTCAGTGGACCAATTGCGAACTACTGCAGCTGCTCTAAATTAAGCCCCAATCTGTTCGGAATAAGTGTATACACGTCGATTAAAACGGACTACACCACCTCTTCTATTCGGCATAGAATTCTATGCCGAACAGATAATTGTATTCCGAATGAGCCGTATATATGATCATTTTCTATTCCGCATAGAAATCTATGCGGATCAGATGTGTCCATGTAAACGCGGCTTGTGAGACCCAAAAATAAAACATAAACAAGTAAGGTTACAGGTTAACGTGCACAGCGACGCTGACAGGCTGGAAATGAAAGCACACCGATGTAAAATGACGTGTTGGAGCGCGGCAAGGGCAACTGTTATTGCGTCAACGAATATTAATATTTATCTTATATCGACATTCTGCTTGAAAATATCGAGATATGACTTTTGGTCCATATCGCCCAGCCCTAATGCTACTTAATATTTAGAACAGTTCGATTTTACCCTGGCTGCATCTGTCCTGACATTGTATCTATTCCTGTGCTAGATTCCCGAAAGAGCATCAGTGAAGCAAGTCCCGTCCAGGAAGATGGACAAGCCAATTAGTGTTCAGGATTTCTTTGCCACAAGAATAATAATAATAATAATACATTTTATTTATAATGCACTTTATATTCAAGAATCTCAAAGTGCTTCAGAGAAAAAAAAAAAAAAAAAAACTATAAAAAGGGGAACCTCAAAGAAAGTTTAGCTAAATGCTCTTTTAAAGAGATGGGTTTTGAGGTTCAGTTTAAAAAGAGCTGTAGTCTGTGGAGCCCTCAGGTGGTCAGGGAGGGCGTTCCATAGTCTAGGGGCAGCAGCAGAAAAGGCCCGATCACCCATGGTGCACAGCTTCGTATGTCGGGTTTGGAGGGTGTGAGTGGATCCTGAACGGAGTGTACGTGAGTTTGTCGGGGGGGTGAGGAGTTCCTGAAGGTAGAGGGGGGCAAGTCCGTGAAGGCACTGGTGGGTGAGGAGGGAGACCTTGTACTCAATTCTGAGTGGGACAGGGAGCCAGTGCAGTGATTTCAGGATGGGGGTGATGTGGTCATGCTTGCGCACCCTCATCAGGACCCAGAATGTACAACAACAACTCCCCAGAGCAACGTACCAAAGAGGAGGGGATAGCGCAGTGGATAGGTCGCACAGGAGTCCCAGCACGAATTGTGGAAGATGAGGAGTTCATCGCCATGATGGCAAAAATTGACAAAAAGTTCAAAGTGCCAAAAAGACATGCAATTTTAAACTTGTACAAAGAAGAGAAAGAAAAGATCAAACAAAACCTGGCCAAAGCACGCCGAATAACTACAGGGTTGGATATTTGGACTAAAAAGGGGCTTACAGCATCCTTTCTGGGAGTCAGCGCCTGTTACTTCAACCCTGACGACAACAAGGCTGAACACAAACTCCTGAACCTGAAGGAGATGGTTCACCCTCACACTGCAGAGTCGATTAGTACACTTTTAGAGGAGTCAATGGAAGAATGGGGGATCCCCAGAGAGAAGGTCCTCACAACGATTACTGACAATGGCAGCAATATGGTTGCTTCGTTCCACCAAACCCATGCAGAAGTTGCCAGTTCCACAACTTCTGAAGAAGACTCAGAGGCGGAGCACGACGATGCCAGTGATGACTATGAGCACCAGGAAAGGGAGGATGACAGGTAATTCTGTGTGAAATTATGCTATAAATTCATTCAGCATTTATGAAACGAGTCATGATTTAATTTCATATACATGCAAACTAAATAAGTTCACAGAAAGTTAACGACTAGAATTATTTCATATGGTTCATATGGTACAGCTTGTAGTGAATATGATCCAGAAGGAACCCCTGATCCGAAGGCTTTTGGAGAAAGTGAGGCACTTGGTGAACAAGTTTAGGAAGTAATCTGTCGCCACAGAGCGGCTGCTGCAGAAGTGTGCTATGGTTCTGGTAAAAGACTGTCCCACCAGGTGTTCAAGTTGCTTTGCTATGATTTTGCGCTGTCTTAAAGTCAAGGAGCACCTCACATCTGTGGCTGAGTCTATGGGCTGGGACAGCCTGCAGCCCAGTGAGTGGCAGAAGATCGGGATTCTGAGAGACCTTCTTCTGCCATTTGCGGAGCACACTAAGTCACTTGAAAGTGACACTCAATCACTTTCCCTAGTTGTGCCAGCACTCCTGGGTCTCAAAAAAACCCTGTCGGAGTTCTCACTTGCACATGGGAGAAACCACAAAGATGCAGCTACTCTGGCTCAGAAGGTGCTGTCCAGCATGGATAGGCGCTTTAGTGTGTTTCTTGACACAACAGCTGACAACTTCTCACCACTTCCTGCAGCAGCATGCTTTGTGTACGGAATCTTGTCAGAAAAGCAGAAGACTACATTGCTAATCTTGTGCCACAAAGAGTTGAAATACGAGAAGAGCAGTTGACCGATGATGAGCAAGTCGCAAATGAGGGTGCAGAGGCTCCAGAGTCAACCCCCGCAAAACGGCGTAGATTTAAGTTATTCAGTGCCAATCGTCAATCGAGGCCCAAGATGCCGAAGACAACCAACCCTTAAAATATAAAGAGGGGCTGTCCGAGTCCCACCAGACTATTGCTACAAGTGCTGAGGTTGAGGAATCCGGCATGGAGTATTGGTTAACTCTACTCTACTTGTTCTACTGCGTTTCCAACACTGAAACCTCTGGCCTTGGACCTCCTGGCGATGCAAGCCTCTCAGGCACTTACAGAGAGGGTCTTCAGTGTAACTGGTTACCTCTCCTGTGGCCGCAGGAACAGGGCTAGGACCATTTTGGAAAGAAGCGCTTTCCTCAAAGTAAACAAGCCTAAGTAGTAGTTAATGGCTGGCCTTAAAACACAAACACACACACTATTTTGATAAGCAACCTTTCATAACCTCAACCTTTTATATTCAGGTAAGTTCAGAGTCCAACACAGTGTTAACAGCCATAGAGCTATGAGTGCTGGGCAGTTGTTTTTTTGTTCAGGAGGTTGCAGTTTATGTAGTTGCTGTTTTTTGTTTAGTAGTTAGTCAGTAGTCATAATTCAGTACTGTCTGTTTGTTCTTTTCTCTCAACGAATTCCACTGTATGCAGCCAGTGCTTCCCATCCCATTACATCTCCCTAAGTTCCAAACCATTTGTAGTGTTGTTATATCTGTAAATAATTGTTGTGATGAAAAATCTGACTTCAGTTTACAAGCAATACAAGTCACAGACACACACATTTTATTTGCACTTTTTTCAAGCACCTTGTTTCTCTTTATGTTAAACTTCAATGCATAATTTTTTTTCTGCCATTGTCATGTGATGCTATTTTATTTTTTATTTAAATGTATGTGTGTGTACTTTTAACATGTTTGGTTGGGAAAATAAATATGTTGTAAATTCAAATCAGCGCGTCTTCCGTGTCTGGAATGGATGTAATTCTTGAGTCTATAAGCTAACAATAACATTATAATAAGATTACCTTGTTTGAATTGTGAAATGGGTTTGGCTAAATAAAAATGTTTGTTTGTCTATACTACTAGGTACTTATACTATGTTGACTGAGTTAAATAGAATTGCATTATTAAAAATAAACTATATGACTAAAACTAGACAAAAATAGTGATGGATAAATCTGACTAAAATGCTCAGACTTTTAGTCAACTAAAACTTGACTAGACTGAAAAGAGTATGAACTTGACTAAAATGAAAGCTTGACACAAAGACTAGACTAAAACTAAAATGAAAACAGGCCGCCAAAAACAACTATAACGACATGCTGTTATCTCTCCTTTTGCTAGCTCTTGCTTTCGATCCTCTCTGATCCTCTCTCTCTTTCTCTCCATGGACCTATTAAAGATTCTCTCTAGCGAGCCTTTTCCACAATTACCCGCCTCTCTTTCCACGCACTCTAAACAATCGCTTTGATTGGCTGAGTAGCGTGAAGCGCTATGACCTCATGACGTACATACGGAAGCTGGACAAGCTGCAACAAAGCCGCGCCGGTTGATGAATACGCTCTGTCAATATTATTATTAATTTCTCAATATATTTTTTTAAATGTGTCGCGGACCAGAAAGAACCGCCACTCGGTCCGGATCCGGACCGGAGTACGCCATTTTGTGACCTCTGGTATACTGCCCTACAAAGGCAAAGTGCAGTAACTATGTGTAACATAATTCACACATTCATACCAACAGGAAACATGCCCTTGCCAATTAAAAGAGGCTTCTGTCTCACGCTAAGGAGGGATCCGGAGCCTAGGGAGGCGTTCAGCTCATAAAGGAGGCCATTCATCATGTGTCAATTCTAGACTTTTTCCAAAATAACACGACATACGCCAACATTGAAACTGAGAAAAATGCCTTCAAAGTTTACATACTGGTCAGCCAAACCTGTTGCAGTTACAATAGTGGTGATACCTTCAATTGATACCTTTATAGGAAGGAAAATTGTATAGAAAAAGAAAAAACCAACGATATGACCTTTGAACCCAAAATTGTAGATTCTGCACTCTGCCTTTGTATTACCTCGAACAACTAGAGTACTATTACAAAGTGCAGTATCTACAATTTAAATGTGTTCTGAACATAACTTTTTTGTATTACCTATGCATTTTTATTTAATTGGCTTGTGCTTCGTTTATGAATGTTTTAATAGGTTGAGAGTATTGAAATTGCTTGTAACCTTCAATAATCTATTTTGTCCTTATGTCCCGTCACATCGCAGCCCTAAACAATTGAAGTGTTTGGTTCCAACACGCTATATCCACAATTTTAATGAATTTTCATGAATATTTTTTTTTAATATAGAACGGTTTTAGGTTATATCAGTGAATATGCTGTTGGGATAGTGTTCTATAGCGTCGCTATAACACACAAACAACTGTTGTGTGGAGCGGAACGCGGCCGGGCGATTCACGTACATAGCCAATGCCCGCACCGGGCACAGGAGATGCAACTCCGCCTCCGCCTCACTAGAAT
The DNA here is from genome assembly GCF_031168955.1 of Gadus macrocephalus. Classification (NCBI taxonomy): domain Eukaryota; kingdom Metazoa; phylum Chordata; class Actinopteri; order Gadiformes; family Gadidae; genus Gadus; species Gadus macrocephalus. The sequence goes on from NC_082399.1 coordinate 15,212,814, forward strand.
GAGGCGGGGGGTGAAAAGCCTTAAGCACAATATCCCTAGACCGAAAATAACTATTAATGTTCTTCGGGAGGAACGCAGGATTAGGTCTGAGCAACGCGAAGGAGCTGTCCTCGTTTAGCAACAAGCAACTCGGGCTGACTGATGCCGCCGTCGTCGTCCAGGTCAGGGGCCCCAGCCCTGAACAGGTCGATGGCCTCAGCGAGGGCCACCGAAGGAGAAAAGAAGAGATGCCTGGAGAGGATCCCCTCTTCAGGCAGCTCCCGGCAGGCGACACAGGAGACGGGGGCCGCCATAGCAGCCGCGGCGTGGTTGGCGCCGAGGCACCGAAAGGACGCCAAGTGCCCGTCACCCGATGCCAGGGAGGCGGGACAGGAGGCGCATAGGGGCCCTGAAAAGGGCCTAGCTCTAGGAGGGCTCTCAGGTGGCCCTGAAAAGGGCCGTCCAAGGCCTCGCCCGAGCCGCTGCCGCTTGGGAGATCCGTTTAGTCGAAGTCATCTTAATGGATTCTCGATTTTCCGCTGATAAACACAAGTGCTGAAAGAAAAGGGAGGATGAGCGACGGTATACACTGCCTTATATAGACACGATACCGTGGGAAATGTGGGTGGTGCCCACACTGATTGGTGCATAGTTGAAATTTTCAGTGCGAACACGGGAAAAGCCCATAAGGGCTATTGCGTTATTCTTGAAGAAAGCAGTCCAATCCTGGGTCGCTTTTGACTCACTTTATTTGTTAACCTCTTAAACCCGAGCGCCCCCGGGGGCGGGGGCAGCTGCGCCAACGTGTGCTGTAAACAGCTGTAAACAGCACCACCATGCTCCAACATGTCCATGGTGCATACCCACGTAACGGGAAGAAGCTCGGCTAAAAGCCCATGATAACCATTTTTACCTAAACAAAAACACAATTCTAACACCAAGCAACTAAATGAGCCCATAGCAAAACACGCAAAACGTGCATGCGCTCATACTGGCCGCCGCCGATTTCGCTACTTCATGCCACCCACACTATATGTCACATGAAAGCTGAGGCTTCACAGATTCCAATGATATCACTGTCATCACTCTAGGACGAAAACTCACTGAACTAGCAGCCAAAGAAGTGCAAAATAAATAAACAAATAAAAAACGTTATACAATGTGATGCTTTTGATTGGCGAATTGTGTTTTTTTACATGGATTTGGGTCCCTCGATTTGACTGTCCCTCGACTCTATTGGCTCTGACGGTTCTATAGAGGGGTCAATCATCCAAATTGACCAATGGATACCCAAGATATCTTCCCGCATTTGACTGGAAGGTCAATAATTTAGCATAATTCGCGCCAGAATCGCCGAGAACTTTCTGACACTCCGGCTGGATAGAGACATACACTCCTACTACACGCTTATTACAGAGTTTGCATTTCTAGTTAGTAGTTAGCTAGTTATTTTGTATTTTTCTTACCTTTTTCTTCTACTTGCTATTATTTTAAAATAAATAATGGCAGGTAGGAGAAAGACCTATACTTTTGCGGAGGCATTCGCTATCATCACTAGCGACAGTGGGGCTACTCTAGTCCCTGTCGAGTCGTCGTCTGACGACAGTGACTTGCTGTTGCCAGAACTGGACACGGACAACAGTGATTCAGAATATCGAATTCCATCACCGGAAAGGTATGTAATCTCTGTTATCGATTACTTATTGATTTGGTGTCAAATTAACAATCTACCTTATTAGATATTATCTATATCGATCACCCTACTCACTCTACTCATTCCATACACACTACCGGTACTCCTTGCCTTATATTTATGATATTATTTGCATCAATTATCATTATCAATATTTTGTACATAGTATATTTGATACTATCTCAATCCTTCTCTTTATTCCTTTTTTTTAATGGTAGTTTGTTGGGGTGTGTGTGTGTGTGTGTGTGTGTGTGTGTGTGTGTGTGTGTGTGTGTGTGTTGGTGTGGCATTGTTGAGTGGACCTAGCAAACCAAGCATTGCTGTGCAAGTGATAAATAAACTTGGATTTGATTTATTATCCTGCAATGAATTTAGTAAATGCACACACTCAAACTGGTGCAAACTGGATTGTTAGTTGACTTCCCCAGTACAGGTTTACCCCAACATATTGTTACTTGTCTGTTTGAACTTACATTCTTTTCTTTCTTCTTCTTGGGTTCCACAGTGATGATGATGCTGATTATAAGCCACCTTCATCGACTGCTCCTGCTCCAGCGTCAGCCCCCCCCACCTCCCCCACGGCCATCAACAACTACCCCCACCTCTGGGCCAAAGAAAGCAAAATCCACTAGAAGTGCTTCTGCTCAGCCATGCTCTTCCTCATCGGATTCTGACTCACCTGAGGAAACACGACAAAAAAAAAAGGGAAAGCATCATACAAATCGGCAAATCCTCAGAAGCGTAGTCGAGGTGGGTCTGCCACTTCAAGAGTGAGAGATGATGAAAGAAGCTGGCACAACAGAGAGGAGAAAGACAAAAGACCAGTCCCACTCAGGTTCATGCCAGCCAGGGTCCCTGGCCCCACATTTGACACCACCGCATCATGGTCTCCCCTTTCACTTTTCCAGCTGTTTTTTAGCGCTTCTGTAGTCCGTACTCTCATGGACAACACCAATGCCAACGCTGCCAGGAGATTACAGGCTGGAATGAAGTTTGTTTGGAAAGTGCTGACTGTTAGCGATTTTTATATTTTCATGGCCATTATAATTTTCTCAGGTCTTGTAAAAGTGCATCATAGAGCGGACTACTGGAGAAGGCAATGGCCATATAACTTCCACTTCCCCAGTGAAAATATGACACGGGACCGCTTTGAAGCCATCTTGTGGTCGCTGCACCTGAGCAACCCAAAAGAAGATGAGGACAACGAGCGCAAGAAGAACACTGCCGAATATGACCGACTTTTCAAAATCAAGCCCTTGTACACTGAGATAGTGACTGCCTGCCAAGCACATTTCCAGCCGTATCAGAACATCTCCATCGATGAGAGAATGGTGGCAATCAAGGCCCGCAACAGTATGAAGCAGTACATGAAGGACAATCCCACAAAGTGGGGGTACAAACTGTTTGTAACAGCCTATACTTGGAACTTCTTTGTGTACAAGGGTAAGAGTGAGTTCACCCCAGGCCAGGGTCTGAGCTGCTCCGCAGTAATGGACCTTTTGCCATTCCCTCTACTCGGTGAGGGCTACACATTGTTCACAGACAATTTTTACACCAGCCCTGCCCTCTTTCAGGATTTATCAAAAAAAAACTTTGGTTGTTGTGGGACCATAAGGAAAAATCGGATTGGTTTTCCACACACTCATCAGAATGACTTTCCCAAAAAGCCAGAGAGGGGAGATGTGCGGTGGGTAAGGGAAGACAAACTCCTGTTTGTAAAGTGGATGGACACCCGTGAAGTGACCATGTGCTCTACAGTGCACGAAGCCTTCAGTGGACAGACTGTCAAACGAAACGTGAAAGAGGATGGTGTGTGGCGTAAAAGGTCCATTCCCGTTCCCGGCGCTGTAGCTGACTACAATCAAAGCATGGGCGGTGTGGATTTGTCTGATGCTTTGATTGGTTACTACAGTGTCCACCATAAAACCATGAAATGGTATAAGACTTTTTTTTACCATTTTATGGACATTGCAGTGGTCAACAGTTTCCTTCTTCAGAAGGAGCTGTACAAGATCAGGAATGACCCCACCATGAGAAAGCCACACAGCCAAAAGACTTTCAGGGAGCAGCTAGCTGCAGAAATGCTGGTGTTTGCTGAAGGCTCAGTACCACCACCACCACCACCACCCACCTGCATGTCTATGTACTATGGGGCCGATGGTACAGTCAAGGAGGTACTGCAGGATGTGCCAGGATGCTGGCATCCAGTGGCGGACTCAGGAGGGGGGCAGGGCCCGTCTGGTCCTTCAAGTGCCCTTCTGCCCATCTGGTCCTTCTAGTGCCCTTCCAGTGCCCTTCTAGTACCCTGATGGTGCCCTTCTGCCCGTCTGGTCCTTCTAGTACCCTTCTAGTGCCCTTCTGGTCCTTCTAGTGCCCTTCCAGTGCCCTTCTAGTGCCCTGATAGTGCCCTTCTGCTCGTCTCGTCCTTATAGTGCCCTTCTAGTGCTCTTCTGCCCGTCTGGTGCCCTTCTGCCCGTCTGGTGCCCCCATTGTTGAAAAAGTGTGCTAAAGTGCCCTCTATGGTGGTGAAAATGAGAGAAAGTGCCTTATGCGTGCCCTAGGTTGCCCCTGATGATGATGATGATGTGCCGTCTGGAGCAAGAATATGGCAAACCGAAAAAAACATGTTGTGGTTAGCTATTGAGGTGCAGACGTTCCTTCCTTTGGTAGCTGACGAACGGGGAATGCGAGGCGTTGCTTTCATGTGGCGTCGCCATGACAAACAGCTACATCGAGTGGTACTTAAATCTCCACTGGATAACGAAGCAAAAAGCGGATTAAGAGTATGTCAGTACCCATAGTGGAAAAGTGCAATTAGATGCCAAGTTAGAAAAACTTAATATTTTCAGTTTGCATAATCCGTTTAAAATGTATATACATTTTTTGAGCGTTCAAGATCATTCAAGTGTAGGTCATTTCATGCAAGAGAGACGATAATGGTCAGCTATCACCTCAACGGTTTTATTATATGTTGTTCTCAAATATATCTGCTCCAGTTGGAGTCAAACTTCATTTCGATTGTATGGTTTTCTTTGACTGGGAAAATGTACAGAGGTCTGGGTGAATTTTCAAAACTGTTGAATTTGGATGGAATGAATACCTATAGTGATATGTCAGTGAAATAAAATTAGTTTTAGTCTGGTACCTTAGAATGGTCAAATGGCACTGATGGTGCCCAAAAGTGCCCAAATGGCACCTTTTAGTCCGTCTGGACCTATCTGTACTAAAACCTCTCTAAAATAGCTTTATTCACTTTATTAGCATTTATCCTGGAACAGGGTACTCATCAGATGTTGTTATATGTTTCCCTAAAGGTTCTGGGCTACTATCCCATAGTTTCAAGGTGGTATTCACTCTAAATATGTGTTACCTTCTTTTTGAAACCAACTTTATTCATATAGCCCTTGTAGTTGTGGTGGCATACTCTATTCATCATGGGCATGTCATTTCGGGCAGGCCTGTGAAATAGGCCTAGGGCTTAAAGGTTGGGTATGGAATTCGCTTTTTTGGCCATTTTTGCAAAATTACTTGAAATCCTTATCGTAACCCACTTACAGCCACTGAGTTAGAAGTACTGACATGAAAATTAAACAAGTCAATCATCTGTGGAACGGGCAGGGCTCGAAAAACTCCAGCCAATGATTTCCAGAGCCACCGAGTTGCATTGGACAGTAAGTACGTCAATCAAAAGGTTGTACTGCACTCCCCCCTCCCCCGCGCGACCCCTTCGTGCACGTACTCAAAGCTTGTGACCCAGAGCAAGCTTCTGTTTGTTGTTATCCTGCGGTAGCTACTGGAGCTAGCTAACTAGCTAATGGCTCGCTCGTGCATGATTGCGCGTCCATGTACTTGGAATGGGTGGATTCAGAGTCAGCGTTGAAGGAGAGGGGGTAGGACCATTTGAGTTGTGTGTTTTACAAAATCTGCTGGCGTTTCGCAAATCCCATACCCAACCTTTAAGGGAGGGAATTGTATCTAACGCGTGTGAGGGACAATATCGAGCTTCAAGCCCCGGGCTTAAGACTGGTTCTCTCCGCGGTTACCTATAGTCTCCGTCCTCTCCACTTCGAATCACGCGCTACTGCCCGTGAAGTGGGCGTGTCCTATGTGACGTAATGGCTCCGCCCCTGTCTAAAGGTGCTGCCATCTGAGTAGTTATTGCAGCTTCCTAGTGGCTATGTGAGGGTAATGCAGCTTGTGTGTTCGATCCAGCTTCCTAATGGCTATATGGGAGCAGCTAATGTTCTTAAAATACGTAACAACACACACACACACACCCTTCTCAGCCCCTGAAAGCACTGAGCCTGCCCGTTGCACACCATTTTGGAACAGGTGGGATATAACTATCCCGCCTGTTGCATATTCTCGAAGAAAGTAGTCCAATCCCGGGTTGCTTTAACTCACTTCATTTATTATAAAGTCGTCGGCATGTTTCGGCATGGTAAGTGAAGCTCTACGGAGGGAATTCTAGGAATCGTGTAGAACACGTGTGAGAGGAAAATACCGTGATCTACTTCAAGCCCCCCGGGCTTAGGCCCGGGTGGCTCTCTGCCGTCTACCTATTGATCTCTGGCCTTCTCCACCCTTTGTCCTCAGGTAGAGACCGTCAAGTGGGCGTGGCCTAGTGGGCGTGGCCGGGGTGCCGTATTGGCTTCGGCTTCTTTGTATATATAAAGGTGCTGCTATTTGTGGCTGGAGCAGCCTCCAATAAGGTCTTGCTCCCCTTGTGGCTATGTATAGTATTTACGGCTTATATGTTTGGTCCTGCTTCATTGGGTCTATGTGTGGGTAGCTTAGATTCTTAAAATACGTAACACGCCCTACTATTTTGTAGTTCACCAAAACACCCTGAAACAACTTGAGTCTCACATTCTTATGCCACCATACACCAACAGTGCAAGCAGGCCAATGGCAACCAAGCGCGCAGTCCTTCCTCCCTCACTTTAAAAACTACCAGCCGCCACTGACACACACACACACACACACACACACACACACACACACACACACACACACACACACACACACACACACACACACACACACACACACACACACACACACACACACACACACCAATAAATTATTTTATACCAAAAATGTGTCTTCATATTCTTTATTGAATGGCCATTTATGTTGCTTGAGGGAAATGTTGCAAATAATTTTGTGCCACAGATTTTGGGGTCCAAGCAACTTTGTTTAAGGTATTTGTCAGTTATGTTGTGCCCTGCTCGTTGAAGAGCACAACCAAGAACGGGAGGTCCACGCAGCAACAGTTAAATTAACGTTACATTTATTTAGTAACTCGAAAAACCCCACAAATCAGCATTCTGTAGTGTAGAGTTGGGTTTACAGTTAAACTAAACTATGAGTATGCTAAAGGGCTAGAATAACAACCCCAAACAAAACCCAGTTGGGTGCCAGGCAGCACCAGCCTTCCAGGTGGGAGAGCAGGCAGTTGGAGGGTGCTAGAATGAAGAGCTGCACTAAAAGCAGAGTTGGCCAGAATCCCACCATCGCTGGTTCTTCTGTAGCCCCCGACATCAATCACCCGGAAACAATATTCCGCGTCTACAACCGCCAAGAGAACAAGAGAGAAAGTTCCCTTGTAGTTGTAGAACTGGGATCCTGAGTGAGCAGGGGCTTTGATGACCACATGCTTCCCATCCAATGCTCCACAGCAAAGAGGAAAATTCCACCGCTCCTCAAACCTCCCTGCAATGGACCTCCACTCATCTGTGCTGGGCACAGCCATGAACTCCTCCACCCGAGAGTCCCAGATTGCAGTGGCAACATCAGGGACAATGCTGGAGACAGTGGAGATCCCAACACGGAAACTATTTGTGATGGTCCTGTAGGAGTCCCCAGTGGCTAGGAATCTGCAGAATAAAAAAAAAAGTGTTGTAGTGAAGATAGTATATAGGTATCATACATTTAGAATATTTTTTCCCCATTTATTTATAATAAAAAAAACATTTACAAAGGCAGGAGTCATATTTGATCAACATAATGGATCCATTTATTGTATTCAACTACATACTATACTATTGTCGGCAGAGGATAATAATAATGGTGGTGTCTACCATGGAAACGCCTGCTGGGTGAACCTGAAGTAAAATGTTTATGTTTCGATTTTTGACACACAAATTATGAAACCACTCACCGGAGACAGATGGACAGGCGCGAAGCTGAGATGGAGCGCCTGTAGTTGGTGTCCAACCGAGAGATCCCAGCACTGATCCTAGCTAGCAGGTCATCAAACTGGGCCGGAGTCAACCTCAAATAGCGCTGGAAGCGGTCGTCATCCTAGACGGAGCTCCTGCAGAAGACGGTGAAATTCACCGAGCTCTGTACGGCTCCGAATGGTCTCATGAACCCATAAACGACGGGCATTCCGACATCTCTCCCTCTTCCACAACAGGTAAAGACATGCAATGCTCGTAATGTCGGCCATGGTTGTGAATGAATTCAGAAGCACCGCGGGCAAAACTTGCCGCGCCGCAAAACTGTATAACTTTTGCTGTGCAGCAAAACCTTTGCTGCGCCGCAAAATTTGATTTTCTGCGCCGCAAAACTTCGGCGACAACACGTTCGGGCAGCAAATGCATCCTTTGGTGCGCAAGTCTGGACTGCCGGATGTTTCTGAACGCCAATCTCACTGTCGCGCTTGTTAGGGTCAAGTGGGCGTGGCCTGTGTGACGTAATGGCTACGCCTTCCTCACCTGTATAAAGGTGCTGCCATCTGTGTCTGGAGTAGTTATTGCAGCAATAACCTCCCTGAACTCCCACATGATGCACTCCTAGTTCAACCACCCCAACCCCCGGACTCATACCACTCATGTGCAGGGTATTATGTTGCACACTGTATGGGCTATATATATATATATATATATATATATATATATATATATACACATATATATATAGTACCGTACTTATTATTTATTTGCAATGTACACACTCCTCAGGACTGCACACCCTACCTCCCTTTTTTTTATCTCTTCATGTCCTGTGTGTTTGTATTGTATGTATGTATGTATTTTTGCACTGCTTGGAGAGGGCTGTTTTAATCTCATTGTACATGTGTACAGTGACAATATGTGTTCGATCCTGGTTCCTAGTGGCTATGTGAGGGTAATACGGCTTGTGTGTTCGATCCTGTTTCCTAGTGGCTATGTGGGGGCAGCTTATATGCTTAAAATACGTAACAAACACACAACATGTGAGAGAGAGAGAGAGAGAGAGAGAGAGAGAGAGAGAGAGAGAGAGAGAGAGAGAGAGAGAGAGAGAGAGAGAGAGAGAGAGAGAGAGAGAGAGAGAGAGAGAGAGAGAGAGAGAGAGAGAGAGAGAGAGAGAGAGAGAGAGAGAGAGAGAGAGAGAGAGAGAGAGAGAGAGAGAGAGAGAATGTGTAGTGTGTGTGTGCGTGCACATTTATTTTCGCTCCTTTTCACTCCTCCTCAGCCAAATTCTCCCAAAAGTGACGGCGGTGTGGGGGCATCATTGGTCATCATCCAGGTCTCAACTGCCCAGGGTACTCCAAGGTCACCTTTCAATCAAAATGTGCATATAATTGCAAGTTGTACAATGTTTAAAGTTCTTCATGTGATATATGTGATATAATACAGTAAGTTACAAAGCGCACATCCCTCTCCTGATGAAGGGAGGTGACAAACGCAGATGCCACCTCAGCTGCTGATCTGCCAGCAATCCCCTCATGCCATACCACAGACAGCGTCTTCTTCTTTGACAGTGTGAATTTACCAAAACTTGCAAAGGTCTCATGGAAAGCAGTGATTCTACGAGTGAAGACTGCTGTCTTCACTCCCGGCATTCGGGGCAGCATGATGACTTTTCATAAGTCCACACTACGGATGACCTCATCCACCTGCTCCTTTTCTGCATCCAATCGATATTGACTTCTTGCACTCTCTGCTCTCCCCTTATGGTCCTCCCACTTTAGACAGTTGTGGCATTGAGGGGCATCAGCCTGGTGATCTTCCTTTAGGTGGACCTCGTGCCGAAGGCAGTGTTCACACTCCTCCCCTAGCTTTGTTAAGCTGATTACGGCCTTCCTGTAGGTTTCATAAGAGCCTTTTGTGAACTTCTGCCTGTAATCCTGAACCATGGACTTCATGGTGATATCACTTGGCAGATACCTCCTGTTCGGGTCATGCTCTCGCCTATAATGGCTGATGGATGGATGGAATGACTCAATGTGGGGTCAAGTCCATCTTGTTAGTGGGAGTATGCCTTCCTCTTCTTTCTGGTGGTGGGGCTAGACCTGAGGAGTCCACCAAAAACCGTCCTATTAGTCGGTCATTTTTCGGATGGTACCCTAGGGTAGATAAAAACATAGCTTTGCAAACCTCATGTCCCTGGCCATCCTTAAGGTGGTATTGTATGACCGCTTGCGCTTGCAAGCGGTCATGTCTTTTATTTTGTCTTGTCTTTTGACAACATATGGAATATAAAGCTTTTTCTATCTGCATAGGGCATCTTCCAATATGCACCACATATATCACTCCTCTGGCTCTCTGTTATTTTGGTTGTGCATTTTTTTCTGCACATTAGGCCACAAGGCTTCCTAAGCTGTGGGGTCTTTTGTTTGTCAGCCCAGGATGGCTCTCCTGACAGTTAATGCTGGTGCTAACATTATCGCTACCATCCTCAACCTCATCACCTTCATCTTCATTTTCTGGCACATACGTTACATCTTTTTCATCCCCTTCATCCACATCCTCCTCCTCCTCCTCATAACAACCATCTCCCTTCACTATGCACTGTTCTTCCCTGTGAGCTGTAAAATAATTCACTTCTGAACCCTGGGTCGGTTGGTCCTCAACTTCTGCCTCCATTGAGGCAAACAAGCTTTTAAGGTACTCTTCCCTCAGTGTCTCATCCTCACTATCTGGTTGAAGTTGGGCTCTCTCATAACATACTGCAAAATCATTAAAGAATGTGATTATCATAAAGATCCTTGTATCCTAAATATTCCTCATTAGTATGCAAATATTTACATATCTTATGTGTAGATTCCTAGAATTAGTTCTCAATGACATATTCAATAATAGGCTGTAGGCTATGATATTACTATATAGGCCATTGTTAACATTCATTGGAATAGAATATCCTTGTGTTGCCTGCACCATCGTTACAGTTTTTCTCAGTCGCTTTGGTACATTTCTCAGATCAGAAATTAAATTTGCAAAGCAGCAAGTGCATTTCTCAAAACAATGTGTTCAAATAGCAAAACACCATGGATTGCCTGCAAAAGCCAGTCTCTTGCTCAAAATCCTTAGTTCATCTCTCAAAAGTAAATATCTGTTTCAATGAAGATGTCAGTGCCATCAGAATGACAAGTCCTTGTGTCATTGTCTACGGATACGACAGTCAAATTGCTTCGTCATGTTGTCAACATAACAGTGTACTCTGGACGGATGTTCTGATGTAAACTATGGCTGAAGTTTTGAAGACAATTATTGTAAATTGTAAGTTACACCTTAGTGTATGTGGGAGATTGATTGCAAAAGACTGTACAAGATTCACATTTAAGATTTTACTGTAATTTATTGAGAGACCATGTCATTGTGATACAGAAAGGAAAAAGACAACACTGCATAGCACAAAGAAAAAAACAAAATTAGAAACGTGAACCTAGGATAATCTCCTTAGGGAAAATTGTACATGCAGTACTGTAGGAATTAGAGTGCAGTCTTCCTACACCTCCTGACGTTCCTGTCTGTTGGGCCACAAATTCTCATCCACATCACAACGAATATCTTCTCTTGCGATGCAGCGTGGAAAGAATCTTTTAGCGTGTCTTATCCAGCCTCTGCAGGCATCTGCTGTGATGTCATCACACGCTGCATCCATGGCAGCCAGAAGGGTCATCTGTGAATGTGGCTGGTGATCATAAACTTTCCATCTCCATGCTGAGAAAAATTCCTCAATGGGATTAAGGAATGGGGAGTAGGGTGCGAGGAACTCCATCAGCATCCTGTTGTGGGTCGCAAACCATTGCCTGATGATGTTGGAGCGATGGAAACTAACATTGTCCCAAACTATCACGTACTTTGGCAAGTCATCTCCAATCTGACCCCTCTCTGGTTCAGGGATGAGATCCCTGTAGAGAGTGTCTAAAAAGGTGACAAGACGCTCTGTATTGTATGGCCCAATAAGGGGAATATGCGTTAGCACACCATTCTCAGAGATAGCAGCACCCATAGTTATGTTCCCGCCCCGTTGGCCTGGCACATCAACTGTAGCTCTGTGGCCGATGATATTTCGACCCAGCCTTCTGTGTTTCGTTAGGTTGAATCCAGCCTCATCTACGTAGATTAAGTTGTGCGTTGGTTCACTTGCTTCCAGTTCCATTGAACGCTATATCCAGAAGAGACAAAATTAGTTTTATGAATTACATGCATTTTCATTTTGGACAAGATACAGTTACATCAAATGTATACAGCACATATCGCATCTTCTTTTCTACAGCCATAGCAAATGTGTAAAGGTCACACTTACAGTAGGCTACTGTATATCACTATACGATGTTGTACTGTTTACTGTGAGGTAAAGTTACTGCATGCTCATACATGTTTTACCTGTACATACTGGTAGCGCAGCTCCTTCACTCTTTCACCATTTCTTTCAAATGGAACATTGTACAGCTGCTTCATACTCATTTGGTGTCTTTTCAGCAACCTGTCAATGGTTGAGATGCTGACTGTTTGGATGTTTTCAAAGATGTTGTTGTCCTCTATAATGGCACTCTTTATCTCCCTTAGTCTTATGGCACTGTTTTCTACAACCATGGTGCAAATAGCCTGCTCCTGTTCAGGTGTGAAAAGGGGCCTTCTGCCACCCCTGTGAGGTTGTCTTGCCATCCTATGTGGAAAAAAAGTATATCACAGTAAAAGTATACTTACTGAATATTGTAAAATGCAAGAGGAATACTTTACTGTAATATGAAGCATTACAGAAAGTATACAGTACAGTGCCTATCGTTAGATTACATACCTGTTCTGTTGACAAAATGTCTGAATGATTGAGGACACAGTTGATCTCCCAACATTTGGCTGCACCCTTCGACCAGCCTCGGCCATTGTAAGCCCATGATTGAAAACATGGTCTACAAGTGTGGCTCTTACTGTATCTCATCAGGAATGTTCATTCTGCCTCTTCCTCTGTTGTGCCTCCCAACTCCTCTGCCACGCAGCCTCACTCCTCTTCCTCTTCTCTGTTGACCCCGTCCAATTCCTTGTCCTTCCATTGTCAAACATTGTGTTGTGCTCCAGCTATATATATACTTGATTGTTCATGAGAGGCACCTTTGAGCTACTTCAGTAAAACTGGTTGATCATTGGTTGATCTAACGCTTCAAACATTTCCCTTCATTAGAGAAGGTCTAGATTCACCTGGGGGCAATTGACCAATTCAGGACAGATTTAGAAAAAATAACAAAAAAAAGAGTCTAATGCCAGTGTAGAGAAATGTATATAAATATGCTTGACATATTATGAAAACTTGTTCAACCATTTTGCATGTAAAGACTTATGCAATGAACTAATACCCAAATGTTGTGGGGATGAGACTATTCCATAGAGACCATTACAATACATTTGGATCAACATGACATAAGCAATTGATAATGTAGGAAAGAGCAGAGAATTGTACATAATCATGTGCATGGATGTACCAAAGCATTTGCAACGTGTTAAAATAAATGAGAAACTGTTTTTTTCATGTGCACAAGTGACACACTGATGTGAAGATTGAACAGGTAGTTTTGAGAATTTCATTTCTGATCTGAGAAATGAACCAAAGCGACTGAGAAAAACTAATACCCTAAATCCATCAGAAAGCATCTGCATCAACATAGCATGCTGGTAATGTGCGCTCCTGGGCCTGCAGGAAACGCTATTGCGTCTTGAAACGGTAGAATACTCGCATCACAGTGAGTAACAAATGCAAGTATCCTAGGCCTAGAGCGTAACAAATTGAGGATTGCCAACTTAAATAATTATATCAGAAAAAGTATATATTTGGCCTATGGGTTTGCATGATAAAATTGCGTTGTTGCATTAGACCGTGTGCCCTGGGTCACGGCCAGTGAGACCCGCCCCTCTGGCTGTCTGTCAGTGCGTTTACATGACGCTCAAGAAAGTCGAATTATTGGAAAACGTTGACTATCTATCCACACTGAAAAAAATGACTTGACAATTATATCCCAAACTAGATCTAATGTCAAAATGAGTGACTGCCATTGTATACAATAGAAGAAATGAACCGGAGAAGTCGACTGATCTCGATGGTGGTTTTGCAACCTTTGAACTTTCTGCTTGAACTTCATTGGCTATCCTTTAGACAACGCAATATTTTACCTAAACTATGTGATGTAGCGGTTGGAATGAGAAGTAAACAACCAAGCTAAATTGACATTTCATTTTCATTCAATATTGTATTTGCGGCTGCAGGCGCTGCACGGCTCTCCTCAGGAGATCAGCTAACTCTAGAAATTCTAAAGTAACAGTGACTTAAATGGAGTCTACTAACTAAATGAGTAGGCTGATCTTGTTATCTTCACATCAGTTGGACTAGCTGCCCCGAAACGAAAATAGTTTCAGAAATGAAGACATGAAAACAAAACAGCGACGTGGTTGTAATTGGATTATGACAGCGTTTCCAGAGTGGAAAGATGCTACAGGTTTCAAGGGAGCAGTTAGGCTGAAATGGTTTAATAGATTTAGGTCAGTTGTTGATATTTTTCCATCGTCCTTACCATTGTCTGGATACTTGCGTTTCAAAGCAAGTTCCACCATGAGTTTTCCTCGGGATTGTGCCATGATCAGTTTTAAGATATAGCATATAGCTTGTTTGCTTGTTGGTGGTATGTGAGAGCGGGAATTGACTGCTGTTGTGGTATTTGGGGGATTCTCAGAGGTTTGAGAGACACATGTTTCTTTTTTTGTAAGAATTATTTTTGCATTTTAATGCTTTAATATAGAGTGAGATAGAGAGGAAGGTATGGGAGATAGAGGGGAGGATATGCAGCAAATGACCACTGGCAGGATTCAAACCTGTGTTGCTGCGTTTAGGACTGAGCCTAAATGGTACTGAGCCACTGGCCCTGTCTGGGACTCATACACTGCTTCAGTGCTTAGCACTTTCTGCTGTATGCTGCCCTTGTAAATGTAATGGGCAGTTACTGTGAGATAGTGGTCCTGGGCAACGCTGGTCCATCCATCGCAAGTAATTGCAATTTTGTTGACCTGCGCCAGCTGCTGGATGACATTCTGTTTTGTAACAGAATAACACGCAGGTATCAATTTGTTGGATAGGTCATCCCTGGATGGTGGCCGGTATCTAGGATTGAGGGCAGTGCTCATCACCCTTTATATAAAATACACATGATATTAGTCTTGTACACAGAATGTCTTCATGGTACAGAGGTGTGGCCGACTCATGCATCTAGGAAATTCTATTTTGATACCATAGCCGCTACACATTTTCACCTGAAAAATGGCGATTCCACTGTGGCAAACGGATGAAGCCCCTTCACCACAAATTTGGTGAATGCCCTGTGGATTTCCTCCACCTTCTCTTGGGTTAGTGCAGACCTCTTAGCCAGGGTGAAAGGTGTCACTGTGGTAACTTGAAAGGCAGAAATAAAAGTATTGCAACATACAACTTATTCAGGTTACTACTCGTAGCCTATTCTGCTCAACAGCTCATTCCCCCCCCCCCCTCTGGATATATAGTAGAGTAGTGGCCTCGAACAACTGTTGGCCCCATCCCCCTCTTGAAATAGCCTCAAACACAAGTATAGCTATACGTTTCTGATTAAATGGGCAATTGCGCTGTTTAATACTTATGTAAAACATTTAAGTTCAACATTTTGTCTTCACATGTTATGACTTTTACTTTAAGCAGAGAAATATCCTCCATACAATCTTAGGCTTACCTATCTGTTTGCGTCCCCGTGTAATTGCAAAGTTGCGCATTCTAAAGCTAGTGTTGAAATTTATTTTAAACAATTGAATACATCCACAACTTATGAGTTTTACATTAAGCAGAAAGCAGAGGTGGGGGTAAGTCACTCATGTGCAAGTCTCAAGCAAGTCCCAAGTCACTGTGGTGAGAATCAAACAAGTCACAAGTCAAGTCATTGCTCAGGTCAAGCAAGTCACAAGTCAAGTCATGCAAAAATCTGATGATCTAACCCAGTTTCCACATTTAAAAATCGGTAAAGAGAGTGGTTCATAAGTTAAGTTTTATTCAAACATTAACAATAAAAATGTCTTAAAATTAACAATAACTCAAACCATTATGTGAATAGTTTGAAAATGTTTTTATGATCATTACCTCCAACCTATAAATAGAATCAAATAGAACCTCTAGGTGGCTGTATACGAGAACAGTTCAAGTCAATCTCCCTACATGTTGTAGAATATTATTTGCAACACATGGATCAGGCATGAAAAAAATGAATATTTCAAAAGTAATATCACATACACATACTGTAAGAAGGGGAAATAGTAATACACAAGCCTGAAAGCTGGTAGCGATCTTGCTGCCTCGCAACATACATCGACTTACAATGCATTGCATTTGCAAAAAATTAAATTTGACAGTACTTTGTCACCGAGTTGTGAACGATGGGGTCGTTCACAACTGTTGAACACACGTTCAACAGGTGTACTTGATGCAGGGACTGCCATAACTCTTACCGCCACCTTAAACAAAGAGGGGAGGGTGCGCCTGTTCATGGCCCAAAACTGAAGGCAGCTCTGTCCATCACAAATGTCCAAGTAGTGGTTCAACTGAATTTCGGGACTGGTACTTGAATCCATCCGTTTTTTGCAGTATGCTGAACACAGCCCAGTCTGACGCTCTGGCTCTGACGGTGTAATTTGGTCCTGCTCATCGGTGGTTGGACTGGTTTTGGTCGTGGTCGTGCCAGCATCTCTGAGAATCAAGTCTGATAAACAAGAAAAAACAATAGTCACAAAATATTTCTATCAATTTTTTTTTTAATTTTCATAAATGTGGGAGGGAAAATATTAGGAACACTTTTCGATGTAACACTCTCCATTACACCCACTACAACCTCAATATAACTATAAAATAGAATTATCACCTTTCTGACAAAGTAAACAAAAACTGAAGTGCTCAGTGTGTATATATCAACATACTGAACATTTCTTTTAAAGCCTATTTCTTAAGTCTGACATTAAAATTGGATTACTACGCATCAGACACATCCTCCTTGACATTTTCAGGGGCCAAAACATCATGGGCCAACCACATGGTGCCGAATGAAGGATCCAGCAGAGCAGCTTTTAGGTATAGAGGGACAGAGAAGGGCACGGTTGCTCCATCACTCTGGTCATCTGCCATCCTCACATGTACAAAGATCCCTCTGAATCGTCTTTGGAGTGATCCTTGCAGGCTACGGATCAAGCCACCCAAGTAGTGCACTCTTTTTGATTTTCCAAGTGGTGATTAAAAGAAAGGATGCAGGGTACCACAGCACTTATAGTTTGTGAGATCCGTGGCTTCTCCAAAGGGTTTAAGAACATCCACCAGTTCCCTTATCTGACTCCACTCTCTAGCTGTGAATATTGTCCTTTGTGTCCCGCATCTTCAAGAACTGTAGACAGTTTCAGTTGGTCACAGTTAAGCACTGATTTCAGTTGCCTCAGTGTGGAATTCCAGCGTGTGGTAACAGAGGCAGGGATTCTACGCTGTCCAAACTCCATCTCAGATTTGTCTTTGAAAGTGGTGCTCGTGTGGAGCAAAAAGCTCAACCTTGAAGCTTTGGAGAGCTGCACTGATTATTTTAGTGTCTTTTAGGCCATCACCTATAGTCAATTGAAGGGTGTGTGCAAAACGATAGTTACGTATTGTAACTCTGAGTATAGGCGCAGCCTTTTAAAGTGGAAAGGAAGCAATCAAATAAAACAGATGTCTATAGCACTAGTTAAATATTTCAATATACCATAAATACAAATAAAGTCGGAAATATTACCCATTATTCAGAATAAAGCACAAACAAGTTGAATAATTATAATGTTTTCAGCCTGTGCGCCGCCATCTCTGTTTTCAGAATACGATGACGTCAGGAGAATGGTTGGTAACATTCTATGTTGTTTACATAGCGGCTCATAGCCTCACAGGTAGCTTACTGCATCAACAAAATTGATTTATATTGCACATTATATATATGGAGGAGATAATGTGGAGGAGATAATAACTGACATCTCCCGGCTCTGCCCGTCCACAGGATGTTGTTTACAGCTATGAAAAGTAGTACACGGGTGCCGCAGCTGGGCTACCACGCTGCCTTACAGTTCGTTCATTTCATGATACATTTAATTGTCGTGCCATTTGGGTGTGCACATGAATATGCGAAAATAGTGCAACCGACGGTGTTTGCAAATGGATTATTTCTGAAATCAATGGATTATTTTGGCGATGGATTAGCAGGGCTCCAGAGTGCGCCTAATTTGGGCGCACATGCGCCTAGACTTCGGGGTAGTGCGACCAAATATTTTATTTGGGCGCACCGGTGCGACTGAAAATGTATCTGGTATAATTATTATTTTTTTTTTTTACAGAGCAGTCTATTCATAATATTGTAATGACCACGGAAGAGGCATCGAATGAAGTATTGATTAGACAGCGATTTATTAGATACCTAATAAACCGTTGGAACACGCAAGACCGGTAACATTAGCAACGCCGGTAAACAAACCCGCGTAGCCCAATCCAGGCGCCTGTACTACGAAGCTCGATAGGGTTAGCGAGGTATGTTGAGCTGAAAGCCTGGGTTAGCTGTACCATGAAATCTCTTTATGCGTCGCTGTATCACCATGGTGACTTACGCTCGCAACCAAACCTGGTCGGGAGCAGCTTTTCAGCGAGTCTACCCGGAGATCGGCTACTTATATCGGCGTGCGCAGCTTCCTAGCCCCTCCTCCGATAATGGCGTCACCATTTGTGGGTGTTCCGATGGACCTCGGCGCACTTATCGTACAGGCGCCTCTCCGGAGACAGAGGGTTTTTCGGGACAGAAGCGATCCCTTGGCATTGTCTGAAGATATTCTTTATGAGAGATACAGATTCGGCATTTATTTAAGGCATTTATTTAATGGTCAAAATATTATTAATCAATGGCATAATTATCGACGGTGCAACCGGTGCAGCTGCCCGGTTGCCCGTCCGTCCGTCAACAACTCAGCGCTAACCATTCTGATGACGTAGCGCCTGCATTTTTAAAACATGGCCGCGCCCTAGTTGCGAAAGTCGTTGTCAACATGTCATTTTCCAGTGAAAGTACTTGAATTTCATGTTTAATGAAAACGTTCTGCTCCCATTGTCTTCGGACGATCTTGTAGCATACTGAAGTATATAAATAGATATTATGGACTCGAAGACGACCCGCAGCAGCAAGACATGTAACACTGGTTACATCTTGCCGTATGACGGCCATGATGTGTGCGAGGGCTGCCTTGGGCATGAACATGCCGTCTTGGCGCTCTCGCCGCTCTTTCTATGTCGGCATTGTGCGGCGCTGCCGTCGGACGACAGTCAGCGCAGAGCCGACACTGCCGCCGCCATTGCTGAATGGGCTGACGACTTTACTGTCCCGCTCAACGATGCCCTCTCTCTCCTTGTGAGCTCGGAGTCGGACGACTCCGACCGCGACGAGGAGGGGCGTCTCCCCCAGCTTCCCCTCTCCGAATGGAGAGGCCCGGGGCAGCAGCATTGCCCGTCTCTGCCGCCACCTCACTTCCAGTGGTTGGAGCTTTGGTGGCAGAGCTTCGTCATAGTGTAAAATTTCAGTAACACTTGTCAGTGTTATATAGTCCCAAATATTAACTCTTATCAGAGTTGGATTAACTCTCAAAATGTAACTATGGTAAGTGTAATTTTAACACTTTGTATAGAGGGAACGTATGTTATCTGGAATGGTGTTAAAATGGACTCTTTAAGTGTTGGATTAACGATGCCAATTTTACTGTGTAGTATAGGCTAGTTCATAAATGGCCTATTGTGTATGAATACTGACTGAACGCTGGCTCTAAAGACTTTCTGGTCAACCGACCCCAGCAGGTGAAACTGGGTCCTCACCTCTCCTCCTCCTGCACTCTCAGCACTGGCTCTCCCCAGGGCTGTGTGCTGAGCCCACTACTCTACTCCCTCTACACATACGACTGCAGTCCCACTCCCCCAGAGAACATCTTTGTCAAATTCGCTGATGACACAACGGTGGTTAGCCTTATAACAGGGGGAAACGAGGCGGCCTACAGAGATGAGGTCCTGAAACTTGGTGGGTGATGTGTTTCTAACAACCTGGCACTGAACATCACCAAGACCAAGGAACTCATCCTGGACTTCCGACGGAACAGAGCTGCCCCTGCCCCCCTGTACATCAACGGTGAAGGTGTGGAGCGAGTGCAGTTCTTCAAATTCCTCAGAGTCCACATCTCTGCTGATCTCTCCTGGTTGGTCAACACCTCAGCGCTGGTCAAGAAGGCCCAGCAGCGGCTACACTTTCTGAGGGTGCTCAGGAGGGAGCATCTAAACACACAGCTGCTGGTGACCTTCTACCGTTCCACCATCGAGAGCCTGCTGACCTACGCTGTGTCAGTGTGGCACTCCAGCTGCACGGAGGCCGACAGGAAGAGACTGCAGAGGGTTGCAAACGTCGCGCAAAAAATCATCGGCTGCCCTCTGCCTTAAGCACCATCTACGGCTCCCGCTGTCTCAGCAGGGCCAGAGGCATCCCGAAGGACACCACCCACCCCGGCTACCATCTCTTCAACCTGTTTCCCTCTGGCAGGCGCTTCAGGTCCATACATGCCAGAACAAATAGACTCAGGAACAGCTTCTTTCCCAAAGCTGTCACCATACTGAACTCAGATATGCACTGATGTTTGTTGTCTGTTTGTGGTCTTTACTGTGTATTTTTATTTTATTTTATTTGTATTATATATTTATTTATTTTATTATATGTTGCTTTTGTATGTTATTATATATTATATATTCGATAACGTGTGCACTTTTAAGGAGCTGCTCATTGCATTTCGTTGTACTTTGTACAATGTAAATGAAGCTTTCTATTCTATTCTATGGAGGAATGTAGCTGCCTGACATTCTCCTGAGAAATGCTACTCGTCATTTTACTTTTTGTTTTGGGGGCGCAAATATCTTTTCAGAGCAGATGGCCTACACCCAAACAGGTTAGGCTCAAAACTGTTAAGGGACAATCTTCTCTTCTCGCTTTCCCACAAATCTCCATGGTCTGACGCACAGGCCACTGTCAGAGCACAGGTTGAGAAGAAGCGAGACTACAGCCTCCCCCACACATCTACTCTGCCACTATCTGACTCACAGTTAGCAGTAGGGCTGGGTATCACGGCCAAGTTCCTGAATCGATTCGATTTCGATTCTGAAGGCTTTAAATCGATTAATCACGATTCGATTAGATTCGATCCGAATCGGTTCCATCTGCTCCTAGATTGAATGATAATTTTCTTAAGTTGTAAGGAAATATTCTTTATAGGCTATCATTGTTAATTCATCACTAAAATCATTAATTGTGACTAAAATCTTGTAGTTGTGACTGTTAATTAACATCCTTAGCAAGATTTTACATTCTATTCAACGTGATGGCCTGCCTAATTCAATATATTAATGAAATTATCTCCATGCAACACACTGCAAAAGACATGTTTTTATTTTGTAGGCTACATTAATGACAATCCAGGCAACTATAAACAAAACTGCCTCCATCTTCCTAAAAGATATAAATATAACCATTGTAAAGATTATACCATTTAAGATAAAATATTCAAGTATTATAAAACTCCTTAAATTCACATTTTTTCAACACATTTATAAAAAAATAAAAATCTATCTCATGCCCTGTGAATCGATAGCGTGAAATTTAAACGAAATCGACCCAAAATCGATTAAATCGATTTTTTTACCCAGGCCTAGTTAGCGGACAGCCCACAGACCTTGAAGAGAGACAACAGCCCGCCCGACGCCATCAACACTGTGCCTTTCCCCATCGCTGATGCTGGCTTGGCGAGGAACGGCCACCACCCTCCTCTGCATTCCCCCATCGACGATGACCTCCAGCCTCATCTCTCCCATAGCCACAACAACAACAACTCAATCCCCAATGTCTCCCCCCTTTGCGATTTTCCAGCTGAATTTAAGAAACTGGAATATGTTGGCATCTGTATCTGTGTCAATGATAGCATCGCCACGTCATGGCCACAGGCTGATAACACCCAAGAGGATGGCGCCCCAGCCCCCCCCCCTGTACTGATAGTAGTCCTGAGTATTACGGAGACAAAAAAGGGTTCAGCTTTAGACACGTCTCTCTGTTCCTGGGTGTGCCGGACCCCCACCGGTGGTCCCACTGGTTGATTCATTTTTTTATGAAGACAATGAATTACAATGAATGAATGATCTGATTTTGAATCCTGTTGATCCCGTGTTTTGATTGTTGAGGAGCACGTCAATGTTATAATGAATGTAAGGCATCCAATAAAACACCTACTTTATGAATGTTATCAAAAATGGTTTTAAGAATGTGTCAATCACTCAGAATTTCACAGGTTTATTTCCTTCAACCAAATGAGGACAAAACAGAGATAATTGTATTTGGTTCTAAAACGGAAAGGCTTAGAGTAACCCAACACATTCACTCTCTGTCCCTGAAAACCTCAATCAAAGCCAGAAATCTAGGGGTTATCATTGATTCAGATTTACATTTCGACAGTCACATCAAATCAGTTACAAAATCGGCATATTATCACCTTAATAATGTAGCAAGACCTAGAGGGCTCATGTCCACCGAAGACTTACAAAAACTTGTGCATGCCTTTATCACTAGCTTGATTACTGCAATGGTCTCCTTATAGGTCTCCCAAAACAAACTATGAGGAAGCTTCAACTAGTTCAGAATGCTGCTGCTAGAGTTCTAACAAAGACCAAAATCGTTACATTGGCTTCCTGTAGGTCAGAGAATTGTTGCTAACCTATAAATCATGTTGCTAACCTATAAATCCCGACATGGTTTAGGCCCAAAATATTTGACTGATATGCTTCCACTACATAAGCCTTCTAGACCACTAAGATCCTCTGAGACCAATCTGTTAATTATCCCCAGAGTAAACACGAAACATGGGAAAGCAGGATTTAGTTACTATTCAACAAATAGCTGGAATAAACTCCCAGAGGATTTAAGACTTGCCCCAACTCTGAGCACCTTTAAAACAAGACTGAAGACTTTTATGTTTGCTTTAGCTTTCTGCTAAATCTTAAATACATTGCACTTTCTAAAAAGCTTTTTTAACTTTGCCTTTATTTTCTATTTTAATACGAAAATGCCTTTTTAACTTTCTATTTTACCCATTTCTTTGCATATGTTTTCTTTTACTTATCTATTATTTTATTTTATTGCATGACAATGTTTATATGTGAAGCACTTTGAGTCTGCCTTGTGTATGAAAAGTGCTATATAAATAAAGTTGCCTTGCCTTCTATTGTAGGCATGGAGGAGGCAGGGGTGAGGGACTGGAAGGCCAGGCTGGTTGGGTTTGGCAGTGATGGCGCTGCAGTCAACCTGGGATCCAAATCTGGAGTGGAAGCCCGACTCAAACAAGAAGTGGAGCATTTGGTAACCATTCATTGCACAGCCCACAGACTGGAGCCTGGTGTGGTGGGGGCGGTTAATTGCGGTTTATTGCATGACAATGTTTATTTGTGAAGTATTTTGATTCTGCCTTGTGTATGAAAAGTGCTATATAAATAAAGTTACCTTGCCTTGCCTTGCCTTCATTTTCGACGTTGGGACATTCCTGGCGGGAGTCATTGTTGTAAAACTTGTCAAACAAGTGAGGAACTTTGACCTAATCTGTCAATAAACATTGTCATATTAATCTATTTTATACAGCCTCTTAACAACAGTGTGCGACTGCGTGGGGAAGGCCTTTGACTATTTAATGATATATCATGGCAAAATACATTTTAACATAATATGAAATGTATTGTAAGATATCAATTTGTAAAATTATTATTTACAATTACAATCTGATCTGTAAAGTGTGTGGGATTTGGCCTCGGTAGTTTAGGAGTGTCCAGGGGCCCCCTGAGGGATCCGGCCGTGTAATGGAGTAGTCTGACCAATGGGATTCATTCCCTAAATTAGGCCCACTATATAGGGCTACTGATACTGTTCACTCACAAACATCAATACAGTAGGCTATACGTTTTCTTTTTCTTTTTTCTATACGGAAATGAAACTTACAGAGATCTGAGGAGCTGCTCCCAGTGCAGGTATGTGTTTGTGTCAGTGTATAAAGGAGCTTGGATTCTCCCTGGGTGAGTCCATTGATTCACCACAGTAGTCAGAACTTGACCGATCAGTCACCATGGGGGTGAAGGGCTTGGTTACCCTAATGGAGGGAAACAACCGGATCTACCAAGACATCTGTTTCAGGGACAGCAAGTTACTGGTGGACGGCAGTAACCTGGCCTACCACCTGTATTTCAAGTTCTTCCTGGACCTGAGCCACGGTGGGGAGTACCTGGCTTACCGAGCTCTGGTTCAGGCTTTCTTCACGAATCTGCACAACTGTGGAATCAAACCTTACGTGGTAATGAATGGAGGCTCGAGGAAAAGCGACATTCAACTGAAAAACCTCCTGGATAAGAACAGAAAGTTTCTCCAGAGGGCCCATAAAATCGCTCTGAAGGGCAGGACATAGCACATCCTTCCCCCCCTCACCATTTCAGTGTTCGAACAGACGCTGCGCAACATGAAGGTGTCGCTGGTCAAATGCTTCGGAGAGGCTGACGGCCAGCTGGCTGCCCTGGCCAGGGAGTGGGGCTGCCCAGTGCTGTCCGAACACACTGACTTCTACATCTTCGACCTTCCAGAGGGGGTTCTGCCCCTGCATCACTTCCGGTGGGATGGGGTGGGGATGAATTTGGGCGGGTGTTACATCCCCTGCAAGCGATACACCACGTCCAGATTCTGCACCTTCTTCAACATCGACCGCCAGCTGTTGCCTGTCTTTGCCTCGTTGGTCGGGTACGACCACATCGGCTTCAGAGAAGTTAAATGGGCCCAATTCCTTCCAGTTGGAAGACAAAAGGAGACCTCCCGGTCAGCAGGCCTGGAGGGCCTCCTGAGTTGGATGAGTCACTTTCGGACGACAGAAGACATCTTGAGAGCAGCGATGGCACTCATGCCCACCTGGCCAGAGGTGCCCTGAGCGGTGATGTGTTGGACGTGCTAGTCACAGTACAGTAGAGTTATATGCTCCTATAACGGCTAGCCGTTGGGAGTTGCTGGACCGGCCCAATTGTCGATCCAGCGATGAAATTCATTTGTAAATTTCTTCAGTAGTAGATTTCGAGGAGAGGGTTACTGATCCCACCTGCCTCTATGACGTCCTCAGGGTTAGGTGCCTTGTCAAGGACACCTCGACACTCAGCTAGGAGAAGCCGGGGATCGAACCAGCAACCTTCAGGTTACCAGCCAACCCGCTCTACCTCCTGAGCTACTGCCACCCCCAGTCGATAGGAGGCTGATTCTGGGGATCCAGGTGGAGCTCAAAGAACTACAGAGCTGCAACCTAATCTCGCAGCACATCCGGCAGGTGTTCTACAGGCTGCTGCTGGGCCAGGGGCAAGGTGTGGTGAGGGAAGTGGACCGGGTTGAACTGGAGGTACTACCATTGGTCCAAGGAGCCGCTCAACAGAGACTGGCCACTCTGCCCTAGGTAAGCCTACCAACTCCTTGATACCAACAGTTGACAAATAGGACAATCTATGGACAAGAGAGGGATAAAATAGGGAAGACGTTGGGCACCGGAGGAATGAGAACAGCTGAGGAGAGTGTAGGCCAGGTACATGTGGCGGATGATAGTACGTCTGTCATCCCCAAAATGAAGCGTTGTTTTAATGAGATGGCGAACATCGGACAGTGGGCAACACGTGACTGGCTGGTGTCTGACGGGACGAGCCAGAAAATGTTCTGTGCTCTCGGTCGTTAACATGCTTCGGATGGCCACTATGGCGACACATTAGTGCCATAATTCACTAATGTGATAAAAGATGCATTCGGGCGTATTATATTATTCCACACGCGTAGATATTAACTGCGAGCGCGCAAATGATCTCTGCGTGCGCAAAACAGCCTCTCGCGCGCGCAAATTACCTCAGCGCACGCAAAACAGCCTCTCGCGCGCGCAAAACCTCTTGCGAAAGATGTTTTTACGCTCTCACTCGAATTTAATTTTGGCACTATGGGGGAGGGAACCAAGGCAGGGCGGGCTTTCCTTTGATTGGCCGTTTCTGAAGCGTGATATTTGATTGTCAGCCCTCCTCTCATTCAATTCTGAATTGTACAGTAAATGGCTGAAACGATAGTTACGTATTGTAACTCCAGATTCTATGAGTATAGGCGCAGCCTTTTAAGTGTCGGCCTCATTGTCCTTTAAATAGCTGAAGAAAAGCTGTTTATTGGGAGCAGAACGTCCGCCAGCGCCCGACTATATCTGCGAAATGCGGACGTCGTTGAGGCACGCCGCACGCGGACGTAATTGAGGCCCACGCTGTTGGTGGTCGGGGATTACAATTTTTTCAGTGCTACGGCTCACGTCTAGGGATAACCCAATAGCGATAGCCTTAAAAGGCTGCGCCTATACTCATAGAATCTAGAGTTACAATAAGTAACTATCGTTTCAGCCATTTACTGTACAATTCAGAATTGAATGTGAGGAGGGCTGTCAATCAAATATCGCGCTTCAGAAACGGCCAATCATAGGAAAGCCCGCCCTGCCTTGGTTCCCTCCCCCATAGTGCCAAAATTAAATTCGAGCGAGAGCGTAAAAACATCTTTCGCGAGAGGTTTTGCGCGCGCTGAGGTAATTTGCGCGGGCGAGAGGCTGTTTTGCACGCGCGAGAGGCTGTTTTGCGCGCGCAGAGATCATTTGCGCGCTCGCAGTTAATATCTACGCGTGTGGCATAATATAATATGCCCGAATGCATCTTTTATCACATTAGTGAATTATGGCACTAATGTGTCGCCATAGGCCACAGGTTCAATAGTTTTGTGATTGGGACACAAAACCTAAATTTGGAAGCCTTGAAGGACCACGAGTCATGGGCAGAGTAAGAGTCTTCCTATACCGAGAGGATACATCTGTTGTATTATAGGGGCAGAATTGAAGAAATTAAAAGGCCAGTGCACTGAAAAAACAAATGTTCCTATTGACTTATGATGGTGGAGCCATACATGTTGTTTTGTTAATATGTCAATTTGTTTTTCATTGAAAATATTTTGTATAGATGAATTATCCCCAAACATGTCACCGTAACACCTTTGAAATAAACATGACATGGCAGATACCTGTGTATTGTTTATCATATGTGGTAAGACTAACATTTTCAACTCCGTTCCTTGGTAGCACTTACTTACAGTAAAAATCACTTTTGATGGAAAAAATTATGTGTATGAAAAACACTTTTTATCTATTGTTACTATTATATTGTTTAAAATGTACGCATATATTAAAAAAATATATAGTGTATAAAAAGTGACTGCTAAAAAAGATGAGTGGCTGGTGACCCAAAAAGTTAATTTCCATCTCTGGTATGGCTATGTGTATGTGCCTGTATGTGTGTGTGGGTGCATGCGTGTGTGTAGGCAGGCGTCTTTATACCAAACACAGTAACCACCTTCCAGATTGTGATGTGGCTCACAGCTTCAACCAATGGCAGGCCTGCCTGAAAGACGCCTCCCAGCTCAACCTGCTGCTCTGCAAGCCCCTCCCTGAACCCCACTTTGCCTGGTGAGACAACAAGAAAGTACTGTTTCCATAGCAACACCATCATCCAGCAAATACTGTTTCCATAATTACAGCATCACCTAGCCAATACTGTTACATCACCAAGCAAGTATAATTTCCATAGTTACACTATTGCATGGCCAGTACTGCTTAAATCGTAACAACGTCAAAAGCAAGTACAGTTTCCATATTTACATCATCGCCTAGCTAGTTTTGTTTCCAAAGTTTTAAGATAAGACGCTTTATTAATCCGAGACGGGTTTGTCCAGGTTGTACAAGGGCAGACTGGTGCACTGGCGGCAGGAGCAGCTCCAGAATAGGGAACCAGAGGAGATACTACAGGATGACCAGTTCAGGATACTGTACAGGAGACTCCTGGGAGCAGTGACCCATCCAGGCCCCGGGGCCAACAGGAAAGCTGGTGGGCCTGAGGCCCAGCTGAAGACCAGCATGGGGCACCTTCACCTCAACACCCAAGACAAGGAAGAGGAGGAGCTTGGCGGGGGTTCTGAAGTTCTTAGGTTCTGTACAATACAATAGGCCTGTGTGTGTGTGTGTGTGTGTGTGTGTGTGTGTGTGTGTGTGTGTGTGTGTGTGTGTGTGTGTGTGTGTGTGTGTGTGTGTGTGTGTGAAAAAACAGACACCTGCAGGACCTGATCAAGCCAGTGATTGCTGCAACAACCTACCTATGGCAGCACCGTAGAGCAAAGGCGACTGACGTTATCCTTAATGACTGCATGTTTCCCACGCCACCGCCAGACCCTGGTAACTGTGAGCAAGTGTTCTATCGGAGAAAATACCAGTCTGTTCCGCCTTCGCTTGAATTGACCCGTGGAATGATGAGTTAGACATCACAGTGACTGAGTACACGCCATGTACATCAGTATGTAGAATAGAGGTCATTGAAAAAGTAATTGTTAACCTGCAAGTGGATCAGATGGTGTCACTTATGAGACTCTGAAAGCTAGGCAGACGTCTTGCCATATACCGAAAAGCATATTCAACCCCTGTTTGCTCATTGGTAAAGTCCCTATTTCATGGAAGGGCACAGTCATTCACAGAATACAGAAAAAGGACCATGTACCAGAAGACCCCTCTACAAGGAGGGACATCTCTCTATTGCCATCAATATACAAAGATTATATACTGCTCAGGGGCCGTATTCACAAAGGATCTTAGGGCTAAAAGTAGGTCCTAACTGGTGAATTTAGGAGTAACTCCTAAAAATAATGGGCGTGTCACTCTTAAATTTAGGACTCCTAACTTTTTTCACTAAGAGCAATTCACAAAGCATTTTAGGCCTAAAAGTAGCACCTAAGTCTAGGAGAGCTTAAAAGTCCTCAAGAGGACTCCTAACTCAGTAAGACCTATTCACAAAGAATCGTAAAATGCCTGCGAGACGAAATGTTAGGGTATTCAACTTGTTGTGGAGTTAATGCGCGATGCAATAACATCCTCGACTAACAGGAATAATCCGATTAGTCCCGAAATAAAATGTTTGGCCACACTACGTTATTTAGCAACAGGGGAAATGCAACTTTGCAATGCCGACGATTTAAAATTATCGCAACCATCAGTCAGCCGTGCCATAAACTTTCCTTTGGACATTCAACAATTACACAGGATCAAAGCCAACTTCATGGCAATTGCAGGTATGCCCGGTGTGGTCGGTGCTATTGACGGGACGCACGCACATAAAAAGAATTGCGCCATCAAAAGACGAGGACGTGTTCGTCAATAGGAAGAAAGTGCATTCCTTCGACACGCAGGTTGTTTTTGATGCAAATTTTAACATAGCCTACTGGATGTTGTTGCAAAGTGGCCTGGATCTTCAGCTACCCATGATTCGCGCATTTTAATGGTGAGCGGTCCGACTCTGAGGCAGCTTTTTGAGATGTACCAGTTGGGTGTCACTTGCTGGGTGACTATCAACCCACAACCGGGAGCACAGTTAAAGTATAACATGTGATTACGCAGATTACGCTTAGTCCTATGCGTAAAACACACCGTATTGGCTCTTTGACACTTTTATTTGTTGAATCCATATTTATTATTGTTTACCGATTTCTTCCATATATGCTAGAGCACACAAACATACACGAAATGTTGTGGAGAGAAGAATTGGGCAGATGAAACGTCGGTTTCATGTCCTCCACGGCGAAATACGCCTCACCCCAGAGAGGGCAAGCACAGTAATCACTGTATGTGCCATTCTACACAACCTCTGCAAGCGGAGGAACATTCCACAGCCAGACGATGATGATGATGATGATGGCGAGCAACATGACAAGGAATTTGGCCGTGTGGAACCGAGTGGACAGGCATTTAGGGATCACTTTGAAAACACATTTTAGGTAAACACCTTGGCACAAATCAGTCAACACTTGGGTAGTTCATAACATTTATTTTCTTTTAAATTTTACGTATTTTTATTGTTTGCTTTCTCTCTCTCTTGAACGTGCAGGCTACAACGTCATTATCGTGGTCTGCACAAAATTGTCATCATGCGTGTATTCTGCTAACTGCACTATAACTACTTAATAGGAATTCATTTCTAGCCTAGGCTATTTCCTTGTTTTTCGGTGATTCAGTGGGCTCGTCTGAACAACCAATCACCGAACTGACCTCTTCTAAACTCGTGCACGAGAATTGACGTAATCCATAGCAACGGCGCGTCACTCTTAGTTCACTCTTTGTGATTTATCCTTAGTAAGAGTAGGTCTCAGCGGCTTTGTGAATAACTTTTAAGAAAAAACTCCTACGTAAAATGTTTTAGCGCGAGTTAGGAGCACTCCTAGCGGTAAGATAAAATGCTTTGTGAATATGGCCCCAGATTCAAAACACACTACTTTACTGTATAAATGGTTTAACTAATCTGCAAACACTTTTTTGGAATTCCAAACACACAAGATAATGTAATCATATCTCCGAATTCCAAAACAGTGAGGCTATTTGAGGTTTCATGCACATTTTACCTGTTATGGAGGAATGTTACAACACAAGACTACCAAACATTTAAAATCTTGGTTTTAAATGTACTGCTCAATTTCTGCAATCAACTTAATGTGCCATGGGCCAAAGCCAGAAACAGTGCTTTTGCCTCTGATTGGTCTATTTTCAGGCAACTAGGGAACAAATATTAGCCCAAAAAAAAAGAAAAATGCACTTCTCTTATCAAAGAGGTTAAATCTGAATATTACTTATGTCACAACTTAGAACCTCAATAATCCACAATAATTGGGGAAAAGGATTCAGTCTTGATTTGGGCCTAGCTGCCTTCAAAGATAGTTCAGAAATGGAAGAAGAAATAGTTGACATAAATGCAGCAGAAGAGGAGAGAGAATGCTCGGAACAAGGAAGAGTTGCTGAAAGTTCAGATGAAGCAACTGAGAGAAGAGACAGTGTAACATAACACTCAGACGAGTCAACAAGACCTCAAAGACAAAGAAAAGCACCAACCAGACTGACCTATGACTCGTTGGGCAGCCCAACCTAAGTAGCAGTTAAATCACATAGTGCTGCCTTAGCAACGGTTAATGACGTGAAATGTTGTTCACCTTTACCTCCTATTGTAAGGTACATAAGCACTTTTTACAAGTGGATGAGTTAAATGTGAATGGTTGGAAGTCTTCAAGTAATCTGTCAAAGAACAGATGTGATCTTTTTATTTCATGTCATGAGGGGATGACCATTTTTGGTGGGGGGGAGAGTGTAGCGCCCTTCTAATTTGATTAAATGGGGTTTTTCCAACATGTACAATTTATGCTAAATTGTCACTAATGTGGGCCTGAAGTTGTAATGATACTGTTGACATGTATCTGGTTAATTTGGGGAAGTTTGTTAAAGGTCCCATGACATGCTATTTTATGTATTCTTTAATATAGGTATTAGTGGGCAACTAACACAGTATTCAAAGACGTTCCCTAAATTCAGCCGTGGTGCAGAGTTACAGCCACTCTGAGCCAGTCGCACATTGAGCTTCCCCCAAATGCGCTGTTTCGGTGGGCGTGTCAAGGAGGAGGGTGGGGGTGTGGCCCTGAGCAGCTTGCAGCCACCATGCGCTCTGTTTACAGTGGATGTATCGCAATGGCGAGGCGCACACCCTTTAGCCGTGTTCTGTAAATATTCTAGAACACACGGGAGTCCTATATCTAAATATTATCATATAGCCTACACAGATATCTATATCATATAATATATATTATCACGGCCAAAAGCTGTGTGAGCCGATATTATGAATCTCAAACGACCGCGTTGGGTTCTCCGACGTTCCTGGTTCTTCAACGTCCACATCAATGTGAATACACACACTGTAACGCAAGTGTTTCTTGTTGGTTCTTTGACTTGTCTTGTATTTCCACAACGAGACTGTCGTGGGGGTTATCTGAGCCATGGTTGAGAAGGAATTGGGGGAAAGGAACTTTGGTTTGACTCGCTGAAGTACATGAACTGCGACATGCTGCCGGTTGCCGCGAGGCACCATCGCCCGGCAGCGGGCAGCCGGCAGCAGGCAGCGCGCGGTTCAGTCGACTTCAGGTTGATGTGAAAGTGGAAGAACCAGAGACGTCGCAGAACCCGACAAAGTCGTTTGTGATTCATAATATCGTCTGGAGGCGCACACAATATGTTATATGATATAGATATCTATGTATTATATGATATTATTTAGATATAGATCTCCAGGACTGTAACGCAAGTGTTGTACACTTCCTTGTTATTTGGATAAGTACTGCTGTTGGTGTGATGGCGCATCACGTCGGACTCTCGTCTCTGGTATTTCTACAACGAGACTCGTATTGGGGGTTATCTCAGCCAAGGTTGAGAATGAATTGGGGGGAAGGAACTTTGGCTTTGACTCCCTCAAGACCATGAACCACGACAAGGAGGAGAAAGGGATCTTTGCCGGGCAGCGCTTATGCACCTCCGCCTCCGGCGGTGGTCCCTCAGCGGGGCTCAAGCGGGAGACATTCGCCGCCAACAATCCCTTTCTCCTCCATGTCGTGGTTCATGTTCTTGAGGGAGTCAAAGCCAAAGTTCCTTCCCCCCAATTCATTCATTCGTGTTATGCGCCATCACACCAACAGCAGAACGGTTATCCAAATAACAAGGAAGTGTACAACACTTGCGTTACAGTCCTGGAGCTCTATATCTAAATAATATCATATAATACATAGATATCTATATCATATAACATATTGTGTGCGCCTCCAGACGATATTATGAATCACAAACGACTTTGTCGGGTTCTGCGACGTCTCTGGTTCTTCCACTTTCACATCAACCTGAAGTCGACTGAACCGCGCGCTGCCTGCTGCCGGCTGCCCGCTGCCGGGCGATGGTGCCTCGCGGCAACCGGCGGCATGTCGCAGTTCATGTACTTCAGCGAGTCAAACCAAAGTTCCTTTCCCCCAATTCCTTCTCAACCATGGCTCAGATAACCCCCACGACAGTCTCGTTGTGGAAATACAAGACACGTCAAAGAACCGACAAGAAACACTTGCGTTACAGTGTGTGTATTCACACAGACACACACATGTGGCGCTCGCACGGTCGAGTCTCATTGGCGGGCCAACGTCTCTGGGCGGGCCAGGCAGAGTAAGGGGAGGAGCTGAGATTCCTCATGACGTCATGAGCACAGATTTCCAAATCAGCGCGCTTGAGCCTCCGTTTTTTCAAAGGCGAGCAGAACAGCTAGTGCTCGTTTTACACCAAACGCAAGTTTTAGCCACTGGGGGACCATAGGCAGGCTAGGGGAACTCATATTTATGTTAGAAAACCTCATAAATTGAGATTTTCATGTCATGGGACCTTTAAATATAAAAAACGTCCTAATTTTTAGAGCCCTTGAACCCCTCAGTTTATTTGTATGGGTTTGGATTTGTTTAGGCAGGTGTCAATCATTTTATCTGTCATTTATCTGTCATATCTGTCACCTGTCGGATTGTCGGAGGGGCGGGGTATAACAAAAAGTCCGGGGATGAGAGAAAAGAAGCTGTGAGAAGAAGCTGAAGAGACTATGTTATGTCGGAGAAAACTTAAAGTTTGCGTGAGTGTTTGTTTATTTTGTTAAAAGTGTAAACGAGCGTGCTTTAGAAGTGCAGCTTTTTGCTAAGGGGCTGACGCAAGCTGACCACGAGGACGGGACTGTTTTGCTAGCGGTTAGCATAACCAACTGCGTGTACGGGAGAGGCCAGGACAAGGACGGACTTTGCCACGTGCTGCTGCCGAGGAGTTGGTGTTGGACCGAGCATCGAGACGGGTACCTGATCGTGTTGCTGCCTCTTGGAAGAGGTTGTTTTTCAAGGAGTTTACTGTGTCTTTTTGTCCTGATTCGGGTGTGAGTATTGTGGCAACCCGGCTTGGTGAGTGAGCCGCCTCCTTCCAATCATCACACGAACCGGAGCTTACTTAAAGCCAAAAATGGCACTTTTATTCAAACATAAATTATATTACTATCAAACCAAACAAAACCCAGCTTTGGAGGAATCCACAGTCTTGTTCCTCCGGGTAGACTCACATCACCAACGGAGAATGGTCTCTCCGCACACGCGAACCAGGAGAGCCCTGAATGAGTGTGGAAGCTGCTTTTTAAATAATTATTCCCCACCTGCTCATCAGGTGCTCCCCCACCTGCTCATCAGGTGCTCCGCATTTCAATGATTTGCCCCAGTGCTCTTACTGGCGCCATCTGTTGAAAATCTGTGGTACACCGCCTCCACAACCTGCCCCCTTGGCCTCCAGGGGCACTGTGCCAGAGACGGGTTGCCACAGTATATGGACTTATCTTTTGAAGAGGATTTGTGTATGAGCTCCAACAAGCGCGCCAACACTGGTACCAGTAACTGTACCTTTCAAAAAACCCGGGGAATTAGTATTTAGGGTTATAAATTGTGTTTTTCATGTGTTCATGAGTCAATCTAAAAGAAAGGGGGAAAAAAAAGAGCTGAGTTATATTGTTTAGAAATTAAACGGTCTAATATTGCTCTCAAATCTTGTCTTTCCAATGTTTTTTTCATGTTGATTGTATTGTTTCATCTTGAATAAGGACTATAGTTACAGTTGAAATACACTGCATGGGAAATTAATGCTCATTACCAGTATAGTTACATTAATAAACTAACCAGGCCTTTTGGCATCTTAGCCAGAGTCATCCTTAAATTGTGTTTAGTGTACACCATCCAGAAAATATATTTCGTAGCTCTCACCATTTCACAACCCATGCAGTAACTTTTATATGTTAAAGGGACATTCTATAAAAGTAATTTAGTCAAAACAGAATTGAGTGAAAGGGCTACATAAGTAAGTCTTTATCTTTTATTAAAATTCCTCAGGCCATTCCGAAATTTGTTCTAAAAGACTTGGTTCCAGTCTGTGATAAAAACGAGGTCCTAAATTGCTTTAACAAGCATTTTGTATCATCTGGTTCGTTGTTTGACTCTACAGGAGCTGTCCCTGTGACTCCCTGCACAGACCCCCCCAAGGTTTTCAGGAGAACCCTTAAATTTTGTACCTTTTACTGTGCAGCAAGTGCATAAAGCCATCAAAACGTTAGATCACAGAAAGCCCCCTGGACCTGACTTGATAGTCCTGTTTTTTGAAAATAGCAGCAGATCTTGTAACACAGTGTTTCACAATCCTTTTTAATCTCTCAATCGAAAATAAAGAAATTCCATCAGTTTGGAAGTCACTTTTTGTTACCCCCTTATTAAAGGAGGTAATCCAGCAGCTTTAACTAACTACAGACCAATATCAAATGTGTGTGTCTTATCCAAAATTCTTCAATCTCTTGGGTGATATCAACTAAAAGATTTTCTAAACTCAAATGATCTTCTCTCAAAACTGCAATCAGGCTTCAGGAAAAATCACAGTACCATCAGTGCGGCTACAAAAGTGATCTACTTGTTGTAATGTTGATTACAAACTCTAATAAAGTACCTCAAACTGTCCCCACTAGGGATGGGCATTCGATTAAGTCGTCTTAGTCGATCGTCGGGAGAATTAACGATCAATTAGTAGATTAATCGTTAATATTTTACATAAAAAACAACAACAATTGTATTAAAAATGAAATAAATACAAATGCAGCGTGTTTTCCTCATTGGGATCTTTATTATTAGATGAACAACTCAGTTAAACCAGATCCATTCAATAGTTATGCGCTACTCTGCTCTAAGCAACGGAGCATGCAGCTCGAATCCGGTGCTCATAAACATAACTAAAAATAAACACAACCCTAGTTTTTTCCCAAAATAATAATAATAATATCAAAAAAACAATCATGTTATAACTTAACCAGCCAGTCTACGGATTTTTGTTCAGAAAGTTGAGCATGTTGACATGCTCTGGGGTCAGACGCGACCGCAGCCTGGTGACCGTCAGTCCAGCCACCGAAAACACCCGCTCTGAGGGGACCGACGTTTCCGTGATGCACAAATACCTCCGTGCTAACTTGGCAATGCGGGGGAACAACTTTCCACAATCCAGGGGTTCAGAAAGTTCTTTATTTCTGCTTCGATGCTAACCTCGCCTTGAGTGGTAGGCCTATAGTGCTCCCCAATAAGTCATTTTTTTAATCATAATGGTCCCACACCAGACTGCGCCGTGGCCTCGTCCGCTTCATGATGACATCGCCGTGTTCCAATATCCATACTATCCGTACTTACTAGTCTAAGTTTGAGTACGTAGGGCGTTTCGATTCAGATCGGGCGAAAATAAGTGTACTGAAAACGGGAAGTGTGTGGCGAATGGCGATGTACATTTTTCGTACTCGGCAGCCATCCTAGCTACGTAGCGGAAGAGGGCGGAGCCAGGCTGAGCCAAAGTCGGCGCATTTTCCACATAGCCTGCATTAAGTCATTTTGTAGTTTTTATAGCTGCTGGTGTAAAGAGTTCACCGGGATGTTTATT
Organism: Gadus macrocephalus; assembly: GCF_031168955.1. Classification (NCBI taxonomy): domain Eukaryota; kingdom Metazoa; phylum Chordata; class Actinopteri; order Gadiformes; family Gadidae; genus Gadus; species Gadus macrocephalus. The sequence goes on from NC_082399.1 coordinate 15,249,270, forward strand.
GCGGGGGAGGAGCCGCAAATTTAAATATGTTTAATGTTTAATTGCACACTGCATTAGTTTAATCGATGAAAAATGTACGTAATCGACGAAATGGGTCATTCCTAGTATTCGGTGCCATTTGAGTCCCCATAGCCTAATATGGTATATTTTTTGTAAAAATTGGCCAATACTTATTTTTAAAAGCTCATCTTATATAGTTAACCCCCCTCTACGGTAGAACACAACAGTATGTCCCCAGGATTAATTGCATTTAAAATAATTCCTCCAACTTTAGCACAAACAACTAAACTGCCATGTCCCCAATCGTGTTTGCTCAACTTCAGTCACAAATATAAGTAATAAAAATCAAAGAAATTCTACATTTGTCATTATTGTTGTATAGCTTTGTTTATAATATTCCTTACCAAATGTTATTTTTTGTGATTAAAACATTTTTAAGACTAAGTATTTAAAATATGTTGTGTCCCTGAATCGACTGTCCCCCCTGTTACTCTGATGCAAGTCCCCCTGAACACCCCCCTCCGACTATCCCTCTAGTCACATGACTCAACAAGTAACATTACTTTTTGGAGGGAAATCATCTACAAGAAGCAGAGTAAGTATCACTCTTTAATCAACCGTTTTTTCAATGTTTTAGAAAGCTTGACTGATGCGGTAAAGCATAACATGTCCACCCTGTTATGCTTATAAATAGTGGAAACTGATCCTTTTTTGTAATTTTGAAAATATGGTTAAAAAACATGTTAAAAATCCTCCTCAGTGGTCAACATTAGCTAGCTTCTTCTGCATCACATGAGTAGTAATAGCTAAATTTAGCATAAAATGTCCCCCCTGTTACTGTCCCCCCTGTTACTGTTTTACACAGTAACAGGGGGGACACATAGTAACAGGGTGGATGTAAGAGGGCTAGATGAATAAGTGTTTCCAGTTTGTATTGGATTTTTTATACATTATGCCTTTTTTGTTCCATACTTCCATAAGATTTTTTAAAAATGGTTTGCATGTAATTATCAGGGAATGGCGCCGTTGTCTGCCGCAGAAAAGCAACGGCGCTACAGGGCTCGTCGGGATGTAGACCATGAAAGATGGCAGCAATACCTCAATAAAGAGAAGGAGAGGTGGAGAAAGGACATTGATGAAGGGAGAAAAAAGAAAGTGTCAGACCTAAGCGAAAGAGAGAAGAGAGCAGTAAGAAAGAAATGGCGAGAAAGAAAGAGAAAGCTGAGGAAAAATGACAGAGCCAGGACGACCTTTCAGTCAATGACCACTCCTCCTACAAGTCCAGACACTCCTCCAGAGCCAGAAAATTCCCCACAACCAGGGCCCTCAAGGTCAGAAAAAAGTTGATAGTTGAAAGCCTTGTTGATTAGGTAGAATGATTTGAATTATCTTATATGTTTTTGCCCTTACTGTGTGTGTATATCTGTGTGTGTGTGTGTGTGTGTGTGTGTGTGTGTGTGTGTGTGTGTGTGTGTGTGTGTGTTTGTTGCTGGTAAGCTAGAAACACAACTAATATTAAATATAATAACAGTGTGTAGCCTGAGTCACAGATGATTTTACAATAATAAGTAGCACAACTCACTAATGTGAATAATGGCCTTCTATTCTAGTATCTTGTATTTTAAATGTGCCAATATGCTTTGTGTTTTAGGCAAAATGTTGTTGGAAGGAGGAATGCGAGGCAAGGCAGAAGGAGGCTCCAGAACAATATTGAAGAACTAAAGGCCTTGTTGGAGAGGGAAAAGAGAAAAAAAGAAAAATACAAGAAGAGGTGCCAGCGCTTGGCAGGGGGAAAAAAATCTCCACGTTCTACAGTGGATGCATTGCTGCGCAATCAAAGAGTTAACACCATTAGGAAAAGATTGTTGTTGCAGGAATCAATAATTGAGGACATCAGAAATAAATACTGAAACACTAAGAAGGAGCGGGAGAAGCAAATTATTGCAAAAGCAACAACTGGGAAAATTATAAAGAAATACAGGCTGCAGAGGGCTGCACAGGCGACTCTGGGCTTTTCAAAGAAGCGATGTCACAGACCAGATGCAAGGCTCATGACCTATGAAAGAAAAAAGAGCAACAGATTACCGGCTGAATGCAAACAGAAAGTAAAGGCTTTCTATTTAAGAGATGACGTCAGCCGGATGACAACGAAATACCCTAACGAAATGTTAGGGTATTCAACTTATTGTGGAGTTAATGCGCGATGCAATAACATCCCCGACTAACAGGAATAATCCGATTAGTCCCGAAATAAAATGTTATAAAGTTATAAAAAAATATATATAACTTATAAAAAATAAAAATAATTGCGCCATCAAAAGACGAGGACGTGTTCGTCAATAGGAAGAAAGTGCATTCCATCAACACGCAGGTTGTTTTTGATGCAAATTTTAACATAGCCTACTGGATGTTGTTGCAAAGTGGCCTGGATCTTCAGCTACCCATGATTCGCGCATTTTAATGGTGAGCGGTCTGAGGCAGCTTTTTGAGATGTACCAGTTGGGTGTCACTTGCTGGGTGACAGTGACTATCCATGCAAGACGTGGCTCTAGACACCCTACCTCAATCCACAACCGGGAGCACAGTTAAATGTAAGTGATTACGCAGATTACGCTTAGTCCTATGCGTAAAACACATCGTATTGGCTCTTTGCGAGCACACAAACATACACGAAATGTTGTGGAGAGAGGAATTGGGCAGATGAAACGTTGGTTTCATGTCCTCCACGGCGAAATACACCTCACACCAGAGAGGGCAAGCACAGTAATCACTGTATGTGCCATTCTACACAACCTCTGCAAGCGGAGGAACATTCCACAGCCAGACGACGATGATGATGATGATGATGATGATGATGGCGATCAACATTACAAGGAATTTGGCCGTGTGGAACCGAGTGGACAGGCATTTAGGGATCACTTTGAAAACACATTTTAGGTAAACACCTTGGCACAAATCAGTCAACACTTGGGTAGTTCGTAACATTTATTTTCTTTTACGTATTTTTATTGTTTGCTTTCTCTCTCTCTTGCACGTGCAGGCTACAACGTCATTATCGTGGTCTGCACAAAATTGTCATCATGCGTGTATTCTGCTAACTGCACTATAACTACTTAATAGGAATTCATTTCTAGCCTGGGCTATTTCCTTGTTTTTCGGTGATTCAGTGGGCTCGTCTGAACAACCAATCACCGAACTGACAGCTTCTAAACTCGTGCACGAGAATTGACGTAATCCATAGCAACGGCGCGTCACTCTTAGTTCACTCTTTGTGATTTATCCTTAGTAAGAGTAGGTCTCAGCGGCTTTGTGAATAACTTTTAAGAAAAAACTCCTACGTAAAATGTTTTAGCGCGAGTTAGGAGCACTCCTAGCGGTAAGATAAAATGCTTTGTGAATACGGCCCCAGGTCTCTTACTCTTGTTTCTGCACCTTAAGACCATTTTGGGTTGTGGTGCCAACAGAGGCTGATCGTGAAACCTGTCAGTGTAAAACGCACGAGAACTTACAGTTCATGGCCAACACCCTGTACAGCCAAGGTCTGTCAGCAACAAAGAACCTTGAGGAGATGGTAGATGCAACAATGTGCGATCCCAAATCCAAACTCTGCGCATATGGTGAGTGTAAAGACTGTGTCTACTCAACCCATACAATGCTTAGAGCTCCAGAAAACACAGAGATAGCCCTAACCCAATGGTCTCTGGAAGACAACACCAAAGTGAACGATGGAGAGGAGTCTGGGAAAAGGTCAACAATCACTGTGAAGAAAAATGTGATGACAACAGAGGATGAACTTGTAAGTGAATTTCATGACAGGCTGTTTAGATTTAGGCGACACATCTTTAATATCAGGTGGCAGTACGGGGCCTACAGACAGCTCAGAGAAAACTTGAGGAACAACGAATGTCTACTACATGTAGATTTCAGTGAGAACTACTCCTGTAAGTATTCTCAAGAAATTCAATCGGTCCATTTTGGAGGGTCACATCAGCAAGCAACCCTACATACAGGAGTGCTGTACACTGCAGCTGAGCCGTCCCCAGTGACGTTCTGCTCCATCTCGCCTTCTAGGCGGCACGATCCCCCAGCTATCTGGGCCCACCTCGACCCTGTGTTAGACATGGTGAGGGAGAGATACCCTCTGATTAATCACCTTCATGTCTTCAGTGATGGCCCAGCTACACAATACAAACAGAAGGGAAACTTTTACCTTATCTCAAAAGAGCCTTTCAAGAAAGGCTTTAAAGATATCAGCTGGAACTTTTTTGAGGCCAGCCATGGAAAGGGAGCTCCAGATGGTGTCGGGGGTACCCTTAAAAGATCAGCTGACCAAATCGTCCGCCATGGAGGAGATATCCCCAACGCAGAGGCTATGCTCCACCAGTTGAGGAGCGTGGGTACTTCGGTGTAACTTTTTTTTGTGGGAGAAGGAGATGTTGAGAGGAAAGTGCAGGAAATGATGGAAGCGCCCCCACTTGTTCCTGTCAAAGGAACAATGAAAATCCACCAAGTCATCAGTTTCTCTCCAGGGACAATTAAATACCGGGACATAACTTGCCTTTGTCAGGCAGACAAAGGTGTACTGGATTGTGCCTGCTATGGGATAAAGGAGGTGAGCCTGGGAGAAGAGGCAAGCCTGCAGTGCACTGAAGAGCCTTCACGGCCTGAGGCCATCATGAAAGAAAACATTGGGCAGTGGTGCATTGTCAAATATGATGGTGAACCCTACCCAGGAATCATCCTGGAAGTTGAAGAAGACGTAAGAGTAAAATGCATGCATAAGAATGGGATCAACAAGTTCTACTGGCCTGGTCCACGAGAGGACATTAGCTGGTACAGAGATGACCAGATTGTGTGCCTGATGAAAGAGCCACAACCTTTGAATAAGAGGTCTGTCCAGCTAGAGAAGGAAGTGTGGAAGTTCCTAGAAAACCTGGGTTGCTGGTCTGATAAATAGTTTGCTGTTGCCAAGAAAACTGTGAGGTCAAAGACTGAAAAATGTTCCTGATGTTTCTTTTGGGTGTGCAGTACATTTGATGGTTGAAGTGTGTGTGTGTGTGTGTGTGTGTGTGTGTGTGTGTGTGTGTGTGTGTGTGTGTGTGTGTGTGTGTGTGTGTGTGTGTGTGTGTGTGTGTGTGTGTGTGTGTGGGGGGGGGGGGGTTGCTGATTTGCTATATAGGTTTGGGGCAGTTATCCTCATTAATGGGTTGTTAGTGAAGATCATTTTTACATTATCAATGTTTATGTGAATGTTCTAAGGTAAATTAACTGCCTTTCTTTCATGAAATATATATTGTGATGTCCACCCTGTTACGTCCTGTACACCCTGTTAGTCTTCTGTCCACCCTGTTACCTGTGTGTTTATTGATAATAATTAAATGAAATCATCAAAAAATATGTATATCTTTGTGGTTGCTTAAAGGGAGTAAATTGACTAAATTAAATTACTAAAAAAATGTATTTTCTCAAGATAATGCTTGTTTATGAGTTTTTGTTAAAATACATTTGCAGGGTTAAATAAGGGACATTATATCTCTAAGAAAATGTACATTTTACAACAGCTGCGAATTCAAATCATTTTTTAATAGAAATGAGAATGTCCCGTAACTGTACGTCCACACCAGGAGCGACCAAAGGTCACTCACAAAGTTTTGCTGCGAATTTTTCTGTTCGCTTTGGTCTCTCAAGTCGCTCATGACGTACAATTCAATTATGCAGACGCATTTAAAGGAGCCGTATGCGTTTAGTAGGCCCTACAGAAAGCCATATCAAATAGTGAACTCTCCCATACACCTTGGCCATATTGCCGAGACGGTTTTGCTTGTTCGATAAAGTGCTTCGACAACAAGTTGGACAGTGATTCCCCCCAATATAAAAAAAATCCTAAAATGTAGGCTAATTACAACCGAGAACAAAAAACCCTGCGTGCTGTAGTAGTTAAAATATGTTTCACTGATCTGCAAATCATGATCTGCACTCGTTCGTCGCACTCAAAACAAATAGACATTGGCGCACATGGCTAATTTGCATACGTGCACAGGACTGGTTGGCTCCGCAAGGCAAATAATGGAACATATCTATCTATCTCGGCCTATCTGTCTATCTATCAACGCGTGTCTAGTTTTAATGTGATGTATTGTGTGTATGTCCAGTCAGACTTGTTCTGTGTGGTCTTGTAGGCTACTGTCCTGTGTGGGCCGAACCACCTAAATGGATTCCCGACGATTTGTGTCGTTTGGTATTAATAAAGACTTGACTAGGCTATCTATCTATCTAGACTATTTAATTAACAATTATTCACCTCAGGCTCCGTGAATAGTGGGGAATAGAGGGATAAAAGACAAGAGATATATCCCTTGTCATTTATCCCTCGTCTTGTCGATTAGTTTGTTCATGTGACGATTTCAAAAACTTTTTTGTTTTTGTTTAAAGCATGCTACACGCGATTGGTTGGTTAGATTGGTGGCATGGAGAGCAAATTAAAATGATTCCCGCTTAAATACGAACGTTCTAGATGTCATCATCATCATCGGGTGCCCATCAACCTACAGCCGCGATTAATACTTCAGCCGACATTTTGTTCAGTGAGTGAATAAAGGTAGGTAGGAACCAAAGTGCCTGCCGATGTTCCCTGGGATCCACGCAAGCGAAGAGCGTCTACATTCCTATTGGCTGTCAGTGTTTGGACGCTGAAGCGAATCATAGTCATTTGCATAAAGTTAAAAAGTTTTCAACTTCTTTTTGACGCTCTGGTCGCTCAACTTTGGCCGCTGGTAGCGTTGGTCGCTTTGGTCGCTCTTGCCCATAGAAAGCGAATGACTTCCGGCGATTTGGTCGCTCAATTCGCTTCTGGTGTGGACGTACAGTAACAGGGTGGACATTTGGCCTATGTTAGGTGTGAAGAATTTGGTCAAAATTATTAAAATATAATATCCTGAGCTGGACCAATATATTTTTCTTATAATTTAACATGCCCTCCTTCAGATGATGAGATAAAATCATGGAACATTTTAAAGTTTTTGATAGAAAGTTACCAGACTGAAATGGCACCGAATAGTAGGAATGACCCAAATTCTTAACGATCAATTAGTCGATCGTCGATTAATCATGCCCATCCCTAGTCCCCACAGTGTCCACTCTTGAGGGAAATGTCATAGATGTGGTTCATATGTACAAATACCTTGGAGTCTTGCTTGATGACTCCCTCACCTTCAAGCCCCTTGTTGACAATCTTGTGAAGAAAATGAAACATAAATTGGGTTTCTTCTTCCGAAACCGCTGAGATGGCGGTTAAAGCAAAGCGCAGCAAAGAATTGAAATACTTTAAAGAAATAGCAGATCATAAGGTGAAATGTAAAATATGCCAAGCGAAATCGAGCTAAGTACTAGGCGGCAACATATGCTCCTGAAACACAATGGTGAGTTCGGGAAAGCAGACCCGCAGCAACCAAGTGGGTCGGCTATTTTCACCGCCGCAAGATGCAGCTGTAATACCGGCCGTGTAAAGAAGATCACAACGCTGAGTATTTCCATAGTCCATGCTGCCGTTTTATTTGCAGCTTTAAATTATTTGCAATGGTTAAGCTACTTGTTTCGTTTTTGTTTTTTTTAAACTGTTACAGGCCTTGGTTCGACGTGATTTAAATTGTGAGACGCATATTTATTTTTGTAAGGAAATGTGTTTTGAACGTTTGCAAAAATAAATAACGAATACTCTCATAACTCTGATTGTTTTGATGGAGAAGCATTACATGTTTGGTTGGTAATATTGCCGTTCATCATTAGGCCTATTCCTGCTGCAGATGCATTCTAAAAATAGATTTGATTAAACGAGTACTCGATTGATCCTCGAGGAATTCCTTCGATCACTCGAGTTTGGAATTTACTACTCGTGCCCATCCCTAATCCATAAAACACTGGACTATACAACATATTAGGTGTAAAAGCAGTTAACAGCGGGATATGCATTGCCATTTGACACACACACGCGCACATACACACACACACACGGTAGCTTACTTTGAGTGGAGTCAGCGCTGTCCTCCCTGTCCTCCCCGCTGTCAGTACAGTGTCAGTCAGTTTCTCCGAGCTGAACCTCCTCATCAACATATCCTTCCACTCTGACGTAAACTTGGGAGTCAGGTCCTTTTCAAAAGCAAGTTGAATCAGCTGGGCCTTGCGTCTGTGCAGCATACTGTGCCGATGCTCTGAGAAGACGTTTTTCAGCGTGGAAAATGAGTTTCCACACATTGCTGTGGAAGCTCCTAAAGTTAGGGCAAGGGTGTAGGCTGTGAGAACAGTCAGCATAGCCTGGAGTGCACAGTTGAATGTGCTAAGGATGTTTGCTATTGTCCAGCATCAATAACACAGCAAAATAATCTCTTGAACTCAGCCTTTTCGTCTGTCACTTTGTGGCTTACCAACTTTGTGGCTTTCTTCAACTGTAAATCTAAGGAGGTTCTTGTTAATTGTGCGTCTTCTCTTGCTTGGACCGGGGTCGGTCACCGGCACAGCCTCGGTGGCCGTGGCTGGAGGAGCTTAGGGATCCCACAGTGCAGAGTGTGCGGAGTGTCTTCACACAGTCAGAAGCGCTGTTCACAAGTGTCACCACGGTGAACAAGTCCATATCTTCGGCTCGTAGTAGTCTGTTAGGCGGCTCAAAAAGTGACAACAGTCACTCGTCGAGGCCCCGTAGCCTCGACGCGAACCTCGAGGCTCCAAGGCCTCGTGTGTTTTCCACCTCGGTCAGTAATGTGGATATGTCGTGAAAACTCTACACCACAACTTTTACCGTTGCCAAGTGGCCAGTCCATCTCTGGTCGAAGAGACGTTTCAAGGTCTCGCCTTTGTACAGAACAGCCACGGTTGGCTTCCTGATGAAGTTGTACAGCATGTTGCATAGTCTGAAAAAATCCTCGATAGCTGCTTCACAGGACATGGCATGAATCACAACCAGATGAAGTTGGTGTTTAAAGCAATGAATATATGGTATTTTACGATCCAGCTTGTTTTGGAGCAATTTCTGCACACCACCATGCTTGCCAGACATGATTGATGCTCCATCATAATCCTGACTGAATTTTTGTCTGTGCTGAGTCCGGCGCTGGTGAGCTCATCAATTATGACACCTGTCAGAGCCTCTGCATCACCTTTCTCAGATGTGGCCATTACCAAGAGGCGTTCACACACACACCATAGTTTTCGTCAACAAAACGCACAATTACAGATATATTTTCTTGGCCCAATGGATCCCGTGTGCCATCCACTTTAATTGAATACCAGCTATCCCTGACTTGTCGCTCTATCTCCTCTGTCACAAGTTTGCTCATTATTTCAACAATCTCGTTTTGTATCTGTGGGCTGATATAGCGTGCATTCTGTGGGATTGTTTTCGTTATCCTTGTCAGTTCTGGATCTTTGCGCATTGTGTACTTGAAGAGAGAAAAGAACAGCCCCATGGAACTATTTTCATCTCGCATTATCTCCACGTAATGGCAATTGATTCAACACTAAATACTCCAGCATATCAATTACGGCTGACACGTAATATCTGTTGCGCGCCAGTTGCTCTGAATTTAAGAGTTGAAATCTCTTTCCCTGTCTGTCTACGTTTTTCAGAATCTCTCCACATTGCTTCACAGGCTAAATGTTCTTTTGAAGCTGCATGCTTATTTAAGCCCTTGCCTGTTTCAATTGCATGTTTCCAATCATTAAATCCCTTAATGGAGAAGGTTGCGTCCAATGATACCAATTTGAATTTCCTGCAGGCATAACAAAATGCAGCGTCCTTTTCCACCGAATACTCAAGCCAGTCCCTGTTTAAATACCAGCTAGAGGAAAATTATCGTTTTTTTGCACCAAACATTTTGACTGGATATTTCTTCAACACAACCTGTTTTGGTTTGTCCGTGCCAAGTTCACTCACACCCACTGTTCCGGCAGTTGTGGCCCAAATACTGCCCCAGTCGCGGTTGCACTTGACCGGCTGCTGGTAGCCTCCGCACCGTGGCCGCTGCGGCTGCAGGTCCTGCCAGGCCCAGGATCGGGCTCCACGACGGAGCTACTAGCAACGGGCTCAGGCTCAGATTGTCGTCCAGGGTCTACTCCAACGACAACATCAGGAGACGTCGGTGTTATATCCGATTTGGCAGAGGAGACTGTTGGTGGGCTTTTCAACCACTTATGAGTATCCATGATGATGAACTAGAAATTAAAGTAAGCTAGCGAAAACTCATCCAGCTTCACTTTTCAAAAATGCGCGGTAACCGTTAGCGGCTACATTGACGTAGTTACGTATGCCTACGTAGAATATATCAGGAGATTTAATAGTCCGCCAAAGATGTTGACGTCGCTCAGCAACCGAAGACGCTGGAGTTGACAAGTTACCGGACTACTTGCGGAGTGATACCAAAGACGCCATTAGAGGCAAAAAATCCTCTGTTTACTTTGACAGCGGTCAATTATACTTGGCAACGGCGAATTATCAAATATAATTCACCGCTGGAAGTTGTGAAGGGCCCATGCAAGTGAACAGAGCGTTAATAATATAAATAATAACATAATTTTCTCTTTTTGAGATCTGTACCACAAGCATTGTGGGGGGCGGGCCCGGCCCCCTATGGCCTGCCCATAGCGACGGGCCTGGCCCTGACCCATCATTGTGAATTGTATTCTTAAGTGGGATGGCCTTCTTTGTCCACCAAGGGCCTCATTACAGAAAACTCCTAATTCTGAAATCCTATCCTATCTTGAGATAGGAAGGCATTTAGGGGTTTTGATATTACAGAAGGAGGTTTCCTAACTTAATTTCAGAAGAAATCCTATCTTATCTTAAGATAGGAATTTAGCCATTACAGAACTATGCTAAGTTAGGAATTTCTTAAGTAAGGATCCCTAAGTTAGGTGGCCATACACCCTGTCCTAAATTCAAAATAACTGTCAATAACAGAAGAAAATGGTAGCAGCACTGCTAGTAGGTCTGTATGACAATGAAGACGAGGAACATCACAGCAGAAATGTGATGGCTAAAAGGCTACAGAGACCGCATAATGATTTGTTATATTTGCATTTTCATTTCATTTTATCGCCAGCAAAGACATTTCATTTTAAATTTGGTGGAAGAATTATTTTACTACTTTATTACTACCTCTTCTTGTTCTCTGTACCAATACCCGCCATGACCGTAGTACTAGTGCTACTAGCTTGCCGTCATTAACAAAGATCCTCAACAGTCTCTGTTAACGTTAAAAGTAACTCATTCTATCAATCTCATGCACACTCTGAGAAGCAGACATAACCTGACGATTGCCGATCGAAAAATCTGATCGAAAGAACAGTTAGGATTACCTAAATTAAGATAAAATAGGATGCCAAAAAAAATAAGATAGGAAACGGCCAACAGGTTAGGGACTGCTTCTGTAATAGGAAATTAGGATTTTTCCTAGCTCCAATCTGCTTCAACATCTATACCTCGGATTTACCAAAAACAAGCAGCAAAAAATACACCTATGCAGACGACATCGCACTCCTAACTACCGGAACTTCCTTTAGCTCACTAAATGACACCTTAACTGATGATCTTACTAATCTGAACAAATACTTTATCAACTGGCGACTGAAAATGAATGAAACCAAAACTGTCAGCAGCACCTTCCATCTTGCCAACCGACTAGCCAACATCCAACTAGAAGTCAAATGTGCAGGAAACATCATCCCATTTGAAAAATCACCAAAATACTTGGGTGTTACTCTGGATAGAACCCTAACCTATAAACAACACCTCCAGCAAGTCAGAGCCAAGGTGGAAGCAAGAAACTGCCTCATTCACCGTCTCTGCGGAACCTCGTGGGGAGCAAGTTTCCCTGTACTCCGGACTGCTACTCTAGCACTGGCCTACTCAACAGCAGAATACTGTGCACCTATTTGGTGCAAATCCACTCACACCTCCAAGCTTGACACAGCCCTCAACCACAGCATGCGGATAGTTTCAGGATGCATAAAATCTACACCAACCTCATACTTACCAATCCTCAGCGGAATCCCACCACCAGCAATCCGTCGTGAAGCAGCCTGCCTTAACCTTGCACAGAGAGCTCAACGCAGAGCCAGCCACCTACTCCACCACGACATCAACTCAAACGACCCACCACCACGCCTACCGTCGAGGGAACCAATCTCTGCAAGACTCCGGGGCCTGCTGCATGAGGCAAATGGCCAGCCACCTGGGTCCTGGACCATCACACAATGGACCAAACAGTGGGGCCAAGCCAACACCAAGCTACATGGCTACATCGAAACACCGTCCACAAGGCCTGCAGGACACAACCTCAACCGAAAATCCTGGGTACGACTTAACAGATGCCGGACAGGACATGGACGCTTCAGAGCCAACATGCACAGGATGAACCTTTGTGATGCCCCTGACTGCCCCTGTGGAGCCCCAGAGCAAACGGCTGATCACATCATAAACGACTGCACCAAGTACCAGTGCCCTGGTCTCCAGGCACTGTCTACCCTGAACAGCGAAGCACTGGCATGGCTAGAGGACACAAGCTTAGTCATTTAACAGTATTGAGATGTACTTTGTGACATACGAATATATATATAGGATTTTTCCTATCTTTGAGTCCCTAACTTAAATTAGGATGAGAAGTTAGGATTTTTTCTGTAATGAGGACCCAGGAGGCTGGGACACTGGTGCACTTTTATTTAAAAGGCCATGCTTGGAATACTGCCCTCCTATATCTGTAATCTAATCACACGGAGAAGTGTTGATTCGTAAGGTTTGCTTTCAAATGACCATTTGTTGCTGTCTGTTCCATTTGCCCTCACATAAGTGGGAAAATGGGCTTTCATCTACTCTGCTCCTTCTTTTTTTTTAAGATATATATATATTTTCGTTGCATACAAATTTCTCAATACAACATTTTGCAACACAACACAGAAAGACAAGCACATACAAAAGACGTAATTAGACAAAAAAATAAGAATAAAGACAGCCAGCACTCACCCAGTACAACGAAAAGACTCAATACAATTCTTTACAAGTTAGGTACTCTTAAACAGGAATACAACTGTTTTTTAATTAAGAACCTCAGGACCCAGTTTGAGGTATTTCCCTCTTAATGTGATCAATGAAAGGGCCCCAAATATTTTTAAATTTGGAATGGAAGGAAGACAAATTAAATCTAACTTCTTCAAGGTGCAAACAAGAAACCATGTCATTTAGCCACTTTTTGAAGCAGGGAGGAGAAGTTGACTTCCATTCTCTTAAAATAACCCGCTTTGCAATAACCATACCAAACATGAGGGCTTGTTGTAAAACGTATGGAAGAGTCATGGAATATTCGGAGCAGCCCAGTATCACCAGGAGACAGTCAGGAGCCAGTTGTCTGTTATATATGGTACTGTACAGATGAAAAATGTCAGTCCAAAACCTAGTGAGTTTAGAGCCGGCCCAGAAAAGATGCCTGAGAGTACCATCAGCAGAATTACATTTATCACAGGTAGCAGAAACAGAAGGGAAAATTCTATTGAGCTTGGTTTTGGAAAAATGCAACCGGTGAATTATTTTAAACTGAATAAGCTGAAGCCTAGCATTAATAGAGCATACTTTTATCCTACTAAGCCCTTTCTCCCACAGCTCATTGGATATTGCTTCACCAGTGTCATTGTTCCATGCCTCTTTAATATGGAGAGAGGGGGTCGCCATAGAGAATAGATTTACAAACCGAGAGATCAAATGTTTGGAGGTGGGAGGTTTGGTCATGATGTCGTAGAAGACGTGCTGCGCTGGAATTGTATCAAGGCGAGGAAAAAATTGCTTAATAAAATTTCTAATTTGCAAATTATGAAAAAAATGACTAGAAGGGAGATAGAATTTTGACTGAAGCTGAGCAAAATAAGCAAAACAATTTTCTATATAGAGATCCCCGATAGTAAATAAACCACTGACTGACCAGCACTTGAAAACAGCATCCATCAGACCTGGCCTAAAACAGGGTTTCTGACATATAGGAACATTAATTGACAGGTCGGGGAGATCCAGGACACCCTTAATTTGCTTTAAAATCTTAAACGAATTGCACAGAAACAAAAACAATAGGGATCCAACCTGTTGGCTTGGACCCCTAATGACGAAAGACAGGGAGTCCTAAACCCACTTCCTCTGGGGCTTCTGTAAGTGAGCTTTAGAAATGCGGGGGGGCTTGGAGGCCCAGATAAAGGCCATGATGATAGAGTCCAACGCCTTAAAAAAAGAAGCGGTGGGAAAAATGGGCACATTCTGAAAAAGGTATGTGAATTTGGGGAGTACTACCATTTTAATAATGTTAACACGGCCAATCAAAGAAAGGGGGAGAAGTTTCCATCTTTCTATCATGTTCTTAAGCTTATCCACCAAATCCAAATAATTGAGTTTGAAGCAGTGTTAATTTTGTCAGCTATTTTAGATTTAGTTTTAGTCTTTTGACGAAAATGCTTAGTATATTTAGTCACATTTTAGTCATTGTTTTCCTTTGTAGTTTTAGTCTAGTTTTAGTCGACGAAAAGTCTTTACATTTTAGTTAACTTTTAGTCATTACTTTTAGTCAAAATGTTTTCTCTTTTTAAACTAATTCAATTAGGCTAATACAGGTATCGGAAATTGAAATGAAGGTGACAGCAGGTTGTATCAAGTGTTGAAATTCATAAAGCAACATCACTTCACTTCACTCTGTAATATACATACTCCTTACCTTAGTTGGATATCTTTTACCTGTAATATACATACTCCTTACTTAGTTGGATATCTTTTACCTGTAATATACATACTCCTTACCTTAGTTGGATATCTCTAGACTAGACTCTCCTATCTATGAGAGTCTGCTGTGCTGTCCTTTCAGATCTACTAAGGTAGTACTAGTATTAATACACATGGTGACATGGAGTAAAGACCATTCCACTAAGTCAAGAAACAAAACTTTCTATATTTGGCCAATGTGGTTATGTTTATTTTCTAGAACTTCAAAATGAACACACATAACACACAAACACATGAAGCAGAATTAGGCTACTGAATCGGATCTCGATTCAGTTTGAGGAAAGCGCCTCTCTCTAAAATGACTCTTGCTCTATTTCGACGACCACGACTGAGGTCACCTGTAATGCTAAAAACTCGCTCAGCAAGTGCTTGAGATGCTGGCATTGCCAGGAGATCGCAGGCAAGAGGTTTTAGGCTTGGATAAACGGAACCTTGTGCAGCCCAATACTGAAGGGCAGTCTCTTCGTTTATCGGTTCAACTTCTGACAGTTGCCCCATGAATTTCTGAATTTCACAGGGCTTTGAGAGGCTAGATGGCCGGCGGCTTGCACTTGCTTTTGAGAGGAATCTAAATCTCGGCCGTAGCTCGAATCCTGGGGGAACTCAGACAGGTGAGCGCTCAGGTCCAGGAGGGCGGGCACCACCAGGGATAAGGACATTGTGTCACTCTGGAGCATCTTGGTGTGCTCAGCAAAGGGGAGGAGCAGATCTCTGAGAGCAGTCAGCCTCAGCCACTCACTCGGTAGAAGATAGTCCCAGCCCATCCCATCAGCTACCTGAATAATTGAGTCCTTCACTTGGACAAGGCATGATATCATCAGGTATGTGCTGGACCATCTAGTGAGGCAGTCTTTGACCAGAGTGAGTCCACACAGCTGCAGCAGTTGCTCGATCGCCACAGACGACTTGCGGAAGAGCCTGACGATTACTCGAGCTTTGTCAAGGAGTCGATTGACACTAAGATCTTTCCGGATCATGTTCACCACGAGTTGCAGTGTATGTACAACACAGGGGGTCCTCTCCATGGCTCCGTACCTAGATAGATAAGACAAACAGAGAAAAGGACAGATACTTTATTAATCTTCTAGAGGAAATTCAATTGCCATGAGCAACACAATGCAATAAACAATGTGTAACACACATCTTTAATGCTAAAAGACAATAAGCATAGCTCAATAACAGACATAATATAGCCTACTACTGAAAATGTTAACATCTACAAACTAATAGAATTTACCTTTGTTCCTCCTCGACAACGTCAGAGTCTTCATCACTCTCCTCTGAGTCCTCAGAGCTGCTGGGCTCATGTTCATCGTTATTGGACGCTGCAACCATGTTGCTTCCATTATCGGTTATGACTGTCAGAATTTTGTCTTTTGGTATTCCCCAGTCCTCAGTGCATCGGTCAAGACAAGTCTTTATACACTCTGCAGTGTGTGGGTGGGAGATCTGGTCAAGCTTCAACAATATGTGCCGGGGTTTGTTCTCCTGAGTACAAAAGTAACAGGCACTAATTGCGAGGAATGACGCTGTAAGTCCTTTTTTTGTCCATATGTCCATACAAATTGTTGCTCTGCGTGCCGTGGCGAGTCTCTCTTTAAATTTTTGTTTTTCAGCAATATAAAGCTGGTCGATCAAGTTGTTTATTTTAGTTTTCTTCGGAATGGTCAGCCTCTTGTCTATGGTCTTCATCATGAGGACGAAATCTTCATCCTCAATAGTGCGGACAGGTAGACCTGTGCGTGCAATCCATTGCGCAATCGCCTTTTCTTTAACACTTAGTTCCAGCGAGTCAGTTTTATATTTTGATATTGAGGTGAACACTGCTGGGATCGATAATTGCACCCCCACATTTTTTGCACCAGTTTGCTGTTTAGGAAAACTCGTCTCTGGGATCTAGGTGAGGAAAAAAATCAAAAGATACAATTACTCCTGTAGGTTAATCCCTTTAAGATATTACTTTGCTAATAAATTCAAGTCAAATCGTATGTTCAGCCTTCAAAACGAGAGCTGGTTAATTTTGAAAAACGCAGTAAACTGTAATCTGAAAACGTGGTTATATGCTAGCATAGACCATATAGTATCTGTGGTATAAAGGCTGGAACGAGTTTCAAATTATAAATATGTACAATGCATAACGTTTGGTCTCTAGCGGTGCGGAATACTCAGGCGTTACCAGGGAAACTAAATTATGGCTTGTGAAAAACTTTATATTTGGATTGTAAAACACATGAAAATATAAATGAATGGACTTAATTTATTTTCTTTGGCAAGTGACATGGTATAATTAAGCAATAGATCACGCCAGGCTGTGGTATGTGCTCATTATACCACTGTTAAGGGGCGTTGTCCGGCCCCAACGCGCAGCGGAGGCGACCCCCTTCACAGTGGTATAATGAGCACATGCCACTGACTGAAGTGATCTATTGCTTTTATACAACGGTTACTGTTATGGCGAAACGAAAGTCATCGACACACTACATTTAAAAAGAAACCAAGAAAGTCAAAGTAGCCGTTTTATTAAAGACTACCAAAAAGTAGTCCCTCCTGGCTGCCGCTATGAATCGACGGTCGCTATGCAACACACTTTAGCGTCCCTCAGAGAGAAGGCTCCGATAGAGCGGTTCGCCGGCAATTTATCCTATGGAGCAGTTCACTCGCCGATTTTAGGCTTCAGTGAACTGTGCTATTGCTTTTATACAACTGTTAAAATTATGGCAAAATGACTCCACACACACACACTAGTAAAAATACGGTTGTATTCTTTGACACTTTCCACTTCAAGGCGCGGAGTGATACTTTCACAAAATGATTGGGCGTCATAGCAGTTATGTATACGCTAAACAAATCCCGCGAAGCCCAATCCAGGTCTTACTGAAGGCATTTAATGGTCAAAATATTATTAATAAATATTCGAATATTAATATTAATAAACAAACGAACTTCGATATGATTTTTGGCCAAAAGTCAAAGCCCTACTCGGACGGACATTATCCCTTACATATAAGAAGATATCAAGTATAGATTTTGAAGATTCAAATTATGTGATTGTGTGATGTTAACATTACAGTTAACTAACTTACCTTGTCAAAAATATCAGGGTGGTGCGCCTTCAAGTGTCTCTTGAGGTTGGTTGTGTTCTTCCCACCTAACTTGAAGCCACAGGGCATCTCTCCATCTCCCGTTAGTACGGTGCATTGCGTTTTTCTTTCTGCTGAGTTATAACTAAAGTGCGTCCATATATCTAATCTTTGTTTCCGACCAAATGCTTTTTGTGCTGAACTTGCCATCATGTGTTAACTGGTTGTCGTAAATCGCCGTCGCTCTGATATTCGGACATCAGCAGCACCTGACTGGTTCAAGGTGGCAGATTCAAGCTACGCGCACATCGCTCAACCAATTCAACCAATTCAACCAATGACAGTAGATGCATTTTGACTGACAGAGAGGCACAGTTGGGGGCAAATATCATGCATTTTGAATGTCCAAGAGCACACCACCAACATTTTCGTCCTGTCTCGTCTCGTCAACGAAAACTAAACTTAAGGTACGAACACACCAAACGTGTACCCCGCGTATAGACACGTATAAAATCGGCAATTTTTCCATAGGGAACCATTGGTTTACGCGCGTATGAGCTGCGTACATGCGTTACATGCGCTAAAGCAACATTTTACCCGCGTTAGCGGCGTATATATACGCGCGTACGCGAGGAGTTCAAAAAATGTAACTTTTTACGCTCATACGCATGACGATTAGCCGCGTTGCCCAATCAGCGTTGAGCTTGACCCGACGTCACTGGCAGAGAGTAGTGACGCTTGCACAGAAGCATACGGCCGACATCTTTCTTTATTCTGGGTGGAAATAGTAACATAGTTACGCCATTAAATGCGTTTATGTAAACATTTTTAGCGAGAAATGTGCATTTTACTTTCATAATGTTCGCTCGGTGAATGTGAAGGATGTTTGGTTTGATAGTTATGACGAAGAGGGAACGCTCCGTTCACTTGCATGGACAGAGTCTCTGGTTGCTAAGCAACCTCAACGTCTTGGCGGACTATATCTCTGCTGATCAACACTACGAATGCTGGAAACACACCACACACACCATGTGAAGTTATTTAACCCGATTATTGTTATTTATATCTGAGATTATTTAATCTAACCCGATCCAAGCTCTATCATGCACCCAAACACGGCGGCGTTTGGGTTTCCTTCCTCGGACTCCTAAATCCAGCGCAGCCACAGGCGCGTAGCTGCGTACATAGGACCATTTTTGACACAAAATGGTCAAGCAACATTTTAGCTGCGTTACGCGCATAAATCGTACGCGTTTGGTGTGTTCGTACCTTTACATTTCGTCATAGTTTTTATCATCAACGATCTATTTTTAGCTCGTCATCGTCTCGTCAACGTCATGGAAAAAAGGTTGTTGACGAACATTTTGTCATATTTTTCTTTTACGAAATTTTTGGATTTCTGGGGATATTAATGCCCAAGCACGAAAAATGGTCAGGGGATATTCTGAAGGGTAAATTGTCAAGAAAGCCGGGGTCGAGACCGTTAGACAGAGGTATAAAAACAGACTTCCGCCAATTTATGGTGTCGTGTTTTTGAAGAAAGTAGTCCAATCCTTGGTTGCTTTTAACTCACTTTATTTGTTGAAGAAGGCCTATTTCGGAATGGTAACTATGAAGCAAAAGGGAGGGAATTGTATCTAACAAGCGTGTGAGCGACATACAGAAGAGCTACTTCGAGCCCCGGGTTTAGGCCCGGGTCTCTCTGCGGGTCCGCCTAGGTCTCTGGCCTCCAATCTCTCTCCCGAGCTTGTTAGGGGCACGTGGGCGTGGCCTATCTGAAGTGGGCGTGGATGGTGTGACGTATTGGCCACGCCCTCCTCACCTGTCTAAAGGTGCTGCCATCTGTGGCTGGAGTAGTTATTGCAGCTTATGTGTTCGACCCTGCTTCCTAGTGGCTATGTTAGGGTAATGCAGCTTGTGTGTTCGATCCTGCTTCCTAGTGGCTATGTGGGGGAGGCTTATGTGCTTAAAATACGTAACAATGGTAAACCCAGAAAGTCGCCCAAAGCTGTCTAGGCCTCCTAATTGATCATTGTAGTATAATTGAATTCCCTCTTTCATATATATGACACCACCACCACTGGGACATGGCAACAATTCTCCATATCCATATGGGGAGGGGGAGGGGGGTGCTTGTGGACAGTAGGGTTGTACACTAGACATAAATAGGAAGCAAACTCAGGAGGAGGAATGACCTCTCACTCTCACACATATTTAATTAATTGTTTCAAATAACCCTGCCTTGTTAAATCAATGAGCTTGGTGTTTTGCTTTAAAAAATAGGTTATAGACGAAGTCTAAACTGCAGAAAATAAAAACATTGAAGGTGTCTTTAGAAGGAAACCTTGGAATATCTGTCAATCTTTAACCAGCGGACCCTAGTTTACGACAAAAACAACACAATTGACGGCAGCTCGGTTGTGCGTGGTTTTTAGAGCCATGTAAGGAGCAGAGAGGGCGGTCGATAGCTACCACCATAGCAACCATGACAGTCAAGTGACGTGGACGCAGCCCCAGTTATTAAATATTGACATATATATAATAGAGCCCGACCGATATAGGAATTTTTAAGACCGATACGATACGAATATTTTGTGATTTAAAAATCCGATATGCCGATATATTGGCCGATATATCGGCCGATATATATATATATATATAAAATAAAAAAACAGAAACGCGCAACAAAACAAACAGATTTCCCTAACATTGGTTATTTGTAGTTATCCTTTAAATCCTTTTCACTCTCAGCTAACACGTAACAACAGCAAAACTGGACATGGTTGTCATGAATTAAGTCATGCTTATCGACTTTAGAGAATTGATGGGGATGTTCTTTTTATTGTTATTCAAGCAATGTATGTCTCGTGACAACTGCCAACTTACCATGAACACACTTGCACAGATGAACAACACTGATGATCTCCGTCGATCTCCGTCATTCACTCTGCCTAAATCAGCGGGTTTGGGGCGTTAGAGCGCCCTCTGGTGGACAAACTTTTTTTTTAATGTATTCATTTATCGGCCATTATAAATGCCGATACCGAATAGTTTGAAAAAGGCCTAATATCGGCCTTCTGATATATCGGTCGGGCTCTAAATATAACTAGAGAGTGTGCTGTACTCTCTGCGCACTTCTGAAGCCTCTCTCTCTCTCTCGTTTCGTTCTGTGGATCACGATAATTGTTTGAGACATGCGTTCTGTGGAGCACGTTTGTTTCAGTTTTTGAAGAGGTCTGCATAAAAAATTGGAAATATTTACATATAACTAGAGGGTGCACTGTACTGTCTGTGCGCACACTCTCTTGTCTGAAAAACGATCCCATTCAAAATGCATTAGTTTACATTTCGTTCAGTGTAGCACGGAAACATCGTAGAAATGCTCCCATTCAGAATGCATTGGTTTACATTTCGTTCTGTGCAGCACGAAAAAAGTCGGACAATCGTGCTCTGGGACACGATTCAATAGATTAACCTTTGTGCGCATGAGCACAAAATCGCGTGATACCGGGTTGTTTCTAGTCAAGACTAATTTGCAACCCCTGTCCCTGGTTAGGCCTTTACTAAAAGCTACACACAAATAAAAATACAGAAGACATAATATCCATGAGACATGAAGACAAAAACAAGGACCAATTATTACTACCAGACAGCGATGGCAGAAAGCTCGACAGGAAGTGCAGAAAACTCTGCGGACCATGCAGAACGAGTGGTGGACAGAGAAGGCACAGGAAATTCAGTCATTCGCCGACATAAATGATATGCACAACTTCTACAACGCAGTGAAATCGATCTACGGCCCAAGAAGTCACTGCTTCGCTCCCCTGAGATCAGCAGATGGGCTTAAAGTCCTGAAAGACCAGGATAGCATCCTAGGGAGGTGGGCTGAGCATTTTAACACCCTGCTGAATCAGGATTCTGATACAGACTACACTATCTTGAAGGAACTGCCTGAATTTCCCCCTATGGACAACCTCAGCCAACCTCCAACCTTCCTGGAAGTTCTGTAAGCTGTCCGCACCGTGAAGAATAACAAGTCTCCCGGTTCTGACAATATCCCAGCAGAACTGCTGAAACAGGGAGGATATCTGTGCACAAGAACATTACACAATTACATCACCAAGGTTTGGGCTGATGAAAACATCCCACAACAATGGAGAGATGCCAGCATTGTTACCATATTTAAGAGCAAAGGTGATAAGGCCATCTGTGGTAACCATAGGGGCATATCACTTCTTGCTGTGGCAGGCAAGGTCCTGGCCAAGGTGATGCTTCGAAGGCTCTTAAATAACATCACAGAGTCAATGCTACCCGAGTCACAGTGCGGGTTTAGAAAGAACAGGCTTATAGTCGACATGGTCTTCACAACTCGGCAACTCCAAGAAAAGTGCAGGGAGCAACATAAAGACCCGTTTTTTGTCGACCTCTCCAAAGCCTTCGACACTGTGAAGAGAGATCTCTTGTAGGATGTCCTAATGCGGATTGGTTGCCCCATCAAGTTCGTCAACATCCTTTGTCAATTTCATGATGGAATGACTGCTAGGGTGTCCGTTAGGGCTTTGACTCCGAACTTCGTGATTCGAATATCAAAACATAAATCAAAATTTGAACGAATATTAGGCAGCCCTTAATATTCAAACCTGTTATGGGCAGGCCAAGAGGGAGAGATGTCGGAGAACCCGACGCAGTCTATTCATAATATTGTAATGACCACGGAAGAGGCAGTGAATGAAGTATTGATTAGACAGCGATTTATTAGAAACCTAATAAACCGTTGGAACACGCAAGACCGGTAACCATAGCAACGTCGGTAAACAAACCTCGCAAAGCCCAATCCAGGGCTGAATCCGAATACTCATACTTATAGTATGCATTTTGTAGTACGCCACAAATATAGCGCGTCCGAATGCTCAGTACGCATTGTGTAGTACGGAAAACGTTTACGAATGCGTGCTACCGCCACAGTATACAACGGTAGGTCACTACGCTATCCCACAATGCAACCGGAGTCTGGTAACGAACGAAGAAGAGATGGCTGACCCGACACTACCAACAGCGGCTTCGAAAGACGTCGTAGAAAGCGGCGAAAAAAAGAGACATTAAAAAGAGTAAAATATTAAAGTAAGTAAGTAAAAAGAGACATTTTTTATTTAATAGCAACGATGACAAGACGGAAAACAGGTAACTTATCAGGGTCATTTTGGCGGCATCTGAGGGGAGATACGTCATCCCCAAACATCCGGTGGAGTTTCGGCGGTGTTCGGAAGCATTCAGAGTCGGGGTGGGAATCGAGAACCGGTTTCTACTCAGAACCGATTCCAACTAACCAATTCCATTGGAATCGTACACCTCCAACGTTATCGATTCTTCTTAACGATTCCGCACCACGTTTTCCGGTTTACTCAGAAAAAATTGCGACGAACCTGCGCGCGCCGACAACCTTAAAACAACGAGTTAGCATCATGGAGAGGAGGAAGCGTTCGCAAGTCTGGCTCCATTTCACCAAACGCAATGAAAATGCTGCCGTTTGTAATCAGTGCAATGCTGTCATTTCGTGCAAGGGTGCAAACACCAGCAACATGCTAAAGCATTTGTCTAGCAAGCATAGAATTAAGTCACAAGAATGGCATGTGTTCAAAAGCCTGCATACGGTGTCCTCCGTTGACAAAGGTAACGTTCCCATTACATATCCTGCATTAGCAGCCCACTGTCGCGTTTTTATAGTAGTAGTGTAGTAGTTTATATTAATAATGCCGACCAATACAAATTTCATGCATTTTAGATGATCGCAGCTGGCAGCTGGCCCCTCGACATCGGCTCAAGTTACCCCTTTCACGCTAGCTGCTCAGGGTCCAGGAGCTAGGTGGAATGAGGAGAAAATGAACGAATGTCACCAGGCAGTGACCAAGTTCATTGTGAAAGGCTTACATCCTTTCTCCACTGTAGAGCAACCCCATTTTCGGTAGGTGGTGGTCAATGAAACCATCAGCTAGTATGTGTCTATTCATTTACAGCCCATTTGAGCCCATACGGCGTTTCTACAGTGAACTTTTAAAAGTAACGTCACAGTATGTGTTTTTCTGGTGGCTAATACATCATCAGAATGATATGTTAAATTACATGTTGATTCAGTCCTAACCACTGTAGTATTTCATTAACAAATGATTTTAGGGAGATGACAAGGGTGTTGAATCCAAGATATAAGCTGCCATCAAGGGATGCTCTTACGAACCACCTGATCCCAGCCTGGTACCAGGTGGAAAGAGAAAACTTTGTCTCAGAATTGAGAGATGTGAAAAAGGCAGCCATTAGAGCAGATGGATGGACAAGCCTCGCCCAAGACCATTATATAACGGTCACTGTACATTACACCAAGCAGGGAAAGATCTTAGGTAAAGTCCTAAGAACCAAGGCAGTGTATGAAGCCCAGACAGGTGCTGTTGTGGCTGGGAAGGATACAGTGTAGCTTTGATCATCTTCATGTGTATTTGTCTGAGTTAGCTCAGCAAACTCACCCATCTGCACTGTATCTTGGAGGAGTCCTTTATATTTTTCTAATGCTGCTAGTCTCGTTTCAAATAAAGCCACTGTCTGTCGCAGTTTGGTGCAGTCTGTGCATTTCCCAGTCTCCGTGCCTGAGATATCTGAGTACAGAGGCATGTTGGCGCTAGGAAAGTCCAAGCCTTTTGCTGCGGTCTGATCCGGGAGTAAGATATATAAATAAAAAGTGCCAAAATGTATTGTTGAATCGAGCGATGGAGGTCGACGGAAACAAACTACATATTGTTAAGTATTATGATCATGAAATAAAAAAAAATAAAGTAGATCTGAACGATGAATTAAGTCGTTTTTTCCAATGCCTAGTGGAGCTTCGGGAAACATGACCTCTCTCTCTGCTGCCTCCTCGCCTCACACCGTAAATCAATGAGACCAACTCAATACGAAGCCGGTATGAAACTAACACAAGTCTTCATCTTTATTTTCACTGTCCTCAAAGTCCTTTGGAATTTTGGAGGACATCTTTAATTCTTCCAAGACTCCAGGACCCTCGCGGGGCTAAATTGATCGCCATCACAATCTCCTCCAATCTCCTACTTGCAATCCTCTTCTGACTGTTGTCCATTTTTGTCTTTCATTTAACAAGTGAAGGTATTCTTTTGTCCATCTCTTCCAAAAGTACGGTGGCGCTGAGCATTCACCAAATAAAAAAAAGTTTCACAGCTAATGTAGCCGTTAGCACACTCAGGATCACGTAATTACGAGATAATATCTCGTAATTATGAGATAAGGATCTCGTAATTATGAGATAAAGATCTCGTAATTACGAGATAAGATATCATATTTACGACATAAGGATCTCGTTTACGAGAAAAGGATCACGCCTCTCATTCATCAATAACGTTGCTGGCTAGCTGCAGGCCGGCAAAGATGACGCTATCCGACGCTATCGTATTTAATCTCCTGCTCGGGTTGAGGCATTGGGAAATATTGATGTTCCTTAAAAGTGAGGAGGGCATTAAGTATGTCAACATTGCGCAGACATCTGAAGTCATTGGCCGGCAAAGATGACGCTATCCAAGGGTGTCAGTTTGTTTTTAGAAGTGGTGGGGACAATAACCACCACTTCAATGCTCCCCCTCCATATCCGCTGTGCCACTTCAGTGGAGTCATTCAAAAAGCTCCTGAAGGCACACCTCTTCTTAGAGGCCTATGGCCTTTAACCTGCCCCCCCCCCCCCCTGTGTACACCTCTTGTTAAGCGACCTTGGGTACCTTGAAAGGCGCTATATAAATTGAATTTATTATTATTATTATTATTATAAGCTTGAGTGTGGTCTGAAAAGTGCTGGGTACCCTTATGTAAGCTATTCATCCATTCAACGCTGCATTACAATATGCTGTACAGTGTATTGTCAGGTGTTGAAATTATTCGAATACTGGTTCGGAAAATTAGTATTTGAAGCTTAAATCAGTATTCGGAGCTTCGTTATTTTCTTTTTTTCACGTACGTGACTTTACCAGAGCGAGGGAGGGAGGCAAACTATAAGCATCAGCGACACCAAGCAGAGAAGCGAGAGAGGTGGAGGAAGAATAGATATCTTGTTTCCCTTTACTTTATAACACAACATTAGCGGGATCTCTGGAGGAAAAGTAATACTTAAAACCTTAGCTTAGTTGTTTGTTTACGTTCGCTGTACAGCGCCGCGCCAATCAACTGTGACTGGCTTGCTGCAGAGCGTGAGCGTCTTGGGAATACCCGGTCAATATAATGGATATAATATGGACACATAAGACAATCAATATTCAGTATTTGTTATGGATTTATTGTAGAAATTCCCTGAAAAGATGCACGTTCCAGGATGAATTGAAAAGCTCCCGTAAGGGCTGAGATGGCAGAGAACAGCTGATTTGGAACGGAGCAACAGCTGTTCGCTTTCACAGGGAAAAACGAAGGAACTTCAACCTACTTATGCTGCTATCCATTTGGATGTACGAAGTGGTAAAGTCGCAAATCTCCCAGCTTTCTTGCGGCATTTCACTGAGGCACGCCCCCTTTCGGTCGTAGTATCTCGTCGCTTTCAAAGTAGAGCGAGCAGATCTGTACAACTAGCAAAGAAGATGGCTGCGCCCATAGTCAATGGGGATTGAGCTGTATTTTCTTTGTATTTGTACCACGTTGGGGGTTGTAATGTCGATTTTAAATCCTCTTACACACTTGATTTCATTGCTGCTTTAATCCGGTCACCAATTTATGCATTGCACGGTCATGCTTTGCGTGCAATTCAATGTAAAGTTGTGTTTTCAAGCTGGTTTGCTAAAGAGGCTATGTTGCTAATGATGACTAGCCCGCTACTACCCCTCGTGGCTCGACAGAAACACGACAGAACTTGTTGAAATTAAAATTGGCGAAAATGGCAAGATATTATTGCAATGTAAAAGGCTTGCAATGTTAATGTTTCTGTAAAGGCTGGCGACCATTATACTGGATTATTTCTTTTTTCCAAAATAGTTGTCTTCTCAAACTCGTCGGACACAAATAGCAAACTGGAAGGCTGGAGCAAGGGAAATAAGTCACGTTCTCGCTGAAGCTGGTCGTTCGTACCAGCCTACCATCAAAATGGATAGCAGCATTAGGCCTACTAATTAACGTTCAAAAGCTATTAAATCTTCAACAAAATATGCAGATACTGTCAAAATCGGTTCCAGGGAGTATATAAGGATTATTAATGTTGTTTTTTATGGTGTTTTTTTCTGGAACGAGTATTCGTATTTTACGAGCAAATTCGAATATTCGCTCGTAAAACCCAACGAGTATTCGAAGCCTGACGCCTCGTTTCCACATACGTACATTCTCGTATGCGATCCAACCGTCTCCGACCGAAAGTCCATTCATTCCTATGTGATTCTCCGTAATGTCCGTTTTTCCTCCGAGACTCCTCCCCTCCGTAAAATTTCTGTCCGGTATGTCCGTAATATACGTTCAAAA
Source organism: Gadus macrocephalus (assembly GCF_031168955.1). Classification (NCBI taxonomy): domain Eukaryota; kingdom Metazoa; phylum Chordata; class Actinopteri; order Gadiformes; family Gadidae; genus Gadus; species Gadus macrocephalus. The sequence continues at coordinate 15,276,636 of NC_082399.1, forward strand.
AATTTAACTTTCGCCGTCGTTTTACGGAGATACCGTATGGAAGTTTTTATGTTTTTCACAAAACTTGTAGGCTAAGTACCTTGCAGGCCAAACTCCTCACCGATCTCTTTCCAAGCCTGTTGGTTTTGTTTTTATCTCTGTATATGTCGATCCTCATGTTCCAAAGTACTGGTCTCCTATCCGCTTATCCGGGGTCGGGTCGCGGGGGGAGCAGCTCATGCAGGGGGCCCCAGACTTCCCTTTCCCGGGCCACATTGACCAACTCTGACGGGGGGATCCCGAGGCGTTCCCAGGCCAGTGTTGAGATATAATCTCTCCACCTAGTCCTGGGTCTTCCCCGAGGTCTCCTCCCCACTGGACGTGCCTGAAACACCTCCCAAGGAAGGCGCCCAGTGGGCATCCTTACCAGATACCCGAACCACCTCAGCTGACTCCTTTCTAAGTAAAGGAGCAGCAGCTCTAATCCGAGTTAGGGAGACGCGACGCCAGCCACCCTTCTGAGAAGACTCATCTCGGCCGCTTGTACCCGCGATCTCGTCCTTTCGGTCATCACCCAGCCCTCATGACCATAGGTGAGGATAGGAACGAAGATCGACCGGTAGATCGAGAGCTTTGCCTTGCGGCTCAGCTCTCTTTTCGTCACAACGGTGCGGTAAAGCGAACGCAATACCGCCCCCGCTGCTCCGATTCTCCGGCCAATCTCACGCTCCATAGTACCCTCACTCGCGAACAAGACCCCGAGGTACTTGAACTCATTTCCTACCCGGAGTAAGCAATCCGCTGATTTCTCCTAACATCTTTTGTCCGTAAATAAATTCATGCCCGTACGTAAAACACTAGCGACTCCTTCCGTAAATTTACGGAAGCACGGACACGAAAAACATACGTATGTGGAAACGAGGCGTGAAAAATGGCATTCGGGCCAGCCCTATGAAGATCCTATTCGAACAATAAAAGTTGAAAACCACAGTTTGTGTTTTGGCTTGTTTTGCAAAACGGCGTTGGAAACACCAGGGTATTGGCTTGGGATATGTAGGCCTAATACTAATACACACAGGACAAAGAACAGTGTTGGCAATTTAACACTTATCTTGACATCAACAAAGTTTGCCAGACTGTAAAGGGGGTACGAAATGAAACGAGGTACTGAGCATCAGCCTTTTGAAGACGAGCAAGGGCTGCTGGTAGCATATGTTATGCTGCATTAAAAAAAGAAGAAAAATACAAGCACCCAGAGGAGAATTGCATCTGCCAAATCCTGACCACCAGTAAACACTTGCGAAGGACCAATGTAGACTTCACTCGTTACAACATCATAAGAAAATTGTCCGCAAATAAAATCCCCTTCAGTTTAGGATAATCACACAGGTTACTTACATATTTATGTCAGGATAGGCCTACCGGGCTCCAAGTCGTCACATATCTCAATCAGACAAAACCAACTATAACCACATTGGCATAGCAATCGCACCGTGTGTAGCTGCTACTAGCTGCAATCTATATATACAATGCATACTAACTGGAGCACCAACCAGAATCAGATCACAATCGCTTAGGACCGTTGGTAACCTTTGGCCAGGTCATCACGATTCACGAGCAAACAGAACCAGCAGCAAAGTTTACGTAAACCAATTTCTTACCTTATGTGGCCCTCCACATGCAGGCTAGATGACGTATCCATATCGATATCCAGTGTCACAAACATGCTTTTTATAGGAAGCAAAAGGACCGTCTATTTTCTGAATAAAAATGTCAATTTTGGCTGTCTGTCTTGAAACTTCTCCAGTGCGTTCACACCAAACGCAACGGGACGACAAGATCCCATACAGAGTGAACGTATAGACGCGTATCGGGCGAATTTTTTTTATTTGTCGCGCCACTTTCGCCGTGCACAGGCGAGCGCGTTCACGAGGATTTGTGGCGCGACAAATTTAAACTTTGACACGAATTTCGCGTGATGACAGCCAATCAGCGTTCAACAGCGTGGCCACTGAGTGACATCTCATCTCATCTCATTTTCTTCCGCTTATCCGGGGTCGGGTCGCGGGGGGAGCAGCTCAAGCAGGGGGCCCCAGACTTCCCTTTCCCGGGCCACATTGACCAACTCTGACTCTCACTGAGTGACATGTGTAACGTAACAGCCAATCAGCGTTCAACCGTCAAACTCAGTGCAGTGCAGTCCGGGGTGTACTGCAGCATGGAGGAGAAAGTGATTGTTGCCGTTTGCGACTCTCGGAGCTCTATATATAATAGTATATAATATAATATAATTGTATATATAATATCACGGCCAAAAGCTCTGTGTGCCTCCGGATGGCCGTAGCGCGGGGAGCTCATAGGGATTGGGCTTCTCGGGAGTCGGGGTTTGTTTACCGGCGTTGCTATGGGTTCCGGTCCTGTGTGTTCCAACGGTTTATTAGGTAGGCCTATCTAATAAATGATGTCTTCGAGCGCGCCTATCGCATGATTTTAGACTCGACGATTTCGGTTGAGTATGTGGGGATTTTTTCAGTCGCAATTGGTTTGCACATTTTTAAAACTGGTGGGGACAAAATTCGTATTTCAAATAGTGGGGGGGACATGTCCCCCCCGTAATCGACGCCTATGACGCTATCCGACGCTATCGTACTTTATTTCCTGCTCGGGTTGAGGCATTGGGAAATATTGACGTTCCTTTAAAGTGAGGAGGGCATTAATATAAGTAAGTCAACATTGCGCAGACGAAGTCATTGGGACTGCTCAGGAGAAAAGCCCAGTCGGACCTGCTACAAGTGGCTCTCTTCCTGCAGGAGCAGTTGAACCAGTACGGGATGCTTCACGGATACAAATTGATGCATCTGAAATGCATCCAAGCAGGCTTGGTAGTCACTCATACTATCAATCTTTAAAGATATTTAAACTTTGACGCGACATTCGCATGATGACAGCCAATCGGCGTTCTACAGCCTGGCCACTGAGTGACATGTGTAACGTAACAGCCAATCAGCGTTCAACCGGCCAACTCAGTGCAGTGCAGTCCGGGGTGAACTGCAGTATGGAGGAGAAAGTGATTGTTGCCGTTTGCGACTCACGGAGCCCTTTATATCATATTATACAACGGGGGGCCTAAATCCAGCGATCTGATTGGTTCCTAACTGTTGTATAATGAGCGTATACATAACTGCTATGACGCCCAATCATTTTGTGAAAGTATCACTCCGCGCCTTGAAGTGGAAACCGTTACAACCGTTCTCTCGGAGGGACGCTAACGCCCCGTGCCCACTACCTCCGTCCGTTGACTGATCCCCATTGACTTTGAATGGGGACCGACGCGCAATGCATTGTGGATCCGTCCGTTCCGTTGGAGCCTTCGGCTCAGTCAAGAAATTGAAAAATGTTCAACTTTTTCGGCAGCGACGGATCCGTCATCCAATCAGATCGCGTATGCAAATTTAAGCACTGTGACGCGACCCGGGCTCTGACGATAATGGAAAGCGGGAAAGCGGGTCATCTTGCATCGCAACAAGCAGGAAGTAGCGGGAAGAACCCGGCGAAGCGGTTTGATTGGCTGACGGATGCCTCTGCAAAGACTACTCCCCCATCAGTCAGCCACGCCTTCCCACGTCCGTTGACTGACGTGGGAGGTAGTGGGCATGTAGGGTAAAGGCCTCCACACACCTGCGCCGCAGCGGCGCGGCGCGCATTTTACGCGTGTCAAAAGCACGCCCCTAGCACCAACAGGAGGCGGCGCGACGGCCGCGCTGCAGTATAAAATCAGTAAGTCCCCTGTCAATCAACCGCAGCAAAGAGACGAAACGCAATGGGTGAGTAGCCTATTGTAGCCTAGTTTATTTATTTTCCATCTTTTTGGCTGAATAATTTGAAAAATGTATAATCTGCAAAGTGAAAGTATGTTTTCAAGCATCAGATCAACTTAGTTTGTAGGGCACTTTATCGTTTTATTTACTGTCAATTCTTATTTATTTTATATTTTGCCATTATTCATCTACTGCATCAACAATCTCAATAACTGCAGGACCTTCTATTTAGCCTTTTTAGTATATAGTGCAGTCACCTTTTAAGGCCAATTGTTACTGTGTGTATTTATTGTATTGAGCTCCTGGATGGCTTTATTGATCCCCATTGGGACCAATACAGTATCTATCTATCTATCTATCTATCTATCTATCTATCCATCTATATAGCCTTAACATAGCCACACATTTACATGTATGCAGCCAGTAGTTATCCATTTTAATTGAGCATGCTCTTTTACATTTTATTGAGGTTTTTTTATTTCAACAGAATAAATAACTGTTGCCAGACAGAGGGGGGCTGCCCTTCTTCTCCTGCGCTGTAGGCGGGCAAGGAGAAGACGAAGGGTTTGGGTGCACCCCATCAATGAACAAGAACAGGGGGTATGCCACAATGTGGTCCAGGAGCTCCGTGCAGATCCTGAGAGGCACGCCAATATTTCAATTCGCCACTAAGTGTGCAATGGCAGAACCATATGGTGCAGCCTATATGATGACCTATAATCTAGTTATTATCCCTCTCTGGTATACTCTTTTGCATATATATATACATACTTTTTTTTTATCCCTCGGGATAAATACAGTGATGTTATTGCTGTGCTGGATTCAGTAGCCAGTGTATTTTATTTGAGTGCTCGAGACACTTAATGTTATTTTTCCTTAAATCCAGAGAGACAGTTAATACATGATCTGATACCAGAGAGACAGTTAATACATGACAATGCATTTTTGAGATTTGCCTGTGTTTTCTTTTACTTATCTATTTTATTGTATGAGAATGTTTCTATGTGAAGCACTTTGAGTCTGCTTCATGTATTAAAAGTGCTATATGAATGAAGTTGCCTTGCCTTAAATAAAAATATATATATTACAAGTAATCTGGTTTCTACCTACATGGTGTGATTATATGTGACTTAATTTCGTCTATTTCCCATTATGGTTAATGGTTTGGGTACTTAGTCCACCATTGTTGATTTCTCACCTGAAGATCCAATCTCCAGAGCTATGGCTCGCCAGGCAATGACCTTTTTGGAGTTGTCTTTGTAATGACGGGAACTTTGGTCATACAATTCGACATATTTTTCCACCTCGACGACCAGTCTCTCATCGTCCATTCTCGTAATTGTTTCTCACAAACGAAAGAGGGCGACATCCAGTGGTGAGGGGTAGATATGGAGGTGCCTACGGGACCCGGGATGTACAAACCAGCTTTTACAAAGCGCTTTTTCAGGGGCGGCGATGCTCGGGAATAGAACATTGGCTCGAAGAGTAGTTGGGCGGCGCGGCGCGGCGCGGAACGCTGCCGCGCAGCTAGTCGGCGCCGGTGTGGGCTAGTACACCCGGAATAAAGGCCTCCACACACCGGCGCCGCAGCGCTGCGTCGCGTATTTTACGCGCGTCAAAAGCACGCCCCTAGCACCAACAGGAGGCGGCGCGACGGCCGCGCTGCAGTATAAAATCAGGAAGTCACCTGTCAATCAACCGCAGCAAAGAGACGAAACGCAATGGGTGAGTAGCCTATTGTAGCCTAGTTTATTTATTTTCCATCTTTTTGGCTGAATAATTTGAAAAATGTATAATCTGCGAAGTGAAAGTATGTTTTCAAGCATCAGATCAACTTAGTTTGTAGGGCACTTTATCGTTTTATTTACTGTCATTTCTTATTTATTTTATATTTTGCCATTATTCATCTACTGCATCAACAATGTCAATAACTGCAGGACCTTCTATTAAGCCTTTTTGGTATAGAGTGCAGTCACCTTTTAAGGCCAATTGTTATTGTGTGTATTTATTGTATTGAGCTCCTGGATGGCTTTATTGATCCCCATTGGGACCAATACAGTATCTATCTATCCATCCATCCATCCATCCATCCATCCATCCATCCATCTATCTAGCCTTAACATAGCCACACATTTACATGTATGCAGCCAGTAGTTATCCATTTTAATTGAGCAAGCTCTTTTACATTTTATTGAGGTTTTTTTATTTCAACAGAATAAATAACTGTTGCCAGACAGAGGGGGGCTGCCCTTCTTCTCCTGCGCTGTAGGCGGGCAAGGAGAAGACAAAGGGTTTGGGTGCACCCCATCAATGAACAGAGACAAGAACAGGGGGTATGCCAGTCCAGGAGCTCCGTGCAGATCCTGAGAGGCACGCCAATATTTCAATTCGCCACTAAGTGTGCAATGGCAGAACCATATGGTGCAGCCTATGATGACCTATAATCTAGTTATTATCCCTCTCTGGTATACTCTTTTGCATATATATATATATACTTTTACTACTGACGCGACGCTGCGGCGCCGGTGTGTGGAGGCCTTCATGGGGGCGGAGTTTTTGGCGCGCCGCTGCGGCGCCGGTGTGTGGAGGCCTTAAAGGCTCGATTCCACCGGAGGCGTACGCGCCGCGGGACGGCTGCGCCGCGGTCACCGCTGCTGATCGCTTCCACTCTAATCAATGAGACCATTTCCACCGGGCGCGCCGCGGAACGTTTCAGCAGCGTCCCAGGAGCGGCGGGCCGCGCCGCGGCGCTATCTTTCCGTCCACTTCTATTTTTACCGCGAGCCGCTGCTAAACCGCGTCAATTTCGACAGAGCAGGTCGAGCCGGGCAGGAAGTGAAAAGTAAAAGCCATAAAGCATCCGGTCAATTTTCTAAATAAAACACAATACTGTGGCGACTCCTACCCAGTACCGCGGGAAGTAGGGGTGCTGCAGCACCCCCTGTCTGAGGCCCTGTCTTATCACAGAAAACGATTATTTCTAAAAACTCCGGCCAAAGTGGAGATTTCTGAAAACGCCGGTTATGTGTTGTCGTGTCAACGGGGAGAAACGGGATTTTAGGTTCTGAAGCGTCACATTATGCACCAGGAAATGCTTAACGTCATGTGAGCGCCCGCTGTACCGTATTGGTCCGAATATAAACACAAACCCCATTGTAAGACGACCTATATTTGGAAAAAAGATTTGAAGACCAGATCTTGTTTTTATAAATAAATATATTGTATTCATTGAAATAATATATGAAAATAAAAAGGCATAGAATTAAACACTGCATTGCCACTAAACAGTAGTGCAAATAGGCCGTACTGATGTGTAGGCCCTACACCAAAGACTATTCCAGACACTCCTCTGCCCCGCTGTGTTCGCTCTGGCTGTGGTCGCTCCGCACTGTTTCGGCCCGTGGCAAAGCGAGTCATCCTCGCTGCTGTGCAAGGCATTTTGAGACGCAGCATTTATTTAATGCTCATATGACCTAGTGCTGAAAAAAAGTTAGATGAAAAAGTGGTGCGCTAAACTTTGTTCTGTGAGCAGCTGGATGTGAACCATGGTGTGAACACAACGATCGATTTTCGACTGTGTGCGCATGCACTGGTGTAATTGAGCTGCGCTGCTATATATCTTTTTTATCAATGTAGCGAGTTGCGAGTCTAGTGCAGGCTGAGTTTTTTTTTTCCAGCACCCCCTGCTGAGAATACGTTCCCGCGGCTATGCTCCTACCCCCCGGGGAGTCTGGGTATTCATAATGTTTCGGGAAAAGGGGTTTTATTGTCTTTGTATAACTTGTTGTGTTATTAGGTTAAGTGGGGTTAACGGGTTTGGGTTCTTTATTGTTTGTGTGTTAATTGTGATGTGTAGTGTGATCGGGACCATTAGTGAGAGTGTTGTGTGTGTTGGTCAGATGTGCCGTGTTTTCTGTTATGTGTGTGTTTGAATAAAGGCAGCTCTCGGGGTCGTGCGGTGTACTGAGGCACGAGAGTTGCGCCGCCATTTAAACCTGGGCTCCCGTCTCGTCCTTCCCGCGCTGCTCGCCACAATACTCAGCTCATGTAACTTCACATCAACATTATTACGTTATGACCGGTGGCACCAGGTCAGCAGTCAATCAATCAAAGGGTCTCAGAGGGTCGGCAACATGAACGACGAAAGACTCATTGTCGAAGTTCAGCAACATGAAGTCATTTATGTACCAAATCATCCTTTTTATAAGGAAAATGTCAGAAAGGACAAAGCGTGGCATTTAATTGCAATAGTTTTGGGAGTGGAAGGTTATACCACTGTGAAGGTTTTTTTTTAAATAATTTAACAACTGACAGGGTTTGCCTTTACTATGAACATAGTATTTTTAATTGGAATACATTAATTATGTGACATACTGTCACAGTCGATATTAAAACAAAATCGAATGTGGGCAGTGGGACAAAAATTCTATTTCCCCACAAAAACAATATTTTATTGATTTGTATAAAAACAATTTAGCTCATTAATTGGAAAAGAGCTTGAGGTAAGACTTTTTCTGAACAATAATGCATGGTATAAAGTTAAACACATAATGCACTGCTGTATTCAACTTTTAAGAGCTGCAATGTGAGGGGCCAGCCACATGCCCTTTAAACCACCACGACAACAACATTTCCACTTCTGGGTTCCACTGAACAATTAACGCGTCAATATTCGAGGGGCACATCAAATGATGGAACAAGCATCCCGCACTGGTTCAACTGCTCCTGCAGGAAGAGAGCCACTTGTAGCAGCTCCGACTGGGCTTTTCTCCTGAACAGTCCCAATGACTTCAGATGTCTGCGCAATGTTGACATACTTACATTAATGCCCTCCTCACTTTTAAGGAACATCCATATTTCCCAATGCCTCAACCCGAACATGAAATAAAGCACGATAGCGTCGGATAGCGTCATCTTTGCCGGCCAATGACTTCAGATGTCTGCGCAACGTTGACATACTTATATTAATGCCCTCCTCACTTTTAAGGAACATCAATATTACCCAATGCCTCAACCCGAGCAGGAGATTAAATACGATAGCGTCAGATAGCGTTGTCTTTGCCGGCCTGCAGCTAGACAGCAACGTTATTGATGAATGAGAGGCGTGATCCTTTTCTCGTAAACGAGATCCTTATGTCGTAAATATGATATTTTATCTCGTAATTACGAGATCCTTATCTCATAATTACGAGATCCGTATCTCGTAATTACGAGATCTTTTCTCGTAATTACGAGATCCTTATCTCGTAATTACGAGATATTATCTCGTAATTACGAGATCCTGAGTGTGCTAACGGCTACATTAGCTGTGAAACTTTTTTTTATTTGGTGAATGCTCAGCGCCACCGTACAAAAGAGATCAGACGGATACTAATCTTGTTTCCAGCTATGCTTGATGTAGCAGGGGTTGACACTAAGGCCCAATCTCAATACTTCCCCTTACCCCTTATCTTCCCCCTTACCCTTGAAGTTGCGCGTTCATGTGAGAGCTAGTGGTGTCTCAATACCCAATTTGATCAAGATTAAGGGATAAGATTGAGTGCTATGTACCCCTTATTTTTAAGATGATTTGAGAGCTCACTTGCTCCTCCAAGGGCTATCCCAGAGCACATAGCGAAACCGGGAATTTTCAAAAAAACATGGACCCATGAAGCTGAGGAACATCAGCCTCTGGAGCTGGGTGTTGGTCAGCCTAGATCTCTGATCCGATTTGATCCGCTTCATAGAGGAAAATCCTCTCTCACACCGTGCTCACTCGAAGGACAAGATACACCTCCATCAGTTTTTTTATTTTTTTTTATGATTTCCAAACAGCACTACATCTGACTGTGCCATTACTTCTTGTAATTAAGAATTTTCAACATACCACACTGCAGGATGCCAAAAAGATCTCTCTGATGGTACTGTGAGTCTGACTCTTTGCATACGACTTGTAGAGTGCAAAGTCTGCTTCTGCCTCCTCACAGCTGGTCCTAGCCCTCTGGAGGAGTTTGTTGTAATGCTGTGCCACCTTTTTGAACTGGTCCTTCCCGAAGGCCGCAAGGTCCAGTCTGGATGTAGGCCAACGGGAAGGATCCAGCACCGCAAACCGGGAGACCACACTGTCCTCCTGCAGGTCCTTCAGCCTCTCCTCGAGGTGTGTGATTATGGAGTCTGTTAAGAGTAGAGCAGGGTTTATTATTATTATTATTATTTTCTTTTTTTTTTATATTTAATAAAAGTGGTTTTATAAGTGCACATAAAACACTGGTTGATTTATTTACTGTATTATTTGATTGACGTTTTATTAGCCATCAAATTTTTAAGTGAAACATTACTTTCTCATTACGAGAAGTGTTGTGGTCCCCACTTTGTGGAGTATCACTCCCTTGTAGGTCCCTGTCCGCTCCACATCCTGGGCCACCTTTGCCATCTCCGGGCCAATGGTGGATTTGAGCCCCACCAGTTCAAGAAAGCACCTGAAAGATAAAAAGAGATGGTATTTTTTTTAATTCAGGATTGCAGTGCTAAATAAATACGATTGGCTTGGAATTAATCTGTAAGAAGCATTGATTTAAACATAAATACCTCTCTTGGCTGTCCAGGGCTTGACAGACAGTCAGGTCATCTCTCTGAAAGGCCTGACTCACCACAGAGAGGTGCTCCAGGACATCACATAAAATGGATGAAGAGAACACTTTCATGATCAGGGAGAAGGGACAGAACCTTCTTTGCCCGCCCAGCCACTGAAGGAGATGGTTTTGGGGAGCGGTCAGGACTGGCCATGTCCTCAAAGTGAGCCACCAAGACTCGGTGGCTGTTACACACGATCTGAAACAATAGTTAAGTCAAAGATGTTCATATTCGTTCGTAAGTTGAACAGCCAGATAAATGCCAAATGCAACTTGTGACATAAGCATATAATGATTAAATAATGGTTTGTTTAATACCTTTATGGCACGATAGACAGCCATCGAGCCACGATCGACAGCCATCGAGCACCACAGAGTGTAGTGGGCCTCAGGACCTTCTCCTCCAGTGCCTCAGCGATTTCATGAAACCCTTATGGCTTTAGGGGAGAAGTGGCATTGGTCATACAGATGAACCAACGCCTCTTGTAAATTGGCCATCTTGCGGTGTTCCTTAACCGCCCCCACCACACCCAGCCCCAGTCTGTGGGCTGTGCAATGAATGGATACCAAATGCTCCACTTCTTGTTTGAGTCGGGCTGCCACTCCCGATTTGGATCCCAGGTTGACTGCAGCTCCATCACTGCCAAACCCAACCAGCCTGGCCTTCCAGTCCCTCACCCCTGCCTCCTCCATGCCTACAATAGAAGCACATTATTTCTGGACATGAAAAACGGTACATGTGACTTTTTTACTAGATAGCCTTTACATAAGTTACTTTACAAAGAATATCAAATACTTCACTGCCACACAAATGTACTCACAGGTTTCAACAGCCTCCAAGACACCCGCTGCATGAGCATGTCGAACTTCATGGATCCCCACGTAAATATTCTTGGGTCCCCCTGCAGCCAAGAGCCTTATAAATACCACTTCATTCTCCATCTTGGCAGTATCTGTGGCTCCATCAATCATGATGGAGAGATAGGTTGCTTGGTTGATGGTCTCCATTTGCTTCTCCCGCTCCATCTCATAAATTCCTCCAAGGAATCTAAATAAATAAGAATGACATTTACATAGACTGTTTTATCCAAAGTCGTGACTTTCATGTCATCTATTTATATTCTAAATGTTTTGATTGATGCTATTAAGCAGAATTAATTATGAATGTTTAAATAACCACTATAAATACAATTTATTTATATGGTATATGTATAAGTAATGATGAATTGCTATCAGATATTTAGTCTATCAATATATATTTTTAGAACAAATAAATTGCTTGTGTTATTGCTGTTATAGCAATCCGACACCTTGCCGCCTGTTCTGGCAACCAGGGCACGGAGGTGGGGGAATTCGGTAAACGGCTGCTCTCTTTTTGCCACATAATATGTAATGTGCATATTATTCACCAAATTCTCCAAGAGTTTTTCCTCCAATCGGAGAACACCCCTCATGACCGGAGGCATCGGTGCGTTACCTCCAAGTGATGCCCGTTGATCAGAGGTGGGTAGAGTACTGAAAATCTATACTCAAGTAAAAGTACAATTACTTCCTTCAAATTTACTTGAGTAAAAGTAAATATTCCAATTGTAAAAACCTACTTGAGTAAGAGTAAAAAAGTACTTTGTTTTAAAGTTACTCAAATTACAATTTACTTTACATTTTTGTATTGCAGTGCTTGGATCAGTGAAAAAGACCAAACGTGTGTATGTGTGAGAAAGATGCACTCTCAAACATTTCTTCACAAGTTGCTTCATTGTGTATTGTTCATTAAACAAACATAGGCCATCAAACAAATTTACACTAAACATGTAATTTAACTTCAGCTTTGACAAAAGCATTGTAGGAACAGTTACCAATTAAACACTAACCTGGGGGGGGGGGGGGGGGGGGGGGAAGAGAGAGAGAGAGAGAGAGAGAGAGAGAGAGAGAGAGAGAGAGAGAGAGAGAGAGAGAGAGAGAGAGAATAGGATACCCCTTAACAGTGGTATAATGAGCACATACCACAGCCTGTCGTGATCTATTGCTTAATTATAAATAGCTCTGGTAGTTGTTTCTGTTCCACGACATTTTGTATGTCATGTTTGTGGTGTGGGATGAAGAGAGTGGTAATGAATCAGATGTAGTGAGTGTAACATAATTCACCTACAGTATTTTGTTATGTGTTGTTCTTTCAATTGTGTTGTCGTTTACTGCATGTCATAGGCCTACTGTTTTGTTGGTTCAGGGATCGCTGTCCCTTTAAGGATTACAGCGTTTCATGACGTCAGAGCCCATGCAGGATTTGTTTACCTGCGGCGCGTTTTGATTTCCGGCTTTTCTCTTCGACTAAATAAACGAGTCACACCACTGTGTGCTCAACGTGCGAAATTGTATCTTTCACTTATTGCAATTTCCACACAGATTTGTTTTGACGCAATTGCGATTCAGCCTACGCATAGCATGGTCTGGCTCGAGTCCTCAGCCCCAACGTAATTGTGAGCTGTCTCCCCGGCAATGGAATCGCTGCGATATTGAAATCTAGGGAGGGGGCGTCGCTAACGTGTACGCTTGTATTACAGTCAACGAAGATAATATGTTTATCAAAATACTCATTTTAATGAAGGCACGATGGAAAATGTAATTGAGTAAAGAGTGGAATTCTAAATCAAATATTTACTCGAGTAAGAGTAACATTACAGACTTAAAAAAGGAACGTGAAAAGTAATTTTTATCCGAAAAAAGTACTTTTTTACTCATTTGCGTTACTTGTAACGCGTTACTACCCACCCCTGCCGTTGATGCGCGCTTTCACATAGGAGATGACGCTTACTCTGGCCGTGTGATTTCAAAATAGGATGTCTAAATGACTGGCATCCATTAAACAACCGTGGTGAAGTTGGTTTGAAGTTGGATATTCGACAGATATTCGGCCATTCATTTCCTATGGGAAATTGCTTTTTGCTCAATAGCTTCCGAGTTATAGGACCCAGTGGCCCCAGACCAATGTTGACCTGTCCTACTATGTGGTACTAACAACACACACCTCACTAAAAATTAATATTTGGCTCCTCCTATTTTATTTAAATATTTTAAGAATCCCATTAATTTCCTATGGGAAATTGCTTTTTGCTCAATAGCTTCCGAGTTATAGGACCCAGTGGCCCCAGACCAATGTTGACCTGTCCTACTATGTGGTACTAACAACACACACCTCACTAAAAATTTATATTTTGCACCTCCTATTTTATTTAAATATTTTAAGAATCCCATTAATTTCCTATGGGAAATTGCTTTTTGCTCAATACCTTCCGAGTTATGGGACCCAGAGGCCCCAGACCAATTTAGACCTGTTCTACTATATGGTAGGAGAAAGCTCCCGGACAGAACCTTAGATGGAAGTCGTGCTTAGTGACAAATCACGACAAATACTTCCAATTGATATGCATGAGTTTGAAAATTGTGCTTTTTGACACGAACATTTAGAAATACGTGTACCTGATCACGTTTCAATAGATTAAATAACGTGACAATGTCACCTATTTTCGTGAGCCCGGGATGCCTGTACGCCGGCCATTATCGCCCGATGAAATATTCTTCGTCATATCTATCAAACCAAACATCCTTCACATTCGCCGAACGACGATTATGAAAGTAAAATGCACATTTCTCGCTAAAAATGTTTACATAAACACTTTTAATGGTTTAACTATGCTAAAATATCATATTTTCCACCCAGGATAAAAAGTATGTCCGCCATTTTCACAGAAGAATATCCTAAAAACTATCCAATAGGAAAGATGCTCACAGCGTCTATTAGAGACGTAGTGAGGCACCCCCCATTCCGTATGCAGAAGACGCCGAAGGGTACCTTTACCGTCACCGAGCGAATAAAAAGGGTACCTTTCCCGTCAGTCACCGACGCTAAAGGGCCTTTGCCAACAGTCGGTATTTGACGTTCTCGGAGTGAGACTGTGTTGGTCGAATATCCAACTTTAAACTAACTTCACCACGGTCATTAAACAATGATGATGTTCCGGGCCTCTTTTTGCCAGGCACCTGACCTGGTTTTGGGGGGCTCAGAAAACTCATCGTAGCTCTCAGAGTGGAAATGTGAATGTTGGCTTCGACACATATAGGCCTACGTGTTTAAAAAATAACAACTTATTTGTTATTATTTACCTAACGGTCACATCGTGTCATCACGTGATTTCGGTCCACCATTCCAACCTATCATCGCCCAGTTATATGTAGACCGGCATGCTTTTATCTGGACTTTATGCACTTGTACGTAACTAAATGTCCAAGGTAATAGCAAAGATATGTATTTTTAAAACGTTCACTTTTCTTGTAGGCCTAACTGAAGAACCACAATCACATTTATAGCGGGATCAGGCATGATATGAAGCCTACGTGATTAAGGGAGGTATTATAGTAGCCTATTCCATATTTATTTGGGACTGATTAGAGCTCACTGACTTCCTTTTATCTGCAGCTTACATTTTTATCACTCTGAAATCACTTTCTGGTAAGTAGATGAACAGCACCAAGATGGCAATTACAGACACAGACCTTTTCTTCGCTTTATTATCTCATTTGTTGGACAACCTTAAACCAGACCAGGTGCCTGACAAAAGAAGGAATAACGATAGGCCTACTAAACACTATGGGACTGATTAGTTTAGCTCCGATCTCAGCACCGACCAACAGGTAGCCAGCGTAACTGCCCGCACACACCCGCAGGCTGCTGGAGAGGAGGAAGAGAGAGAGAGAGAGAGAGGGCGCTAGTGCTGGCTGCCGCATGCGCGAACAATTGCAAATATAAAAAATTTGTGTGATCTGGCGGAAAAAAATGTTGTTTTGCCGTTTTTAAAAAAACTTCAATAAATAGCCTTTTTATTAACAAACCCTCAAAAATCCGCTTGCACGTTCGGGTAACCAGAAAAAAATCTCAATTTGCCCAAATATTTTTTTTAGTTGCTCCAGGCAAGTGGGCAACCGTTAGTGTCAATGGCTGTGTAGGAGTTTTTCTTTTGGAATAGAGCAGGAGGAAAAGCAGGATGGCACTTAAGAAGGAGAATATGATTAGATGTTAGTACTTCAACATTACATTCATCTTCAGAGACATTGGTGATGGGGAGACTGTTTAGAATGGATTCTACTTCACAGAAAAGTGTTCACTCAAACCTTCATCACTCAGCATTTGTTCTTTGGTAATGGAGTGTAAAATTTGCCTTACCATATGGATCAGCTTCTCCCCGACCCCATCAAGGTGTGAGGCTGCAGGTGGATTAAAGGTCCACTGGAATCCATTCTGGAGCATTGTGTTCAGAATTATTTTGCAAATTCTTTCCAAAATAGAGCATTTATGTGGATTTTGGATTTATTTATCCTTTCAGGGAAAAAATTCTAAAAGATGCGACTGAGCTTTTCTTTTGCAAGCACTTTTCCATATAGCAGGTCTGAACATCGCTGACAAAGAAAAAGGTAGCATGAATTATCGGAAGGGGCCTCGGCAGCATGCAGTGCTCATAATCATTATTTTCTGGCAAAATGTCATATTTTTGGGCCATCACAAGTTAGCTAACTTATTTTGCATTCTTAAACATAAGCAAAACGTCAATATTTTACCTTTGACCCCTCTGCACACATTAAGGCACAAAATTCCATCTCAATCCCAGAAAAAAATTGGAACTTGAAACTACCCGCTGTTATATGCCCATTTACTCTACTGTTGGAGGCCACAGCCCCTTTTCCTGGCCTTTTGAGATAGCTATAGAGGCCAAAATGTGTACGCAGATTACCCGGTGACCCGGGCACAACATTCCTGAGATTGGAGTTCTAGCGCTAACAGAAAAAAGTTTTCCCAAATGGGCTGTCTTTTTGACAAAGGCTCAAGCCTCGAAGATGCAAAACTTATGGTAATCTATTGTCATTTCACGTAAAACAAAAACAGTTTTCTTCTCGTTTGCAATGCTTCATATAGGTCTGAAGATCAATGACAGGCTGTGTTACTTCGTTTTTTTCAATTGCTTGAACACATTCTGCAAAATTTGGATCATTGTGTCAAAACTCAACACAAGCAAATAAGACACAACACTGGGAAATAAACCATTCACATCTATGTCAAATTGAAACTCGGCTATCGAAACCTAACAATTCTTTGTAAAAATGGCACTCTGATGTCAAAATGATACACACTTGCATCATATGAATGCACTTTCAGATCAGCAGCAACACACTGGTCTACTTTATATAAAACACTGCAGTCTTTCATGTTCACTGTTTTTATTCAGTTTCACAGAGGGCACGTTTTCACCACAACCAAAAGATCAAATATTAAAAACTGTACATTGCAGTACTGTACATTACAGTGCAGTAAATACAGTTTGAGCAAAAATAAAACAAATAAACCCTACTGTACTGTAAAACACAGAAAAAAATGGCAATTGTGTGTGGTGGGCTTTATGGATCCTGCCGTCTGTTGGGGTCTGGCCATAGGATATCATCAACACCACAAGCAATGTTTTCTCCCGCTAGGCATCGGGGAAAATATTGCCTTGTCTGCCGAATCCATCCATGGATTGACCCTAAGTCGATGTCTCCGCAGGCCTGTTCCATTACCTGCAGAAGAGGCATGCGAGCATGTGGTTGGCGGTCATATACGCGCCATCTCCAAGCCGTAAAAAAATATTCTATGGGGTTTAGAAATGGTGTGTAAGGGGGCAAGTATAGGACTTCAAATTGATGATGGTTGGTGAACCAGTTGCGGACCAGATCAGCCCGATGGAAACTAACATTATCCCAGATAACAACAAACCTGGGCTGCTCTGGTCCGTCCTGTACAGCTGCATCGTGAAGTGCATCCAGAAATGTTGTCATATGTTTGGTATTGAAGGGACCTAGTTTTTTGCTTGATGGTGCAGTAGCCCTTGAAGGCTTATTGCAGCACACAATGAGATATTTCCCCCGCGCTGCCCCGGGACTTGCACAATTGCCCTATGGCCAATTATGTTACGACCCCGTCGTTTTGTTTTGCTGAGGTTGATTACAGCGTCAATGAAAATAAATTCATGAGGCTGTGCAGCTCCATCCATCTCCAAGATGCTCTGTAACAAAACAAAATACATGTAATACATATTTTGGATGGCATTACTCAAAACACTCAACTACAGCACTACACATACACAACCCCCACCCCATCAAACTTGGTACTTCTCTGAATGTATCTATGTGGTACTGATACGATGGCACATATTCAGCTGTAACTGGATGACACCAATACTGTATTGTAAATGTAAAGGACTGTAACACTTACCTGTACATATTCACGTCAAAGTCTTTTGACCCTGACACTGTTCCTCTCAAATGGGATAATTGCTTCATTGTAATTTGGTGCTTTACCAAGATGCGTCCGATAGTGGAACTGCTTACTCGCTCTATGTTATTGAATACTTCTCTATTTGCAAGTATAGAGAGAGAGGAGAGCAGAGAGAGAGGTGATGTTTCCCGAAGCTCCGATAGGCATTGGAAAAAACTACTTAATTCATCGTTCAGATCTACTTTATCTTATTTTATTTACCTAACAGTATATAGTTTGTTTCCGTCGTCCTCAATCGCTCGATTCAACAATACATTTTGGCACTTTTTACTCCCGGATCAGACCGCAGAAAAAGCCTTGGGCTGCATCCGAATACTCGTACTTGCATACTATATAGTATGCATTTTGTAGTATGCGAAAAATGTAGCGCGTCCGAATACTCTAGTATGCATTCTGTAGTACGGAAGTCGTTTCCGAATGCATACTACCGCCAAAGTGAACCACGGACCACACTACGCTATCCCACAATGCAACCGGAGTCTGGTAACAAACGAAGAAGAGATGGCTGACCCGACACCACCAACAGCGGCTTTTTATTGTGTGTGTGTGTGTGTGTGTGTGTGTGTGTGTGTGTGTGTGTGTGTGTGTGTGTGTGTGTGTGTGTGTGTGTGTGTGTGTGTGTGTGTGTGTGTGTGTGTGTGTGTGTGTGTGTGTGTTCAATAAAAAAGGAAAAATTAACTTCAATCGTCTTTTTCACAGAGTAACAAATAACTGTAAATGTATTATTATTATTCCAAAAAAATGACTTACCAAATGTCCACATATATACAACATAACCTGCCGGTAAGTCGCTCTACGAGATGACCGACGTCGACGACGCCTTCTAGCAAAGATATCCATTTCAAGAGCCATTCGCGTAGAAAGAGACATTTTTTTATTTAATAGCAACGATAACAAGACGGAAAACAGGTACATTTTGCTGCCATCTGGGGGGAGATACGTCATCTCCAAACATCCGGTGGAGTTTCGGCGGCGTTCTACGCATGTCTGTAGACCGTACTACACAGTCAAGTGTAGTATGGTCAAGTAGTAGACACTAGACAGAAATAGTATGTACTAGGTATTCGGATGCAGCCTTGGACTTTCCTATCGCCAACATGCCTCTGTATTCGGATATCTCAGGCACGGAGACTGGGAAATGCACAGACTGCGCCAAACTGAAACAGACATTGGCTTTAATTGAAACGAGACTAGCAGCAGTAGAAAAATGCAAAGGACTATCACAGGATACAGTGCTGATGGGTGAGTTTGCTGAGCTCACTCAGATACAGCAAGATGATCAAAGCTACACTGTATCCTTCCCGAAGCTGGACAAGAGAGAGACAGTTCCAGCTGCGTCTCACTGGCACAGAGTCGGCGCTAAGCCAAAGCAACATACCAAAGTGAATCAACAAGTTCACTCAACACCAAATGCTAAGCTACCCAAAGCTAAAGTTACATGTATCAGCCGGATTAGCCCGTCACTCAAATCAACCCTGCCACTGAAGAACCGGTTCCTGCCACTTCAAGAGTCCACGAACGCGCCTGCCACCCATGCACCCCTGAGCCCCGAGATGCGTCCGGACGGACAGTGCGGACAGAGACGGAACAACCAGTCGCCACGGAGGCGGGCTGCGCATGTGTCTGCCACCGTCCAACAAGGGCCCATCTCAGAGAAAGCAGATGAACCAGACACTCTGATTATAGGAGACTCAACTATCAAGGATATAACCGGTAAGAAGATCAAAACATGCATCTTCCCATATGGAATGGTTAGTGATATCAACCATAAACTAGCCAAAATCATATTGGAAAACCCCAAAATCTCACAGATTATTGTGCATGCAGGATTTAATGATATTCAAAGAGAACAGTCAGAACTTCTGAAGAGGGATTACACTGATCTATTGGATACACTGGACAAAATACACATCAAGTCTTCTATCAGTGGACCCATACCAACAGTTGACAGGGGAATAAACAGATTCAGTCGTCTACTTGCACTGAATACATGGCTTTCCAGAGTCTGCAATGAAAGAGGAAGGGACTTTATTGACAATTTCAACTTATTCTGGGGGCGCAAATATCTTTTCCGAGCAGATGGCCTACACCCAAACAGGTTAGGCTCAAAACTGTTGAGGGACAATCTTCTCTTCTCGCTTTACGCACAGGCCACAATCTTGCCATGGTCTGACGCACAGGCCACAATCAGAGCACAGGTTGAGAAGAAGCAAGACTACAGCCTCCCCCACACAACTACTCTGCCACTATCTGACACACAGATAACAGACAGCCCACAGACCTTGAAGAGAGACAACAGCCCGCCCGACGCCATCAACACTGTGCCCTCCCCCATCGCTGATGCTGGCTTGGCGAGGAACGGCCACCCCCCTCCTCTGCATTCCCCCATCGACGATGACCTCCAGCCTCATCTCTCCCATAGCCACAACAACAACTCCAGCTCCGATGTCTCCCTTTGCGATTTTCCAGCCGAATTTAAGAAACTGGAACATGCTGGCATCAAACTTGCATCTGTGTCAATGATAGCATCGCCACGTCATGGCCGCAGGCTGCTAACACTGCTAACACCCAGGAGGATGGCGCCTCACCCCCGCCCCCGTACTGATAGTAGTCCTGAGTATTACTGAGACAAAAAAGGGTTCAGCCGTAGACACAGTATAAAGGAAGTTTCTCATAATCTGCTGAACCCAAGGTTGCCTACGTCAAAGCAGGGCAACTTGCGCATTCATGCTGTAACCACTAAGAGAGTAAACAAAGGGAAACTTAGACACACTGCTAACCTCACAAATCTCATATCTATTGCCTCCAAACCAAAAACAACCTTAAAGCCTATCAACAGCCCCATCAGGATGGCTCTACTTAATGTGAGGTCTCTTAATAACAAATCATTTTTAGTTAATGATTTTATTACCACTTCCAAACTGGATTTTATGTTTTTAACTGAAACATGGCTGGAACAAAATAACAGTGCAACCGTTCTGATAGAGACAGCCCCTCCCGACTATAACTTTTTTGATGCATGTAGATCTGGAAAAAGAGGTGGAGGGGTTGCTGCTATATTTAAAAATGTATTTCAGGGGAAACAGATGTTATTTGGTGATTTTCCATCGTTCGAATACCTTAGTGCTGTATTGAAATGCTCCCCCAGAGTTCTCCTATTAATTATTTACAGGCCACCCACATATTCTGCAAATTTTTTCGATGACTTCACAGAATTATTGTCTAGCATCTCCACAGAATTTGACTGTCTAGTTATAACTGGTGACTTCAATTTTCATACTGATGATTTGAATGACAAGTGTGCAAAAAAACTTTTTACCATTTTGGACACATTTGAACTGTCTCAACATGTGAAAGAGGCTACTCATTGTAAGGGGCACACTCTAGACCTGGTTATCACAAAGGGCCTCAATGTTTCTGATCTCTCTGTGACTGATCCTTCCTTGTCTGACCACTTTTGTGTTTTCTTTAACATACATTTTATTCCCGACATACAGACAAAATCAAACACTGTCAAAAAACGGTATATCAATGAAGATTCTAATGTACTTTTTAAAAAGGCCATCTCCTTGCTACCACCTCTAAACCCATGCTCTGCTGATGATCTTGTAGAAAACTTTAATTTGAAAATTTTGAAAGTCATAGATGTCATTGCACCTTATAAGGTTAAAACGATTTCTGGAAAGCAAAAGGCACCCTGGAGAAAAGCTGCTTCTGTAACAGCACAGAAAAAAGAATGCAGGAAGGTTGAACGCATCTGGCGTAAAACAAAACTTCATATTCACCATGATATCTATAAAGAGAGCCTCCGTGCCTACAATTTAGACTTAAAAAATGCTAGAGAAACATTTTTCTCCAATATCATTAAAACCAACACTAATAATGCAAAAACCCTATTTGCAACTGTTGACAGACTGACCAACCCCCCAACAGAAATTCCACCTGATCTCCATTCCACGCAGAAATGCAATGAGTTTGCAGCTTTTTATATTGATAAAATTGAAGGTATCAGACGCGCCATCAATATCTCCACGTCAAACAAAAATGTTGGACTACCACCCTGTTCAGGCAAAAATTACGTGGCAAGGATGGCATGCTTTGATGTTATAGACTCTCAAAATCTTGTGGAAACTGTGACACAACTAAAGCCATCCACCTGTTGCCTTGATACTATACCTACCAACCTCTTTAAGAATGTTTTCGACTGCCTAGCAGTAGACATATTGCAGAAAGTTAACAACTCTCTCCAGTCAGGCAAGTTCCCAAAAGCTTTGAAAACTGCAGTTATTAAACCCCTTTTAAAAAAGCGGAGCCTAGATGCCTCTATTATTAACAACTACAGACCAATATCAAATCTACCCTTCATAAGTAAAATCATTGAGAAAGTTGTCCTCCAGCAACTAAATCACTTCCTGGCATCAACTGGTTGCTATGACACCTTCCAATCAGGATTTCGACCCCTGCACAGCACTGAGACCGCCCTTATTAAAGTTGTAAACGACATCCGTCTTAACACAGACTCTGGCAAAACCTCAATACTAATGCTACTTGACCTCAGTGCTGCATTCGACACTGTAGACCATACATTACTTCTGGAAAGGTTAGAAAACTGGGTGGGGCTTTCAGGCACTGTCTTAAATTGGTTCAGGTCCTACCTACAAAATAGGAACTACTTTGTTTCCATTGGCGATGTCAGGGTGTGGGTGTCTCCCTGTGTTTCCCTCCTGTGTTGATTACTGTTCCCTCCCCTAATGTGTCTCAGCTGTTCCTCGTTGTGTTTGTTATTTAAGCCCTCGTCTTTCCTTTGTTCTTTGTGCTGTCATTGTGGTTTATCGTGGTTTGCTGTGGTTAGTCTTGCGTGTTCCGTGTTCCCTGTCGTCTTCCGAGTTCCCTGTAGTCTCCCGAGTTCCGAGTTGTCTCCCGAGTTCCCTGATTCCTGTGCCTTAGCCTTTAGGCTTGAATAAAGTGCCGTTTCCTGAAACCGTCTGCGTTTGGGTCCTACTTGCCTGCTCGCACCACCATCCTACCGTAACTGAATGACAGCACCACGAATGGACCCAGCGGACCATCAGGTTAGCCGTGAGCGGCAGGATTTATTTATTTTGAAGGCAATAGATCGCTGGAAGAGTTTGGGGTGCCACCCGGTTAGCCGTGAGCTGCAGGATTAATTTTTTATGAAGGCGATAGCTCGCTGGGAGAGTTTGGGGTACCACCCGGTTCCTCCTGGCACTCCAGCTCCCGCTTTGACTCCGGTCCCCGAGCCCTGTCCGGTTCCTGAGCCCACTCCTAGCCTTCCAGAGGGGGACCGGCCTCTTCGCCTGCTTGAGGTGGTCCGCCCTCCGCTCCTGCCTGAGGGGGCCCGCCCCCTGCTCCTTCCAGAGGGGGACCGGCCTCTGCTCCTGCCGGAGGGGGTCCGCCCTCCAGACCGTCCAGGGGAGGCACGCTCCCCGCTCCTGCCTGTGGGGGCCCTCCTCCACTCCTTCCCGAGGGGGGTTCCCCTTCAAGGCCTTCCACCGGAGGGGACCCGCCCTCTACCTGGCCTTCCACCAGAGGGGACCCGCCCTCTGCCTGGCCTTCCACCAGAGGGGACCCGCCCTCTGCCTGGCCTTCCACCAGAGGGGACCCGCCCTCTGCCTGGCCTTCCACCAGAGGGGACCCGCCCTCTGCCTGGCCTTCCACCAGAGGGGAACCGCCCTCTACCCTGTCCACCAGAGGGGACCCGCCCCCTACCTGGCCTGCCACCAGAGGGGACCCGCCCTCTGCCTGGCCCTCCTCCTGAGGGGACCCGCCCTCTACCTGGCCTGCCACCAGAGGGGACCCGCCCTCTGCCTGGCCCTCCTCCTGAGGGGACCCGCCCTCTGCCTGGCCCGCCTCCTGAGGGGACCCGCCCTCTACCTGGCCCGCCTCCTGAGGGGACCCGCCCTCTACCTGGCCTGCCTCCTGAGGGGACCCGCCCTCTACCTGGCCTGCCTCCTGAGGGGACCCGCCCTCTACCTGGCCTGCCTCCTGAGGGGACCCGCCCTCTACCTGGCCTGCCTCCTGAGGGGACCCGCCCTCTACCTGGCCTGCCTCCTGAGGGGACCCGCCCTCTACCTGGCCTGCCTCCTGAGGGGACCCGCCCTCTGCCTGGCCCTCCTCCTGAGGGGACCCGCCCTCTACCTGGCCTGCCTCCTGAGGGGACCCGCCCTCTACCTGGCCTTCCTCTGGAGGGGACCCGCCCTCTACCTCGCCTTCGCCGGCCTCCTGAAGGGTTCCGCCTTCACCGCTGCCGGCCTTCTGAGGGGGTTCTGTGCCACTGCAGGTCTCCTGAGCGACTGAGCCCTCATCGTCCTTGCCGCCGGCCTCCTGAAGGGTTCCGCCGTCACTCTGCCTCTGCTTGCCCCTCAGGCCGTCCGCCTGAGGCTCCCTGCCATGCCCTGGGGCAGTTTTCTGGCCGCCCGCCTGACGTCCCTCGGCTCTGCCCCAGTCCATTTATTTTTTTTTGATTCCCCCCTCCTGGCGCCCCTCCACCCACCCGTTTTGGGTTTGACTTTCTTTGTTTTTTTGCTTGTCGTGGGTCGCCTGGGAGTCGACCCTTAACGGGGGGGTACTGTCAGGGTGTGGGTGTCTCCCTGTGTTTCCCTCCTGTGTTGATTACTGTTCCCTCCCCTAATGTGTCTCAGCTGTTCCTCGTTGTGTTTGTTATTTAAGCCCTCGTCTTTCCTTTGTTCCTTGTGCTGTCATTGTGGTTTATCGTGGTTTGCTGTGGTTAGTCTTGCGTGTTCCGTGTTCCCTGTCGTCTTCCGAGTTCCCTGTAGTCTCCCGAGTTCCGAGTTGTCTCCCGAGTTCCCTGATTCCTGTGCCTTAGCCTTTAGGCTTGAATAAAGTGCCGTTTCCTGAAACCGTCTGCGTTTGGGTCCTACTTGCCTGCTCGCACCACCATCCTACCGTAACAGGCGACTTTGTATCAGAATCAACCAACGTGACATGTGGAGTCCCACAAGGTTCGATCTTAGGACCCTCTTTATTCAACATCTACATGCTCCCACTAGGGCAAATCATGCAAAATAACAATATTGACCATCATTGCTATGCTGATGACACGCAAATCTATGTATCGCTATCACCAAATGACTATCGGCCCATAGATCTGCTGTGCCAGTGCATTGAGCAAGTGAAGGAATGGATGTGCCGAAATTTCCTTAAACTAAATGAGGACAAAACAGAGATAATTGTATTTGGTTCTAAAACGGAAAGGCTTAAAGTAACCCAACACCTTCACTCTCTGTCCCTGAAAACCTCAATCAAAGCCAGAAATCTAGGGGTTATCATGGATTCAGATTTACATTTTGACAGTCGCATCAAATCAGTTACAAAATCTGCATATTATCACCTTAAAAATGTAGCAAGACTTAGAGGGCTCATGTCCACCGAAGACTTACAAAAACTTGTACATGCCTTTATCACTAGTAAGCTTGATTACTGCAATGGTCTCCTCACAGGTCTCCCAAAACAAACTCTGAGGAAGCTTCAGCTTGTTCAGAATGCTGCTGCTAGAGTTCTAACAAAGACCAAAAAATTTGATCATATTACACCAATTCTGAAATCGTTACATTGGCTTCCTGTAGGTCAGAGAATTGATTTTAAAATCATGTTGCTAACCTATAAATCCCTACATGGTTTAGGCCCAAAATATTTAACTGATATGCTTCCACTACATCAGCCTTCTAGACCACTAAGATCCTCTGAGACCAATCTGTTAATTATCCCCAGAGTAAACACAAAACATGGGAAAGCAGGATTTAGTTACTATGCAACAAATAGCTGGAATAAACTCCCAGAGGATTTAAGACTTGCCCCAACTCTGAGCACCTTTAAAACAAGACTGAAGACTTTTATGTTTGCTATAGCCTTCTGCTAAAATCTTAAATACATTGCACTTTCTAAAAAGCTTTTTAACTTTGCCTCTATTTTCTATTTTAATACTAAAATGCCTTTTTCTATTTTACCCATTTCTTTGTATATGTTTTTCTTTTACTTATCTATTATCTTATTTTATTGTATGACAATGTTTATATGTGAAGCACTTTGAGTCTGCCTTGTGCATGAAAAGTGCTATATAAATAAAGTTGCCTTGCCTTGCCTATTTGTTGCTGTAGCTGGTTGAGACGGATTGCATTGTTTGCTCTGACCAGGTCCACAATGGCAAGTTCCTGCTGTTGGGTGAACAGGCGTTGGCGTCCGCCCCCAGAAGGTCTTCTAGTCATTCTATAGAAAAAAGCAACCACAAAATGTTACTGTATTGGTTTGCTTCTTTTTTTACAGAACTGTATATACTGTACTTTACTGTATATACCATAGAAAGTACTGAAACATCTCAATGTAGGTAATCAGTCTGTCACAAAACTACCACTTTATTTAAAAAAGGGGCATTAGCCACCCTGCAATACAGTACATGTGATATGGTAAAGTACTGCAAATACTCTAGATACAGTCTGAGTAGAGTAGAAAGTAGAGAGTTGAAGACATACCCGTTTTCCAGTCAGAATGTCCTCATTATGGATGTAACTATGAAACGGCTTAGATTAGGGTGGACTCTCTGCCCAGCTTCCCTCAAAGTCAGACCATGGTTTATGACATGGTCCACCAAAGTTGCTCTTATGTCATCGGAAATAATGTTCCGTGCACGGCCTCTTCCACCACGTCCTCCTCTATGTCTATGTCTCTGTCCTCCTCTTCCTCCTCTACCTTTGCCTCTTGCTCTTCCTGCATCTATGCTTGCAAAGTTTTCAAAATGGCTTAACTGAGGCCTTTTTGTAGCTGGCTGATTGGTGTTCAGTTTTGGAAGAAAGTGTTTTCAGGTGTGTATGTAAGTATTTTCAATTAACCAATGTGTTTAGGAATAGATGTGTTTTCCCAATGGTACAATGAGACGTCATTTTTGAATTAAGTGTCTTATGTATGAAATAGTGTGTTGTGTGCAGGAGCAAGTGTGTTGCAGAAAGGAGCAAGTGTGTTGCACAATTGCAACTAAAGTGCAAAGCAGCGCTTTTGTTTAAGGAATGGTTACATGTGTTTAAGGTATAGAAACAAAAACTTCAAGTTGTGTTACTTTGGTCTAAGCATGTGTCTATAGTGTTCAAGCAATTGAAAAAAACTGTAAACAGAGTTTGTTAAGTAAAAGGTTGCATGAATCATAGTAAGGTGCCTGGGCGCCATGCAGTGCACATTTTCTTTATTTTATTTTCTTGTCACCTTTTTGGGCCATCACCAGTTTGCACCCCGATAATACGAATAGTATGCAACATCATAATATTTTGGAAATGATTCATATTTAGGATCAGATCATCAGGGGGATTCTCCAATAATCGTATGACCGTGAATGCGGGGTTCTGAATTAGACTTTGTGTCGTCTGTGAGGACTGGGCCTTGCCTGGCACAAACCAAGCGCTGGAATGCTTTTCCAAAACTCTGGTGGTCTGAGCGTTACGGCGTTGACCAAAGGAGCCCCTGTGGCAAAGGAAGAACAACCGCTAAAAAATAATTATATAAATTCTGTAATCGTCCGAGAGCGAGAAGGTCGCCAGTGAAGCGGGGGTATACAAACAGAATGAATGGCAAGCAGATGGGTTCCAGCGAGAGCCTGAGCTGCTTCACCGGGGCTTGTATGCACAAACAAAGCAATCAGAACAAAACACATGTCATGACTTCCCCACTACCTCGTCTTTAAGGCAAAGTATTCCTGACGGTTTTAGAGTCAGGGTGTACACAAACAGACAGTGTGTGTGTGTGTGTGTGTGTGTGTGTGTGTGTGTGTGTGTGTGTGTGTGTGTGTGTGTGTGTGTGTGTGTGTGTGTGTGTGTGTGAGAGGGTAGAGCAACAAGCATGAGTTTTTATACTTGAACCATCTCTCCGCCCCTCCGACGGCACACACACATACAACCCTCCCCCCCAACCTCCCTTGTCCTGTCTCTCTCTCTCTCTCTCTCTCTCTCTCTCTCTCTCTCTCTCTCTCTC
This sequence comes from Gadus macrocephalus, assembly GCF_031168955.1. Classification (NCBI taxonomy): domain Eukaryota; kingdom Metazoa; phylum Chordata; class Actinopteri; order Gadiformes; family Gadidae; genus Gadus; species Gadus macrocephalus. The sequence continues at coordinate 15,304,400 of NC_082399.1, forward strand.
TCTCTCTCTCTCTCTCTCTCTCACAATATGCCTCTCCCCCATTATGCAACTCAACACCACACAGTAGGGCTCCCTCCCACCCACCGTCAGCCTATAGCGAGACAGGAACACTACGGGGGAAGGCTGCCTACTTCTCACCACCGCTTAGATTTAAGGTAAGCCACCGTTCTTAAAGTTCTTAGACTCTACCTTCAGTGGATCTGGAAATAAGCCATGCTCTTGTTGACCACAGCCCGTGTATTGGACGTTCGTTTCTCTGACAACAGGTTTTGGAGGGAAAACAGGATATGCGCAATAACGGGTGCATGCGAGTCCAAAGGAGGCATTGCTTTTCAGCCTAGCGGCGGGTAGATTAACTCAGTGGTATGAGGCCTTTTGCGTGACTGAGACTGATTTTTATCTGGTGTGCTGGAGATTGCTGGCACCACATACCGTCCTGTTTGTTTAATTTTTGATCTTGAAAAACACTGTAACAAATCTGTACACAGTATGTCTGTATTTAAAGTTCACAAAGTTGGGCTAACTTTCCTTAATATTCAGAGTAATACTCTATAGTATTAACTGAGTTAAATGTGAGTTTACCTAGTTTATTTCAGCAAATAATTGTATATTTAAGCGTACTGCCTTTTTGTGCTATGATTATATTTAAATATTTATTTTATCATTGTATTTATACTATTTGCAATCATCAGTTTACTTTTATTAGTTACTATTCAGCTTGTATGTAATGATTAACTATGGCTGTAATGGTCATATGAGGGCATTTCCTTTGTTATCAAGATAGTCTACAATTGAACAGCCGGCTGGAGATTCAAGGCTTCTTAAAGGAGACATATTACACCACCAGGTGTGAGTGTGATTAGCCTTACAAGCCGCAGATTTTCGAAACGGCTTGTAAGGCTAATCACACTCACACCTGGTGGTATAATATGTCTCTTTAAAGGAAACAGTATCATTAACTAGACTAGAATCTCCTGAAGCACACAGCTAGCAAGACAGTTTCAGCTTAAAATAAGCATTGCATTCTTTATTTTCTCAATCCCCAGAGTTGGATTATGGGGCTCCTTCCAGGGTTTAGCTGTGTGGTTCTCCCCATGGCGCTGGCCCTCCTGTCTGCTGCTAGTGTCCAGGGTGGTAAAGTCCTGGTGTTCCCAGTGGACGGCAGCCATTGGATCAACATGAACCTGCTGATCGAGGGTCTCCACGGCAGGGGTCACGAGGTCACGGTGGTCCGCACGTCAACCAGCTGGTACATCAAGGAGCAGTCCCCCCACTACACCTCCATCACCATCTCCCTGTCTGAAGCCATGAACCTGGAAAACCAGGACTTCTTCGTGGAGTTCCTGTCCAAGATGCTGGCCCTCCAGAAAGAGGGAGCGTCCGTGTTGGCCTTTGTCTCCTTCTACAGCCAGATGCTGACAACGCTGTCCGGTATTCACCACCAGGCTTGCCAGGTCGCCGTGAAGATGTTCGAAGACAAGGCGTTGATGCAGAGCCTGCGAGACGCCCAGTATGACGTGGTCCTGATGGATCCAGGTCTGCCCATCGGGGTTCTCTTGGCTCATGAGCTCAAACTCCCCACAGTTTTTAACGTTCGGTGGATCACCAGCGGAGAGGGACACTTTGTGGTCGCGCCCTCGCCCGTTTCTTACGTTCCCACTAGCGGTTGTGCAGTGACGGACAAGATGACCTTCCCGGAGAGGGTCAAAAACATGTTCCATTTCATGCTGAACATAGTCATCGATAAAATGGTGGTGAGCCCTCACTACAATCGACTGGCCGAGAAGTATCTAGAACCTGGGACCAATTTCTACCAACTCCTACAGGGAGCGCACATCTGGCTCATGAGGGTGGACTTTGTCTTTGAGTTCCCCAGACCTACCATGCCAAACATCATCTACGTTGGCGGCTTCCAGTGTAAACCCTCAAAGCCTCTGCCTGCTGATCTGGAGGACTTCGTCCAGAGCTCAGGGGAACACGGTGTGATCGTGATGTCACTGGGTTCCCTGGTCAAAGGCCTGCCCGTTGAGATCACCAACCAGATTGCCACTGCCTTCGCACAGCTTCCCCAGAAGGTCATCTGGAGGCTCCCCGGAGAGCCGCCGAGCACCTTGGGAAACAACACCATGCTGGTGAAATGGTTGCCTCAGAACGACCTTCTCGGCCACCCCAAGGTCAAAGCGTTTGTCGCCCACGGGGGGACAAACGGCATCTATGAGGCCATATACCACAAGGTGCCCATCGTGGGCATACCCCTGCTCTTCGACCAGTTTGAGAACATCTTGAGGCTGGAAGTGCGCGGTGCTGCTAAGGGAGTGGACGTCACCAAACTCACCAGCCAGAACTTTGTCGAAACACTACAAGAGGTTCTACATGATCCTTCCTACAGGGACAGCATGAAGCGGTTGTCGGACCTCCACCGGGACAAGCCCATGCACCCTCTGGACACTGCCCTCTTTTGGATAGAGTTTGTAATGCGGAACAAGGGAGCCGCCCACTTGCGTACTGAATCCTATAAGTTGCCTTGGTACTCGTATCATTCATTGGACGTTATGTGCCTGCTGGTGGCTGTGCTGTTCCTGTTGGTAGCGGTCATTGTTCTCTCAATTTATTATATTTGTTCTAAACTGTGCAGGAGAAAGCAGAAGCTAGAGTGATATGTTTGGCTGTTTAACTGTTTGTAGGAGGCGAGCATCTAAAAAACGGATGCCATGTGTATTCTGATAGATTGTGGTCATCAACCTTTTTTAGCCCAAGATCTCTGACCTCGACCTGTGTGAAAGGCAAGATCTACCTATTGAAGACTTGAGAAAAAACAACAGACAGCGCAGAATGTATTTCCAATTAAAGGCCTTTTATTGAGTCTAATTGTATGAATTACATATAATTCTTTGCTCAGCTTTTTTTAATGCAATCAATCAAAACTAACTGAAAACAAAAAATAAAGCCATGTGCCCTATTTCCCATTTATAATATTGTACAACTGTACCACAACACACACACAAATTCTACAGACTTGCAGTGGACAGATATTGAAGTGTAATTAACTGTTTTGCTTACCCAATAACCACATGGAAGTTAACAAATGTATGCTTCACATTTTAGAAAGTGGAACTGTAATGTGTATGAATAAAATTCTCAGTGCAATTAAGTAAGCGCCATGTCCCATCTAAAGCAGCATCACCTCGCAACGCCATCTAAAGGCAAAACTCTTGCAGTCATGTTACTCAGATTAGTGTGATGGCTGTGACTGAATACTGTCAGTGAGTGCCTTGAAGTCTGGCTCATAGCTACAGACAGCCAGCCTGAGACAGTCGGTGAGGTGTCGGTCTGTAAGGCGGCTCCTGTACTTTGATTTGATTATTTTCATTTGTGAAAACGCCATTTCACAAAGAGGAGTAGATCCAAAGTAGGCACTCACTATTAGTGCACATGCAGTGAGAAGAGGATACTTCTCTTTGCTGACCAGTCCCCAAAAGTCACTGTCCCTTGATCTGTTTTTCAGCACTTTGACATTTTGCAAATCAACCATCTCCATGTCAACTCCACTTGGCAAAGCAAATACCTGCTGGAATCTGTCTGCTACCTGCTCTATATCAATGGGCAGAAATGGGTTTGAGAGGAATGCAACAATATCTTCCATGACGTCTAACTGAACAAAACTCAGATTTAACTCAGTTGTCACTTTGTCCAGCTGGGCACAGTTCTGCTCAGGGTTAAAAAATATTTTTTTTTAATGGCGTGTGACATTTTCTCCAAGTTTGTGAAGTGGGTCAGCCTCTTGTTCTTTAGGTGTGTGGTCCAAACACCCAGCTTGGCCTTGAACCTATTCACTGCACAACTCATGTGGAGCAGGTGTCTGTCTTTTCCCTGCAGCTCGTTGTTGAGTGTGTTAAGTTTTACCGTTAGGTCTGTCAAAAACCCCAGATCCAGTAGCCGCGCATCATCGGACAGTCCCTCGTGCTCCTCGTTCCTTGTTGACAAAAAAGTCTTTATCTCAGGCAGCAAGTCAACAATTCGCTGCAACACTTTGCCGCGACTCAACCCCCGGACTTCAGCGTGGAGAAGTAAGTCTCCGTGTGCGGCATCGAGCTCATCCAATAACGCCTTGAATAAGCGGTGCTGAAGCGCTTTCGCTCTAATCGAGTTTATCAGTTTGACCACCAGTGTCATGACATGGGAAAAGTTCAAGACTTTCCCAACCAAGGCCTGTTGACGGATAACAGTGATAATTTGGGGTCATTACGGCACAGCGCTATGAAACCTGCCCGCACACCTCGCATTGCCGGGGCCCCATCAGTAGTAATGGCAACTAGTTTATTAATGGGGATGCCGTTTTCGTCGATATACTTTTTTTACTCCTGGTAAATGGCCTCCAGAGAGTGAGAGAGATGTGCTTGCAAAATGTATTATGAAAATGATTTTTTTATTTTAAAATTATTTTCGGGATCTACATGGGAAGCCTCAAAGATCGACCTGTCGATCGCGATCGACGGGTTGGCGACCAATGGTTTAGATGATCTGTTTCATCGATCATCTTAGTCACGTTAGTGAGTGAAATGTCAGAATATCTGCTCTGGTTGACTGCATCTCTTCCCTTATTGGCTAAGGGAATCCATCTTGCCTCCTCGTCACATTTGCACACACATTGTTGTCCTAACTCCACAACAGGTACAACAGAAAGCAGCAATTCTCAATGGCTGAATAACTCAGAGTTGGAGGAGGGTTTTTTTGGGGTTGTTTAGTATGTAGATCTTGCTCTCTTTTGCTCTCTCCTATTCCGACATAATCTTTAAATGGTCAGCCGTCACCTCTGATAAGCCAATGGGATGATTGAATAACAAATACACAGTAAACATGGCCAGGGACGTTTGACCCACACAGGTTTCAGGGGTAGAGTTTGTATTGTTGAACAGTGTATACCATGTATTCCAGTCAACATAACAGGATTTATTTTTCAGTTGTTTAAAAACTCAAACCTAAAGAAAGTAACTACTACCTACAAAACTAGAAAGTACCATCTAAATAGTTAAATTCACAGATGAGGATTATTTTTGTTTTTTTTGATAAAGGCGGTTTGGCTCCAAATATATTCGGAGAATTGAATCTTTTGCCATATCTATTAAACTGTGGAAAAGCCTTTCCCAATCTCATTTTAAGTTGAATAATTACCCATAGACATGAGTCAGGCAATTTTCTGTTAATCTTTCTATAACAAAAAATCACCTTGTAGGTTTCAACCTTTGGATGCAAAGCCCACAAAAGTCCCCTAACATCAAACACTCTTCTCACAAATCCACCGGTATTTATAATCACAAGAGCCATCCATCCAGGAGGATAGATCTTCCTCTTTGTTGTCAATGTGTCCGCAGTCTTCTCCATGAGGGTTCTCAGAGCTCCAATCATCGGGTTCTGTTCCGGTGCCGGCTCGGATCAGCCAGAACCTACAGGGAACAATAAGCAATACGCTGTAGGACAGGATTTGACTGTACGAGGCATTTATAGAGCACATTTACAACACAAATCGACAGGACAATCATTGAAATATAAAAAATAGTAATTATTAACTTATATCTACAATTATAGGGCAGAGTAGTGCAGAGTCCTTAGCCTATACCTTTTGGCCTAGTCACCCATGAGCCAGATGCTCAACCATAAACATTAACAAAGGTTAAAGTGCCAATACATTTTTGAAATGGGACACTAGAACACATTGTGCCGTAGACGCTCGACTCAGACTTCTAAATACTGCCCGTTTAACTGGGCATCTCACTTTCTTTTGTTTCATATTTGTTTCGACCAATCACGTTGCTGGATGGGGGGATCTGTAAACGCGGGAGTTTTAACTTACTGCAGATATGGGGAGAGGAGGCTACCGTCCACCCACACCCACCGGCCCTCCTCCTCGGTGTCTGAGACCCCGATCCACAGCCTGGCTACCCTCTGCTCGGGCCTCCGACTGGCAGCCACAACAAAAGACTGAGGAAGGAGACAGAGAGGGGAAAACACATGGATTTATTATTTTGAGCATGTTTGATTTAGATTATTTTTTTAGATCTGTAAAAAAACAAGGCATACAATAGGGTGGACCTGTGGATTACAAGGGAAACTGCTAATGTTTACAAGAATGAAAACCTGCATCCTGTAGTTTCTGCTTCTAACTTGCAGAAGACTTGATCTGATCTGGATTATGGACTTGGTAAAGAATTATAGTTTTTTTTAGGATGCAGTAGTATTCGATTCTGCTCGAATTCTGTATCAACATGTGAATGTTATTATACAGTAAGCCCCAAAATAACCTTTTTTCTGTGAAAGACTATGCGGTTTGGGTCTCACAAAGTGTCAGGGAACATTTCTGTGTTCTTATTTTACTAAAATGTTAACAAATTGTTACATGTGGGGAATTCTCTGTAAAATAAACAAGAAGTCTGGCAAAACCCTTTTCCAGAGTATTAGTTTTTTAGTGTGTGTGTGTGTGTGTGTGTGTGTGTGTGTGTGTGTGTGTGTGTGTGTGTGTGTGTGTGTGTGTGTGTGTGTGTGTGTGTGTGTGTGTGTGTGTGTGTGTGTGTGTGTGTGATGTGAGCATCAGGGTAGACACTCTTTTTCAAATGTATTTTAATGGTTAATCAACATCACATCTGGTGGCCAAATAGGGGCCGTTACATTTTGTAGATATAATAGACCTCTTCAAACCCCCCCCCGTCCCCCCCACGCCCTCGTTGTCGCATTATACCTGCTCCTGCTTGGTGTTCACGACCAGGAGGTCGCCCCCTTGTGTCCGGCACCAGGCCCTGCTGGCCGGCCAGGTGAGCGTGCGGGACGAGAAGTAGTAGCACGTGGTCTGGAAAAGCCGCCAGTCCTCAGGACAGTTGTTACATACCCGCTCTTCGCAGAAAAGGATGAGAAAAATATCAATATAACGTAAATGCGCTGTCTATTTGGACATTGATTAGGCATGTTCATCAATAATATCATCAATATTGGATACAAGTGTATTAGCTGACTGCCCACCCTAAACAGATGTATTTTGGGAGGGAATTCTGCCATATAGCTACCATTTGTATTACTATTGACGACGGGGCAGTAGCGGTCCAGAGAGCGATATTCTTCCTCCTTTGCGCGTAATTCCACCAACATGGACTCCCTCTCCCCGGTTCTGCCCGTCTCTTTCCCCCTCGCATCTCGCCCCAGCAGGGCGCTCAGGTTGCGGTTCCGTTCTTGCAGCTCGGCGATGATGGAGTCTTCGACCTCCGGTTGTGCCTCACCATCTCCCCTGAGGATCGCATCTTCCTCTGCAATCCTCGCGGTGAGGTTCTCGATTTGTGCGCCGAGTTCGGAGTTTAGTTGCACAAGTTCTTCCCTTTGGTCGTTGGCATGAATCAGCTCCTCCCGTAGAAAGGTGTTGCTGTCGGATAAGTTGAGCATTTGGGCTTCCAGCTCCGAGGTACTGAGGAGCAGAGAGGAGATGGTCTGGGACGAGGTCATGCTCATGTTTTCTAGAGCCGCGATGTACACCACCATCTGTCCGTGGTCTCGGAGCAGTGTGTCGTAGGATGAGGTTTGTCTGGTCTGTTGGTCCTGAAGTTGGACGATGGCTGAGGACAAGGCCCGGTTCTTGATCGTGAGGCGGGCAGATGTTTGGTTGAGCTGTGTGCTCTGTTCCATAAGCCAGGTGTTGTTCTGCTGCAGGTGTTGGTTCTGTTCTCTGAGTTGGAGGTTGGCTGTGGTGGTGATGAGGTGGTGGTCACTCAGATTCTGAAGTTCCAAGAGAAGATCCTCCCTCCCTGGCTGGTTCTCCGACTTGTGGTCTGAACAAAACACAGGTTCTAGTGATATCATCTGCACCCCAATCATGTACTTACAATGATAAAACGTTCTAAATTGATTGGAGATAAGATATTACAGTCAATAGCTGTTTTGGTAGTTGCAGGCATATTAGGCTACCCATATTAATTTGACCTGTCCTAGGATACCTGTCCTCTGAATCAAATTAAAATCAATCTCTATTTTTTTTTATGACTTCTATATGAACTTTGATCATGCTTACTCACACAACATGGATAGAGCGACGCAGACGAGCAGCAGAGACCCGCAGACCGCAGACAGCGTCCTGACCGCGGCGGGAGGTCCGGGGCACAGCGCCTTCTGGTGGCCTCGCTTACCACCAGGGGAACCTGGAGACACACAGATTAGGGTCCAGGATGATTCGACGACTACTGTTTAACCAAATAAATAAATAACTTGATACAAAATAATTATGGTCATATACTTATTCCCTTTATAAATGTAATGATGTTAGTTTTTATTACTATTATCAAAATGTGTTGATTACTATTAGGCTACTATTAGGCTAAGTTGAATTATAATTGTTATTATGTTTCTTATTATCATACACTAATGTAAATATCCACTAATAAGCGACAGTTGGGTTTCTTAAATGAGCAGGTAGCTATAGTTCTCGGTCCTTCAGTGGAGTGTTACCCCTCACCTGTGTGTGGGTCATGCTTGAAGGGGTTGATGGGACCCGAAGACCTGCCGTTGAAACCCGGGATCCACTGCTGGCCCACCATCTTATCTCAGCCCTTCAGGAATACAAATCAGGCATACAAATCAGGTTCTAACAACACTAAAGGTATTATTACATATCAAACTTTAAGAATCGCTCATGTCTGCAGGCTATTGAAATACATAATATATTACTACCAGCCGGCTGAGTATAAGTACTTAATAACTAATTACGTTATGTTATATGTTTAGCCATCAGGTAGGCCTACCAGTGACTCATCCTTACTTCATGTAGGTTTACATTAGCTTACCTGTAGCAAACTGAAATAAGGTGTGCATATATACATATATATTATGCACACACATACATATATTTATATATATATATATATATATATATATATATATATATATATATATATATATAGAGAGAGAGAGAGAGAGAGAGACAGAGAGAGAGAGAGAGAGAGAGAGAGAGAGAGAGAGAGAGAGAGAGAGAGAGAGAGAGAGAGAGAGAGACATCAGCTTTTTAAACAGATGTAAAATAAAACAAAATACACATAATTTAGAAAGGACTCACGTAGGGCTTGTACCTGTTGGCCTAAATGGGATTCTTGTTGTCCAGGTGAACCAATGGCGGATAAATCAAGGAAAGTTATTGAGTTGTGGTTCCTTAAGGTTCAGACTGGGGAGTGGAGAGAGCTGGGGAAACAGAGGAGCTGTGGTGTGTCTCTTCTGATCTCCTTTATAGATCTCCTCTATAAGCCCTGTATCACAGACAGGAGACACACACAAAGCTAAGTCTTTCATGTGGTCGTCTTATCTCTGAAACAATGTGTGCTAATACCGAGAGGAACGAGGTGGTGGAGAAAGAGGGTCCAGACCAGAGGAGGTGTGGGGGACTAGCCCTCCATTGTAATGGATCATTCAATGGATATGAGGCTGTTATATATCTACATTCATATGGTGACCTATTGCGTTTGTTCATTGATTCAGGCCTACATATTTCATTCATTACGATAACATTAATGAATTGAAGCCTGATCCCTTCCTTAAGGATTTACATTGTTTATTATAGCCTATTATTCTTAGGCTGCATTGACGTTCAATTAAATACAAGATAGCTGTTCTGCCACCAGATGGCAGTAGGGTTTTCTTTAATGGTGCAGGCCTTCTATATCCAGGGGGTTTCATGGAGATGTTATGGTGGAAGGTTGGGGGTTAAGGATTGTCTTGATAAGATAGAGGAAGCTACAGGATGCAATAAATAACTTCCGTAGATAAAAAGCCATGACGCCAATAAACCCCGAAGGATCTCAACCCTGTTTTATGTGTGAAAAAGTGACCCGTAATTACTCATTTGTGTATCCTTTAATATTCATGCTTTAATTCTCGCAAAATAGGCAACTTATTGCCTTAATCATCCTGGCATGTTTGTTGGCAATTTGGATTCAAACCTCAGGTCAACGCTAAGTGTGGCTACAGGAACCGCAGTCACAGGGAGAGAACCGGAGCAGATAACAGGCTGTTCTCTCTGAACTGAGACGAACACTACTGATTGCGGCGTGGAGGGAAGTTTGTGTCAACAGACGCTTCCTCGGCCAACAATAATTCCCCTTTTCCATCGACAGTACCAGCTCAACTCGCGGGTTGCAGAGAGGGTCCGGGGGTGTGCTGGTTGATTAGCAGCGCGTTGCTTGCTGAATGGCGCTGCGTGTTGCTGAACAGAGAGGCGTCGTGGCTGGCACATAGAGTGGCTGCCACCACTACCACTTGATCACTTAACACTTTAATATACCTCATGACTTATTATTACCACTATTTTGGTTTCTGTACTATTATTACTAACTTTATTTTTTATTTATTTTTTTACTTATCTCTATTTACTTTATCTTAGCTGTTGAGGAACCAATCTTATGATTTTTCTCTTGTGTACCTGTAACATAAGATTTTATAAAATAAACTCTAAAAAGTGATGCTAATATAAGATAATATCCCGTGAAATGATTATAAATAAAATCGTCATAATATATTACTTAAAGAAATCAAAAACCGTTAAGTCGTTTTCCCCCAGTCTACCTGGTTTAAGATATGTTAATGAAGTGTGTTTTGTTAACTTTGAATGCAGAAAGAGCGAGAGAGAGAGAGAGAGAGAGAGTGTGTGTGTGTGTGTGTGTGTGTGTATGTTTCTCTGTGTAAGTGTGTCTCTTATGGTTGCATTCTGTGTAAATTACTCACTTAATTAGTTCATCTTGAAACAGGAGACCTGGCACATCTTTCGGTTACACTACCCTCTATTATCAACATGTCCCCTAAAGTCTCTTTATCTGATCTTTACAACTCTCCCTCTTACACTCTGACCACACACGCACGCACACACACACACACACACACACACACACACACACACACACACACACACACACACACACACACACACACACACACACACACACACACACACACACACACACACAAACAATATGTGTCTGTGTGTATACATAGATCTATCAGATCTATGTATATTTCATTTCTAAATGATTATGACATATAATTTGCAGCATTAAAAACGAATGTTAGAATGAGACAAGACAAAATAAGGAAGATGTTAGGACAAGAAGGTATTCTACAATGATGGTTTTGTAGCCCATACTTTAATGATTATGTTACACAGCAGAATTGATCTAACTGAGATCAGATCGATCAGTACCAATATGGATATCATGAGCAGACTATCTGCCTATATACAAATGTCATTAAAATGTTCATATTGATACAATCCCTATTATTTATATTCTTATTATCATGAGTTATCTAGTTATCGGGGTCATTGGACCGGCCCATCTTCAACCATCCACTCAAATGTAATTTCATTTGCTCACTCCAACATTATTGTACTTGTTCAATCAAGCTATTTATTTCCTTGATTCATTGAAACATTATTTTTTTAAGGGGGCATCCATACTGGTTAGGGAGTTGGACTGGTAACCGGAGGGTGGCCAGCTCGATCCCGAGCCCCCACGGATGATGTGCCTGAAATCCCCATCCCCAGGCGCTGCAACGCAGAAGCCCACTGCTCCAGGAGTCCCCCGGACCTCTGTGTGGACCTCTGTGTGTGGACCTCTGTGTGGACCTCTGTGTGTGGACCTCTGTGTGGACCTCTGTGTGGACCTCTGTGTGTGGACCTCTGTGTGGACCTCTGTGTGTGGACCTCTGTGTGTGGACCTCTGTGTGTGGACCTCTGTGTGTGGACCTCTGTGTGGACCTCTGTGTGGACCTCTGTGTGGACCTATGTGTGGACCTCTGTGTGGACCTCTGTGTTGACCTCTGTGTGTGTATGTGTTCACCGGCTACCCGGATGGGTCAAAAGCAGAGAAGAATTTCCCCCTGAAAAGGGGATAAATAAAAGATAACTTAACTTAAACCTTACATCCTGTCAATCAAACATTATTTCATTCATAAATTATTGGATGAATTAACCCAAACAGTATTTCAATGTTTCTTAATATGTGTGTTAATATATATTTGCTTGTGTTTGTGTTTGCATCAGGGTAAGGGAAAGCAGTTCCCTTTATCTCAGGGCTCTCTCTCCTCACAGCCGGGAATTGTCTGTCGTCGGGGAAGCTTGATGCAAATGCTGGCTGTTCCCCAAACAACCTCCCTTCCTCTGCCCCGCCCTCACCGCGTCTCACACATTAATTAAGACTGCTCACACAGGAAATGATTGTGGACCGCAGCGTCTGGCTCCTCTTAGACCAAGACGATAGGGGTGGAACTGCTTAATGAAGGGTGAAGCTGCTTATGAAGGGTGAAGCTGCTTATGAAGGGTGAAGCTGCTTATGAAGGGTGAAGCTGCTTATGAAGGGTGAAGCTGCTTATGAAGGGTGAAACTGCTTATGAAGGGTGAAACTGCTTATGAAGGGTGAAACTGCTTATGAAATGTGAAACTGCTTTCAACCCATTATCTCACTCACAGGATACAGCTTTGTTTGAAAATCAATTCACTTACAGATTTATTATATTCCATTCTGTTCACCAATACTCGGTATGTTATGTATGTCTGTTATTTTGAAAATACTGGGTTCAATCCCAGCGATGTGAATTCAATAAGTCACAGTAAATGTCCTAGCAAAGGATCTCCTATTGGTTGTTTGTCAATCTGACCCAAATCAACCAATTGGTGCTGGCTGCAGAGCGAAAGGGGAGGAGCTTGACAAATTCCCACTTCACCTCCCTGGACCGGGTCCAGCTGATTGGCTTTTATTCTGGCCAATCAACCTAGTTATGGTTAAGATTATGATTAGGTTAAGGTGTTATGGTCAGTTCTTGAGGTTATGGTTAGGGTTATTTTTTAAAGTTATGGTTAGGTTAAGGTGACAAGGCTTGGGTGATGGGAAGGTTAAGGGGTCAAGGTAAGGGTATTGGTTAGATTTAGGGTTTAAGGTTAGGGTTATGTTATGGTAATGGAAAGTGTTATTGTCAGGGTGAGGGTAAGGTAGAACAAGGGTGTTTTTCCGTTGTTGTATCTTCTATCACCCCACAGGCTTCTCCAGGGCTGCAGCTAGATGCTACTTTAACTTGTGCTTCCAAGTTGTATGAGTGAGTTGGGGAGGGGCTGGAGATATTGACATAGATGAGTTGAATTGAAAAGATAGTTTGGGAATTAATAATGTTTCGATAACATTTCTAGCGAGAAATGGGTGTTTTACTTTCATAATCTTCATCCAGCGAATGTAGATGATGTTTAGTAGCTTCTTTCGTCATGCCATGGTGATTAGTATGGATGCTGCTATCTCTTAAACCACGCATTGTGTATGTTGTCTGAATCAAAGGCTTGGCATTGTGTGTAACGCAGTGTGTTTGTTTTACTGTGAAGGAAGCTTTTCTTTCAATAAAGAATTGGAGTGACCAAAGGAGGACATTTATTCTTCTTATTTGGGACAGACTAGTCCGACACGCTTTTATGGGGCACAACGGAAGTTTATGTTAACTTTACCTCCGCCATTCCAGTGCTTAATTGTATACATTCATTTAATTGTATTAGATAATCCTAGATAATTGCGTGAATTCAATCAATTAAGATTGATAGATGTAAATGATATTCAAAAGGTTACAAAGAATATCAACATGGGGGTCATAGACATACAGGAAGTGAAGCAATCAACTTTCATAAAAACATTCATAACATTAGAGTAAATAGGCATAAAACTGATGATATTTCAAAGTCCCCATTTCCAGTGGGATGGAAATAGGAATTTGACGTAAATAATAATAACGTAAATAATAATATAATAGAGGCGGCAATTCTTTTAAGTATCAGGAAGGGAGATTGTTAAGTTAAATTTGTGGGCGCCTCTATTAAATTATTTACCGTAGCCGGTTATCGACTTGTGTGGACTTGTGTGCACAAACTTGGAAAACTGTCTTTTTTAATAAACTCCCGGTATGCTAACTAAGTTGCTTTGTTTGATGTGTAGGGACCCTAATCATGCTACTGCAGAGGTTTGGTGCAATTTTGAGCAATATTAGTGGTTAAAAAAAGCTGATTTGGAAGCGTTCGCTGTGGGTAAAATTTTCGCCAGAATTAAACCTTAATTCATCTAATTCAGATCAGATGAAACAATACATGAATGGATATCAACCCGTGCACCATTTGCCTATACAAGTGAATCATAATGTATGCATTCATAGAGTTACCAGTGTTATGTTCTAGCTCTCAGGTTATTTCCCTCCAAGCTAATGTGTTGGCTTTGATGCCACTTATTGCTACAGCATTATGATTGCTTGAATGCTAATTTAAAAATAATTCCATCTAGCATGTTAACTCCAGTGCTACTTGTAGTTATTCCTCTAGTTTTGTGCTGGGGCGGGGACTCAGTCCCGCCCGTTGCTCTTCCGGATGACCAGGTAGACGAGGAGGGGGATGAGGCTGACTGGGCCCAGCGTCAGAACCACCACCAGGGCGTGGGGGGCGTCGGGAAGCGCCGCGCCCTCCTCGGGGCAGTGGAGGAAGTAGGTGGCGTGCCGGAGGAGGAAGAATTCCTGCACGGTGGGGTTGGGGTAGTAGCAGTCCAGCGCGGCACACAGCTCCTCCAGGCAGGAGGAGAGCTTGTTGTAGGGACTGCAGCCAGGCGGCACACGGGGACATCAGCAGCAATAAGACAGGTCCCTCCCCAATGTCCTTCTATTCATTCATTGAAACATTACTCCATTCATTGAAACATTTTTGCAATCATACATTCATTTCAAACATTATTTTATCCATTCAAACCGGACATTATTTTATTTATTAATTCAAACACTATTTCATTAATTCCTTCAATGAAACATTAATTTATTCCAACAATCGTTGGAACAACAAACTCATTACAATTAGTTCATTCATTTATGGCACAGCGTGAAAACAGTAACCGGAGTCAGATTTCACGCTGTGTCACGCCGGCACTTTGTGTCTTATGTGTATGATTTATTGATCTACTGTCTGCAAGTTGCTGTCAAGCCCCAATTTCTCATGTGGGAACATTCTTGCTTTTCTTATCATTTATGCGTTGGTGGTTGGCGACGGTTGTTTTGACGTTATTAGTTCAGGTTAGAGCAGCGTGTAGTTTGAAGACCCGGCAGACTCGCCTACTTTTCTTTCTGTTCCGGAGGAAAATAGTTTGTTCCCCCGGCCCCAGAGTTAGGTTTAGTTAGAGTTTCCTTTCTGTTTTGTTCCATTTCCTTTCGTTGATTTAATAACCATCCCACCATGTGTCTGAAGCAATGCTTAAATAAATTAATTGTTTCCAACGCAGCCCATCTGTTATTTGGTACCATCTCCGACCATGTGGTGGTGCCGTAACAGTGCATCAATGTGTGTACATACTGTCCTGTACCGGCATTAAGTTAGTTTAATATTCAACATTCATTTAACATTCAAAATACAAACCTATAATGCGCTTCAACCATTTGAGTGAATGATGTCAAACAAACTGTGCAACATACTGATTAATGTCCCTCATGTGCCACAAGGCTTATTTTTCAAATATATATTTTCATTGATTTTTTACTTCTTTTTTTTTCAACTGTATAATACAGACAATAATAACCCCCATGTGCCACAAGGCTTGTTTTTCAAATATATCATTTCAGCGTTTTTCTAAAATTTATATAAAATTTCTAAATAAACGTATTATGATCCTTGACCTTTTGACCTCAAGATGTCAAACCAACTGTATAATACAGACAATAATAACCCCCATGTGCCACAAGGCTTGTTTTTCAAATATATAATTTCAGCGTTTTTTTTTAATTTATATAAAATTTATAAATAAACGTATTATGCTCCTTGACCTTTTGACCTCAAGATGTCAAACCAACTGTATAATACAGACAATAATAACCCCCATGTGCCACAAGGCTTGTTTTTCAAATATATAATTTCAGCGTTTTTTCAAAATTTATATAAAATTTATAAATAAACGTATTATGCTCCTTGACCTTTTGACCTCAAGATGTCAAACCAACTGTATAATACAGACAATAATAACCCCCATGTGCCACAAGGCTTGTTTTTCAAATATATCATTTCAGCGTTTTTTTTAAATTAATATAAAATTTCTAAATAAACGTATTATGCTCCTTGACCTTTTGACCTCAAGATGTCAAACCAACTGTATAATACAGACAATAATAACCCCCATGTGCCACAAGGCTTGTTTTTCAAATATATAATTTCAGCGTTTTTTTAAAATTTATATAAAATTTATAAATAAACGTATTATGCTCCTTGACCTTTTGACCTCAAGATGTCAAACCAACTGTATAATACAGACAATAATAACCCCCATGTGCCACAAGGCTTGTTTTTCAAACATATCATTTTAGCAATTTTCTACAATTAATATAAAATAAATACATATACTTATTATGCTCCTCCACCTTTTGACCTGAAGATATCAAACCATGTGCATAACACAGATAATAATAACCCCCTGTGCCACAAGGCTTATTTTTCAAACATATCATTTCAGCGTTTTTTTAAAATTAATATAACATTTATAAATAAACGTATTATGCTCCTTGACCTTTTGACCTCAAGATGTCAAACCAACTGTATAATACAGACAATAATAACCCCCATGTGCCACAAGGCTTGTTTTTCAAATATATCATTTTAGCAATTTTCTACAATTAATATAAAATAAATACATATACTTATTATGCTCCTCGACCTTTTGACCTGAAGATATCAAACCAAATGCATAACACAGATAATAATAACCCCCCTGTGCCACAAGGCTTATTTTTCAAACATATCATTTTAGCAATTTTCTACAATTAATATAAAAGAAATAAATGAACGTATTATGCTCCTTGACCTTTTGACCTCAAGATATCAAACCGACTGTATAACACAGATAATAATAACCTCCGTGTGCCACAAGGGCTTATTTTTCAAATATATCTTTTCAGCTTTTTATTATTTTGAGTCAATACAAACTTTTTAATGCTTTAAAATTAGTAATTACATTTTTCTATCTATAGGCACCAGGACACAAGGACAGTAAGAAGACGGAAAGAAAACTAAATATAGAGTTACGATAGAGATCGTCAATGTTACATTTTGATGTGATTTTGAAAATAATAATAAATTAATAGAAAGAAATGTCTGATTTCTTAGCCATTTATCGGATCTCAGGACAATCAGCCCAAATAGAAAAGGATACTTTTAAAGCCATTTGAAGAGGATGGATAATAGGTTATTCAACTGCAAAAAATAAGAAAATGCTGGACAAAAAAATAATCTTATGACTGAATTAAAGATTTTAGTAACTCAACCAATGTTTCCAAAAACGTGCTACACTTAAGATTTCACGATTACTGACAAGATCAGCCTTGCAAGCAGTTGTACATGAGAAGTGAAAATTTACTGTTTCAACTTGGCATGTTCCATACTACCCACATACTAAAAAGCTGAAAATATATATTTGAAAAATAAGCCTTGTGGCACATGGTGGTTATTATTATCTGTGTTATACAGTTGGTTTGATATCTTGAGGTCAAAAGGTCAAGGAGCATAATACGTTTATTTATTTATTTTATATTAATTGTAGAAAATTGCTAAAATTATATATTTGAAAAACAAGCCTTGTGGCACATGGGGGTTATTATTGTCTGTATTATACAGTTGGTTTGACATCTTGAGGTCAAAAGGTCAAGGAGCATAATAAGTTAAAAAATAAAAAAATAAAAAATCGATGAAAATATATGTTTGAAAAATAAGCCTTGTGGCACATGAGGGACATTAATCAGTATGTTGCACAGTTTGTTTGACATCATTCACTCAAATGGTTGAAGCGCATTATAGGTTTGTATTTTGAATGTTAAATGAATGTTGAATATTAAACTAACTTAATGCCGGTTAGCTTGTCCGTGTTTCTTAATATGTGTTTATATAAGTGCGTGTGTAAACGTGTGTGTGTGCGTGTGTGTTTGCATAATATGTGTTGGTGTGTGTGCTTCTTTGTTCATGCATTGTGCAGTGTGGGTTTGTGTGTGTGTCTCAGGGCCCTCTCCTATCAGTTGAGGAAACGTCTGTTGTCAGGGCAGAGTGTGATGCTAATGCCGACTGCACTTAACCGTGCATAGAGGAAGTGTTATGTAGGAAACTGCTTCTGCGGTATCAACGTGTTATCTGATTTGTTGGGTTCTGAATCCGTGTATGGTTCGTTCTTTGAATATTCCGATTTAAAACAAAATCAGAAAAAACAATTAACAGAGTCGTTTTTTGTTTTTTCTGATTTGGTTTTGAAGCCGAAAAAGGGCGAAAGGAATATACAAATAAACTGTATTTTTCTGTTTTTTAAATCAAAACGGGAAAACTGAATAATCCAGTTGCTTGTTTAGTTTGCGTGATATTTAGATAAAACCGCAATGAATGCCGGGAAAAGGGCACGCGGATTAAAAAAAATACATATAAAGACGTTCAAACGTTCCATCGAGTCTCTCGCATTCTACAATGGCCAGCTTTATTGTTTTCCGTGGGAGCCGGCGAGCGTTCACACCAAAAGATGCAAAAAGTTGACGCGCAGCACGATCCCATTGAAAGTGAATGTAGAGACGCGTTGCTGCTTTGCTGCCGCAGCACTTGCTGCCGAGAAAACCGGCAGCAAAATTTGATTTGCGGCGCGGCAAAATCTGATTTGCAGCGCAGCACGCCCGTTCACGTATTTTGCGGTGCGTCAAATGCTGCTCGAGTTGAAATATTTCAACTTTTCGGCAGCAAACGCGTGATGACAGCCAATCAGCGTTCAACAGCGTTGCCACTGAGGCGTTGCCACTGAGTGACATGCCGTAACAGCCAATCAGTGTTACTCCCTTGGAGTGACCTCGAGTTCACTACCGTTACATTTATTTAGTAACTCGAAAAAACCCACAAATCAGCATTTTGTAGTGTAGTTGTGTTTACAGTTAAACTAAACTATGAGTATGCTAAAGGGCTAGAATAACAACCCCAAACAAAACCCAGTTGGGTGCCAGGCAGCACCAGCCTTCCAGGCTCCGAATGGTCTCATGAACCCATAAACGACGGGCATTCCGACATCTCTCCCTCTTCCACAACAGGTAAAGACATGCAATGCTCGTAATGTCGGCCATGGTTGTGAATGAATTCAGAAGCACCGCGGGCAAAACTTGCCGTGCCGCGAAACTTCCCGCGCTGCAAAACTGCGGCGCAGCAAAACTTTTGCTGCGCGTCAAAACCTTTTTGCGGCGCAGCAAAACTTGATTTGCTGCGCCGCAAAACTTCGGCGACAATGCGTTCGGGCAGCAAATGCATCTTTTGGTGTGAACGCAGTCACGAGTGGACGATCTGAAACTAAATCGGAAACTAGATTGCTTCTTCGAAGGTTGTGCTCAACACAGAACCTCCTCACCGTCATAACGGAGCACTTCGGGACACCAGATTGCTTTAGAGCGGTACTGATCGCGTCGTGTGTCTTTCCAGTGTCAAATAGTTCACGAATAAAATCACCATAAGGTTCAAGTGCATCCATAACTAAGGCTAAATATAATTAGACAGTCTATTGCTGGTTTAGGTGGTTGGCTCTTTTTTCTTCGCTGCCTTCTGGTGTAGCCTATAACTATTTTTGTTTTAGTTTTTCTGTTTCGGGTTCAAAAAACCAACACACAAAACACAAAAACACAAAATAAAATGCTGTTTATTTGTTTATTCCTTTTTCACTTTCTCCGATTCAAAACCAAATCCAAAAAAACAAAAAACGACTGTTAATTGTTTTTTCTGATTTTGTTTTAAATCGGAATATTCAAAGAACGAACCATACACGGATTGTTCTATCCTAGTCCGTTCCGTTCTTTTGTGTTCTAATCTACTCTACTCTGTTCTATTATATCCCAGTTGTTTATGTTCTTTATGTTCCACTCTACTCTACTCCGTTCCATTCTATCCCTGACTGTTTAAGATTTTCTATTTTCTGGTTAACTCTAGTGTATACCCTACCGTCCACTCTACCCTACCATCTCCTGTCTTCTACTCTTTCTATTGTCATTCTTCTATCACTCTCTCCATCTAATGAACTGACTGGCTTTACTGAGGAGAAGGAGGGGGCTCTCTCGGCCCATCTTTCACCCCATCACCTCTCACTAAAGCCATGACCTCCCACCCAACCCACAACCTCTCACGCAAAACATATCACCCCATTCATTACCTCTCACCTCACCCATGACCTCACATCCCACAACCTCTCACCCCATGTCTCCTCACCTGATGACATGGTCGAAGGAGCACCATTGCTGGGCCCCGATGGCCTCCATTTTGTCCTCAAACTCCCAGCCACATTGTCTGTCGATGAACTGCTCCAGCAACTGCTGGTGGCAATGTCTGTGAGGATACATCTCCTCCTGATCCTGGAAATTTTCTGGAGGGGTGGCAGGAGGCAGGGTTTTGTAGTTAATGGTTAGTAAAAAGGTGCTTGGTTCCGCAATCTCCGTGTCCACTACCTGTAGGTATCCTAGGCTAGGATTTCCTCCTAACCCCTACATGCTCCTTAAAGGTGCTGTTGATAAAATTGAGCAATAGCTGTCATATGAGTATCGTTTTTTGGTAATGCCACCGCCAGATCTGTTGCGCTGACAATATCTGTTCTGGGTGACTGTAAGCCCGCCTCCGTATGAGACCGTTTGGATTTAAGGTTAATTTCTGAGCAATCAGGGCCTCTCTTCCCTGAGAGGTTTTGGGAGTCCATCATGCCCGTCAATCACAGGGGCCTTACGGCAACTCTTCTCAATGGCAGAGAAGGGGCAGCAGAGAGGGGGGACATTTGGGGGATTATTCATTTTCTTGAATTTATTAGCTTGAATTTGCTTTGTTAATTGTAAAGAGTTCAACTCATATTCATTTTAGTTCAATATTATTTCTGAAAATATTAAACAGCAAAGCATCATTTTGTTACCAACTAAAAATAACTAAAGCTCAATAAGAATGCAATGTAAATTCCCAGATTCTCAAATGCTCATGCTTTTTGTAGATCAACTCTTCCAGGTTCTCAGGGCGAAAGTGTCGACAGAGATGATTGGTTTGTTTCCTGAGAGAAGCAGAGGAATGTTTTTTTAACAGGAATATAGTCTGGTTGATGTTCATATAGCAGCTTTCCTTCAACAGACATTCCTCCCATTCTCTGGATGTTCCCAAATCAGTTTGTTCCTCAGCATGCAGTATAACTGTTGTTCTAGTGGCTAGTACTGACACATTCTGCAGTTCTCTAACAATCAGCTGGGTCCACCTCTAACTGCCAGTAGCTAAACAGATCAATGGTACAGTACCAATCTTCTCTAGACAGGGAGATGAGGGATTCCTCTATCTGAGGCAAGGGGACAGCATGTTTATGGTTGACCCCATCTATCTTCTTGATCAAAAGAAGGATGCTAATGTTCCCACTACCCTGGCACAGTGTTCTTGGCCAAGCCCTCACAGCCTTGAATGTTCATCTCCTTTGTTTGGGAGGTTTCCTGGGCCATTGGGCACCGCTGGCTACAGAATGTGCTCCCTCCTCCTCCTAGTCTGTGTCTCAGTTTCTACCAAAGTTAACAAGTGGCCACTGCACTAGTGGGAACTGCACTACATTTTACATTTGCATTTAGGGGATTTTGCTGACACTTTTATCCAAAACAACTTACAACCATTCACTAACACATTCGCACACCGACGGCGGGGTCAACCAAAGACACCTCACCCTGATTTTCTCCTGACAGCCAGCTTGTCAGGAGCAATCAGGGTGAGGTGTCTTACTCAGGGACCCCTCGACACTAGAAGGGGCCGGGGATCGAACTAGCAACCTTCCGGTCAATCCGGTCTACCTCCTGAGCTACTGCCGCCCTTGTGTCATTAATGACACATTGTCACATTGCAACATATATTTTAAGTGGTAATGAATTATTCCTGAACAATTATTAATAACCTCTGTATCACAGTGGATGAACGTCAATAACACAGTCTTCTCACTGCTCAGGCAGAAGATTAGTTGAGGAAGATATGGCGACGAGGATGATATGAGGCTGATAAAGATAATGAGGGAGACGAGATTAGAAGGACGATGTAGGTGAGATAAGAAGATGATGGAGATCAGCCTATACAGAGATTATATGAGGAAGATGAGGCAGATGATATGAGGAAGACGAGGCAGATGATTTGAGGAAGACAAGGCAGATGATATGAGGAAGCGGTAGATGATTCTCACCGTCCTCCTCTGTGGTCAGGTTCAGTTTGGCGTCAGGAGGCAGACCGAACGGAGCCTCCAGTTGGGCCAGCTCCTCTGAGGCCCGGGAGAACGGAGCCCGCCCCGGCTCCACCGTACCTTCAGGGTTCATGGTGGTCGTTATGGGAACGTTAAAGGAGTACCGCTGTTGTTTTCATCATGAACTGAAATTAGGTCATATCATTTGAACATTTGTTGGAAAAGACCAGACAATGTGCTCATATTTCTGCTCACCATTATGCTTTGTAACCGAGGTGAGGTTGCTCTCCTCTAAGGACCCTCCCCACCTAAGCTCCTCTCTCCCTGAGCTGTTCGTCACGTTGCCTGAGCGAATACCTGCCAGGAGAAAAACATGGTCTTCATTAAACAGGGCCCTTAACGCTGGCACACGGGCCCTTAACAACAACACCGTTTTGGGGTCTTTCGCCCTCACCCCATCATCTGATCAACAGAGGAGCGGAAGGACCCAGGAAGACAGGACCCTGGAACAGGACCCTGGAACAGGACCCTGGAACACAGGACCCTGGAACAGGTCCCTGGAACAGGACCCTGGAACAGGACCCTGGAACAGGTCCCTGGAACAGGACCCTGGAACAGGACCCTGGAACACAGGACCCTGGAACAGGACCCTGGAACACAGGACCCTGGAACAGGTCCCTGGAACAGGACCCTGGAACACAGGACCCTGGAACAGGACCCTGGAACACAGGACCCTGGAACAGGACCCTGGAACACAGGACCCTGGAACACAGGACCCTGGAACAGGACTTTAACCTCTCTCCCAACCCACGACCTCTCTCCCATCCCACGACCCCTGATCCCATGACCTCTGATCCCATGAACTCTCGCCCATCCCACGACCTCTCTCCCCATGACTCTGATGAATTTAAGCTAAATATCTAGCAAAAGTGATAATTAATATTCTTGAATCATTATTAATAAACGATAGATTAACGTAAACATCACATTCTCCTCACTGCTCAGGCAGAAGATAATATGCGGCTGATAATGAGGAAGACGAGTTTAGAAGGAGGACGAAGGTGAGATAAGAACTTCTCATCTCACCTTCATCGTCCTTCTAATCATCTGCCTCATCTTCCTCATATATAATCTCCATATAGGCCCATCTCAGTCATCTTCTTATTAAGAAGATGACTGAGATGGGCCTATATGGAGATTATATATGAGGAAGATGAGGCAGATGATATGAGGAAGACGAGGCAAATGATATGAAGAAGCGGTAGATGATTCTCACCGTCCTCCTCTGTGGTCAGGTTCAGTTTGGCATCAGGAGGCAGACCGAACGGAGCCTCCAGTTGGGCCAGCTCCTCTGAGGCCCGGGAGGACGGAGCCCGCTCCGGCTCCACCGTACCTTCAGGGTTCATGGTGGTCGTTATGGGAACGTTAAAGGAGTACCGCTGTTGTTTTCAGCTCTCTGTTAACACCCCGTTAGTTCAGTGTCAACAAGTGGAGGACTGGTGTGTACATTAGCTAATCAGCAGGGTTATCCTATGACCAGCCAATAAGAAGCTATGCATACAATAGCACATTTCTAATCTAGGGGTAGGGGCATCTTCAATGCAAAACAGTTTACAAGTGGTGTCGAGGATGCTGGCGTCATGAGATATTCATTTTTGCATTTGGTAAAAGCTCAGGCTGGGCCTTGCTGTGCGTAACTCATTTAAAATATGGCTGCAGCCTTGTCTGAAGTTCAGAAATTCAGCCAATCAGAGTGATGTTTTTGCTGTATTGGCACTTGCTGAATCTGGTTGGAAGTAAACAAAAACATACTCTTAGAAAAGTCTTAGAAAAGTCACTGATTTCTTTTAACATTTTAACCATGGTATATCGTGGTTTACCATGCTTCGTAGATTGCTAACCTTTCCTTAGGCAAGGAAAGTTTTTTAATGAGGGTAGACTGTGATGCTCCCTGTTCACTATGAACTGAGATTTGGTCGTACCGTCAAAAAAACAGGATCTAGGCCATACTGATAAACTTTTTCTGCTAATATTTCTGCTCACCATTATGCTTTGTAACCAAGGTGAGGTTGCTCTCCTCTAAGGACCCTCCCAACCTCAGCTCCTCTCTCCCTGAGCTGTTCGTCATGTTGCCTGAGCGAATACCTGCCAGGAGAAAAACATGTTTTTTATTAAAATATAAAGCAGAGGTTGGCAACCCTGACAGGGGCCGCACACAATCTGTAAGATTTAATACATTTTATTTTGTGCCTAGGTCATTTAAATACATTTGAACAAAAAAGATAAGCATGTGTGTGTGTGTGTGTGTCTGTGTGTGTGCGTGTAGATGATATTTTTGCATTGTCACTCTAGACAGGGAGACGAGAAGCTACAGTAAAGCAATAAATAAATGAATGCATATTATGAAATTCGTTACAGGCGTAACGGGGGTCTTTGAATTATTTTTAAACATTCTAAAGTGGCAACGGGACATCCAAAAGGTTGCTGACCCCTGCTATAGTGGATGCTTTTAGATGGGTTTCAATACATGAAGTTATATAGCAGCTTACAAGTGAGGCCCAGAACAGTCAAAGCAAACAGTCAAACTTGGTGCACTCCTTACAAAATAAAATAATAATTAGAAAATGTCTGGACGGTGGGCAGAGTAGCTACATGAACCAGAAAGACAAAGTTTGTCATTTTCTGTATTTATCATTAGTGTTAGTCAAGTGCTTGTTATGCTCGTTGTGCAACCTATCAACAACATATAAAGTTCTAAATTCAACCGCTAAAAACAAACCCCTGAATTCAGTAGATGACTCTGAATTCAGGGGTCCCTTGAAAGTCATTTCATTACTGAAGTGGCACTCTCTACGCGTCTAATGCAGATACAGAGACCTATGAAGGCCTTAGGACTAATAACTAATGAGTCAATGACTGACAAATTAAAGGTAATCTCTCTACCATGAACCACATTGCCCCACTGCTCAGAGAAAAACAGCAACACACACAAACACGCAGTCCTACTCAAACTCTCAAAGGAATCTGGCAGGAAATGCCCACCGAACCTGGCTGATAGCATACTGATCTCCACTGAGATTACACCGGGTCTGTACCTGTGTGTGTGCGTGTGTGTAAGAGAGCGTGTGTTGTAATAAATTAGCGATAGCAAAATCGTACCTGAGAATAGAGTGGTAAAGAGCAGGTGGACAAGCATGGTGGTTGATAGATGGCTGTTGATGACTGTTGAATCAGGTAGTAAGGAGTCAATCAGTGGCAGTAGCAGCCGGTCAGAAGGCAAAATAATCAGGCATGGAACTGATAGGCAGCAGTTGATCTGTGAGTAGGCTCCTCAGGCCCTGAGTCCGTCAGTCTTAAATCAGGTCAATATCCTGTCCAAGACGTCTGTCCTCTGGGTTTGGGAGCAGAGTGGGTCTGAAGTTAGTCCAGCCCTGCTTTTGTTGGCACCGCTCGTTTACCTAGCACGCATGTGTGTGTGTTTGGGGGAAGTGTTGTGTGTTTGTGTGTGTGTGTTATTTTGTGTGAGGCAGAGAAGGCAAGATAGACAGAGAGGGGGAGACAGAGAGAAATTCAAACTTTCCAATTGCAATTGTCTTTTGTTTTAATTTTTTTGTATTTAATTTTTTCATAATTTCAATGTGTTGGAAGTATTTCATGGATTATGTTATAATATAATAAATCAGATATTTACATATATAAGTAATGCAATAGAATGTTTCAATAACAATGCCACGGCAATGTTTATTTGGAAAGAAACAATTAAACAGAAGAATTCAGAGAGGAGATAGAACCAGGCATGGGGTGAGGGACGGTGAAATACATCGAGAGAGGACACTAGCACATACAGTCATTAGGTTCTTTCAAAACGTTTGAAGTCTATCTTCGTGGGTTGCGGTGAAGGTTACCATGGTTACTGTTAAAAAGGAAGCGCCGTAAACATGGGAATTTTTCCGATTGTTTGTCTTTTCCTAGGTTGCCCCTATGGACTACTGTTTGTGTGTGTGTATGCGTGTGTGTGTGTGTGTGTGTGTGTGTGTGTGTGTGTGTGTGTGTGTGTGTGTGTGTGTGTGTGTGTGTGTGTGTGTGTGTGTGTACATGTGTGTACGTGTGTGTGTGTGTGTTTGTGTGTATGTTTGTGTGTACGTACGTGCGTGCATGCTTGCGTGAGTGCTTGTGTGTGTGTGTGTGTGTGTGTGTGTGTGAGTGCGTGTGTGCGTGTGTGTGTGTGTGTGTGTGTGTGTGTGTGTATGAGTGAGTAGGGCGGGGCTAGGAAAACACTGTGGGCCCAGCTTCCTGTCTGAGGAAACTGTTGATGGAGTGATTGTACACCGGGGAACACATGACACAACTCTGATTACTGAATGCGCCATAACCTCCCAGGCCAGGCAAGATATCCACCTCACACATTGCCTTTATTTTGTATTTATTATATGAATTCATAATGTTTTATTATTGTATTATTGATCTATAATTATTTCTCATTCATCGCCATTTTACTCTTGGATAATGTGTTTTAATCCCATTCTTAGCAAAGCATGAACAGTCATCTTGTGATGTATCTGTTGTGGAGTAAAGAATTGGTGTAACACTGGTAAAGTGTGGGGGCCCCGTGGATCCTAAGTGCACCAATGCTTGTCTCTAAAGGAATATAAATTGGGGAAATTACATACGTAGGCTATTGTACTTTATGTTTTTAAATAAAAATAACAACACAATAATATATAGATACTGAATTTGAAATCAGAATGTACAAGAAAGTAAGTGATAAATTGACATAATAATTAGATAATAAAATAATTATTAAATATATGATGTAATTATTAAGTATTAAAAAGCCCCCGCCTATGTCTATTACACGGGCCATGCTAACAGCATGGTTGGCAAACACGGTTTACAGAACAAAGAATAAAGCTCACGTTAAGGATAACGTGAGGAGGGGGGAAATAAATGTGGGAGAGAGTTTATACCTTAGAAATACAAACAAAAACACTTAAATGCTTCCTGCAGGATTACTAGACTACTAGAAATTATATACATAATTTCATATCAAATATTAATATTAACAGATAATAAACAACATAGCAATTACATTATTAATGCAATTCGAAGCAGAGAGAAAGTATATTGTGAAAAAACCAACCAGTTTATAATATCTCAGATTGTGCTTTACCATGAGGCTCCTATGGGACCCTGCAGTCTGACTGAGTGTACCCAGACAGACAGAGACAGACTGACTGTACACAGACAGACTGACTGTACACAGACAGACTGACTATACACAGACAGACTGACTATACACAGAGAGACTAACTGACAAACAGACTGACTATACACAGACAGACTGACTGACAGACAGACAGACTGACTCTACACAGACAGACTGACCACAGACAGACTGATTGACTGTACAGAGACAGACTATACACAGACATACTGACTATACAGAGACATACTGACTATACACAGACAGACTGACTCTACACAGACAGACTGACCACAGACAGACTGATTGACTGTACAGAGACAGACTATACACAGACATACTGACTATACAGAGACATACTGACTATACACAGACAGACTGACTCTACACAGACAGACTGACCACAGACAGACTGATTGACTGTACAGAGACACTGTACACAGACAGACTGACCACAGACAGACTGACCTCAGACAGACTGACTGTACACAGACAGACTGATTGACAGTCTGACTGACTGGGACCTGACCTGATGGCCCCACCTGTAAGATACTCTGGTCAACAGATACGCTTTAGTCTTGGAGTTGACAGTAGGTTTATTGAACTGCGCATGCGTACCAACGGCACTACGCGTACCCAGGCGGGACCGACCGTAGTCGAGTAAATCAAACAATACATTACACCACCCACTTACTCTCCAGGTAACTGGAGACAGGCTGTACACAGACAGTCTCTTTCCAGGTGAATATCTCTCCATGTAACTGTCTCTCTCCAGGTAAATATCTCTCCATGTAACTGTCTCTCTCCATGTAACTGTCTCTCTCCAGGGAAATATTTAACCAGGTAACTGTTTCTCTCCAGGTAAATATCTCTTCAGGTAACTCTCTCAATGTAACTTTCTCTTCAGATAACTGTTTATATCCAGGTAACCATCTCTCTCCAGGTAAATGTCTCTCCAGTAACTGTTCTCTCCAGGTAAATATATTATTATGTGCCAGCTACTGATGGCTGCATTGTGTTGTCATTCAGCAGAATTATTTAAACTAAACTGCTTCGCTATAACAAGAAGTTTTTAGTGTTTAAACTCTCCCATCATTATTTCCAAGACACTTGCTCAAGGTAAGTGTCTCTCTACGGGTCATTGTCTCACTAAAGACAATGGTCCCTCTCTAGGTAACTGTCTCTCTCCAGGTTACTTCTGCTCTCTGGTAATGGTCTCTCTGTTTAACTGTCTCTCTCCAGGTTACTTCTACTCTCTGGTTACTGTCTCTCTCCGTTTGAATGTCTCTCTCCAGGTTACTTCTGCTCTCTGGTAACTGTCTCTCTCCGGATAACTGTCTCTCTCCAGGTTACTTCAGAGCTCTGGGTAAGTGTCTCTCTCTGGTTAACTGTCTCTCCAGGTAACTGTCAATCCAGGTTAGAGTTACTGCCTGTCTCTTGGGAACTGCTGCTCTCTGGGTTACTGTCCCCCTCTAGATTACTGTCTCTCTATGGTTAATGGTCTCTCCAGATGACTATCTCCCTCCAGGTATCTGTCCCTCTCTGGGTAACTGTCCCTCTCTGGCTAACTGTATCTCTCAGGTTAACCGTTCTCCCAAGGTAACTGTTTCTCCATGTAACCCGGTAGTCGATCTCTGGGTAAACATAACCCATAGTGTAAAGGCACGCCTTGATGCTGGCAGTATTTTGAAAGCTTTCTTTCTTTTCCCTTCGGGGCAGCTTGAGCTCAATACACACCGAGACCTGAACACGTCTCTAGGTGAAGGGTAAAAAGTTTACCAGCAGCCAGCGATCAAGATCAGACAACAACTTGTTTCCCACACAGAGAGAGGATGGTGGGCACTGAGTCTAGGCCCTGAGCCAGTTGTGGTGTGGTGGGTGTTGCACGTTTGTTACTAACAACTTGAGCTGAGTAAACACGAGAGCCATGATTTAGATGAGAGTGGCCACACCTTAGCCCAGATGTCCTCAGTGCATGGTCTGTGGGGAGCAGCGAGAACCTTACCCTGACCACAATCACCACAAACACACACACACACACACACACACACACACACACACACACACACACACACACACACACACACACACACACACACACACACACACACACACACACACACACACACACAAATGTGTGCGCACACACACACATTCACACCATCTGCCAGCCCCTAACTAAAAGGTAACACCCTCGTTTTTTTGTGTGGTGAACTGAGAAATGTTTTTGTTTAAGGCCATAGGTACTAAGCAGAGGCTATTCACTTGTTCTGATTGCAGACACGAACTACCAAACATGCAGTCCTATGTATAATGGTAACGTGAACTTATTTGAACTCCTAATTTGCTCATTCCTGTTCTGACCCCAGCCCCACCAAGGACACGTCACGGTTATGACCCTTCATGACCAGTCTGGATCCTCGGTCCCAAGGAAACCACTTCAGCAGTAAACATGTTCACGCACAAACAACCATCGCCAGACCAACAATGGCTAAACCGGCACCCAGACTTGTGGTAAAGGGGTGGATGGAGATGACAATGCAGGGGGGCTGAGAGGCAGAGGGCAATAGACAGGGCTAGAATTTAAATCATCAATCATCTAATCATCAGTGGGTCAAGAAATGTGGCTTTTTACCCTTAACACTTTTTCAGAACAATGTGAAAAGATTTGATGTAATGTTTCTCTGAGCCGGTTTAATTTGAAACATATTATGATATAGGCATCCAATATATTAAAGGGTAAGTGTGGGTGTTTGTGGTCCTTCCAAGTTTTAGACAAAAGCAATTTCACCACCTTTTTTCACTCGTTTTTTTCTGATCCCAACTACATACCCAATACTGGTGCTGTAAATTCCCAGCTGCTGAATAGGGTAAATAGGGTAAAACTTTTAACTTTTAGATATCACAATGAAATGACTGAGTTGATTACTTACATCAAGACAAACCTAAAATGTATTACAAGTTTTTTTAAATTGTTTGTTAACATGGGCAAACGAATTACGTATGTGCTAATTTGGATAAATACCACAACAGATTTAAACATTGGTTATAGCCAGGTGAAAATGTCTTGCTATTTTCATGGTGATATCTAAAAGTAACATTTTTTACCCTATTATTTTGCGGAAATTAATGATTAGGCGTATGAATAGGCTATATTTAGTTATTTTTCCAAGACTTTCTCCTAATGGGATTCTTCTGGCCTTTTTTTCCCTTACTCAGGACATATTGAGGATACAAAACCAGTTGAGTTTGCTTCTGTTGCAATTTCTTCTAGATTGACCCCCCATTTTGGCTTAAAATGACTGGACTATATAGCCTCAATGCACCAAGGGATTTCTGGGGGTTTGCTGGGTATGCTGTTAGCTCTGCAAGGCAAGAGCGCAAATAGTGTAGTGTCTGTCATTTTATTCCCCACAACAGAGGGCAAGTTCACACCTTGGAATAGCTATGTTAATATAAAAAAGTTCTGGCATAGGGTGAAATTGAGTTAATGGGATTGTTGATGCTTCTATCTATCAGCATGAACTACAGATATATATAGATCCGTTTATTTAAAAAAAAAACGATTACATTAACAATTTCATCAATATATTAATACATTCTACACATTGTACCTTTAACATATTCATCGTTGTTTTTCGCTCAATGAATCTTCAAATTAAAATGAAAAAGTTATTTTGAAGTTTGTAAGTTTGATTTTGCCTCTTTATTTGATGCACTCCTAAATGTTATTCACCTATTGTCCCTAGAGTTAAATGTACACTTTATATTACAATTTTTTTGTAATAGTTGTCATCCAGATGGAGATACAGGAGAAAGTGGTAGAGGTGTAAGATAAGAAAAGTAGGGTAGCAGTGCCTGTTCCTGGCCACGCCCCTGCCGGCACCTGATTGGATGAAGGGGTGTGGCTGGGGGAAGTGGATCACGTTAGGCTAATTTAGGTTTGTCAGGTTGTAGAACATATTGGATGACATCCTAACATGCATGCTACAACACACGTCACAGGTAAAAGTCTGGAATTACTCTCTAATCTAGGGGATTAGATTGCATCAATTATAATATTTATGTCATTGACATGCATAAATGGACCATGAGTCAATATTAGTTTTTTTGTTTGATTTATAATTAATTTAGACATTTACTGAACCTTTTGGTAAAAATGTCGCAAAAATGTTTAAAATTGTATTATTAGCTCATATTTAGGATGGGTTGTGTTAGGTGGTCATAAATGCTATTCTTATATGAATCTTAGCAATTGGTAAACAAAATATATACATTTGATTTTTTTCAAAAGCAATTTCACCAGTAAATCTTGGAATAATCAAATCATTTTGTCACTATTTGATGCATGATAGCAGGTGAGATGAGGGAATAATTTGTTTCCAAGTTGACCTGAAGTTTTAGGTAAAACATTAAAACACATATTTTATACTCTACTCGCTTGAAAATCCGAAGATACATTTTAAGGCTTATGGCAAAATTAAGAATCCAGTCCTGACCTATGTGCAGTATTCGTACCTGCGTAGATAATACTAGGTATAATGCTATAGTAAGTCCTGTAACACTGAATACTTTATGTATATATTTACATCATTCATAATTCAATTAAATTCAATTCAATTTTATTTGTATAGCCCTTAATCACAATTACAGTCTCAAAGGGCTTAACAGGTCAAATATTTATTTATGTAGTAATAATGAACAAACAAAAAACAATAGGAATAATTACTCACACACACACACACACACACACACACACACACACACACACACACACACACACACACACACACACACACACACACACACACACACACACACACACACACACACAGACACACACACAGACACACGCACACAGAGAATATCAAAGTCCTGATTTGCACACTCCAGTAATCAGGTGAATTTTAGAAGCTGGGGTTTGCTCGCACACAGAAAATTCAATGAAAGATGGAAAAACCGTGTTTTTGTCCTTTTTTATCTACTGATGAATTAATGAATGTCCTCAACTTCGTCCAGTGTTCTGCCAATTTCTGCTCCCTTGTTCGATTTTGCTACCTAGTGGTTCTGCACATGACGACACTATTGATCCATGGTGTAAAATACACATATTGTACCCCTGAAAATCTCCAATAAAGATGTTATAATACAGTATCAAAATATAAGAATATGGGGAGCATATTTTGATGCTGTATTATAACGTCTTTATTGGGGATTTCCGGGGTACAGTATGTGTATTTTACTCTTTGGTTGAGGCTGAGAAAAGCATCCTCACGTGATCAGACAAGTGGAAAGTTGATAAAGCGCATGTGAATCCCCTGACCGCTGAGGAGAACGCCTAAAAAAGGACAACAACAATGTTTTTCCATCCTAAATGGATTTTTCTGTGCGCGAACCAACCCCAGCTCGCGGACAAGATTCACCTGAGTACTGGAGCGTGTACATCAGTACTTTGATTCTCTTGGTGTGTGTGCGTGTGTGTGTGTGTGCGCGTGTGTGTGTTGGTGTGCGTGGGACAGCGTCACGCGGCCGCGCCACGTTTCTCTGGTGCAGAACATATTGCAGTGTCAAGGGGTCTTGCTTTAACCAAGTTGACCACCCTAGTCGAGACGGGCTCGACTAGGGTGTGATCGGACATCAACTATTGTGTGTGGATCTATTTAACAATGTGTTGTTATTTTACTGAAAACTAATAGGTGTTGTTTGGTATTCAGTCAAATGAAAAACCTCCTCCAAATGTAAATCCCCTCTTTTTTGACGTAGCCTACCGAACGGCTGGTTTAAACAATTGTATGGTTATCAACAGACATATTTTAGTCGCTCTTCTTACCTTTTCATGACGTCACTCCCTTTGTCCTCAACCAGTCGATTGAAAAAGGATGGATTATGGCCACCAAACACGTTAAACAAAGCTAACCAACATGCCCTACCACCAGCAGTGCCAACAAGCACTGGTGAAATTGATCAAATGAAGGGAGTCTGGAGGTAGAAAAGATATATAGACAGTTGGCACACAATCTGAGTCATATGGAGACCACCAACGGGTGTCTGCTACACCCCCACCTTAAACCAGTCACTTACAGATTAAGATCGGCCTACCTTGACTAAAACAGGTAGTCAGTACCAGTTTCACATCACTTTTTTTATTTTTTATATAATTATAATGTATGATATGATGTGAGAGGATCACAAGTGAGTATTGTTTTTCATCAAAAAAATAAAACGCAACAGAATGAATCCATAATCGATCCCTCTATTGCTCTCCATAGTCTATACCACTCTATTCTCGTCCTGAAAGGGTTAGGGTTGGAAAGAGATTTTTGAAAAACTTATAAGATCTGCTTATGTGACTTTTGCCCTGATTTTCTATTTCTTTTGCTAGTTTACTAGGAGTCCTTCTTAACTGAAGATGATGTACTGGTCATTTGTAGAACTAGTTAAAGACACCTGAAGTGCTTGAGGTATGTTTATCATATCCCACAATCACATCCCAAGGCTATGATAGCTTATGTTCTTAATGTTGTAAGGAAATATCAATTAAGACACATCGTGCATGAAGGCTATCCTCTTTTTTATTACTGGCACAGCACATTGAAAACATCTCCATGATGTCCACTGACTGTAACTGGTGTTGACGTCATGGCTCCCAGCTCTGCAGACCAGCCCCCAGTACACTGACTACAGCGGCGACTACTCTGCGGAGGACGATGGCGGCCTGCCCGAGAGGTGTGACCCCGAGGAGGAGGAGGTGGCGGCCATCAGGGCCTTCCAGTCCCTCATGTTCTGCCTCATCTTCCTGACGGGCGTGGCAGGGAACGCCCTGGTCATCACCACCTTCGGCCTGTACCGCCGCCGCCACCTGCGCTCCATGACCGACGTCTTCCTGGTGCACCTGGCGCTGGCCGACTTCCTGCTGCTGCTCACCCTGCCCTTGCAAGGCGTGGACACCTACCAGGGCTGGGTGTTCTCCGAGCTGCTGTGCAAGGCCACGCGCGCCAGCTACGCCCTCAACACCTACAGCGGCCTGCTGCTGCTGGCCTGCATCAGCGTGGACCGCCTGGTCATGGTGGCCTGGCCGCAGGGGGTGCTGCGGCTGCGCGTCCGGCTGCTGGCCGCCGGCAAGCTGACGTCCCTCGCCGTTTGGCTGGCGGCCCTCCTGCTGACCACGCCGGAGCTCTGCTACGCCGGCGTGTCGCAGGAAGGCGGCTACAACCACTGTGTGATGAGGGAGAGCTCGATGGTCAGACACGTCACCTCCGTGGCGCTCATCGTCGTGTTCGGCCTGTCGTCCGTCATCATGGTGACGTGCTACTCCTGCGTGGGCAGGATGCTGAGGGCGGGGCCCGGTGAGAAGGGGTTGAGAAAGCGGAGGGGTAGCCGACGGCAACAGCGGACCCTGAAGCTGATGGTGACGCTGGTGGCGGTGTTCCTGCTCTTCCAGCTGCCCCACACTGTGGTGCAATGGCACAAGATGGCGGCGGTGGCGTTCTGCGGTGTGGTTCTGGAGTATGTGACGTGCACGTTGGCGTACAGCCGCTGCTGCCTCAACCCCATCCTCTACGCCCTCATGGGCTCACGCTTCCGCAGCGACCTGCGCAAGCTGGCGGATGCGACGGCCTGCCGCAGGCACCGCCTCCGCCCCCAACGCCCCCCAGTGGTCCAAACAGCGAACAGCTGCTCAATGTCCTCTCCTTCTTATTCTTCCTATCCCTGCCCCCCACCACTCTCCCCCACTTCTCCTCCGGCCCGACTCTTCACTCCCTTAGGTGGAGATGTGCCAATGGATTCCCAGGAATGAGGACGGCCCTCCAAAGCCTTTCCCTTGGAAGACCTTCCGATATTCCGACCGCATCAGAGTTTGGATTGTAGGATCACGTATTGCCCTCGTTTTATATCTAATTTGCAGCCCTTAAATAACAATGCATCCCCAATTTCAAGGTTTGCCCACAATAAATGTTCATAATGAGAAATCCAACCAATAAAAGCTTCTTGATACACAGAAAATGTTGTCTTTGAGTTGTGCTACTATCAGGTGTCACGCCGTATCAGTTTGGTATGGGTTTGTAAAGGACGCTATGGTTGACATTTAAATCAATAAGTTCTACAGCTAGACAAGTCAGAATATGTTTTAGTAAGCAGACAGGTTTTTAGCTGAGTCTAAATGTAGTTCAAAATACAGTTGGTTTAAGAGTTTAAAGTTGGTTCCATGCGTAAAGACACTGACACTATCCAAAGAGCACATTGAGTGCATTGCAATCTCAATATACTTAACTACGCTAAGATTTGAATAAAAACGTACAGCAGCTGATAGCGTAGCCACCTGTTTAGAATACTCCACAGCCCAGCGACACTGGCCATGTTAGGGCCGTGGAGGCCCGGCAATCAAATAAAGCCGCAGCCCCTCTCGCTAACCTCATGCCAGACAGAGCAACTCATGCTCAGAACAGAAAACATCCTGGCCACTGGATTCATTGCAAAACGGGCGCGTATCTTTCCCCTGAAATATTGAAAATTTGCTGTCTTGGAAGCAACAACAAAAAAGGTACAGCATTTCTAATCATAACTGTATCGACGAGGTCATGTGCGGCCCCTTCAAGAGCATCGGAGGCATCCTGCGTCTGCTGGAGATGATCTTCAGCGGCGTCGCCCTCATCCTGGTGCTGTTCCGGGGGGGCATGGGAAGCCCCTGGGGCGTCTGGTGCGACTTCGTCTGGCTCTTCTGCTTCCTCATCCCGCTGCTCATCACGGTGGCCGAGGCCCTGAAGATAAATGTGCTTATGAAGCTGTTCCTCCCGGATTGGGACGACCTCACCTGCGGCCTCACCATGATCTGCACGCTGATGATCGCCTCTGCCAGCATCATCTACGCCACCGGCTACGCCTGCTTCCACTGTGTGCTCAGCATCCTGGTTGTGACCTTCTCCCTGGCCGCCACCGCCGCCTTCCTGGTGGACGCCATCCTGCAGAAGCTCAAGTGTCCCAGCGGCTACCTCTCGCGCCTCAGAGGCGTCCTGCGCTTCACCGAGGCCTTTGTGGCGTGCCTCCTGCTCACCGCCGCCACCAGCTACTTCCTGTACGTGGACTGGTACCACCGGTCGGCCGGCATGACGTGGGCGCTGTTCGTGTTCACCGTTTGCCTGCTGGCCAACGTGGTGCTGATCCTGTTCAACCTGGTGAAGCTGCTCCGCGACCTCCTGCCCAAGGCGTGGCTGGAGCTTGTGTACAACGTTGTGGCCTCGCTGCTGTACCTGTCGGCCGCCATCCTCTGGGCGGTGTTCGGCTATTGGGGCTACTTTGAGCGCAGGGAGGACAGCAGGTACTACTGCAGCGGCTGCTCTCTGGGGGATCTCCACGTGGTCATGGCCGGCGCGCTGCTCAACCTCCTGCTCTACATACTGGACCTGGCCATGTCCATCAAGGCTCGCTAGCGAGGGACCCCGCCACACACACATCAAGGCTCGCTAGCGAGGGACCCCGCCACACACACATCAAGGCTCGCTAGCGAGGGACCCCTCCACACACACATCAAGTGTAATGATGTCAAAATAAAGGGAGAGTTGATTCAAATATTGGCTTGCGATAATGTTTTATTCTTTTTAAATGGCTATGTGATTCTCAGGTGTTGAGTGTTGCTTGTGTTTTTGAGGTGAGGATATGATACAATACATTTAATAATTGACCGTCCCTGGGAAAAAAGGGAAGATTCTGGTTCAGTATTTTAACGGGCCAGCATGGCCAAAGGAAAACCTGAGCATATTAGCATATTTCCTTTATTCAATCAAAATAAACTAACAAATGTTGTAACAATCTTTTCTAAATCAGATTCTATCTAATGAAATGCTACATACGCTTAAACATCTGTAATCTATGTCTCATAATGTGACTCTTTCTTAATCATGTAGGGCTACCGGAGTTGATATATCAATTCTCATAATAGTCTGCAAGTAATGTTAACATGTCACTTTGTCATGGGACTTTGCCAGTGTTGTAGTATATTACAGTTCATTCAAATGTCAGGGCAATTAGAGTTTTAGGGGAGATAATAGCAATGCAAATACTTCATCAGATTATGTGGTATACAATAAAACCTCCTAAAATACCTCTGCAGACAACTGCTACAACCAACGCTGACAATGTCTCAAGGCCCAACGGAAAGTATCTATTGACTATTTATTCATTTAGGCCCAATCCCATTGCTACCCCTTACCCCTCCCCCTTGTTTTGAATGGGTAAGGGGAAGGGGTAAGGGGTAGAAATGGGATTGGGCCTTATTTACCCCATCCTGGAGCCCGAGGTAAAAGTAGCATAACCACTATCTGCTCCTTGGTCACATGTATCTCAGTTCACAAGAAGTCACTTTGGAGGAAAACTGCCGGCTGAATGCTGTCACACAAACGACGATAGTCAGAATAAATCAAGCAATAGGGGCTGTGTCACCGAATCCCATCCATACGTCCTCTGGTTAGTCCAGCTCCACGTTTTCCTTGAGCCCCTGGAAGCAGAGGTAGTGGGAGTTGCAGAAGACGGCGGGCGTGTTGGGATTTGAACCCACTACCTCCGGTTTTAGGGATGCGAAGGGGTTGGCACCACTGCACCTCATGTCTATCTCTAGCTCCTGGAGAATCTGCATCGAGTATGTGATCTCTACATCACTGTCAAACACACACACACACACACACACACACACACACACACACACACACACACACACACACACACACACACACACACACACACACACACACACACACACACACATTAAGACATGGGCATTTTCATTCGGAAAAAGTGTGGTTCCAACCTGATATATTAACACATGTGTATGTGTGTGTGTGTGTGTGTGTGTGTGTGTGTGTGTGTGTGTGTGTGTGTGTGTGTGTGTGTGTGTGTGTGTGTGTGTGTGCGTGTGTGTGTGTGTCTGACCTGGAGGCTGTGAATATGGAGGGTATCTCGTAGTCCCTGAGCAGAAGCAGGGTGGGCAGCCAGCCCTCCTCCAACCCCTGACTGGCATCAAACCCTTTGGCACACAACACACACAACATAATCAACCAAACACCCACACACACTAACTCGAGCCCCATTCACTCATGCAGTCTGTACCTGCATGCCCTGAACCATGTCCTGCATGGGTTCATGCATGAATGACGACACACATTTATTTTCTGGAAAATCTGCACAGAAAAATTGCCAGCTGAAGGCCTATAGACACATTCCTTGTGAATGAAAGCAGTGAGATTGCCGATAAATTCGCCTGACGTAAGACAGTTCAACGTGGAGCGACTGAACCAATCACAAGGCGCCGCTGATGATGCATTTAATCCATTCATTTTAACGCGATTGCCTTCAGGTGATTGGATAACAATATCAATGCTGCTTCTTCTGCTAACAAACATGCTTCTTACTTCAGGAATGGCTGGGAACTGGACAGATCCGAACTAAGGGAGCTGCTTCCAGTCTGCCAGTAGAATAGAGACATCCATAAGGGTAGCGTTAGCGCCCTCTGCTGGACTGTCAGCTGGCATATCTATTCCGGCGTAGCTAAGCCATGTATGAAAGACCAGTAAACCTTCCAGAACAAAGCTTCCCGTGAGAATAGTTAAATTGATTCACTAGCTTTGTCTGAAAGTTTATCCCAGTAATCTCGAAAAAAATATGCCTGAAAGAGGCTCAGTTAACATCTGTTTGCATGAACACCCATTAACAGATCTTCATCTGGTTAATGCAATCAGTGAACCTCTTCAGTCCTCATCGAAGCAGACCTGATCCACGTGACAGTGAGTACAGGTCATGAGGGAGCAGGTGAGTCTACGTACCGGGGTGAAAGCCGACCACCAGGTCCGGTCTGGCCGCCTTCTCCGTCTCCACCAGCTCCTCCCAGAACTGGTGGTAGAGGCCCTTGTAGGCGCTGATGAAGACCCTCTGCTTGGGGCCGAACGCCCTGAGGGGGGGCCTCACGACGGGGCCCTGCACCACCTCCGGCCCCACCAGCACCACCTCCAGCCCCTGGTGTCCGGGGAAGGCGCGGCTCAGCTCGTCGTAGTCCGTCAGACGGGCCCCCATGGTCTCCGCCTGCCCGGCCCCCACCACGTGCACAGTGAGGGGCTTGGTGTAGGGGTCCAGGCCGAAGACCCGCAGCCCCCAGAGGACGCTCAGGGGCCTGGAGAAGAACTCGCTGCAGACCCTCCAGACGGACTGCTCCAGGGCCCGGGGGTCCGGCCGGGGGCGGCCCGCGTTGGTCCACATGTTGGCCATGGCGGGGCTGGCGAGCAGGGGCTGCAGGCGGAGGGAGAGCTCTCCCTGCATGGCCAGCCAGTCCTCCCAGGCCCTCACCTCCCCCGGGGCCCGGGGCCAGGGCTCCACCGTGGGGAACGGGAGCTCTCCTGCAGACCACAACCATGTGGACCACTGTACCACTATAATACTACTACCAAATTATATAACCCTATAATATACTAATACTACTATTCCTACAAATCCTGGGACTACCTCAACAGTCAAACTAGCAATATCATTATTTTCTTCTTCTTTATTATTTTCTTTTAAATTATTATTTATTATTTATATATAAGGAAAATATGAAATATTACTCTTTCTTACAATTAATTTGTAATAGGAATAGAGCCTACCTTTGAATACCAGCCATTCAACAAGTCTGTCTATGGCCACTAGGTGGAGCTGTGGGCAGGCCTTCTTGTGTTTTGGCCAGTCCGCCTTCTGACACTCTTTACAGCAGTAGTTCGCGGCTAGACATCTGGGGGGACGCAAGCGCAGATTAAAATGAATGTAGGCCTATAAATTGCAAACTCCCGAGAGAGACGGGTAGAGATTCTCTCTTCTCCCCTCACCTGACGCAACGTTTAAGGCTCTGTGAGGCTGAGAGTTGATTGGAGCGCTTCTCGCAGCTGGCACAGACTCTGTAGGATTCCTCCAATTTCTCAAACATCTCCTTTTGGGAGCGGGACGCCAGGGCGGCCATGGCGGCCTTGATCTCCAAAACAGCTCTTAAGAGAATAAGAATCCACACACGGCTGCTCTTACAACAGGTGAAATTAAACAGGGGACACAGTCTCAACTATTTTAGACGGGGGCTATAAATAGGCCGTGTGTGTGTGTGTGTGTGTGTGTGTGTGTGTGTGTGTGTGTGTGTGTGTGTGTGTGTGTGTGTGTGTGTGTGTGTGTGTGTGTGTGTGTGTGTGTGTGTGTGTGTCAGAATGACACAACAGGGTACCACGTGGAGAAGTAATGAATGAATAATAATATTTATTTATTATGGGCTCCCTTACAATAGCTTCTAGAGACGGTGCGTATTCACACAACGTGCAGTTAATCTCTTCATATTGAAAAGAAAAACTTTCTCGGCGTCGAAAGACGCCGAGAAATCCTGCAATATGATCTATTGAAGAACCGTTTCTGTTTCTTACGGAGGTCGATCGCCTTGAAGTTTGGAGGACATTAAAGTTTTAGAATGTAAATCGAAGTTGCTGGCAAGAACTGAGGGAAATTATGTATAATTATTATTGACTAATGATTAAATCCTCTTACCTTTCATGGTCCATGGTGGGCAGCGTACTACTGGTCGACTCGAGTGGGGGCAGAACGGCCAGGGGGCTATACCACCTGTGACTGTCCTTCTAGAAAGGTCTGACATGTCAGGCATGGTGAAGACCAAACCTCAAGACAAATTACTATGAATAACATATTTTTTTAAATATTTATAGCTTCATGGAATAATGGTACTGATTATCATATTCATATTCATATTTTACCAAGCTCTCGTTTTAATATGCCAGTTGTACAGATTCCGTCCACTAGAGGC
Organism: Gadus macrocephalus; assembly: GCF_031168955.1. NCBI lineage: Eukaryota > Metazoa > Chordata > Actinopteri > Gadiformes > Gadidae > Gadus > Gadus macrocephalus. The sequence goes on from NC_082399.1 coordinate 15,345,657, forward strand.
CAGTATGGGTCCGTCGACAGAAAAAAATGCCAAAATGCAACAATATCTTGAAGACAACTACACGGTCATTGTATTCTATTCAATTCAATTTAAATCATATATTCGTCTCCGAAGGGCAATTTAAAGGAGGTGCATGAGAGTAACTGAAAAAGAGACAAAATCAACAAACACAAACAGCACCCACACTACATAATCAACAAACACACGCATCAAACACACACATTTCACAATCAAGCAACACACATAACGCAACAACAACCTTCAACACATGAGTAAAAAGTGCTTAACAAAGTGCTTAAATTATAAATGGCATTGCAGCATGTTCATAAGTCAGTGACCAGCATTAAGGAGCTGGACAGCCCTGGGGATGAAGGTTGCCTTCCTCCTCTGTGTTATTGAGGTTTTCCACATTGCAGGGACTGTGCTGCTGGTCAAAGAGCCCTGGAACAGATGCTGGAACACACCTCCGTGCCACAGTGCCATAGAGTCCGCCCACAGATGTGGTCTGTTCCTAGAGATCTGTTCTTTTCTCATCACCTCTGATGTGTTGTGGGGCGGCAGTAGCTCAGGAGGTAGAGCGGGTTGGCTGGTAACCTGAGTGTCGAGGTGTCCTTGAGCAAGGCACCTAACCCTAACTGCTCCCGACGAGCTGGCTGTCGCCATGCGGTTGACTCCGCCGTCGGTGTGTGAATGTGAGGCAATATTGTAAAGCGCTTTGGGTGGCCAATGGTTGGAAAAGCGCTATATAAATCCATTTAGGACAGAGTCATCAGGTCTGAGTGAGGGGATGATTGATTCTAGCTGGGTGCTGTTGTCCTTTTCAAATCTTGCGAAGAACGTCGAGATCATTCGGGAGTGAAGTGCTGGGCTTTCAGCTGGTGCAGACAGAGTTAACTGCTGCTATGCTCTTGAGACCTGCGGCTGCGAGGAGGTTCCCCTTTTTTAAAGCTCTGCTCCACTTTGTTTGTATTTTTCAGCTTGGCAATTTTTATGGCCCGCTTGACCTCTCTGTGGACCTCCATCTTCTCAGCTTCAGAACCGGTAAAAAATATTGACTGATGACTTTCTCTGTCCTCTTCACCACAGATGTATAGGCAGGAGCGAGCAGTATGCTGCAGTGGAGAAGAGCCGAGAGGAGGGAGGGAGACGTCTCTAGGTGTCTGGGACTGAACCATAGAATTCATCCAGTATTTTCCCCAGACAGGTGGTGCAGTTGACATACTGAGAGAAGCCTTTCAGTGATTTGTCAATTAAACAGTGGTTGAAGTTGCCCAAGATGAATAGCGCCTCAAATCTCGAGCAGCCTCAAATCTCTAGCGGCGCCTGCTTTTGCATAGTCTCATTCACATTTTACAGATCACCAGTGGGACAGATTGGAAAAAAAATCTATCGAGAAAATGAAGCAACTCACAAGAGCCCTGCTATCCATAAATGTGTAAAAGTGTGGATTTGAATTTACAAGACAGAAGCGGACATTATGTATCTGTGGATCGTGAAATATCCATGTGGATAACATTTTACGAAACACAACTACCAAATATTTGTGCATCGCGGTGCATGAAACTTCCACCGTTGTGTGTTAATGCATAATAATAATAATAATAATAATAATGAAGTCCAATAGAAACGACAATGCATACATATGTATGTATGTATGTATGTATGTATGTATGTATGTATGTATGTATGTATGTAGGCCTATGTAGGCCTATGTATGTATGTATGTATGTATGTATGTATGTATGTATGTATGTATGTATGTATGTATGTATGTATGTATGTATGTATGTATGTAAATGTATTGCCCTATTTACAGGACTTCATTAAAATGAATACAGAAAAGCAACGTGCTTCTCCTTTCAAATGTCAAATTAAACAAGTTATAAAAAAAAGTAGCGGAACAAAAAATGATTGGCCGATTAAAAAGAGTAGTTACACTGGAAAGTCTTCTCGACCAATCAGAAGACGAGACATATACGCGTAGGAGGTGATGGGAGGGGAGGGGGAAGAGTGTTTTCATCACGTCCCACACAACTTCCTCAATAAGGGTTTTTTGGGCAGCGACCCGGGTTCAATTTATGCCTGTGGTCCTTTGCTGCATGTCTCCCCGTCTCTCATCCATACCTTCCTGTCTGTCTCACTCTATCACCAAGAATAAAAATGCAAAAATAAATCTTGAAAAAAGAGGAAGATGAAAGCAAGTCGTTTCATTGTTGAATGAAGCACATTTAAATCGTGCCACATTTTGTGAATTTAAATACATTTAGATCCAAATCAAACGCCCACATTGACAGCAGTTGTGTGTCTCTTCAGACCAGGTATACGGGTGAACAACAGGAGCAGGATGGGTGTGTGAGGACGAGTGGGTCCTTTACCGGAACAGAGCGGTTGCTGTATGACTTACCGGCTGTGACAGCCCTGTTGGGGCTGATTATTCAGCCGTCGCAGAAAGGCAACTCAATGTGTGTGCATGCGGTTTGACCAACCCCGTCATCATCACATCCGCAACTCTGCAGCCTCTCTTCCTCATTCTGATACCGGACATCTGCATCTGCAACCCCGCTACGTGACGAGAAGGCGCTCCAAATTCCCACAGCTAACCATTCACGACACAATATATGCGTGTTTTGAGTCGGACGAGGACATTTCTATTGTCAAAAAACAACTTTTCGATCGCCTGCACGAGTTGACATCAGCAATACAACTATTAAGTACCATCGCCGCCCGTCGGATTTCAAAGTCAGCGATGGACGAACAGTCTGCGCTGATCCGAGTGGAGAGAACTTTTTGGAATGTTTGGGTGAGTTCCGCTCCCGAAATTAAATCAGAATTAGAATTGTTTCGTCCATATAATGTTATTTTATTATTTATTTTTAATGTTTAATGAAATATGTGCTCCCCTCCTTCGCCCCTCCTTCTCTTTGTGGACACACGCATCTCTAGAACTACATCAGCGGAGCGGTGACGAGGCTCCTGCGGGCAGAACCTGCTGTCAACAACCCAGGCAATGCCGAGCGGACAGGGGGTCAGACGGTGGACTTTGAAAGAGCACAGAGAGACCCCAGTCAGAGAGATGATAAGGCGGAGGAGGAGGAGGAGAAAAAGGAGGAGGAGGAGGAGAAAAAGGAGGAGGAAGAGAAAAAGGAGGAGGAGGAACAAGCCGATCTGAACACCGCCTCTTTGCCCCACTGTCCTCAGCCTCCTCTCACCCTACCATCCCTTACTGACGGACTCCTCCGAGGCCCAGGAGGGACGAGGGAGGTTCAGTGCACGGCAGTGTCCACCAGAGGGAGTGGTATCCACGGTCGAACAGAACAGGAAGATACTGATGGCGTGCAATGGTTCAATCAGACAGAGCGAGAGAGAACAGAAAAAGGCTGCATCAATTTTTCTGCAGCAACGCAACAGATTGACCAAGAAAATTATGAAAAGCTTCTTGAAGGCAGGTCCAGGGCAGAAGAGTCTAAGAACCATCAAAAACAACAGCAACAACAAGACACTGAGACCTCGAACTACCCTGATGAAGAAAATGACAACCACCACTCGGGTCTTGTTGAGGAGGTTGGAAAGGCACTGGCTGCTGATAGACCAGAAGAAGAAGCTGGCCAGTATTGCAAGGTCACTGAAGTGGAGGAGGGGGAGGACGAGGAGAAGGAGGAGGACGAGGACGAGGACGAGGAGGAGGAGGAGGAGGAGGAGGTGGCAGCGGCAAGGGTCTCTCTCTCCAGTGACGAAGAACCAGATTTAAATGAACCAAACAATGTTTCAGGGTCAGAGACGGAAGGCCATGACATCATCAGAGAGGAGAACCTCCCCTTTGTAAATAAGGCAAACTTATCTACAGAAGGAGGAGATACACAAAAGAAAAATTCACCAAACCTAGAGAACACTGATGGTGGATCAGCAGAGCCTTTTGCCAGCACTCTCACAGTTGATCAAAGTGAAAACAATTTGAAGTCTATTGAGGCAGTCTGGGAACAGGACTTAACTGGAATAGTTTCAGATGAGGATGACAAGGTAGTTCAGGAAATTACAATTTCTGATTTCTTAACTCCATTTGTTGACACACCAGAAGCCAACCTGAGCAGCCCATTGTCCAACGATGGTAATGCTGTTGTTGGACAAGAACGTTTGGAAGTGGAGTCAAAGCAGAGATCTGGGGTGGGCCAATTTGAGATGAAGGAACAGAGCAGTTTCCTCATCCAGGGGAGTAATGATCTTTATAGAAAGGGAAGTAATGTAATAGGCCCAGTAGGAAACCAGATAGTGTTTGGAACCAAAGAGGAAATTACAAAGGAGGGAGTCACTGCATATGTGGAAGAAAAAACTCCAGTCAAAAACTACGCTGATGCCCAAAACGATGAGTCACAGCCCCAGGAAGAGGTGAACCAAAGAGGAGAGGAAGAAGGGGGAGCCGAAGTGATTTCATTAATACATAAAGCGGCCCAAGACAAGGAACTGAGTTACAGTTTGAAAACTGAGGCAGTGACTGAATTCAACAGTCCTGAACCCTTGCTTGGTTTTGGTGATGCCGTGAAACATGATACCAAAGACTCTCCGAGTGCCTCCAGCGATGAGGATGGGGATGATGGGGAAGGAGGGGTCAGTACTCAGTGGCCGGTAGGAATTGATTCCCCAGGCGTGGCCTTACTGGTGAAAACGGAAGGCAACAATGAACAGGAAATGAGTGCAGCGCTCCCAGACATTTTCCCAGGGACCTCTCCAGGATCAGGTGCTGGGCTTCGTGGTCTGAGCTGTATTCCATTTGAGGAAACAAGACTTCTAATTCCAGAAGTATACAATGGAGACTTTGCTGCTGCCACCGAGAATACAGAGGAAATAGCCCTGATGGGAAGGGATTCTGACGAAAGGTGGGTAGCTTCCCAGTTACCGAACTTATCTGAAGGTTTTAAATACGTAGCTAGGGTAGGGGAGGTAGACCACATTCAACGGGAGGACCATGACACGACTTTGAAGAGCGGGGAAAGAGAAGATACGGTGGCCGGTCAGGATATGGTTGATGGATGGAGTGTTGATCCAGAGAGCCTTGGAGACAGGGATGGCCCTCGGGGAGTTGAACAACAGATGAGTGGTAGAGCAGTAGGATCCACAGGAGAGGAAGGGAGGACAGGGGACGGATTGTCGGATGAGGACTGCTCCAGGCATGAGGCTCACAAGACCGATGTAGAAGACTTTAAGACTGAGGAACCATTGTTTGAGTTAAAATTAGACGGGGAGAGGAGTGAATCCACAGGAGCTGCATCTAAAGAGGCGGTAGCGTTGGATAACATAGTCTTAAGGAGTGTTTGGTATGATGAGGTCAACACACAGGATGACCGCCTGTTTTGTGAGGAAATATTAATTCTGCCACACACTGTGATACAGAAGACAACAGAGCTGTGTGAAGGTGAATCCACAGCCGCCACCATGACTGAAGAAAACAAAGGGCGTACTCCAAGCCAATCAGAGGACTATATTGAACCTGAATCCATCCATCAGCCAATTGACAACCAAGTTCGATCCTTTGATGATGGACAGACGAAAACAGAGGACATTGTTACAGACATTTCAGATGAAGAGATGGGAATCGCTGGGCCTGAGGAGACCACAGAATCAAAAAAGCAAAGAAAAGCTGGAGAATCCAATTCGTCAGTAGTTGAGGCCGTAGGACCAGGATCTCTTACTGATATATCCTCTGGCCTTTTGATGGACATAAGACAGGACCAAAGACAGAGAGCTGCATCTAAAGAGGCGGTAGCGTTGGATAACATAGTCTTAAGGAGTGTTTTGTATGATGAGGTCAACACACAGGATGACCGCCTGTTTTGTGAGGAAATATTAATTCTGCCACACACTGTGATACAGAAGACAACAGAGCCGTGTGAAGGTGAATCCACAGCCGCCACCATGACTGAAGAAAACAAAGGGCGTACTCCAAGCCAATCAGAGGACTATATTGAACCTGAATCCATCCATCAGCCAATTGACAACCAAGTTCGATCCTTTGATGATGGACAGACGAAAACAGAGGACATTGTTAAAGACATTTCAGATGAAGAGACGGGAATCGCTGGGCCTGAGGAGACCACAGAATCGAAACAGCAAAGAAAAGCTGGAGAATCCGATCCGTCAGTAGTTGAGACCGTAGGACCAGGATCTCTTACTGATATATCCTCTGACCTTTTGATGGACATAAGACAGGACCTGCCAGCTGAACTACAGGAGTCCACCTTCGGAGTTACAGAACCGCAAACCCGGACTTCAGCAAAGAAAATTGAAGAACATGTGGAAGTTGTTTCAGCTTTAAAAGCTGCTGAGGATGAGCAAGCCTTGACTTTTGGGCAGGCGACGGGGACGGACGAGGAGATTCTAGGAATGGGGGTCCTCCACAAAGACACAGACCACACCCTTTCTGTCCCAACAAAGACAGAGAACCAAGCAGTATTACAGACCTCCTCCTCCTCCTCAGACGACGACGATGATACTTATGAAGCAGCTGATCAGACGCATGAGACTACCAACCATCCAACTAACTTTGAGGAGCAGATCCAAGACCAAGATGAGATGAAGGAGATGTCTACCCAGATTGAAGGGGAAGAAGACGAGGAACTGCCACTGGACTCATATTCTTACCTACATGGATTGGCGGGGACTTTGGGAAAATCAGATATTTTGGAAGCACAGGATGGTGAGGATTCAGAAAATATCTCAGGAAGAGAAAGTATGCCAGACTGTGAGGTTTTAACCACTAAACCAGAGGGAATACGATTGCCTGAAATGTTGATGACAGTGCACCTTGATGCTCCAGATGTATCGCCACCCTCATTCATTGAGGGAAGGACACCTTCACAAGAAAAGGAACCACAACGCCACCACCTGCCGCCTCCTGGAAAGCTCTCTGATGATGAAGCTGTCTCATCTCGGGCAGAACATGATGAATCATTGGAAGAATCGCAAATGAATGAAGAAACAGCTATAAAAATGGAGGCCATCAACATATATCCTGAGGTTTCAGCATTAGCCATGAGTTATGACGGGGCAACAGAGGATGGAAGTTATGAAACACCAGTGATACCGGTTCCTATCCCCAACAGTGTGGATGAAGACTCTGGTGTAGGGGATACGTCTCGCCTGCTGCCTGACGTGAAGCTGTCCGACGCCAGCTCACCTCCTGAGGTAGACTCTGTCGTGCTGAGGGAAAAAAAGGGGTTTGGCGAAAGCAGACAAGGTCCATGTTTGGACTCCAAACATCCATCGTACAAGGTTTTGTTAAAGAACCAAGCCCGGTCTAGAAGATCAGAATTCATTGCTCCACCCGCTCTTGGCCTGAGCGCAGAAGAGAGAGCCAGACAGCGACACAGTCTACCTCCAGGAACATTTGGAGAGGAGTTTGAGGTATATTTGACCCAATATATTGCTTTATTTTTTTCATCATTCTTCATGACGTCATAGACCTTATATTTCTGTTGTTTATTGCAGCTGGACGTTAATGTTTTGGACCTAACCGTCCAGAAGTATCGCATCCTGGTGAAGAACCCCAGCACGAGGCGTCCCACCGACCCCAGGGCCCTACTGCAGATGCCTTCCCTGGAGGCCGCCCCCTCACACCGCTTTAACACCCAGCAAGCCCCGCCTCTGGCAGGCAGGCCAATGGGAGGCATCGGGGTTGGGATAAAGCTTCCTGGTAGGTCAACATGTACTTTGTACATTCTGACTCATTCAGTTACTGTAAAGGAAATGGGTGATATCGTGCCACCATGTGTGAGTGTGATAAGCCATTACAAGCCGTTTGAGAATCTGCCTTTCCCTGTGCCCTAGTGAGACTACTAGTGGGCGTGTCCACCTAGATGTATGATGGATAGATAGATAAGCAACATTTGAAATAGTCCACTGGGTAGGCTGGTGGACTGATCTATCCGGCATACATCTAGGTGGACAAGCCCACTTGTGATGTCACTAGGAAAAAGGGAAAGGATGATTTTCAAACGGCTTGTAATGGATGTTCACCCTCACACCTGGTGACATGATATCACCCCTTTAATGTTTATTGTTCTCTCAGGTTTCGGAGGTGGCTTCCCAGCTCTGAAGAAAACCCAGAGGGTGGTGAAGGGAGGAGATGAAGTCGTCCCTGAGGTGATAAAGTGTGCCATTGATGCAATGTCTTCATTATATTAACTTTGTTCTTCTTCTTAATGTGAAGACGTTTGTTTGCATGAAATTAAAATATTTTTTTAATGGGTTCCTTTATTGTGTCTTTGTGAATTGTGTCTGCTTACAGCAGCAATCTGAACCGCAACAAGGACAGACAATATCTCCAAAACCAACCGTCGCTGAGCGTAAACCAAGATGGACGCCCCCAAAGCAACCTGGGTACAGCTTTTATCTCCTCCAGAAACCTGCATTCCTTCTCTGTAGGCTGTTCGCTGCACGTTGTTATCACCTCATTGTGGTCTCTTCCCCCCCCCCAACAGATTCGGGAACCCTCTTATGTCAGAGCTCAAGAGCAAACTGAAGAAAACCAGCGAAGAGTGAGGAGAGGACGAGAGGTTCTATTGGCAGCCGGTTCCAGAGGAGGTGTTATTCATGTTCTTGCGGTTCCTGATGTTCCCAGGTGGAAGCTGTCGTGTCCACAATATCCTGTTACTGCCAGCTCTGGAGCTCAGGGGAATGAGGTTCCTTGCATCAGAGCACTTTAGTATATATGCTGTTAAGATTATTTTTTTCTGGTTAATGCAATGCAACCATTGAGCTTTTGGCACCTGGCCTGCTTCTCGTGTTTCACTGATCATGTAAATAGATTCCTGCGTTAAAAATAAATCTATATTTTTTATGTGTAATCCATGATAAACAGTGCAACTGCCTGCAAATTGTCTCCTTTCAATTATTTGCGCGTGATCATTCTTTGAAAGAGGCCAATGAAAATGAAACCTAAGAACTTACCAAACCAAGTAAAAACTATGGAAATGTGGGTTTTATAAAGTCATGATGAGATGGTTTTCCTATTGTAAAAAAATAAAATAACATAGCCGGTGTGTAATTCTTAGGGAGAACGATGATATTTGTCCTGTGAAGAATAGTTATTTATAGACAGTAGGCTATATGGGGCGGACATCTAATTACATTTATGGGGCGAGGCCAGTGACGGTGTGGGGCGGGGCCCGTGACGCGTGGGGCGGTGCGCCAGAAGAAGCCGGAAATATAATGGCATGAATTCATTCCAGCGTACGAACGAGATGGTGCCATGTCTGCGGCACTCAGAGCTACAACATGGGAAATATCCGAATCCGAGGACGAATGTCACAGTGAAACCAAGACGGAATCAGTGACCTTCATAGTAGAAAGCGTTGACACCCAATGCAGCGACGACACAACATCACCAACCTTGGCATCCACAGATGAACCAAGTCAAGATCATAATCTGTCTCCTCCGCGGGTACCCAGGTCTAAGAGCCCCTGTCCTCCGCTGGGACCAGGGTCGTTGAGCCCCTGTCCCGACCGAAAGCGACGCTCCAGAGATCACACTGAAGCAGAGCAGCTTAAAGCAAAGCAGAAGAGAGATGCTAGAGATGATCAGAGAGCAGCGAGAGCCATAGAGAAGGAGGAGAGGAAACGGGAGCAGCAGGGAAGGAAGAAACTGGCAGAGCACATGAGAAGTTTGAGGCCAGAGAACTGTCTCAAAAGCCTGACTATATGCATAGATCCAGGTAAAAATGGGGGGCCGGAGAGTGAGTTGATAGGGTGGTGGGTTTTATATTGTCCGTTATCTTACCCCACTGAAATTAAATGGGGAGACATTAACATTTGTGTTTCAACATTGGAACATAGGGCATATTTTGTTAGATTACGGAATTGTTAATCGGAAAAAATAATCCTCACCCCCATGTTGTGACTGAAACCAAATTAGGCCCTGGGAAATCATTTGGAGGATTTAAGATAGGCCAAAGTTCTTACTAATGAGGGCGAAGAGTTAAACACCTTTTATTGCTTTGAGGTTCAGGGTTTTATATGATGGGCAAAAAACGGAATGCATTTCATTCCAGTGCATAAATCTTGAACGCAAAAGAAAAAGGTCAGGTGGCACGCACCGATGACTATGCTAATCAGAATACAGATTTATTAAGATAGAATATCAGAACACTTAACACGCCGTTTGGTTTGCAAAGTGGAGTTTAACAACTTCAGATTAGCATTATAATATGCTTTCCATGTAATTCTGAAATAAATGTTAAAAAATGACTATCAACTAAATCGTGTCGTCATCCAAGAACTATGGAGCGTGACAGATCTTAACTATTCAATTTGGTTTAAAAAAATATCACCCCCTTTCCTACCTTCAAAATCCTTCTCTGTGCGTTGGAGCAGCTTCCACACATTTCCCTGGCATTAGCTGTGGTTTAGACATCCTAAAATCGGCCTACATTCAGCGGCTCAAAACATTCAGTTGTTTTAAGCACATGCGCAATATCCGTGCATCCAAAAAATCTAAAATGTATCAACATTGTTATCAAAAAGAATGTCATGGAATGTTAAAAGCATTCACTGAACCGAAAGCTGAAATAATCGGCTCTAAACTCAATTCATAAGTAAGCCACCGAAACATGATATTTTATTGAAACATAAGTTAATTAATGTGTTTCTTTCTAAAGATGAAAGTTAAGTTTTATCTCTGCGCCTCACTCAAAACGTCCCCACCAGGTGGGGCCAGGGCTGTAACCTGTCTCTCTTCCCCTCTAGCGGTTTTACAGCACAATGGCTCAGACTTCTTGTTGGACCGCCTCTCCACCTCAGGCTGGAGGTTTGTGATCGACAGCCAATCCCTTCCCCAGACTATCTGCTGGACCCGGGAGCTGGCCCAGGTTGGTCTCAGGGCTCGAGATATGTATTGGTGGGGGATGAAATCTTTTTGTTGCAAAGCACAAAAAGATTTTGTTGCAAAGCACAAAAGGTGTGGATTGTGGCACACGATTTAGAAGTAATTTTCTTGGTAGAAAGGATTTATTAGGGTAACGTTTCTGCTTTCAGCCCGGAGAGGACGGTTGTGGTTCGGTGGAAGAGGATCAAGTGAGCTGGGTTCTGGATTTGGCCGACTTCATTGACGTGGTGATCAGTGTCAAAGAGGTGAAGCTTTGTGAAAACATTTCACACATTTAAACCCTTCCAGAATCTTGGAAGCTTTGCTATGGTGAGGTGGTGGTGTTTTAGTGGTTTGGGTGGTCTTTTTACTTTCAGGTTCTCCGGAGCGATGAAGGTCCCTCCGGGCGGTCTCTCCTCGCTGGGATGCTGGAGTTTCTGAATGGAAACGCCAACAAAGTGGTCACCCTGTTGGTTATTGGATCACAGATGAACAGGTTCTCTTAAATAGCTTGTTATTATTATTAACTCAATTTCTATGTCTATGGTGAAGGTTGTAAAGTGACAGTCATAGTCTCGCCTGCGGGACCAAACCTGTGGTTAAACCAACGCCTTCTTTACTTCATAATGTTGTTAGAAACTCAATCTAACTAAGAGAGGGCATTATGTCTTCTAGTGCTTCAGCCTGGAGCGCCCCCAGCCTTCAGGCCCAGATCGGCATGGAGGATCTGGACATGGAGGAGGTGGGTTCAGTTTGAAAACTAAAACGTTCATGTGTTCATAATCATTGGATCATCAATGGATTTAGCAGTCTTAGCTTTTTTCTTTTCATGAATGGTTGTGCGGTTGGTTTCATTTAGTGTATAGAACCCGAAGCATTCCCTCCTAGCTGTGTTGCTAGCCTGCAGTACCGGCGTCTGTGTTCTCAGGTGATGGTGTACCTCCAGCTCTGCAGGAACGTCTCCGTCTCCTTCTTCCGCGACTGGCAGGCCGTCACAGACCACCTGGTGGGCGTCACGAAAGCCTTGTCCAAACGGCCTTCCAGGTAAAACACACCTGGTGCTGCTGTCACGGTAACATGCCATTTCCATCAAGTCATGCATCTTCAGGTCCACCTTGGGGGCGGGACCCCACTTTGATGACACTTTGACTGATGGCTTATAAGCTATAGTTATTATATATATTTTGGATTGAAATAATAACCAATAGGTTGAAAAGCCACAAGCAATATAATGAGTGGGGGTACTGTATGCATATATATATATATATATATATATATATATATATATATATATACTGTATAGTGTTTGGACATCGATATGAGGGGCATGTCTTGGTGGGGTTCAAAACGCTGTACGGATCCAGAGTGTAAAGGACGCCGGGCGGCCCATGGCTGCGGCCTGTTAAGCCTCATCGGTCTCCTCTCAGGCAGCTGGCTGAGCGAGGCGGCCTCCCGTTCTGCGCGGATGGGCCGTGGGCCAGCGGGGTGCAGGTGAAGAAGGAGGGCGCCGGGCTGCGCCAGGTGTGGAACCGGCAGGTGCAGCAGCTCAATCGGGTCAGCGTGGCCGTAGCGACAGCTGTGACGGCTTCCTACCCCTCCCCCCATCTCCTGCTGCAGGTAGAATCTTGTTCACAATCCTTGAGGAGTTGGCTCCCAACCGGTGTTTTTCGTGTGACCTCATTTCTGGGTGTTGAACTGTTGCAAACCTTTGGCATTGCTCATGCAGTGCATCTTTATCCACACACACAGATATCGTTTGCACCTGCCACTTAGTGCAATGAATAATTTGGAATCTGTGTATTTGAATTAGCTCTGAGAACGTAACCAAAATAAATGCAAAACTTAATTCATAAAAAATAGGACAATGAAATATCTAAAACAAGCCCTGGTGCAGGTGATAAAAGACCAACATTCAGACCGTTTGTATAGTTATGAACTTAAAGGGTTTGAGGTGTAATATATCCTCCTGCTTTATCAAGGCCTATGGGAGTTTGAAGGGTTTGAGGTGTAACATATCCTGCTCTTATCAAGGCCTATGGGAGTTTGAAGGGTTTGAGGTGTAACGTATCCTGCTCTTATCAAGGCCTATGGGAGTTTGGAATCAGTGGAGCAGCGGAGGAAGCTATTGGCTCCACTCTCCGTGACTTCCGAGGGAAGAGAAAGAAGAGTTGGACCCGATATCTCATCCAGAATCTACCGCTGTCTCTCGGAGCCAAACCCGGAGATGGGTCTGGACTAGGCGGATTCCTTCTGGCCTGAATGAACGCTTTGAAATCCATGTCAACAAAAACTTCAGGCTACCTAAGGCCTACAAGATGGCGGCTACCAAAGCAAGCTAACATTTACAATCTAGCTAATGTTTAAGGGCTAGCTTATGTCTATAAGATATGTTATATTTCGAACTAGCTAATATTTTGAATCTATATAAGCTCTTATCTACATAAGAGCCAATGTTTCAAAGCTAGCCAATGTCTAATCTACATGATTTCTAATGTTTGGAAGCTAGCTAACGATTTAGCTAATGTTATTGTTCTTGATGTTGCCTACTGAGCTATCATGCTGAATAACATCAACCTGAAAGCACTTTATTACACCTTCAGAGTGACGTGATGAGTTTATATTTTGTACATGTATTATATACATAGATGTTTATAATATAAAAAAATTACTGTTCCGTTTGTGATTTTCTTTTAATTGTAAGGATTAATGGACATGCATTCATATACATTTGAAGAAATCAATCATTCAGGTTGTGCGGGAATAGGTAATGTTTAATTTTATGAGTTTCCTCAGTACAAAGTAAGAAAATATACATTCATTCACATTTCAAAGCATTAAAATCACAATGGCTGTTTATACCTTAACTACTGTAGATTGCATAAAAATAATGAAATTCTAATATCTACAGAATCCATTACACAAAACCAGACTTCTTGGAAGCCGATCCATGAGAAAAACATTGAAAGTGGCTTGTTGTCAGATCATAAACCGACAACCACATCAAGCCTTCCACCATTGGTGTAGGTTATAGAATTCGTTTGTGTAAGCTTTCTTCTTTTTTTAAGTTAAGCTAAAAACAATCTTGGCATTTAAGGTTTGGTGAAACAGCCGTTTCACCACAGGTGATGCTGTTGTAGACCTGAGCCATTCATAGTGTTGCACTACTCTGTCCCATGCAACGTTGCTGTTTCTCCTTCATTCACAAATGTCTTTGATGGGCAGTGGGCACACAAACATGATATGGATATGAAGCCATGCGTGTATTGGCTAAATGGCGACTCTTTGTTCACTACTTTTCCACAGTAGCAGAGGCCAATAAGCCAGCATAGTTAATGAAAAGGCCAACTGTTCTAACAGCAGTAAAGTAAAGTATATTTTCTGCTGACCTTCAAGTTAGAACGGTAGATGTGTTTTATTTGATCACAATATGATATGAACACAAATCCAAATCCGCGTCACAAAACACAAACTTGATAAGTGTAGATACAGGAGATGATTATCATTTAGATAAACAATGACATAATGAAGCTCCATAAGTGTGCTTGTGGCTGCTAGTGTATAAGCGTATGACTTTACTTCGGGCAAATTATAGAAATCTGACAAAAGCTATGATTGGCTCCCCGGGGCCCCTGGTATACTGCCAGCAGCCGTTTGGGGAGAGCGGGGGGAGGATGTCGGCGGGCTCAAGTCCTGCAGCCCTGCTTGCTCTGGTAGTCCTCAGGCTCAGAGGAGTCACTGCTGGGGGGCGTGGGAGGGCAGACGCAGGTACCCCCGGTGTCAAGGTACCCCTGGGGACACGCCTGGCAGGGCGGTGTGTCGCTGAGCGGGCTGGGGGAGGGAGAGGCACTCTGGGTGGACACTGGGCTGCCAGAGGATCGGGGACCCATCGTGTCCTGGGTGAGGTCGTTGACCACCGCGTCTCTGAGTGGCTGCTCCGGTCCCTGGGGGAGGTTGAAGACCCAACCCAGCTGGGACTGGAGGAGACGGAGGAGGCCCGGCGGGAGGTCCAGCGCCCGCAGCACGTCTGGGCAGCGGGGCATCTGCTTGCGAAGGCGAGCGCAGCAGAGGTACTGCAGGGAGGTGGGGGAGTGGCGTGCTCGGATCACCTTCACGCTGCTCTTGGCGGCTGTGGAGCAGACCATGGGGTAGAAGGCCTTGTTCTGCAGCCGGGTGGTGGCCACACCTGGGGGGAGGGGGAGGGGGAGAGGATGTGGTGAGGAGGAGATGGAAGGGCTTGAGCCATTTTGCCAGTGACATCGTCGTAACATCTTTATCATTAAAAAGGATTTTTGTCATCTTATAATATAGGAGAGTGGTGCTTCAGATGCAGGTTGATGTCTTTATGCAACATCAACCCCTTTTCTGTGGAGAAGTCGCGGAGAGGACAATTTACCTCAGTGGTCCGTTTGCCCCCAAAATGTTTTTGCAGAACCAGAGAAAAACAGGTTTTTTCACCACAAAAACCTGTTTAATATAATATAATCTAACAACAGAGCAACACAGCTTTTGGACGGGAAAAGCCCTGCATGGAGGATGAGATGCAGGGCAGATACAAACCATCAAACAACAACCAAATCAATCAGGAGAGGAGATGAGGTTTAATATAGATGGTTTCAACCAATGTCAACAATGTCAAATGTTTCACACACAAAAGGCAAACATTAAAAATGATCAGGAGTAGATAATGGAAGAAACCATGACAAGAAATCCAAAGCGAGAAGCCTCCTTGAACAAATAGTTCCAGAGGTCCCGGCTGGAGGCACCGATAAAGGTTTCAGTTCAGATTCTTATTTCTGTGCTGTGCCTCAGACAAAAAAACCTTTAGACGTGACTCAGTAAAAATGAATACTGTAGATGGCAGAGAAGGAAAAGTGTGGCCTGATTTGATTAATTGTATGTACTCACATGATTCTTGCAATTCCTGGCCTGTTGAATGCACTTATTGTGCTTTGCTTTCTATTAAGCGGCAGCTGGATCTTAAGAGATGTGACGGTGGCAGAAGCTCAGCTGTGCACTGCCGGTTCTTTGGCTAAAGCTCAGCTGAATGTGATGTGGGTGATGTCATGTCATGTGATGGGTGGCAGAAGCTCACCTATGTAGTGCCGGTTCTTGTAGAAGGTGAGGGTTCCGTGCCAGGTGTCCAGGTGTACCCCGATAATGGAGCCCTGGCCGAACCTGGGGGAGAACATCTCCTTGGTCCCCCCGTGCTGCAGCAGACCTTAAAAAGGTACAACAACAGCAAAACAAACCTTATTCAAGTCCGACTTTATTGAAAGACCACTTCAAAAAACGCAAGAAATTTGTTAAAAGAATAGCAAACATCAGAAAGACAGAGAGCAAACTCGTTTATCTGAAATATGAGCGTTTGAGACAATTAACATGTTGCACAAGGGAAACGATCCAACTAAAACAGGAACACCCGAGTTCTACAACTTAACTTTTTAAAACATGACAGCTCTAATACAAACTGAACTGTGCACCCTGTTTACCTGTGTAGGACAGTCCCCAGCTGTCTTCGTCGTTGCCCAACATGCTGCAGAAACTGTACTTGAACTTGTCCAGGTTCACCTCAGACGTTCCGACCCCAACCATCTGAACCAGGTCACACAAACATGACTGGAGTCAGGAAAAGGCCACCATACAACAGCAGAAAGCTGTGGGCTTGTTCCCACACGTTTCCCCTAAACATACCATTGGCATTCAAACTTAATTTGGTGAAAGAGAGTGTCCTGTCCCACAAACATAGACCACTGCTTCCATCACCTCTCCTAGGAGGTTCCCACCTGGGTGAGGTGGGAACAATAACAAATCAAAATGTATAGTCTGGTTAGGGCAATGCTAACGGGGTCCTGCATACAAAAAACAGTAGACCCCCGGCCCAACATGGCTCGCCCAGCGTTCTACCACTGAGCTACATGGCGGTATCAACCAGCAGGGGCAATACAGGCTATATTTGGAGAATGAGGATCCTTCCAATCTTTGCACAAATGGTGAGCTTGATATAGTAAAATGGCCTTGGTGTGTCATCACAGCAGATTTACCGAAAGTTAACTGTGGAGTGTTTGGTTGATTACTGGTTTAAGCAGCCTCACCTGGCCTATGCCAGTTCTATTCGACTCTGTGGCTGGGTGAGGCTACACACCTGTTGTGCAGGTTAAACCAGCGATCACCGGAAACATTCAACAGAGAGAGATATCCTACATGGCAGCATAAAACACCGGCTCAATTCATTATTTATACCAGTGTTTCTCAACTGGTATTAATAATTCTGATCCAGCAGTCCCACTATGTAAGAGCAGAACTTCTGATCCAGGAGTCCCACTATGTAAGAGCAGAACTTCTGATCCAGCAGTCCCACCATGTTATAGCAGCTCCTCAGATGCAGTAGTCCTTCCACGTTATAGCAGAACTATTTATCCAGCAGTCCTACTGTTTTATAGCAGGATTTCTGGTCTCTTGGGAGAGCCAGCACAGAGATTGGTCCGGAAAGAAGAAACTGAAGGGGATTATTTCCGCCTTGTGTCTGTTACCGGATATTAAAGTGAAGCTTTCAAAGGTGGAACTGCATTTCTCGGTTTCAGTCTACACTGTGTTGATTTTGTGTTTGCCAATTGCACGCTTACAGATCACCTCCAGCAACACGATTCATCTTAACAAATATGAAGGAAAAGGATGTGAAACGCCCAGTTCAACCACATTGGAGCTTGTCTGCTGTCAGACCTCAGACTTTCCTACAATTACCCAGAAACGTATAATCAAAATCTTGCATCCTTAATGAGTAGTCATTACTTACCCTCCTCAATTTGCTAATATTAAAGACCAATTTTGGTTGAATAATGTGTGTACATCAGCCCTTAACTTTTATGCTCCGTATACTTTCACTGGTTACCCAGTTATTAATAAAACCCCTTGGATTGATGACAACATCAGACACAACCTTAAGGAATATCGTGAGGCTTAACATGAAAGTGGTCCTCAGTAGCACCCAGACTGTACCCACCATGTCGGTCCCATACACCGGGGAGGTCATCTTGATTTCCCAGAAGTGCTGGCCCTCGGCCAGGGCCTCGGTACCGCGGGTAGCCGCCGTGCCGCAGCTGTAGTCGGCGTGGAAGCTGGCCTTCCTCCCGCCGCAGCTCAGAGACACCTCGGTGGACTTACTGGTCTCCTCCCACACCCAACTGAAGCCTGGGGACAGGACAGGCAGGTGTTGATGGGGCGCTGTTGACATCGGTGAGCTAGAAGCCCATGTGAGCTGTACTGAAGCTCAGGAATAATAGTTGAATGTTGTATTATGACATGTCTTTATGAGCAAGGAGGCATCTAAGTTAGGCTACAGAGCCAACTATAAAAACGTATACTGTTATAATTTAGCATCATTGTAATACAGCAGTGGTCTATGAACTATTATTATACTGTTAGCGTTAAGCATCATTATTAACACTAGGAACTAGGAAGATATTATACGATCATTTAACACCATTATTATTTATAACTGTTGGCTGTAGTTTGGCAGGGTCCTTACCGTCGTCCTCCTCCCCACAGAGGCAGTCTGCCTCGGGGCCCTGTAGCGGGGTCCCGTGGCCGGGGGCTGCCTGGAGCTCACACTGGCAGAAGGACTCTCCTGTCACTGCTTCGGGAGAGGAGGAGGAGCAGGAGGTGGAGCAGGAGGTGGAGACGGAGGAGTCCTCCAGGAACTCCAGCTCACTGACCTGTCCAACGCAGGGGATTCAAATTCACAAAGCTTTATTGGGAATTAATTTATTCAATTGTGATGGTCACAGATGCTCTGCTTTACAAAGATAGAAACATCAAAGTAAAAAAAACAGGATTCAAATATGCAAAGAAATATAAACAGTTAATGGGCTGTATTTAAGATTGAAGATTATTTTAGTGCCATTGTTGGAATTTCCATAGCCATCTGCCAGCAATTCCTGAAGGAAAGCGAGAATATCCTTTCTGAGTTGACTATTTTAGCTCATTTTTGACCAATCCGGGAATCCATCTTTCCTGTCAATCACAGGTTCTTAAAATGTTAACTTTGTCATGGTATTTTTACTCTCTTTACCACTCTCAAATCGTACCCACGATAAAATATGAAAACACAAGGTAAATACACAGGGGGGTTTCTCTGCTACCCAGAACCCTCCAGAAGGACCCAGGCCCCAAAAGGCTGTCTATCGTCTATCCTGGACGTGCCCATGTGTGTACGGTCGGTAACAGTAGATGATAGTGACTCCCAGGAGGGGAAGGACAGGCCCCGAGCTTTCCTTTCTTGACCCACTGCCTCACTTCTAGTGCCAGTGGAAAAGTACTGGTGAAGTTTGGGGAAGGAGGGAGTGGCCTCTGTCACCCTCATCTCTGGTTTCAGCTCACTCTGAGAGAGGTCCTGACATCAAGAGCCCACAGTTCAGGGATTTAATCCAGCCCTTCAATGGTACAATTTTCCAGCAGCAATTTTGACAATTAATTTCAGGGAAAAGTTCACAGGTTTAATTTATAACTTTTATAATGGCCTTGTTCCATTGATGTGCATTTAGGTGTGAAACACAGTATTAAATAGGACCAAAATTAATTGATGGATTCCACATTTCCTACCCTGATATGGCATTCCAAAATGGCTGCTGATAAAGGGCCTAAGGTTCGAGGTCCAAAGTGCAAGACAAAATGTGCCTTTTTATCCTGTTTATACATTTTTACTGTTTATTGCTTTCATTTCAAAGCAATTTACAGTAAATTCAGATGCATGAGCAGGTAGAGGCTGGAATCTAAGTGCACTAAGTGCCATTAGCAGTGTAATGGCACTAAGTGTAACTAAGTGTAACTACTAATGGCACTAAGTGTAACTATTAATGGCCCTAAGTGGAACTGCTAATGGTACTAAGTGTAACTACTAATGGCACTAAGGGGAACTACTAATGGAACTAAGTGGATCTGCCAATGGCACTAAGTGGAACTACTAATGGAACTAAGTGGATCTGCCAATGGCACTAAGGGGAACTGCTTATGGCCCTTAGGGAACTACTAATGGCACTGAGGGGAGCTGCTACACAGAGCAGCAGCAGGGCAGGGCAGGAGAGGGGCTGTATGCAGCGCAGGCCCTTTACACCGTCAGCCCAAACTGTCAGGTATCGACCGCTCTGTAGAGCTATTCTGCTTTACAAACGTGACTAATGGGTCGACTATATCAAGAAACGTGCGGGTGGATTCAACCAGGACATGTTAAATGAGCCACTATCTTTATTCTGGTTTTATACCTAAATCAATCCCAATGAAGTGTGTGAAGGACTCACGTCCCCTGGCCCCTCTGTGGTCCCCCTCACATGGAGGTCCTGTTCCAGATCTACTTCCCGGCCAGGCTCTGACCCACTGGTTGCTCTGCTCAGCAACATGGCGGCTCTGAAAGACAAAGACATCCTTTGACTCTGCTTCCTGGGAGAAGGGGACCTTCCGGCTAACCTAAGTAAAAGCCGATGTTAGGCCAACCGCCTGCATTTGAAAATGATAAAAGACACGTACAATCGTATGAAAAGGATCTAACCCTAGGGAGCCTATATTTCTGAGGGGTACTGCTGTAGCAGGCCTCCTCAGCGCTCTAATGCCTATTCTGAACATGAAGGGACTTGTTTGAGTGTTGTTTCCAGAAAGGAGCAGAGGAGCGATGGGCTTGGGTGCTTTCTCTGAACAGGGATCGGGAGGTCTGGCTATCACAGTGGATGATCTGGAGGTCTGGCTATCACAGTGGATGATCTGGAGGTCTGGCTATCACAGTGGATGATCTGGAGGTCTGGCTATCACAGTGGATGATCTGGAGGTCTTTGGACGCTCTTGGGTCCTTCTCTTGCTGATGGCATCGAGCCCAGTGTCAGTGCACGTGTCCTTTCAAACTGTCTGGATATCTAGACCCCTGCCACCCTTAAATATGTAATACATCTTTATATATATTCAATCTTTAATCTTTTTAAAAGTTATATTTCGCATTTATCTAATACGATATGTGTGGAGCTTTGTTTTGATTGCAGGTCGTTTGACCTCATGTCATTCTCAAAGCCAATGCAGATGGCGCCAATAGTTGCCCTCGTAGGTAAAGGCCACTGTGTCAGAGGAGTCCGTCTGGACTTCACTTTAACTAGGCTTTAGCCTACATAGCGTCAACTATCGATGTCAATCCTCCGATCTCCGATGACGTGGTCACAGACCGCACCACGGGATGTGCCAAATAAAACGCGACTAATTACACTAAATAACTCCCTAGAGGTTTCCACTCTGTTCTAGACCAATAGGCAGTGAAGGGTTATTAATTTGACCTTTTGACGCATGCTGCACGTGGACCACAACAATAGTAACCGATTAAATAATAGTCCAATCTTATAATCAATAAAAAGGCCTTTGTGGACATAGCCTGGCACACTTTAGACAGTGATACACATAGCTTAGAGGACTAAGAATGTTGTCGAGTCCAAAAATGTCAATTAAGCTAATTTAAGCTATATTGGCCTATTCTTACTAAATGCAAAACTTTATGTGGCGAAGTTCTCTTACCTTAACGGTCTTCTTCTGAGTGACACTGCGACGTAGCGCTCTACATGCCGGCCCTTGTGCTTTCCCGGGAGTGACAGCTGCAGCCTGCCCTCTGGCCCACTTTACAGCACCATCAAAACACAGCAGACCACGCCCTCGCCTGGCTCTGATTCGATGTTGCTACCGAGGGGGCGTGGTTTATGCTAATTCACATAATGATTTAAGTGGGTTCAACTCAGGCGCTCCTGCTTATGGATCGTGTGTAGATGCATTGTGCGAGTGTAATCTTGTAAACAACATCGAGTTAACAACTATGGAATGACAAACACACAATGCAGAAAAACAAAGACAGAAAAATAATGACTGAATTGTTATATTGCAATTTAATAAGATTTAGAATTCAGTGTTTATAGAAAATAACAAGTAATATGCATTGTAATCCTTCCGTTTTGCAACACTTGTGAAACCCAATATATAATGTAAACTTATATAAATAACTAAAGACATCAAGACTCATAAAGACGATAAAGGACACGTTCAGAACCTTGCCCCAAATAGGCTGTTGGACTAAAGAACGCACCGAGCAGCGATTGGTTGGCGTTGAGACGAGGGAGGGACATATACCCCCAATATATATCAGGACATACTGCCCCCTGATTGGAGGATGAGTCCGTGACGTTTCACGGAAGTGTCTTGCTACAACGACGCAACTCGGGCAACATGGGAGAGAATAACAGCGGTAAGATAGCCCCACATCAACGCCGTTATTATTATCCTAGTAATGTCTCCGTTTAAAGTATGTCAACTACGGCATCCACTACTCCTTGTGGTTATTGGTTATTATCTCCTTGTTTATTATCGATAATCATTATAATAATATTTTCGATATAAAAGGTATGTGTCACATATCACACAGAGAAGGAACCTGACTTAAATCCCATGGGCATGCAGACCAGAACCACATTGGATGGTAGGGTTTTGGTTCATAACGTATCAAGCAGCGGGAATGACTTGTATCCTAAAAGTTAACGTAGACTTTCCGGCTATGAAACATGACTCAGAATGACTTGAGAATTTTTCTCCTGGTCAAAAGTTCACTGGTATTGCGTCAGTTTGGATAATTTCGCTCCTCGCGTCACAGCGGGATCCGAACCTCCATTAATGCTGTTTTATATTAGTCCTTTTCGACTTTGTAAATAACATAAGATGACTCATAGTAGTAATACTATTCAGGGGATTTATATAGTGCAAGGCACCCAAGGGGGGGGGGGGGGTGTGTGTGTGTGTGTGTGTGTGTGTGTGTGTGTGTGTGTGTGTGTGTGTGTCACAGTGGCGTGGTGAGGAGGAGTAAACCATCACATCTTCAGGGAGCCTATATTTTGTATCATTTGTATCTTCTTCTCTCTCGAAGGAGGCAACCTGGCGCAGGTGCGGCACGTGGTGTTGGTTCTGTCGGGGAAGGGCGGGGTCGGGAAGAGCACGCTGACCACAGAGCTGGCCCTAGCGCTGCGCCATGCAGGCAAGAAGGTGAGGGCCGGACAAATACATCCATCCAGGCCATGTGTGGTTGTCTCGGTAGCATTGCATTATTTTATTCTTCTGCCACGCCCTCCCATGGACTCAAATGTCATGGAGTCATAAATTATTGTATCATCGCCCCAGAAGCCTGCAGCTGTATAGGTCTCTCAGAGTGGCAGTAGCTCAGAAGGTATGGCGGGTTGACTGGTAACCGGAAGGTTGCTGGTTCGATCCCCGGCTCCTCCTAGTGTCGAGGTGTCGACACCCACCCTGACTGCTCCTGACGAGCTGGCTGTCGCCCTGCGTGGTGTCAGCAACGTCCCCTGAATGTAAATGTAAACTGTCTGCGTGCATCTGTGGACGGGCCCTCCAGACCCGTGGTGAAATGTTACGGTCGGTGCGTGGGGGTCCCTCCTCGGCTGTAGCAGGCCTCCTCAGCGCTCTAACGCTGCCTCTGGTCAGGTGGGGATCCTGGACGTGGACCTGTGCGGGCCCAGCATCCCCCGCATGCTGAGCGTGGGCCGGCCCGACGTGCACCAGTGTGACGGCGGCTGGGTGCCCGTCTACACGGACTCCAGCAAGAGCCTGGCACTCATGTCCATCGGCTTCATGCTGGAGAACCCAGACGACGCCGTGGTGTGGCGGGGGCCCAAGAAGAACGGTAGGCGGTCAGACCCCCCGGCAGCGTCGCAGAGGGGCAGGCTCTCACCTTATGATGTTAACGATGGAATACAGATCATCAGGGTAATGATCTAAACCTGGGTCTCCTCCCACTGTACGTTGACACTGTGGACATGTTTGTTGCGTTTGCACGCACAGCCCTGATAGGTCAGTTTGTGTCGGACGTGGCGTGGGGGGAGCTGGACGTGCTGCTGGTGGACACGCCCCCGGGCACGTCTGACGAGCACCTGTCGGTCGTGGAGAACCTGAGGAAGCACCGCCTGGACGGAGCCGTGCTCGTCACCACCCCCCAGGTAGGAGCCTGACCCCACCCACCCCCCAGGTAGGAGCGCGACCCCACCCACCCCCTAGGTGGGGTGGGTGGGCGACCCCATGAGCCTACAGACCCCGCAGGTAGGAGCCTGACCCCATGACCCTACCAACACCGCAGCAAGGGGCGCTACCCCAACACCCTACAAAGGCTGTTGGGATGTGAAGGAGGCTTCGTAATGAGATGGCCGATAAGGACACCCGTTTATGCACACAGTTCACCTGCAGGTCGGGTTGAAATAGACCTTCAATATTCTGTTTCATCAGTTGGCATTGCAAAGGATATAAAGATGGCCTTACTAATGGGTTATTTATTGTGCTTTAAAAAATAAATATATATTAATACATTAAAGATATGTTTTGCTTGCATAACATTATATCATAGAGTGTGTGTGAAACAGAACAACAATGGGAGGTTTTTTGCATGTGTACGTACAAGTGGAACCAACGCGATTCTGAGTGGCAGTACATTTGAAGCTTGATCGGGAAACATTCTGTTTCCATAACGCATATTCAGGATGAATTTGTGTGTGTGTTTTCCTGCAAAATGAATCCTGAAACGAGCAGTGAATCAATATTTCTTTGCTGGACATTCTCATTCCTTTTAGATGTTTGCTTTCTCTGCTGGGATCTATAGTAAGTGCTTTCACTTTGAACCCCGTAGTAAGATTGGTTCAAGCCGAGCTCGTGTTATGCTATTTATTAACAAGCACATTTTCAAATGACTTTGATTACGTGCCTAAAGATGAAGCATCATCTTTCTATGGCAATGCATACTGGTTTTAGGTGTCAGTGCTGCTGACAATATTGACTTTCAATCACTGAAAATCGGCCAGGCATTTTTGGGAAACTTTCTGTGTTTCCTCTGATAAATGTAACGCAACTGTACCGCCCAGTTTCTTCATTTGTACACTGTGTATTCAGTAATAGTAAGAGCCTGCTAACTATTCACAAATGACACAACATGAACATAATTTGTAACGAACAGAATTTAGGGTTCTGAGCTCAGCCGCCATGTGTGTGTGAGCGTCTGTTGCCTGTCTCTCTGTGTGCAGGCCGTGTCCACCGGGGACGTGAGGCGGGAGATCACCTTCTGTAAGAAGGTTGGCGTTCCCATTCTGGGCATCGTAGAGAATATGAGCGGCTTTGTGTGTCCGCACTGCTCAGTGAGTACACGCACATACATAGGCACTTCATATTACAACTCTACCTCTTTCAAATATCAAGGTATGAAACATTTTGTAATCTTTAAAAATCTCTAGGAATGCAGCAACATTTTCTCCAAGGGTGGAGGCGAGGAGCTCGCTAAGATCACAGGCTCACCGTTTCTAGGTGAGAACTCACTGGTGTAATGTCACTTTTCAGCCACCAGGAGTTCCCAGAAACACCTTTCTGGTTGCTCTGAAGAGTCAAACACAGCAGGCCTTTGACTGTAATCAATGATGTTAACGTTCACATTAAACAAGATACACAAAAGTTAGTGTGATTTAAAAACAGCGGGCAGATGTGTTGATGAAATATGTTTAGAACGAATGTAGATACTGGTATGTCTTGAGACCAGACACCCAGACCTGTGAGGATATTGTTGGTTCATCAACGTTGTGGCGGTGTGTTCCAGGCTGTGTGCCTTTGGACCCTCTGCTGAGCAGCAGTCTGGAGGGGGGTGGAGACTTCATGAAGATGTTCCCAGAGAGCGCAGCCTACAGCGCCATCACCAACATCTGCCGCACTCTTCTGGACACCCTTGAAGCTGCTTGATGGTTCAGAGCCTGAGTGGCACTATTGACACCTAGGATATTCATGAGATGGTTGAAATTACTAGTCGACTAAATCTGATTTATTTTGTCTATCGATGAGGACCAAACACTGGAGAGGATGCATTCTATGAAGAACAGCCAATTGTATTTATATTTTGGCATGCAAGGCCTTGCAATGACTGATATGAATACTTTTCTGACGGGAAATCGAATTGAGGTTTCTACATTGTAACAGTTTTCATGGATGGAGTTCACCAGAATATTTTAATCCTTAAATGTGTGTGATTAAAGTGGGTAAATTGTTGGAATAATCACGCATGTTTGTTTTATACTTTAGCGTGTGAAACACTAACCTTTTAACCTACGCAATGACGTAGGATTTAATTGTTAACCCACACAATGGCAGTTAATGCACTTTTTGAAATAAACAAAGTAGTTCAATGTCTATTGGGATTTGTATTTTATATAGAAAGCTTAATCCTATATTTTGCACAGTGGCATAGATCGCTAGACAAGGGCTGCCAGAACCCCTGAAAGCAGAAGCAGACGATGGGGAGGTGGTGGGCCTCTGAACTTTGTTTAACCAAGTACAAGAGTCGAGGATCAATCCCTTCATTTCTGATAGTTTGGAGGTGACCTCACTGGGTACGGTATGAGACGCTGACCTGAAGAGAAATTCAGAAAATGCAAGGGTGTAGCTTATATCAAACTCCATGCCGGTTATGAAGATGGGCTGGGGGGGGGGGGGGTATGAAAAATAAGGAGATGAGGTATGAAAATTAAACATGTGAGACCCAACACTGGGCACACAAATCTTTAATGCAATCCAACAGCAGTACTACAGGGAAAAACGTTGACGTGTTTGAGAATGCTTTCGTAATGATTAAAATACACTTAACACAAGTCCCACCATCCAAATACTAAAGGCAATCAGAATCTATAAACCAAGATACCTATCCAGAGGAATTTCAATCACTGATCAATTCATCCACAGTGCATCAACCTATAGATGTATATCGATAGAGATCTATATCGATGGATCTAGAGAGATCTCTAGATCTACATAGATCTCTATATATCTAGATCTATTAGACACACCATGGTTAATTAGACTGTTTCAAGGACAATATCTTATAAATTAAACCTGGAAAAGAACAATACTAAAGCCAAGTCTGTCCAAGTTGGGCGTTCACCGGTCTGCCCATGCAGAGAGTCCTCACAGGATGGCCAGAGAGAAACCAGCTGGCGCTCATCTCCCTACGGCCAGACACCAAGTCAACTAGTGGAGCAAAATTATTCTTTATCAGAACATTGAATTCTCATTAAACACGCGCGCACACACACACACACGCACACACAAGACAGACAAACCACTACTTTGCGCATTTACAAGAGGTTGACTATCAAAGGGACACCTGTACACATATTACAGATAAGACCATCAGTATGGAGAGATACTTATTTTACTCTTTCCCCACCCCCACCCACAACCTTTTTCTTCATGTTAGAAATTTTTACAATATTTTCCCGTTGTATTTTTTTGTTTTCCTTCCTCCAGCGGCCCCTTACGGGCGGACGAGAGGCCGTTTATTTGGTGGACAGGATGAGGGCAACGATGAGGCCGTAGAGACCCAGGACCTCAGCGAAGATCAAGATCAGGATCATCCCTACGAAGAGCCGGGGCTGCTGGGCCGTGCCTCGGACCCCGGCGTCCCCCACGATGCCGATGGCGAAGCCCGCCGCAAGGCCGCTGAGACCCACGCTCAGCCCCGCCCCGAGGTGGAGGAAACTCCTGCAACACAGCATGGGGGGGGGGGGGGGGCAGTGTTTAGCAGAGTGTGGAGGGGGCAGCTCCACACTCACTGATGGGGAGACAGGTCCTGTGTGGAGCAGGGATTGGTTCCTTGTGATCTACGCCTACTCTCCTTCCCTGTGTCTTCATTTACCAGACATCCAATGAGAGGAATTTGACACCACCAATCCATTTATGAAAGCACATTCTAGTGTTTTAAACTATTACTCGTCATGTGATCAACTGTTTAAATCTTGAATCATTTGACCGGCCTTATTTGCTTACATATTGTAACTGTTGAAAAATAAGTAAAGGTCTCTTCATAGTCAGCCCTCTACTGTGTTAACTAAAATTGGCATCGCTATTCATCTCTTATTATCTCTAACCAAATAGTTAGTACTCTGCACCCTCAGGTCTGAAACAACGGTCACTCTTGGAGATGCGTGTCTAGATGCGTCTTGCTTTGGAAACAGATTCCATGTGGACAGGAGGCCAAACCCAAATCAGAGAGCATGCGTTCCTCACTTGTACAGGCTGATGCCTTCTGTGATGCTGTTGGCGATGAGCACGGCCACAACCAGGCCGTAGATGGCGATGATCCCCGCCATGACCACGGGGATGATGGACTTCATGATCAGCTCCGGACGCATCACTGACATGGCTGCGATGCCCGTGCCGCTCTTGGCCGTGCCGTAGGCCGCGCCCAGGGCTGGGGGGAGAAGGTGGGGTAATGTATTAAGACGGAGAGAGTTCAGGCCACAAGGAAATACAAATTGGTGTAGTCACATGCACAGGCTGCTTGGTTGGTTTGATGACGCAAGGCACGCTGAGAGGAAAAGACAATGATGCAGGCGGTATTGTGGCCCGTTCTAACATGGATACAGTTGGCTGTAGTGGAGATTTGACAAACCAAAAGAAAAAAGAGCTAAAGGAGTTAACACTCACAGCACGAGAAAACAGATCCAGACAGAAGATCGAAGGAGAGAAGAGGGGATAGAGAGGCACAAAGGGAACTAGAGATAAAGGACGGCGAGATAGAAGAATGATGCATACTATTAAAGGGCTACCAGGCATTAGGGCTTTGACTTTTGGCCAAAAATCATATTCGAAGTCTCATCTCATTTTCTTCCGCTTATCCGGGGTCGGGTCGCGGGGGGAGCAGCTCAAGCAGGGGGCCCCAGACTTCCCTTTTCCCTCAAACGATAAACAAACGATATTCGAAGTTCGTTTGTTTATTAATAATAGTATTCGAATATATTCGAATATTTATTTTGACCATTAAATGCCTTCAGTAATACCTGGGCTGAATCCGAATACTTAGTACATACTATTTATGTTCAGTGTCTACTACTTGACCGTACTACACTTGACAGTGTGTAGTACGGTCTACAGCTATGCGTAGAACGCCTAGAACGGTCTACAGCTATGCGTAGAACGCCTCTGAACTCTTCCGAACACCGCCGTAACTCCACCGGATGTTTGGAGATGACGCGTCTCCCCTCAGATTTCCGTCTTGTCATCGTTGCTATTAAATTAAAAATGTCTCTTTTTACTTCATGACTTACTTTACTTTTTTACTCTTTTTAATGTCTTTTTTTCGCCGCTTTCTATGACGTCTTTCTAAGCCGCTGTTGGTAGTGTCGGGTCAGCCATCTCTTCTTCGTCCGTTACCAGACTCGTAGTCTGGTAACGTAGTGACCTACCGTTGTATACTGTGGCGGTAGTACGCATTCGGAAACGTTTTCCGTACTACACAATGCACACTGAGCATTCGGACGCGCTATATTTGTGGCGTACTACAAAATGCATACTATAAGTATGAGTATTCGGATTCAGCCCTGAATTGGGCTTTGCAAGGTTTGTTTACAGGCGTTGCTATGGTTACCGGTCTTGCGTGTTCCAACGGTTTATTATGTTTCTAATAAATTGCTGTCTAATCAATACTTCATTCACTGCCTCTTCTGTGGTCATTACAATATTATGAATAGACTGCATGGGTTCTCCGACGTCTCTCCCTCTTGGCCTGCCCATAACAGGTTCGAATATTAAGGGCTGCCTAATATTCGTTCGAATTTTGATTTATTTTTTTGATATTCGAATCACGAAGTTCGAAGTCAAAGCCCTACCAGGCATAGCAGTATGCTGGGAGATGGTCTTGTGGATAAGCAAAGGAAGTGAAACTAAGGTGGAGAAGCAGGCAAGACAGTTTGCAATTTTCAATTCCCTCTACAAGAAAAAAAAAAAAATCCAGGATTACATAATTTAGAGAGTTGATGAAACCACACGCCCTGCACAGCCCTTAAGAAGCCCCACACACACACACACACACACACACACACACACACACACACACACACACACACACACACACACACACACACACACACACACACACACACACACACACACACACACACACACACACACACACACACACACACACACACACACACACGAGGGGTGAGGTTAAGGGGAATACAGTCATGTGAGAAGGAAGAGAGATGCAGAAGGCTGAGAAATGGCCGAAGCCATAACAAGAGAGAAGAGAGAAACCATGGGAAATAACCAGGGAGAGAGAAGGTGTTATGGTACTGGATGTCACACATAGTCAGGGCTGACTGTAGGAAGATAGTGGTGTGGAGTGCTGCAGATACATATCCACCCTGGACCACACCTGGTGTGTGAACCGGAGATGTGCACTCCAGACCTCCTAATCAACTGCAGGGGCTGCAGAAGGCTCACAATGTGGTAGAGGCGGAGAGCGGCCAAAGGTGCAACCATTGCATTGGTTTGGGTTGCAACGCCACACCGTGTTTGGCTGCTCTTCAAGTAACTGAATTTGAAAATTATATTTACCATTTCAGAGAGGAATATTTGCTTTTTGACTTAATCAAAGTAAAATCCCTCAGACTAGTGTTTAGGGGACAGCAGACTAGGGATTTGCACAACTCAGATTGGACACATTCTAATAAATTATGATGTTTGAGCGAGTGAGGAAGCGGAATGAGCTATTAACCATTATTAGGAATCAGACGTCAACACCATGCATGTGCCAATAGTGGTTCATGTCCTTATTGGTGCCACAAATTGTCCAAAGCGTGCAATATGTTCCTACATATTGGACGCTGTCAAACTGCTAATAAAAAAATTGTTTTTTGAAATATTACCCGTAGTTGCCTTGTGATAAGGTGAAAAGGTGGTTAGATTCAGGATTGCACTCAGACATTAGAACCTCTTCTCTCGTCTGCTTCTTACTCAATTACTTGCCTTGTTCGCCACCGCCAGCTTGGTGGTTTCCGTTAAACCCAAAGTAAAAATTTCTTCACATAAGAACCATAGATCACCTCATGTAATGTGAGTGTATTTTCAGAGTGGAATGGTTTTTTTTGGACCCAGAAATTCAAAAGCCTTTTGAGTTTGATGTTAGAAACTTTGGAAAAATAGAAATGGATTACGTTGAAATCATACAAGCCATAAACACGAAAAAGATAAAACAGCTCCATCAAATATATATGAAAGACGTCTTGAACTAATGGTGCATTATGGTGACCCCTGAGAACACCGCTGGGCTTCAGGTATACCGCTGATAGACATCACCAATTCATTTCCTCAACTCATGTCTATGAAGGCAGGAAGATCATGTCTGAATGATTGCCTGGACGTGCAGTGGTTTGTTTTTTGCCAAACACAACCAACTTTCCTTACCTAATAAGCAACCACTTATGAATGATACAGAAAAAAGTTAAACAGTATGTATAATAGGTCTTAGTCCACAAAAGTTCCCAAGCGCAGCAGAAAAACAAGGGCCGGAAAGCTCCACTCATCACCGGTCAAACCCAGCATAACAAATCATTCTGAAACACCCAATGGTCATATTTCAGAACCTTTCCATAGTAGTTTTAATACAACCCCAGATCAATAACAAACAGGAAACACAGTTTTCCATTCCTAAAAAGGTAACCTGATGGTAATGTGGTGAAGGAGAATGAAACCAGTATTTGCCTCCATCATAATTGCACTTGCAGACAACAGACTTGTCCTACATTTGTCACATTAACATATAGTCCGGACTAGCGAGTCATGACGTTAAATAGACCAGGGTTAATAAAGCCACTGTTCTAGCCACTCCCAAGTAGGGTGGATTGAGGCTGATCTTGGTGTGATATTCAAGTATAGTAATGTATTAAAGTGACCTTCTGCTGGGGATGACTGGATAAATCAGCATTTATTCAACAAAGCAATATAATCTAAATGGATTATTTTGCTTCCACTATACTTTATGATTTCAAACAGTCTAACCAACGACAACCTCAATTTTTTTTTACACATGCTTTAGAAACAATCACGCGACTTCCTGAAAGGATGACAAGGATAATAAAATGAGCTTTGAGCTCAAATCCATATATCCCACAGTACAACTTGATGCCACCGTGGTACATTTTCCTACTCTGGGAGTCGAGATGTCACTAACCATCCATGTCATCTCACCCTCCCTTTTAGAAGAAGGAAGAAAACCCCCACTATCATACCTTCTAGCTCTCCTCTCTCTAACCCCCAGAACAGCATCCAACCATCAGACAGGCAGACAAGCTGGCATGACATTCAGAGGGTTCATCCCCCTGCCCTGGTTTAGACAGACCCAGACACTGCACCCTGTCCCTGCATCCTCCCTTGTGGAGAAGGGCATCCCCAGGGGATGCCAGTAGGGGCTATAGTAGCTCCTCGGCATCGCGGATCAACCGCTGGATGATGCACTGGGAGCCTACCTCAGCTCCAGATGTGACCACACAGTAGGACCAACGCTGCACTGTTTGATCCTAATCCCTTCCCGTTACTCCAACCAGCCCTCTCCTGTCTTTCCCTTTTCAATTGAGGAATATTCTGAAGGAGGCTGGATGAAAGCATTAGGTAACAGTAGGAGCCAGCTGTCAGTCATGCAACGTTAGCCAACCGGTAATAGGTCTGGATTGGACCAATAGGGAACGTCCTCATTCATAAAGATGAGGTCAGTGGGAGAATCTTCCTAAAATAAAAAGTAATAACACTTACAAAACAAATCTAGCACTTCTTATGTAAAGCTTAAGCTGCATTATGTACTGAAGTTACCAGATGAGGTTGGTCCACTAGAACACCATTATGTGAAACTAGAGGACAGGGTGCAGAGGAACTGGTCAGGCCCAACAATAGAGCACTAAAGCTCAAGTGCTGACTGGCCGCCTCATTCATCAAGGAGATGACTTGCCCACAGAACCACTGCTGTTGAGACACTGATGTCTCCAGATCTGCGCCACAAAGACCTGCTGGACAAGACTCAAAACTACAAGAGACCGACAGCTTAACCTTTCTCATGTGTTAGTTTGGATGACAATGAGGTTGGAGCTCTTGAATTGACGGGAGAGATTTCATTCAAAATGTATGTACCACACACATTAAAGCATAGTACTTTTCTGAGCCCAGTGCCACAGAGGCAGCCCCAAGGCCAGAGCTTTGCTGCCAACGGTCATCTGTTAACAACTGGATTCACTGCCAAGTGCCACAGAGCGTGGGACTTATTCAGAGCAGGTAAGAGAGCTAGCCTACAGGTAAAAGCAGACATACTAACATGGACGAGCCAATGGCACAACAGCGGAAGCCTGCCACCACATCAATCCAGATGAAAGTGCTTTGAAATGGATATTCAACGTTAAAATATGGTCCAACAATCTCGTTAACCATACATTGGTTCTATGCTAGAACACTGGATTCTTGGTTTCCATTCACTTGCATACAAATCCTCGATTTTTATGGCTAATGAGTTTTGAGGAAGTCCCTCTTCCTTAGTCACGTGAATGTCAGAAGGGGTGGAAATTCAACACTTGCAAGTACATGAAACCAGAGAGGCTAAATGATAAAGCTCAGCCATTATGAACCCGAATTAGTGTGAAGACCCAAACAATTGCCAAATCCCAGATATTCTCGATCAACCTGGACCACAAATGTCCCGTCTCCCCCACCCAAATAGGCTTAATAATGGGGTCTCGATCAAACAGTGCTGCAATCTGCCCTGATCCTTACGCACGCCAACCCGTTCCCTAAGTGACTTATTCCTCCATCTGTCACAAGGTCTACGCATCACACTACATCCCCGACAGTGGGAGTACACCCACTTATTATATGTTCTAAAACAAGTCATTTTAACCAAGTGCTGGTTGTATGACATTTTGTACCATAAATTAATACATGGAATGAGAACTTTTGTAATAAAAAGGTGGTAGGGTCATCTGGTACGAAGACATTAGTCTCATGTTGTAGCCCATTGATCAGTGTCTGGGTTCTCATTGACTACTATAGTAAATCCTGCACGAGGCTGCACCTACTGGCTGGGGGCACCATTCAATTAAGCTAAAAGAAAATAAGACAAAGAAATCGCCATATACAATATGCTTACACAATTTCCCGAGGCATTACAACGGAAGGCCACTGTCCATTTGAGGCAAACATTGGTTTAAACTGAGATATTAAGATATCCAGTCAGGAATTATTTATCAAGTTGATGGATCAGGGAGTAATGTAGTTAAATACCAGTACCGTTTTTAGTGTAATCGACAGTCTACTGGGCCATTGACAGTTTCATCATGTGATCGTCATGTGATCGACGGTAGTTCCTCTTGAACCATAAGGAAACCACCCAGCTGATCCGACATTGGCCTATAACTAGTTCTTCAGATATGATAATGACACGGGCCATCCTCCCCCTCCATCAAACCCAGACAGCGGCAGTTGGACTGCAGAGGACCGGACACCATGTCCAACATTGTGTTCAGCAGACTGAATGTGGTAGACCCGGACATCAAACCCTTTAACCTAATCCTAATGCAGCTAACCCCCACCCACCCACCAACCACACACACAGACAGACACGAGCTAACACTTGTTAATGTTAGCTTCCCAACGTTGTGTAAATGAAAGATATAGGTGAGATACAAGGCTATAGCGACGCATCCCGACTGTAAGTGTTTAAGAGATAAGGTTATAGCGTTAGGGTTTCAGTGAGCCATCGTGACGTCTGAACGACACCTCGACGTCTGAGGAACGAGCTACGATATCTAGGAGCTAGATATCGCGATATCTAGGCGCTAGCATCTGGTTCTGTGTACCAAGTACGCTAATGCGATGTTACTAATAAAATGATATTTGAATATTAATGCCCAGCAGGATCCAGACTCACTGTTAAGGTTGATGTTCATAAATAATTTAATAAATAATGAATAGTTACCGCTGAAGACCATCGCGGACGAGGCTCCCATCACCGCGAAGAACGCAGAGTACTCGGGGTTGCCGTTGGATGACATGGTTTCTAAGATTAATATAAAAAAACTAGTGGATAAAAAACGATGCTTTATTATCACTATATATCCTTAAATGGATGACTGTGGACGGTGACAGCTGTGGATGTGGATAGGTCCAGTATTGAGTGGTGTGGAGAGACCGCAGACTGCAGAGTAAGGACGAGTCACGACGCTTCTCTAAATACCCGCCCGGCGTTACAGTGTTGCCAGATTGGGCCAGAGTTCCTGCCCAATCTGGCAACCCTGGCCGCAGCGCACCCTCCCAATCTGGGTTGCCAGATTGGGCGGGAAATAGGGTGCAATCTGGCAACAATGTACGCCGGGCGGGTATTTTGTTGCGTAGCGGCACAAAATGGCGAAGCTCAACACGTCACCTGACCGGCCGTGTGAATCATACTATCTTCGGCTCGGGTAGAGGGGGGTGGCTTTGCGTATTTGTGTTATTAGAAAGGGTGTTTTAACCAACTTAGCAAAAATATAAAGAACACATCGATTGTTCTTGGAACGTTGAAGTTTAGAAGTGTGCATGGGTCTATTTTGGTATGGTTGTGTTTGGATTTTTGAAGGTCACCACTCCATCCCCCGCGATAATGCATTTTAGTGCGATCCGCTGCAGACACTGGTTTTGATACCTGGGCGGTTTGTCTCCTTCATAGCAGAATAAGAGGGCGTGTATGGCACAAGCAAAACACATGAATGGTCTATATTGGTAAATACTATAAAAAATTAATCTAACTTATATAATAAAGAAATATCTTTAATTGCGTTATTATCAAATATAGGCTTATATCAATAATATATTTATATCATGTTAACAAACATACAACAATCGAGAAATGCAAAGATTGTATAATATAAAATCTCAAACGTAGTAGAAGGAATGTTGCTGTCATTTTTTTTTATGTGTGTTTTTTTTGTGTGTTTGTGTGTGCGTGTGTGTGATGGGGGAGGGAGTCGAGAATCCCCACTGTATCGCTCAAAGGGAGCACGCGCCAGGGACTGCATGGGAGTGACGAGGTGCGTGAGTCACCAGGAGCTCGTGCAGTCTTCCTCCCTCCACCCCTCCTTCTTTCCTCCCATCCCTCGACCAAAAATTATATATATATTCCTCAGCCAATCACGTCAGAGGCTGAGCTGTGGCACGTGCACTTTGTAGATGAGGATGGTTATCGACCTTTGCGCGCGCAAGCAAGGGAGGGGGAGGTGATCCAAAACGGTTCATCAGAGACGAATGAAGGGACAGTGTTAAAGAGAAATATCGTTGAAATTATCTATAAATGTATTGATTTATATTCCTGTGGTTGTACTAAGGCTTGTATTCTGTGTGTCTGCGTGTGTGTGTGTGCGTTTGTGGTGGTGGTGTGTGTGTGTGTGTGTGTGTGGGGGGGGGGGGGTCACCGTGCTGGTCCATTGCTGTAACGGGAGACGCAGTGTATCTCGATGTCGGCTAGGTCCCCTTACCTGCAGGGTGCCACCTCGTCATCTGAGACACACGCAAGGGTTTGATGTCTGATGGCAGAAGAGCCAGGATTTCTCCCCACTGCTTTAAAGATAGCATTGATTAAATATATATTTGGCCAGAGTGCCCTGCCAAGTCATGCATCAGCAGATAACCACTATCACAACCAGTTCACACATGTTTAACGGCCATTATAGATATGCCTCCATTGCTTCATGCCACTTCGAAATAAACAGATATTGGTTCTAAAAAACGCCAAATAGTCTTTGCTATTCTTCAACCAACCTTTTATTGATATTTATTTTGTCTATTTTCATTGTATTGTTAAGCACCTTGCTTTGCAATTGTTTACGAAAGGCGCTATATAAATAAAGTTTGATTTGAACCAATCACGTCAGACAGAGGCCCAGCTGTGGCCCGTGCACTTGTGACGAGGATGGTTATGGACGAGGATCTTTGGAAATTGAATTTGCTTCGTTGAGAGAACTTATACAGGAGTAGCCTATATTCAAAATAATTGTACTTAAAACTGCTGGCTACAGATGAATTGCTTTGTGTGCTTACTGGGTACAGGCCTCTGAAATAACCTTCTCTTCCCACCTCGAGCTGTCTCAGTCCCTCGCCATATGTTGAGCCTATATGACAATTATTTAGTCACAGTCTTTACGCATTGTTTGCAGACTCTTCTACACCAACACGGCTGTGCTGAGAGAGCCCCTGTAAAGGGGAAGCCATGGACTGAGAGGTCGTCTTACTGCCTGGGGCGGGACAGAGGATGGATGAATTGTGAATGAACAACTTTGGAGTTGAGTCAATGCCACTCAAAGGATTGAATCGTAGCCCATATATGGTATACTAAGGCTATTCCCCAAGCGACTTTGAAGTGTGTGAACTGAGATACATTGAACACTAAAGAAATCCTAATTTGTACTTGAACTATGTACGGCTTTTCATTTGCTCTTCTAGAAATGGGAATTGAGACAATGTACTCATTGAACTGTACTTTAGTGCTTGCGCTGTGAAGTCCTTTTGGTCAACACTGAACACATTATCTTCTTTTTGCAATAGAGAATGTACTAAGTAGTATTGTGAGACTGTTTTGACCAAGAAGAATAGTGATGCAGTGTTACATGACTAATATCCTAATTGGTTTACATGTTGGAATAAAATAAGGTGTTAGGACATTTAAATTGTATATACAGATACATATACAGATAGGCTGAACAATTTCACCTGTTAGTAAATACAATTGAACCATGTAATTTAAATAAAGGGAAAATAAAGTAGGAATAAAATGTATGTGACTTGAAACAAATTAGTAAAAGTAGTCTCATGGAATTTTACATATAGTCTGTCTTTTTGACCTTCCACAGGGTTTGGGTGCTAGCAGGGTTATATTTGTAACCTTAATCTTGAGTCATTTTAAATGCATTTTTTCCAGTCAGGCAGCAGCTGGTTATGGACTTCCACGTTAGTCATGGTAAAATCTGCTTCCTGATGTCTCCACTGGTCCTATTTCGGTCCAAAAACACACATTTGATCTTCCAAATCATGTTTTGAACATAAATCGGTCTTCAGCCATAATTAAGGATCTCTCCGGAAAATCTCCGATACCACCTTTATTTGGAAACAGCTCTGTATTGACAAGGTAAGGTTCTCAGTATTGACGTATTCACTTTATACACATATATGTCATTATCAGTACATCCAACATTTATATCCATACTTTATACCTCCTTGACTTAACTGTAGCACAGAGGAAGAAGTTGGGTGGTAGAGAGGCTCAAAGGTCAGGTCGACATATTGGTAGACAATCCTTCTACCAAACTGTGAAAGTGTTTCCATATCTCGTGGCTGAGACGGCGGAGTAAGGTCCTCAACATCTACACAACAAACACTACTAGCAGGGATCAGGGACTTTAGGTTTACTGGAGGGATAGTATTAGGACTGCAGCACATGTACAATACATGTACAATACATAGGAGTTTTGCGGATGGCGGTGATGTTCAACGGCCACACCATGGCCGAGGACTTCTCCAAAACATTTGGACGGATAGGTTCGCACTAGCTGAGAGGATGGAAGAAGAGAGACAGAAATCTAGCGGGACTCAGAGCCCGATAGAGGGAGAAGGAAAGAGAGGTGACCAAGAGTGGCAGATAACAGAGAGATGGCTAGAGACAGAGATATACAGTGCAATAGTCAGAGAATATAAATCCCTTTGGATTTGAAATACAGAGGTAATCCAAATTCTTACACTTTCAGTACAAATCACACACATTTTTCACACAACCGCCCTCACAACAACTAGACATACCCCACACACTTCACAACCGGGAGCACGGAACCCACACTTGCTGCAGGGAGAACAAGTGATATTCAACGATATTCAATATGAACACAAAAACAAAGCACCAAATCCACTTCAAGGATCTCCCCAGAGAGACGGTTCAGACACACACGTGGGCGTGCACCTGATCCCTACTACTAGACCAGTTCCCTCTGGTCTCTCATTCCAACGGCTTAACCAACCACTAAGTAGCAGTATTAGCAGAAAGCACACGTGATACCGCCCATGCATCGCGCATCACCATCGACGACCAACACACAACTGGGAAAGTGATTGATGATCAAAGGGCCCCTTTACTATTAGGTGTGATGGTGATTAGCCATTAAAAGCCATTTCAAGCGACCCTAAAGCCACAAGTGAGAGTGTCCACGCAGATGGATGATGGAGAGATCAGCCTACTGGGTAGGCTGGTATCTCTGGGTGAACACGCCCACTTGTGATGTCACTTATGTTCATGGTTGTGGAGTGTGTGGATGACGGCTGGTTTCAGCAGCCTTCAGCAGGCTGCACACCTGTTGTGCATTAAGAAATAAATGTGCACGGTGAAACCAGCATCACCACACATCCTCCCCGATGGTTCATCTACTTGATTGCTGCTGTTGGGAAACATTATTTTGATGAAAACAAATTTGCCTATTGTCTCAACCTACGCAGGTTAGGTACTGCAGAGGGAGTCGTGTGTCTCCTTACAACACAGGTACAAAGCTTCAGCTAGCTAGGTGTTCCTGCACAGAGCTGTAGTCTGGGTAGTTGGATAACCAACCACATGATGAAATGAAAGCAGACCACCTAGCCATCCTGGGTTCTCACAGCAATGCCCTTCCCATCA
Organism: Gadus macrocephalus; assembly: GCF_031168955.1. Taxonomy (NCBI): domain Eukaryota; kingdom Metazoa; phylum Chordata; class Actinopteri; order Gadiformes; family Gadidae; genus Gadus; species Gadus macrocephalus. Next base: position 15,385,052 of record NC_082399.1, read on the forward strand.
GACCCACCCACCAAACCCAACCCTAGAAGACCACAACACTTAGCTCCAGGATGGTAGCATTTGTTAATGGCATTAGTCAGACTGCACACCCTTTCCTTCTCGAACGTTATGCAAGCTCAGTGCTAGTGCATATCACAACCTGACATGAAACACAGAAACAGCAAATCAACAGTGGCTGAATAATGGTTTACGGAGTATTATTAGTATAGTACGTAGTTTTATGCAACTACATCAATACTTGTAAATGCCAGTGCCACGACACCGAAACAATATGCACACAATGTTAAAACATATATGGTTATACAAAAACATTAATTTCTTTTAAAATGTACTCCAATAATAAATAATAGCAAACAATGTTTTAAAACGTATTATGTGGGACGGATGTTGGTTTGGTTACTATGGTTTGGACGGTTTTTCCATGGACGTCTTGCGTTGTGAGTGAATACATATAACACGTATTAAAGTTCTTCAATGATTTGAATTGTAGGTATGTAAATGAAGATACATGTTTTGAATAATCGTAAGAGCAGTAGGTATTTGACTGTTGTGGAAAGCCCTCACCGTTATTTAACTGTGTGTGTGTGTGCGTGTGCGTGTGTGTTTATTCGGGGGCCATGGTGTCCTGGAAGCCCCAGACCTCGAGCAGAGCCACCTGGAAGCTCTCTGAGCACAGCGGGGGGTTGTCGAAGGTGGTGCAGCTGCCCGTGCGTCCGTGGTTCAGCTCAGAGTCGATGTAGAGCGCGTTGCCCTCGCCCCCTCCTGGACAGACAGCAGCACCACGCGCACATCAGCAAAGCAACAGCATTAACATGCACCTAGCAGGTGGGCACCCCAGTTCATAGTAGGTGATATTGTTAATGTTAATAGAAGTTTATAGTAGTAGGATATTTTTTTTAATTGTTGATAGTTAATGTTAATAGTAGTAGTTATTGTAAATAGTTAAATATAAGTAGTTAATGTTTATAGTAGAAGTTAATGCAAACAGTAGTAGTTATGGTTAATAGTTTAAAGGATAATTTCTTAACCCCAACCCGAAGTGTTAAATGACGATGGATGAATAAAGAAAACATCTCTAATGATTGTTTCCTATGATTGAGTAATGATTTGAAACAATGACCCATTCCCTATAAGATAGAGCACCGGTGCTTAATGCAATTGTGGGGTTTTCAATAGATAACTCTCTCTCACAAACACACACACACACACACACACACACACACACACACACACACACACACACACACACACACACACACACACACACACACACACACACACACACACACACACACACACACGTATGTTGACTAGTTTCTTCTTGCAAAATAAAATATCTTGTCCCCCTCACCCAATATGGTCACAACTATAATGGACTCTGCCTGTCCAACCACTTTGCTGGACTCTAGTCTGTCTGATTGTCTGTCAATCCACTCACACAATAAGATGGACTCTAGCGTGTCTGTCTGCACGTCCGTCCCACTCACCCACTACATTAGAGTGTAGTTTGGTCCGTTTGTCTATAATGTCCTCCAGTCTGTGCGGCCACTCACCTACGATGATGGAGTCAAAGCTCCCGGCCATGAACATGGACGTGTTCCGGGAGTTGAGGTTGAAGTGGCGAGCAGCGAGGAAGGGGGACAGCTCCCCCGCTGGCCTCTCGGGCTGTTGCAGGCTGCTGCTGCCGTCTGAGTTCTGACCCCCGACCTCGCCCGACCCCTCCTGGCCGCCCGTCTTGACTGCGGAGGCCAGCTCAGGATGGCGGATCACCACCCACTCATAGCGCTCCATCTCGGGCTTCATCTGGGGGACAAGAGATTATACTGGTTACCCTTCATCTGGGTTACATTACAAGAGATTATACTGGTACCCCTTCATTATCTGGGTTACATTACAAGAGATTATACTGGTACCTCTTCATCATCTGGGTTACATCACAAGAGATTATACTGGTAACCCTTCATCTGGGTTACATTACAAGAGATTATACTGGTAACCCTTCATCTGGGTTACATTACAAGAGATTATACTGGTAACCCTTCATCTGGGTTACATCACAAGAGATTATACTGGTAACCCTTCATCTGGGTTACATTACAAGAGATTATACTGGTAACCCTTCATCTGGGTTACATTACAAGAGATTATACTGGTAGCCCTTCATTTGGGTTACATTACAAGAGATTATACTGGTAACCCTTCATCTGGTTTACAAGATATCATATTGGTAACCAGAGCACGATGATAAAGGATTTTTAAGGCTGATAAAATACAAATATTTAGTGATTTATAATAGCAACATTGAACATTATGCTTTAACCAGCTAGCGTGCATTATTTTGGCCGGCGTGAAAAATGGATAGATTTCTTGTGTAAAAACGACCTCATTCAGAGGAATCAGTGGCGCCTCAGCCTCTCTTAATTGAAAGTGACATGCAGAAAGAAGTAAGTGGGGATGAGGACATCAGCAGTTCATCGAAGGAGTGTGAGGGCGAACAAGAGGAACAAGAGATGGAGCGGGAAGAGAACGTGGAGGATGAAGCTGCTACTAGTGCTAGTGGGAATACTGTTAGCGATGTTAGCCAGCAGCCTGAGGAAGGCCCCAGTCGGCCAGCATTGAAAAAGTACCCTTCGCAACAGTTTGGCTATCAGCAAAGGTACTTCTCTGAAAACATCAATGGGGAGTGCAGTTGATATTTTTTCAGTTGGGCCTAGACTAGTGCTGATAATAGTTATTATTTTGTGGTGGATACCCTATAGTCCTAGCCTGGTCCTACAGACCATCGTACTTCATTTCATTTGTACAGAAGGCCTGGAACTGCCCAATTGACAAACGTTCACTCACTTGGAGGCGGGTGTCTGTTGAAGTTTTAAAATGATTGGATCTGCCCAGTGCCACTCTGGATCTGCCATAACCAATCGCATACCGTTTGGGCGTGACGTATGTCATGCGACGGGACCGGCTCCTTCACCACTAACGGAGCCAGCTGGAAAATCTAACTTTTCCCGAACCTGGTGGGGCGAAGCGCCACAACATCATGGCCACCAACAAAACTCAGCAAAGCTTGTTCTTGCTCCGATTTTAATTGATCGATATTCGGCAGCGATCCCACAACAGACCGAATAGCTTCTCTCGTATCCTTCTCTATTGTCTTCCTGGTCTTCCTCTGACTACAACTGAAACTGGCGCGCAACCTCAACGTCATCGTTCTCAGCCACTCCCTCTGTTCGCTGATTGGACCGCCCAAAATCTGGCTTCCAAGGAACCCATGCATATGAAGCAGACCCAGACCTAGTACTGAGGTGAAATGAAAATTGAGCGGAGGTAGATAGGTTATCGGTCGGGCTCTACTGGTAACCCTTCATCCGGGTTACATAACAAGAGATTATACTGGTAACCCTTCATCTGGTTTAAAAGAGATTATACTGATAACTCTTCATCTGGGTGACAAGAGTTTAAAGGAATGTGAATTTCTTTGATTCTCATTCGGCAATTTCTATCGTTCGCCTCTAGTCTGAGAGCACAAGACCTTTCTAACCTACTTCTCTTCATAGAAACTTCTCTTCATAGAAACATTTGATTCTTCTTTTCGTTTCACTGAAGCGTTTATATGACAGTTTCCCATTTCATTACACAGTCCTTTGCATTGTTGTTGAAAACTGCAAGGTCTTTTGGGCTGCAGGGGTTGGGTAGTAGAGTGCAGACAAGGCAGTGCTCCATTGTGTGGTCTGCTTCTCCACATTCACAGGTGGTTGGGCCAGTCTTGTAGCCCCATCTGACCAGAGCATCTTTGGATCGTCCTGTTCTTGTTCTGAGGCGGTTTAGTGTTTTCCATTGGGTCCATGATGCTTCTGCACCAGGGGGTAGTTTTTCAGTGGGGGGTATTCCCATGCCAGTTGAGGTGGGTCATTCTCAAGTTTTTCCATCCAGAGTTGGATTCTGGTTTCTTCCCGAGACTTTGTTAGGGGCTGGACATGGCTGAGAAAGCTTCTTCTTGACTTTAGCCGTTGGGCCGGAGGGTGACATCCATGGAGGAGATGGCGTTCATCGATTGCAGATTTTGTTTTCTCGACTCGGCTGGTAACTTTCCGTCTAATATCAGAAGGGGCAATGCCAGCAAGGAGGTGGAGGTTGCTTGTGTTGGTGGGTTTCAAGCAGCCAGTGATCAGACGGCAGGTGTTGTTCAATGCTGAGTCAAGTTTCTTGGCATGGGTTGACCTCTCCCAAACAGGACATGCATATTCCGCAGAGGAATAGCACAGGGCCAAGGCAGTAGAAACATTTGATAAGACTATATTAGATTAGCAACTCTTCATCTTGGATAATATTATATTGGTCATATTATTAAGGTTGATAGGAATTCTTAATATCAGGTTTACCTGGGATTAGGTAGTCAACTCTTATTTTTGATAGAAGATTGGTTAGATTGATACATTTTCTATGTTCTAGAGTAGGGCTTTCATCAAACATGATGGGGGGGAAGGCCTGAATAAAGACGTTGTACTATCTGAATCATCTTCCATTCCTATTGGTTTGGCTAGTATTGTGGTGAATGTTGGTAGTGCAAGTACAGAGATGTACGCATGTTAAAAGTAGAAACGTCCAGCATTGGGAATGGACGAAGCTGTCTAAAATGTATGTTTTGCAAACAAATCCTCCAGAATGTAAGGTTTAATGTAAATTGACCACTTCAATAATTGTTTAGTGTATATTGGTAGTATGGCTCCATCTACTGAAAAGACTGAAGAACTACACCAACAATTGAGAAGCCAAGTTCTTGTTGTCTTACTAGTTACTTCATCTATGTCCCTTTATTCCAAAAGGTACTGACACTGACGTCAGATCAAGGCGCAGGTAGGAGTAAAGGATTTTCTAGGTAGAGTATGTACACTGGGCTTAGAATGCCGAAAGCCCTGCCAGGAAGTCAGAAACATTTACCAGTAGTCAGATATAGAGAGGCATCAGGCATCGCTTGAACAAATCAGAGATATGTCAACTTTTAACTCATAAGTAGCCATGTGAGATTTTGAATTTATTTAGACTTTAATAAGAGCAGCTGAGTGAGTGAGTGAGTGAGTGAGTGAGTGAGTGAGTGAGTGAGTGAGTGAGTGAGTGAGGTAGTGAGTGAGTGAGTGAGTGAGTGAGTGAGTGAGGTAGTGAGTGAGGTAGTGAGTGAGTGAGTGAGTGAGTGAGTGAGTGAGGTAGTGAGTGAGTGAGGTAGTGAGTGAGGTAGTGAGTGAGTGAGGTAGTGAGTGAGGTAGTGAGTGAGGTAGTGAGTGAGTGAGTGAGTGAGTGAGTGAGGTAGTGAGTGAGTGAGTGAGTGAGTGAGTGAGTGAGTGAGGTAGTGAGTGAGGTAGTGAGTGAGTGAGGTAGTGAGTGAGTGAGGTAGTGAGTGAGTGAGTGAGTGAGTGAGTGAGTGAGTGAGTGAGTGAGTGAGGTAGTGAGTGAGTGAGTGAGTGAGTGAGTGAGTGAGTGAGTGAGTGAGGTAGTGAGTGAGTGAGTGAGGTAGTGAGTGAGGTAGTGAGTGAGTGAGGTAGTGAGTGAGGTAGTGAGTGAGTGAGTGAGTGAGTGAGTGAGTGAGGTAGTGAGTGAGTGAGTGAGGTAGTGAGTGAGTGAGTGAGTGAGTGAGTGAGTGAGTGAGTGAGGTAGTGAGTGAGTGAGTGAGTGAGTGAGTGAGTGAGGTAGTGAGTGAGGTAGTGAGTGAGTGAGTGAGTGAGTGAGTGAGTGAGGTAGTGAGTGAGTGAGTGAGTGAGGTAGTGAGTGAGTGAGTGAGTGAGTGAGGTAGTGAGTGAGTGAGTGAGTGAGTGAGTGAGTGAGTGAGTGAGTGAGTGAGTGAGTGAGTGAGTGAGTGAGTGAGTGAGTGAGGTAGTGAGTGAGTGAGTGAGTGAGGTAGTGAGTGAGTGAGTGAGTGAGTGAGTGGTTCCTACTGACCCTGAAGACAAAGCACTCCCCCGTCCCGAAGAAGCTCAGCTTGTTCCCTCCTCTCTTACGCTCCTCCCAATCAGTGGAGAGGAACGCTCCGCACACCTGCACACACATGATATAAAGACACACACACGATATAAAACACACACACACACAATATAAAGAAACGCACAACATAAAACACAGACACACACACACACACAATATAAAGACACGCACGATATAAACACTGACACACACACATGATATAAAAAGAGACGCACAATATAAAACACACACACAATATAAAGACAAGCACGATATAAACACACACACACACAATATAAAGACAAGCACGATATAAACGCAGACACACACACACGCATGATATAAAGAGAAACGCACGATATAAAACACACACACACACACACACACTATATAAAGACACGCACAATATAAACACAGACTGGTCAATATAAAGACACACACGATATAAACACAGACACACACATACATGATATAAACACACACATACCAACAGACAACCCCTACCTCTCCGGCTGTGGTTCGGATTAGGAGCAGGGTGGGTTCATAGCCCTCGCAGTGGGAGTAGAACCTGGAGGGACAATGCAGGGATTAGAACCCAGCACTGATTTGACCATTCAGTACAAATATTGCATAGATATCATTTTAAGCGTCCACCAGTTACCGTGTTCCTATTTTTTTACAGTAGGGGAGGATGCCGTCCTAGTCATTATAGGCGATTTCAAAATCTACCCATTAGTAACATCATAACTGGGGTTGGCTTTGGGATGGAAGATGGACAGATAAGCAGATGGTAAACCATCCCACGGTCTCTCCAAGACCTTCTGGATTCTCCTTTAGCCTGCTCTATTTCCCGAGGCTCATTGGACGTTTGTAGAGGTTATGAATGTTACGATATAAAGAATACATTCTAAACAAGTTTAGGACAAGTTAAAACATGTGACTGTGCTGTTTATAACATTATAACAACAAAATCATCTTTTCCCCCGTCCCCCATTATGAAACAGTCATGATCAAATGATTTTTACACAACCTATACCAATCCAGTCAATGATTACTGAAAGGTGCACTTTGCTACCAGTATTCTCTGATATTGTGACCAGAGGGTGAATATTAACTCACTCTCACAGGGACTGAACACACTGTTCTGCAGCTTGTTGCCCGGTTGACTCACATGACAGCAGACACTAGAAATGTCTCATGCTCTTGACTGTAAATTCAGTTTTACTGTCAGCTATGCTGCACCGCGAACATCAGCGCGGTGGCCTGATCCTGCAGATTTGCTCTCTACAACGTCCGCAGGATCCGGCCCTTCCTCACGAGGGAAGCAGCTCAGCTCCCGGTCCAAGCACTGGTCATCTCCTGCCTCGACTACTGCAACCCGCTCCTGGTTGGAGACACTGCCTCCGCGATCAACCTTTTGCAGCGTATTCAGAACGCTGCAGTGCGCCTCGTGTTCAACCTGCCAAAACTCTCCCATGTAACCCCCTGTTACGGGACCTTCACTGGCTCCCTGTAGTAGCTCGCATCAGATCCAAGTCAATGGGACTCCCCCAGTCTACCTCCAGGCATTAGTCAGACCACACAGGTCACCTCGAGCGCTCTGCGCCATCGCTAAGAGCAACCAAAGGTCGAACAATCAAGTCACAACTCTTCAATTGGTAGCACGAGCTTCAGTCGCTCACCAGCTTCATCAAAAGAGACTCAAAACCCTTGTTCAGAGTCCCCTTAGACTCTGCATGTGCGTACCGGTTGAGGCTGCAGCCGTGCGTGGCGGTGGTGAAGACGAGCTGAGGTTGGCACAGGGCGAAGCGTTCAGGGATCCACGCCCAGACATCGCGCATCTCCTTGGCAGTGAAGATCTCAGAGGAGAAGGTGTCGGGGTTCAGGGACAGCTGCACGTTACGCCTGGAGGGGGAGGAAGGAGGGAGAGAGAGAGAGAAAGAGGAGAGAGAAAAGGGGGAAAGGCAGAAGATGGGAAGAAAAGGGGAGAGAGATGGAGACGGATATAAGAAAAGGGGGAGGGAGAGGGAAAGAGAGGCAACGATTATATTGGATCTTTGCATCTTGCAGGTATGGTATAGAAGGTATAGCATAGACCAATGTCCCTGCTAAGGTCGTACACTTCCTTTTGGCCAGTCAAGGAGTGATGTAGACATGAGGACATGCAGCTCTGCCTGAGCAAGGCGTCCCCCTGTCTGCAGAGATTAGTCGGGAACAAACGTAGGGTTTGTTTGTTTCCGACAGCGAGACACGAGAATAAATTGAACGCTCTCGGCGAAATCAAATGAAGGTGTTTCAGTGGGCTGGGACTCATCCACTGCTAATCAGCAGCGCATTTCAAAAAGGCATTTCAATGACTTTTTCACACAGATATCTTACTTCAATATATTTTCAATGGAGCAGCCTCCATTGCTCATCCTTTATGTACAATCCGGACTGAAACATTATCCGGCCTCCTACACTTTAAGGTAGGCAGTTCTGCATAGAGGCAGGCACGTCTATGAGTGTCAGTGCGTGTAACGTGTGTGTTCAGCATGAATATACATCTATGTCTACTCACAAACAAGAGGAGGGCTTGAGGCACACCAAGAGGGGAGAGGAGGAGATGGGAAGCGGTAAAAGATAACCCACCTGGCTCTTTGAGAGCGAGGCGTGAACAGAAGATGGAGGATGGAAGAATTCGCATGGTGGAATCAAACAGAAAAAAACGTTTTCAAACATGGGAAATATTAGTGCAAAGCAACAGACGAATGAAATGGCAAACAGCGCAAAAGAAAGAGAGAGAAATAGTCCATTGGAGTGAAAATGTTATGAGAGGGCAGATTTTCGTCTTGCTGTCAGTGTAGGGCTGGGGACCTGACTGAGGAGGCTAGAATGTTAACATCCCTAACCCCAACTGGTGAGAAAAGCTGGAATTTAGGGGGCCATCGATTCAAAGATCAATGTCAGAGTTTAAAGGACTGATATCGGAGAGACTGAGATAGGGTGGCAGCGGGTTGATCTGGGACCACTGGTACCGTTTCTGCTTGACGGTGATGCCCTTCTGCTGCAGCGACCTCTCGTTGGCCGCCTGCAGCAGGGCGATCTCCTTGCGGCTGAACAGGCGGATGGAGAAGGCCTTCTCCAGCAGCTTCTCCGGCGTCGCCGCCGCGCCGATGTTCCTCACGAAGGCCTGGATGTCCTCCCGCACCGCCGCCGCCGCCTCCTGCTGCGGCGGCGGCGGCGCCGGCTGCGCCCCGCCCCCCGCCGCCGCCCCGGCCTTGTGCTTGCGGTAGAGCTTGAGGAGCGCCAGGGCCACGCGGTACAGCACCTTGTAGCCCTCCACCAGGAACACGTCCAGCACGCGGGCCGCGTGGCCGAACGGCAGGTCGCCCAGCACCCAGCGCTGCCAGTCGCCGTACACCTCGGGCGCGTCGCGCGCCGCGCCCACCACCAGCTTGTGCGCGGCCGGGCAGTGCTTGGTGGCCAGGTCGCCGAAGGTCATGCAGGACGAGCGGTAGGCCAGGTAGGTCTGGTCCAGCAAGCGGCGGCCGGGGTCGTTGCACGCCAGCAGGCGGCCCGTCAGCTCGAAGCACGCCGCCTCGTCGCCGCTGAAGTGCAGCAGCAGCGCCGCCACGGCGGGCAGCGTGGGGCAGTGCGAGATGTCGGGGAACTGGCCCGCCACGCAGGAGAGCACGCGGTGCACCGACGCCACCGCCTCCGCCCGCAGGGCGTAGCGCGGCACGGGGCTGTCGTCCACAAAGTCGGGCAGGGGGAAGGCGGAGGCGGGCTTCTGGGCGGCGCCGGCCATGAGGTCGCGGTACACGGCGGCGTCCGACGTGACGGCGCGGCAGGGCACGGCCCCGATGAGGTGGCGGTAGGCCTGGCAGCGCAGCGCGTGGCTCCGGGACCACTGGCCCTGCCGCGCCTGCTGCTTCAGGTCCTTCAGGTCCAGCTTGGCGGGCGCGCCGGCCTCGGGGGTCTCGCCCAGCAGGGCCCAGTCCACGAAGGGGCCGCGGTCCTCCTCAGACATGGTGAGGGCGGCGGGGACGGACGGACGCTGGAGACGGGGAGGAAAGATCAACACATTGGTTTAAATCCGTTCACGGGAGTAGCCGAATTCTTTGCTACTGCAAAACTAGGATCATCAGGTAGACTCACTTATGTTCTTTGTGGAAAAACAAGGACAATATAAGCCACGCCATGAATTATGTGGAAGCAAACCCACGGTTCTGTCCCACAGAGCGCTATAGTGGAGTCGCCAACACAACACCCAAGATATTTGATCCACTACGTCTGGTTATTTTCGGCCACACTCATTTAAAAAAACGATAGCGTACAACAAGAGAGCTGGAGAAGCTGTAGGGCTGTAGAACACCTTTATCCTGCAGATCCTAGAACCTTAAACCCAGAGGATAACAATCAGAACATGGTGTTGCTTGGGCTGGGCGATTAATCGAATTTCGATCGCAATTTCAATTTTAGAGTCAAAACGAACACAAAATTAACATAATCGAGATTTTCTATATTTTTTTTTATATGTATATATTTTTCATTAATGTTTTATAGAAAGGGCAGAACAGCTGGATACATATCTGTATATTATTTTAGATTGTAAAATTTTCTTTTTTACCATTTTGTGTATTTTTTCTCAGTTTCTCAGTTTCAAAGTTTTCTTTGGGAGAGACATAAATACAACATGTTTTCAAACTCAAAAATAATCGTTTGAATAATCGTGATTTCAATATTGACCAAAATAATTGCGATTATGATTTTCCCATAAACTAGCAGCCCTAGATGTTGCCCTACTTAAGGAACCCCTGAAGGCCCTGCAGATCCCAGTTAATTACTTTTACCATTCACTGCTGCTGTACGGGTCGTAGCGAAGGCCAGGTAGCCCATGGGAGGTAAAGCGCTTCCTGATTTACTATTATTATGATGTTTGTGCTTCAGTGAGACTTATACTGAGCGGACCCATCACACCCATTTGATGTGACTTACAGTGAAAGCAGTGATGTTATTGAGGAGCAGTGATGTCATTGAGGAGCATATAATATCCACACGTCAAACAACAAAAATACTTCAACCTATAGTTGCTCAGATTCCTTTTACGTTTCCGACAGTACAGCTACAGCTTGCCCCCCCTCCCGTTGGACAAAAATGTATAAATATATATAGATGTTCTACTCCCAGCCGAAACAGCCCCTTAACTTGCACTTTAAGGCAAAACAAATCTGCTGAGACTAGAACTTTAGAAAACGTGTTTTTTGGCTTCAGGCCATTTTACAAAGCGTAGGAAAGGAAAAATGCAGCCGAGTCTGATGCGGCACATCCATTTCACGTACACGACGTACACACAGAAGTAAGATCAAGTTAACGAAAAACAGACAAATGCTCTTGCATGGCCCACAGGGTCTTCTGTAAGGGCATATGGAGGGAAGTGGATGAGGTTGGGGTTGGGGGTGCTTCAGCGTTGGGCTGAGACCTACCGTTGGCCGGGCTGAAGGGGGGCGGTAGGGGTCAGACTGGCCCTTCGGTCCTTCAGTGAGTAGATGCCCCGGCTACGGGTACTAGCCTCCCATGCTGCTGGCTGGAAGCAAGAGCAGAAAACACATTACACCACGGGCCTCACTAGATGGTGGTTGTCAATCCAATGGCTGAATGCGCTTTGCATTGGAGGTACTCAAGTTGACCCAATAACTTTTGTCCTGCCCTATTTGGATCCATCGCAGCATGCGTCGACCATCCACTAAAAGCACATTTGCAGCGTCTGTTTGGGCGGTGCCGTCGCGGCTCCCCTGGCACACGGACACATTTAGGTTCTAATCCTGAGGAAGAAGCTAAGGGTCAACAAGCACAAGTCAAAGGATTGTTGTCCTCTGTGTGTGTGTGTGTGTGTGTGTGTGTGTGTGTGTGTGTGTGTGTGTGTGTGTGTGTGTGTGTGTTTTATTGCCCTCAACAACTGACCGTTTATTGGCCAGAATTCCAAGAAAAGTGAAAGGAAATTGAGATGAAGACATTCCTTTGGCACTACAAATAGTCAAATAATGATTTGGCAGCTACTAGCATACCAGTTTTATAAACGGTGGCATCCATTTCCACTGGGTGGGGGCATGTGACCAGACGACGAGATAAGACAACCTTTTGTGCAGAAAGACGCCTCACGTGTTCTCAGGTTATGGAGGATGGGAGGATGCACAATCGGTTCCCAAGCTCTAGATGAAAAGATATGTTGAGGAACATGCTCCTTTAGTACATGGACCTTTACCCTGACTGTTACCACACCAAACCCATACCCTAACCACACCAAACCCTTACCCTGGCTGTAACCACACCAAACCCTTACCCTGACTGTAACCTCACCCTTACCCTGACCATAACAACTGCCGACCAAACCTCCCTTTTCCATCGCCAGAGAAAAGCTACAAGGAGGCAGCGCAGTGTGCTGGAGTTGCAGCAACTCACACACATTCTAAACCCAGCTCCCGACCCTAAACACAGCTCCCGACCCACACACAACCTAAACACAGCTCACGACCAACACACACCCTAAACCCAGCTCGCGACCCTAAACACACCCTAAACACAGCTCACGACCCTAAACACACCCTAAACACAGCTCACGGCGTCCATATTCCATACATTATTATTATATTGCTTTTTTTTTTTAATTGATATTGTCGTTTTGTATTCCTAATATTATTGGACAACTAATCTCTGGACAAGTCTTTAAAATAAAGCTGTTAATACAGAATACACCATAACCACACTGCCACTGTCATTCAAACCAAAACACAGTTTGAACGGCACACACACACACACACACACACACACACACACACACACACACACACACACACACACACACACACACACACACACACACACACACACACACACACACACACACACACACACACACACACACACTCGTGTGTGGCAAGCAGTGGTCACACACTGCAAAGGCTGCACACACACTTATGTGACAAGCAGTGGTCACACACACCAAAGGCTGCAGACACACACACTCTTATGTGGCAAGCAGTGGACACACACACACACACACACACACACACACACACACACACACACACACACACACACACACACACACACACACACACACACACACACACACAGCATGAATGGTTAGCCTGCTTTTAATGTGACGTTATTCTTTGAGAGTACAGCATCCCGAAATAATTACGGTAGCCATTCAAGCCACTTCAAACCGCAAATACAATGCAAACACAATGCACATGCAGATAGCGGATTAGGAGGCTCCTAAGGCTAACTCCGCTAGCAGGCTAGTAGCTGTCAATGCATGTTTTCCTCTGTACAGTTGTACAGTCTGCCCCGCATTTTTTAATTTGAACGTAAATCTGCAGCATTGCATCTTACAATGCAGACACACACACATCCAAAATAACGTCATACAATACCTGTGGTGTAATTCAGCTGCTACCTGGAGAGACGAGAAGAGACGCGTCTTGAGATGTGAGGAAGCGCTCATGGCTGGGGATCTCTCACGCATGCGCATTCTCTCTGTGCCCTACGTCACACCCTCACACACCCTCTGCGCTTCAATGATAGAGCTGGTAGATATGAGGCTGGAGAAATATATATTCTAAAACATTATTTCCTCTCGACTCATTCCTCCTCGTTTTGCTCCATATTCAAATGGTCAACAACCTTAAAGAACGCCTGGCTTTGTCCTTAACTCAAAGCAGCGTCCAAAACACAGCGCTCCAACTCATGACATTCATTAAACCAATCTAATTTAGAGCTATCATCAGTCTCCAACATGTCCCCGTCTCAAATTTTGTTATTCCCTATTCGTGTTCATTTGAAAATGCGGCTGTGCTTTCCCCTGCCCTGAGCTGGGGAAGGAATTTCATATTTTATACTTTTGTATTGTATATTCATTTAACCATATTTGAGGGTATTTTTGATACGCAGCGGTGATAATTTTGTCAAAGTCGAGTTGGATCATTGAAATGCTTTGTCCAGGGGCGGGGGAAAGTCCAGGGAATGGTTTTGGCAGACGCCCCCCTGACTGCAACCCTTGCAAAATCTGGCCGTTGATGGATTTTTACATTTCAATCAAATGTAGATGTGGGAAGTGACAGCTTCTTTAACAATAAACATTACACCAAAGAAAGGCCTCCGTGATCAGCCCCGCCCTGAGAGATATCGTCTGATACCCTCCGTGGTCAGCCCCGCCCTGAGAGATATCGTCTGATACCCTCCATGGTTAGCCCCGCCCTGGGAGATATCGTCTGATACCCTCCATGGTCAGCCCAGCCCTGAGAGATATCGTCTGATACCCTCCGTGATCAGCCCCGCACTGAGAGATATCGTCTGATACCCTCCGTGGTCAGCCCCGCCCTGAGAGATATCGTGTCTGATACCCTCCATGGTCAGCCCCGCACTGAGAGATATCGTCGGGGCCTCCATGGTACGGAATGCTGCGGAAAGCACCGTATTGAAATATATTAAAGAGAATAAACTGCATTTAGAATCGCGTATGCAGAGATTTATATTTGATTCCTCATACAGTTTATTCTCTATGTCTGTACCTTCATGAAAACCTCCTCTTCTTTTGTAAAGATATCTTCATCTCAACCCACTCATCCTCATGCCTATATTGAAACTTGAAATCATGAAAAACAATCTCATGAGTTTATTAAATGAGTGAACATGGAGTGCAAATGTGGATACATCAATCCTGAAAAGCAGACAGCCTTATTCTTGTTTGTGTGTGTGTGTGTGTGTGTGTGTGTGTGTGTGTGTGTGTGTGTGTGTGTGTGTGTGTGTGTGTGTGTGTGTGTGTGTGTGTGTGTTAGTGTGTGCGCACATGTAAACAAAGACACAGAACATGCGACAGATGGACCGTTAAGCCAAAAGTATCTGGCTTATGGCTTTACGGTCATCAAATCCTTCCGCTTCTGCATGCATGCATGGCTCCCACCACGCAGGCCTCCCGCGTCGCCTCCCAAAGTCACAGGTGTGTTGTGTTCCCGGTCCATTGGAACGATAGCGTCATCTGCTGGTGGCAGTGGGCGTTGCTGGTAAATGTTGACCTTATTCGCTTTATTATGATCCCTTCATTTGTGGTCGTTCACTATTCCTCCTGAGAGCCAAGTTAGAAATGCAGGCTCCCTAATGTTAAATCTACAACAGCAAATCAATACATTTTATGTTTAGGTTTATCTAGGAGAAATCTATTTGCTATGGGGAAAATATCAGGATTCACCTACTGCTACTACTACTACTACTACTACTACTATTAATACTTAAGCTACTCTCTAAACTTCATAAGACATTCCAAGTTTACACAATACGCCTGTTGGATAGAACTTGTTCATTTACTAACTATACATTCAAAATGAGCGCTGTGCAAGCTTAGTAAAGCTCATTATTTGCAATGCGTGTCTGTGTGTGAGTGGATGTTTTATCACTAGTTTTGAGTCTATTCTGAGTTCCTTAAGCCTCTCGGCGGGCTCTGAATGGGACGTGTCGCCCAATAGCGTGAGCTCCATTGTGTGTGTGAAAGGCGCGAGCAGCACCCTTGGTATTGTGTTGTCGAGAGGGGAGTCAGGTTTCCGTGGCAACCGCGGGATGGCCAGCTACTGAGTCCGGAGACAGAAAGGAAACGAGCGGAGAAGGAGGGAAGAGGGATAAAAGAAACAAAAGTAGCACCGAGAGAGAGACTCGTTTCCTTTCTTTAATTTGTTAATTTATTATAAAAAGGATCCATGGTTTCTTTGGTGTATTATGGAGCCGGGGCTGAGTTGGTGAGTGTGTTTGTATTGTGTAAAGTGTGTATTTTGTGGTGCATGCTAGAGTGAATTGATTGTGTATATCGTAGCATTTGTGCAAGTTTTGTGTTTGTAATTTTTGATGTTGCAAGGTGAAGAGTCTCTGTGTGTTTGGTTTGGGTGTGCGTGCATGTGTGTGGAGGGGGGGGGGGGGGGGGGGGCAAGGGGCATTGTATCTATCTGTCTATCTCTATCTGTGCATGTGTATCTGTATGTGTTTGTGTGTGTGTGTGTGAGTGTGTTTGTCCACGCATATTTGCATGTGTGTGTGTGTGTGAGTGTCTATCTATCTATCCATCTCTATCTGTGAATGAATGTGTGTGTGTGTCTGTGTGTATATGTGTGTGTGCATGTGTGCCTGAATGTGTGTTTGTGTCTGTCTCTGTTTCATATACTTGCATACTTACAACATGAGTTTGTTTGATTGACAGGTGTGTTTTGTTCGATTGAGGTGCTTCCCAGGGCCATCTGACGTGGGAATATGAGGCTCTCCTTGCGACCACGCAGGTCAGACTGCCAGACCGAGTCCCAGAGCGCCGTCTGTTGTGTTTGACAGGAAAAAATATCGCCAACACCACTCGTACATTGGTTTGCAATCATAGACATGTCACCTCTGATTGGCTGAGTGGTTACCCAATCATAGACATGTCACCTGGTCACCCGGTCACCTGCTGATCAGACTGCACCCGGCCCACTAGAACTCTGTCTAAACTGAACTGAAGGCCTGTTTTTACATTTTACATTCAGGGCATTTAGCAGTTGCTTTTATTCAAAGTGACTTACAATTAGTACATTTGTCGGAAGAAGGAGAAACAACAATATAGCGCTGTAACAAAAATAGCTAGGATGAGAGGCTACACAATGCTAAGTACTATTTTTAAGTGCCAGGAAGTACCACATACATTAAGTGCGTTGGAGGGTTGGGAGGGGGAGTCTAGGTGAACCCTGAACAAGTGAGGCTTCAGTCTTTTGTTAACAGGCAACCCAAAGACCCAGAATGAAACCGTTCACAGGGCTCAGGGGTCTGCCTCTCCTATAAAGAGACGGCTTACTGGGTTCCGACAACAGAGGGCGACAGAGTGCCCTTTAGGTTGGTGACCTGACCTTTGAGTAGCCTACACTAAAAACATCCAGTTTATATTAATCATAATCACAACCGCATGTGATAATCAAAGAATATAATATCGTCTATAATAAATGGAGGGTGAGGAAGGAATGTGTGTGTGTACACATGTGGAATGTTGATTGTTGAGCTTAGTTTTTTGTATGGGTGCAGATGTTCACGAAAGGTATATCGGTTGAGTAGGACTTATTCTCTGTATGTGTGTATACCAGTGTGTGTGTGTGTGTGTGTGTGTGTGTGTGTGTGTGTTTGTATGTGTGTGTGTGTGCATGTCGTTTTGTGCATGCAGCTGTGCGTGTATGTGTGGAAAATTGTATGCTTGAATGAGAAGTATATGAAAGGTTTGTGGATTCTCTCTCTCTCTCCCTCTCTCTCTCTCTCTCTCTTTGACTCTGTCTCTGTCTCTCTCTCTCTCTCTCTCTCTCTCTCTCTCTCTGTCTCTGTCTCTCTCTCTCTCTCTCTCTCTCTCTCTCTCTCTCTCTCTCTCTCGTCTCTCTCTCTCTCTCTCTCTCTCTCTCTCTCTCTCTCTCTCTCTCTCTCTCTCTCTCTCTCTGGATCTGTGATCCCCGTGAGATGGGCGAGCGAGCACATAGAACATCGCACCTCACATGTTTGTTTTGACACACAGTTTATCGTTTGAAGTCCACAGTGTTCCTTGTGCTTTCTATCTGCAGGGCGTTCCCTGCGGGGTTGCTCGCGCACGTGCATTTGGGTTTAAAGCTACTTTAGGTGAGGTTAAAGATGCTGTAGGTAAACGTTGTAAAGCGAGAGAGAATAATATAGTTTCGACATTTGCCGCATTACAGGCACCTGGCTTGTAGGATGGATTCCCTGAACCGATCAGGGAAGATATGCTCTGATTGGTCACAAATCAGCGGAGGCTCATTGGTTCTAACAGAGGCAGGAACAGTCAATTCAATTGATTTTCTTGCAGAGAATCCTGCTAACTAATAACTGACGGATGTTGATGCCTTTTCTAAAAAAAAAGACACTGAATCGTACTTACACTTACATCTTGAATCGTACTTACATTTGACTTAGTCCACCTTCAACTAAGGTAAAGGTGTTTGAAAAATCTTCATCGCAGAAAGTTTCCTGGTAGAAAGTGAGATTGAGTGATGAATTGATATGTGGTGTGCGTTGTGTCTCCCTCTAGTGGCTGTCTGCTGATATGTCTCTGTGTCTCGGTCGGCACCCTACTGCTACAGAGCCTTTGGGTGCCTGGAGAGGAGAGTGAGGTCACACCAGCCGGAAGATCACCTGAGGAGCAAGGTGAGTCAGAGACACAGAAACACACACGCCCTTCTCCTCTACCTATCTGGAAGGTCTAGTCACTAGAGGCTAGAGTGTCTGAACGCTACTGGGTTTGAACCCCAATGTCCACCAACATTCTTCCTGCCCCTTAATGACATTTATCTGAATATACATGCGATAAAAGCCAAATGACCCCGTCCCACTCCAAGCGGGATACAGCACAGAACATTTAGCTACTGTACGGCCTGCCCGCCTCATTGACTTTGTTATGTTTGTCGTGGAAAACATAAAGGTTTATGTACGTGACCACAATGTTAACATCCACTGAGAAATGGGATTGAACAGGTCGAGAGCGAGACAAAACCACGCAGAACATCCAATCCCCGAACCCATCCGTCGCAGAGGGGGCTCTGCAAGTCCTTTGATGGGGTGTTTGTCCAGTGTCACGCTCGGATATGAAGCGTGACACTGTGCGTGTTGTTGACAGGCGGGCCAAGTTTCCATCCCACAATGGAGTACACACCGGCGGTGGGTCCACGCTGGAGGTGAAGCTTTGGTCCCTGGCACGAATGACCAGGTCTTGTGCTCCTTTGTCAACCCAAACAGTTGTTTTTTTGAAGGTGTGGTGGTAACGTTGTTCTCTGAGGCTAGCAGAGGAAGCCACCGTCCCTTTCCTCTCCCTCTCCTCAATGATCCCTCAGTCCTCTACGGGGAGGAATTGTTTGAAGGGCAGGCATTGTTTTCAGTTTTTTGTCAAACATTCCCATAAATTCATATTAGCATATCCAGTCAAGTCCTTGCCCCAGAAATCTCCGAACCCCCCAGGGAAAGATGGGAAACAGACACAGAGGCCTCTATGACACTCTGGTTGGAGACATTCCTCAAGGATGTCTGGCTGATGTGAGATCTGGCTCTGTGGACTCAAGGTTTGCTTTGTTTATTATTTGGGGGAAAACAAAAGGTTGTAAGCTAAGGCCTGTAATTGTTCCTTTTTTCAATTTTTCTTTTTCATTCCTATAATTTCATGAACAACGTTTTGCTGTGGTTCTATTCTCTTGGTTTTTTGATTTTCCCGATCGAAACCAGTGATTCAGTGG